>NC_041037.1:10167500-11367500 GCF_900634625.1 Parambassis ranga
CATTATTTTCAATGCTGCACATAAAACTTTGCTTTCTATTTTCAAGTTAAGTATGAAATGGAAATGTTGCAAAAGATAAAAGATACTCACAAAAATGAATTTGTGTTTGTGTGGCAAGAAAAAAAAATGGTTTGCTATACACCACTGTGACATCACAGGAGACTTGTAGAAAGCCAATACATTACATATTCCTTTAGATGTTAGGTTATAAGATACTAGTCGAGGAGCCTCAGAACTTCAGTCATGTGTGGTGGCATTGAAACTCTCCATTGTGGTTTAGTGAGTGACAGCAGCTTCCTGATCTTGACCCCAAATAATGTTGTTCCCTTTCCAATCTTGATACGCAGCCTTTTTGTGCAGCGGGGGTATCATCAATCATGTCTTCAAAAGTGATGTCACGCACACACGCACACGCATGCACGCACACACACGCACACACACAGGTTCCAAAAAGTTGTTATAAAGGGATTTTAAAGGGGTTTCTGTTTGTTTATTCTAATCTATGCTACTGCCTATTACCTTAATTAGTTGTTAGATGTGCCTTTTTACCAATATATAACTTTTACATTTTCCCCTATTGAACCATTGATTGACCAGCAGACGAGCGATTGCTCATTTTCTCCTTATCCCTTCCACATATTGTGTTTCTTTATGTTGATATGTTTCAAAGAGCCTTTGATGACATACCTAACAGGAAGACATTTAGATCATACTGTTACAACCAGAGAATGAGCACCATCTGCTGGCGTGTTGCAGGCAGTGCTGCCTGCAAATGAGTTAGTGCCTGAGAAAAACAAGATATTTGCAGTATGTGGGACAAAGAAATGACACTCGCATATATTTAATCTGTTCAACAGGTCACATTGTGACTGTTGGCAAATTACTAAATTCAAATGTTGTATTTCAGAGCAATATGTTGAATTAAGGGTATTTCAATTTCATTTCAACATTTTTTACCAAGATAACCTGAAGAAAGTAAACAATTTGTTTTATTTTTGCGCTCCGTGTTGTCAATAATTTTAGAACAAGTAATGATACTGGTGAAGTGCAGATTTATTTTTATGTGTAATCATTTAGTGCCACAAATTACTGCCTTTCCATAATTTAGGTTGTCCTGTTTGTTATTGGCATTCGAGTTTAAGTTGTCCTGCAGCACATGAAACTAGCTAACAGTTTAATGATTAAAAGTGTGTGCTGTCTGCTCTGAGGGGGATATTCTGTGGACATGATGTGACTGACCTTGTTGCTTTCAACCTATTCAAAGTACTGCCTTGCTTCACTGGTGGATGTCACAATGTCACCCACAGTGATGAGGGAGCTCTCTCACACATACAAACATGCACACACACACACACACACACAGCACATCACAGCATCCTCACATAGATCCCTGGCAAAGCCAAAGCAATGCAACTGCTACTCCATTGTCAAACCCCTCCCTCTTTCTCCCACTCTTTCTCCTTACCACCCCAGTCTCTACTCCAATCCCTGCTAGCAGGCCCCACTCTTTTCTCCTGGTTGTCATAGAGACGGCTAACAAAGCCATCACTTTTACCAATTTCCTCAGAGACAGGTGCTGGCACAATGACTGCTTCCTCGCTGGTTGAAAGGGGAAGGGGCAAGAGGGGTCCATGGGAACTCCAGGCGGACACTCTGAGGGCTGTCCAAGTGTCCTCCTCCCTGGGCCTGGCTGAGAAAAGAAGGCTAATTTGTTGTCCCTGTTTTCCCAGGGAGGGGGGATGCAGCAGAAAGCAGGAGGGGGAAGAGAGGTTTGGGGTGGAGGGAGGGCAAGTAGAGAGAGAGAGAGAGAGAGAGTATATAGGGGTAAAGGGGTGTCCACCAGTTTTCAAAACAGACCGCCTAATATCAGTCTCCTCTCACTTTCTGCTGCCAATGGGTTTAAAGGTCCCCCTTTCTCCCCTTGTTCCTTCATCTTCTCTCACTTCTCCTATTCTTCTGCTACAACTCTTTGGGTCCGGAAACAATAGCGAGTCATGGCATCATGACTGCAAGATGTTTCAATTATGCCTTCAGGAAGGCGTTCACTTGCCTCTATGTGTGGTACTCTGTGTGTGAGTCGAACTTGTTGTTTTATACTTTACCTCTATTCATGACAGTTTTCTAACTGAAGATGAAATATACTGCCAGGCTGCAGTGGAGAGTGTAGATTTTGACTCTTACTAAGCAATCTAGATGTTTGATACTAAAGGATTCTTGACAACTCCTCACTTGTTGCCTCATTGGCCAATGGTTGCTCAAAGGATGACACCTAAAATGTTTCATAAATAAAATATACAGTTTCTGTGTGGGGTGTATTTTTTTTTACATTGCTCACTGATAAGCTGGTGTTTTCTTTAAGTCATTGTTGACAGGTCTCTTTCAGAGCCTGACTGACTCTCTGAAAGAGGGGCTTTCTATTGGAATAGCTACAAAGTATTTATTGCCCCTTTAAGAAGAGAAGCCATGAGCTTTCAATTTGATGGAGGTGTACGTGCGCATGTGACTGCGCCTGCTTACAAAGTTGTATTAGTTTGTGTATGTGTGTGGTGGCTCTTGTTTGAATAGACCATACAAATGGTTTTGTTGGTGGTACAAAACTTTTTGAGGCAGCATGTAAAGCACTCACCTTCTGTAAAGGCCATTCAGCTGCAAAAGACCCTAACGGTCATTGTATTGACCTGTGTGTATGTGTGTGTGTGAAGTGAAGTCTAAGCCCCTGAGGTTGTGTGTATATAAATGAATGCATAAAGTTGGGAGGTATGACAGTAGAGTCGCCTCTTCAGCTGGGCCAAATAGGATCTTATTTCAGGGGAGAAATTGAGCTTGTAAGGATGCATTGTAAGGATTTGTTGTTACCAAAAGTCATAGTGACAAAGGTACAGCACTACTTTACCCACAAGTATCAACATTAACTGTTACAGATGTATGAAAAACACAGTGTATCTAATAAGCAGCTAATATTAGCCAATCCCTGAATCCTAGCAAACCAAGAGGAGTAAATTTGGAGACAGAATTATCGCTTTTTACAGTCAGAATTGTCTCAAGGAACTGTACAGAAACCCAGAGTCTGAACCCCCTTACAAGCAACAGTGGCAAAGAAAAACTCCCCTTTAACAGGAAGAAACCTTGTGCAGGAAGGAGAACCATCCTGCTGATAGTCGGCTGGGCAAAGGATTGTTAATCTCTACAAAGCAGAAGAAGGATATACAAGTTTACCAAAGCACTTCCAAATTCCAAGAACTGGTGTGAGAGGTATTATCAGGAAGTTAAAAGAGTGAAACCGTGCAGAACAAGACTGACAGATAGGATAGGAAGAGGAACATTTTAAAGAAAAGAAAACTAGTGAGAAATTTGCAAGAACAACTGCTAAGATACTAGTGAATGCTTTAGCCAAGTCTACAACTGAAGTGTCAGAGAAGATGGTCATTAAAGTCCTGCACAGACTAAGAAAAACTTCTGCACAAAACCCTGACTTCATCCAACTGAAAATCTGTGGAGCGTACTGAAGACCAGGGTCCATGCCAGGAGGCCATCAAATCTCGAGAGACTGGCCAAATGAATGGGACTTTGTTACTTTTAATTTTGGGGTATTTTTGTAGTTATTTACATTATGCTTAATGAAAGAAGTATATTTAATGTTTCTGTTCCCCATATGTTGTTTGTTCTTTTTACAAAATTAGTGGGTTTCAATATGACTCAGAAAGACAGAATACATTCATGTGAAAGTGCACTAAACTGTGGTTACTCAGTGATAGGTCAAGCCTAAGCAGGTGATTTATAGAACTGATGCTGATAATGAAGCTAGATTAGTTGAATAAAACATGATGTTAAATCATAAACACTGAGAGTGGCACCTATTTAATGCCTTGGTGAATGTGTATTTGCAGTGTGCCTTTGTACCAGTGGGGGTCACTAAAGTCAACATTTTCAAATGTCTCATTGACAACATTTTCAACACCTCTTCAACAGTAACTGTCAGCGCTTTTCTTCTGGAAAAGTCATTTTTGATAGCAGCATCAAAAACAAAGTTGCGTATATTTGCATTAGATCTATTGTCTATTGTTTAAAATAACATGTGTCAGTAATTCCACTATAGCTCTGTTGAACATCGATTATATGTTTATTCATTTCGGGCTGGATACATATCTGCACATTCACTCAAACTTCCAGATGCATCATTTACCCAGAGTGCTGAGATGATACCTGCTGACCTACAGGAGGTTTCTCAGCTGTCAGGGAAATCCTCATGTGTCACACTCTGTTCTATGTTTAGCACCCATTCACAGCATTTGTCATGGCATGAGGGAAGAAATACGGACGTCTGGTAAGTTACGTAAAACTTGGGCTGACATTTTCTACAACAGAGACTATACAGACATCTCACATAGTCACAGGGGGTTTACGATAAAAAGAAGAGGAATAGAAACTTAATATAAAAGCAAGAGAAAATAACTGAAATCATGCCTTAAAGGTTACATTAATTGCATGATGTACGAGTAATGTCTGTAGACAAGATTATGTTTTCAAAGTGAATTTAAAGGATGATATTGATTTATTTTACCCTTAGCAGGCAGACAGACGTGGACTGAAAAGGTCATGCCCTCGGTCAACAGTAAATTACTATCATGATTTCCATGATTCATCTTGGAGGCCAGGAGGTGTGTTTGTTTCCGGCAATTTGTCAGTTCACATAGTGCAAATAGTCATATGTCATATAACTGTTGAGCTATTGCTTCCCCTAATAAGTTCACCTGAGGAAAGGCTGTCACTGATACCACTACAGCATATGCCTTTTTTTAGACCGGACATGCCTCTTCCTCTCTGATGTTCATAGTTACTGTTGCCATAACATCACCACCTACACAGAATGGCAGAGGAAGGTGACACACAGGCTGTCTCTTATTTCTATATAAAAAATTAATTGATTAAAAAAATATTCCTATATTATATAAATATATCAAATATATTTATATAAAGTGTGTAAAAGTCTTGATATGTAGTATAAATTAAAGTAAACAAGAGGTGACATTTTAATTCTGTCCAGTAGATGTCAGCGTAACACAAACATTTCAACACTTTGGAATCCACACACATCACAACATCAGACATGACAGACACATTTGGCTCTTCCCTTTACTCTCCCCCATGCTACAGGAACAGTTAAGAGCAAGGGCAGATGTTTTGTTTCTGGGTGAACAATAGAAATATTACACACAGCCAGGCCATGTTGTCAACTGATATACAAGCCATCTTAAACAGTGTTATGCTCGTCTGACAGATGTCATAAATTGCAGACCACAAAACAATCCTGTGTGTCACATGTCGCATTTACATGTTGCTTTAAAATGATGGCTGTTTAGCCAGGGTGTCTTCTCGGGTGTCTCTGGGGAGTTACTGCGATGCAAGGAGAGGAGACAAAAAAAGAGAAAGAAACGAGGATGTAGAAACTGAGAAATAGGAAGAGGGGGTTTTAATTTGTCACGAAAAAATCCCTTCATCTTGACCAGATCAAAAACCCATTCATATCTGCTGTGTCATCAGAGAATTCAGGTCAGACTGCTGTTCCACTTCAAATGTTCTTTTAATGATGGCTGATGGGAGACATCATTAAAACAAGAGCTGTGTGTAGTATTCTGTGTTCAGACTAAGACTGTATATATTATGGACCCTGATGTAAATCCCAGATTGCAAGAAGCTGCAAAGGAAAGACACAAAAAGACACAAAAGTATCAGATGTTTTTCAAAGAAAATGCTTCAGGCATTTTCTGTTCACCATGTAAATGTTGACTAGCTCTGGTCTGTAAAATAAAATGCTGTTTTCCATCCATTAGAGGGAGGTAATGTGCAAGAGGTCCTTTCCTTGTGAGTTTAAGCATCTTTTGTGAGTGCAGCTGTGTTGTTTGACCCTCCATCCATCTCATCCTGTCTGTCTCACTCCTTCCTCTATTGAACTGTAAGCCGATCCTGTTTATTAGCTTTGTAAATTAGCACGGTGATGTGACAGCGAGGTGCTGTGATTTGAAGAGAATATTGGATTTGTGACCATCAATACTCCTGTGTGCAAAGCCTGACTTGTTTGGCTGGTTCAATTCGCCCTGCTCCTCTGCAGCTCTCCATCCAAAAATGTGTTTTTATTCGCTCCAGTGGTCCAGAACCTGAAAGGACTGAGGAGCAACAACTGAGACCGTCTACTGTAAGACGATGCTGGTAAGCCTCATTCAGCTGCTAGCAACCAGCACAGAAACACACACAATACACCATCACAACACTATCTCTTTCATGTCATCCACTGCCTTCTCTTCATGTGTTTTAATGAGAGTGTAATGAACGTTGCTGGTGCTGCTGGCCTACATACACGGTTTGCCTTGCATGCTTAATCACACACATATTTAAATGAATATGTAACAGTTCACTGTTTCCATATATTGACCTGACAAGCAAAACATGCAGATGTAAACAAAGCCTTACCATTACATACAGACACTGACTGCATCATTTTACAGCAATCTCATATTATTATCATAATACATCTTTGCTTTGAAGTGGTATATGGAGATTACACTGCGATCACAGTAAGACTGGATAATATGAAACATGACACGAGGGACATGCCGTACACATATTAAGAGCAGATTTTCTCTGTGTGTACATAATGTTCATGGTTGTGAGAAAAGCAGATTATCTCAGTTCATCAGAGTTATAAGCACAATATCTTGGGCTTTTTGTCATTGCATGGGATCAAGTTATGTCCCAGAGTTACATCCTGGTGAGCGAAAAGAGCAAAAACCAAGCTGTTGTGTCATTGCGTCATTACTGTAACAGCCTCTTTCTTTGCTCTGCTGTGACCCTGCAGAATGATGGATGCAGGCAGTGCAAAGCTAAAATAGCAGCAAGTCACCCACTCTAGAGATTATCTCCAGCCCAGCAGGACAACTCAGAGGTAGCGCACACAGCTGATGTAGTCCAATGCCTCCCTGTTTTACATGCATCAACATAGGATTGATCTATCCCCGAGTCTTGGTCTGCTAGGAGACAGAACATGCCTGAAGTCGGGAATAGCAGTAGTTCTATTTCTGGCAGGCCCAAATTGGCAGTTTGGTAAAGTCCAGATGCGTTTATGCCTGAAGATTAATCTGCTGTGCTGTGATGCAATCAGTGATGCATTTGTCTGCATTTGTCTGACCTGCTTTATGTGAACTTTAATGTGTCAAATTCATCTTTTTCCTTTTGGCTTTTAATCTATTCATATCCTGCGTCAACGTCCTACATTTAGTTAAGCATTGTTCTATTCTGGTATCGTACACAGCAGCAGGCAAGGGATCCACAAGCAACAGTATACCGCACACACACACCACACACTGTGTCTGAACACTTACAGAACCTAAGCGCTGCAGATTTGTCAGGCAAAAATAGTAGAAAAGGTTGAGAAAGGAAGGCTTTGGTTCATTCTTGAGTGGATTTTCCATACACACACACACACAAAGAGAAAGTGGCCTAGTAACTAAATAAAGTCCAAGTGTGTATATTTTTGTGCTGTAGGCTATACAAATAGGCCTGAAGAGACATGGAATCATAATAAAGATGTACAGAGATGCTCATGAGGAAGAAAGTAGGACACTCAAAAGTGACTGAAATAACATCTAAAACCATCTTGTCTTCATAGTCCAGTAAAAAAGACGTCAGAGAAGTTCTCAGACTTTATAGCATTAGACAACATTACAAAGATGACCACTTGACAAGATGACTACTCATCATTCAGTCCATGGTCATCAACGACCTGTCCAACACCTGCTTTGTTCACCATCAGACTACTGCCTCTTCATTGTCTTCATACAAGACAACAAATTTAAGATAAATTCACATGGTGTAGTTTTAAGTAATAATGCTGAACCAATATCAAACAGTTCCTCTGTATTGACAGGAAGCAGTGGTTGCAGCTGCAGTGCAAAGTACAACAGCAAACAGGAAGTGAGTGATGTGTCTGGAAATTTCAGAGAATTTCACTACTTTATGGTTTAGACCGTGTCACCATCTGCAGCTGAGCCCTCAATTGTAATCATACTTGTGTTCCACCTGTGGAGATTTAATCTGACTAAACAACACTTTCTTCACATTTGTTCTGAATATGTCAGAAAAATAGATTTTTGTTGTAAAAACTCTGCATCTTCCTCTATTTTTCTCAATTTTACTCCCTTTCTGTGTCTAACACACACACAGACACAGAGAGTGGTGTGTAAAATTGATCACTATCAGCTGGCTGTGCTCTAGCCTGCTTTATTTTCTATTAGCCCACCACTGCAGCAGTGCGACTGGATTAGAGGCAGTGTGTTTGCAGCATATGTGTCAGTAAACTGTTTACAGGAAATGTATATATGTGTATGAGCATATTTAAATTACCATTAATGCTTTACAAAAAACAGCAGATTATGCCACACTATGTGATAGATTTAACGTGTTATTCAGTTAATGTTACAACATCCCCAATCTGGAGCTTGAATACATTACTGCCAAATCCTTTGTTGGATAACATTCACAGGTTTCTGGCAAACTGTGATAAAAGAGGCTACAATGCTTTTATTCTTTTCTTAACCTACATCCACTTCATGTTGACTCATTTTTCCCCCTGTGATTACATAATACAGCATGCAGTCATATTATCTGATGCTTTTCAACAGTTATGTTGTAAAGCTTTTTAACAGTGCTCTGGGGAGAATTCAGTCTGCCAAATGTCTAAATCAAAAAGTATTACTTTCATAATACACCATCTGTCATCATTTTCAGTTTTTTTGGAAGCATCCATTTGTTATTTTACATCCCAATCAGTAAACATTTAGCTTCACTGTGGAGTATTACGTATGGAATTTAATCAAAAAGGATGTGTAGTACCATCCTCTGGAGAATGTGCAGACTAGACCCTCCTATCTCTCCACCCTGTTTGTTGGCAAACCTCAGAGGATGTCTGAAACATAATAGCATTGATTTTAGTTTTATTTTTTGCTTACTTCAAGTCCCCCTTTAATTTAAGGGGTCAGGTTGTCTTGTGCATATCAACATGTGATAGACTAGAGTCCCAGATACATAAACCTCAGATTACAAATATATCTAGCATTTTTAAAATGAATCAGCATATTATTAGTTCCGTATTGTAGACAGTGTGTGTAGTTTTAAGAGGAAGCATTTGTTGCTATGTTTGAGTTCAGAGTGGAGGACCCAAATGCAGAGAACCAAATAGTCAAAATATCAAACAAAATGTGAACTTTAGTTAAACCCTCAAAAACTCCAAACAACCCAAAAGTCCAAAAAACAATCCAAAGACCAAACTAACCAAAGAACCAAAAAGTGACTGAAACTAACAAAGAATCAAACAAAACACACAAACACACACACACACACACACACACACACACAGAAGACACAGAAGACAACAGGTAACAACATAGGAAAATCACAAACAAAATCACCGGACAAACTGATAAAGACCAAAAAGAGCACAGGACATAAAAACAAGAGGGGTAACAAGACACAGGTGGGCCAGATAATCAAGAAGGAAGTAAAACAGATACACAGGGAAATGGGACTTTCAAAATAAAACAAGAACTACAATCTAAACAGGACAAAATAAACCAACCAGGAAAATACAAAATACACCAAAATAAGGGTTCCACAAGATATGAATGTCTGTTGATAGTAACTCAGATGAATATGTACACAGTGAAATAATAACTGTAAAAGGCACATTAGTTCAGAAAGGAACATGTCAGTGAAGGACACACACACACAAACACACACAACAGCAACTCAAACACTGCACTGTTTATCTCTGAGGAACAGACAGGTTTGCTAATATCCAGTCAGATACACATCTGAAGTGCAAACACACTCAGTAACCTGCCATAAAGCATGTTCACTTGAGCAACTTCACCTTTATCGAGGGGAAATTCACACCTACATCCTTCAAACCTAGATTTACCACATGTCCTAAATATTTGTCCAGCACGTATATAGTTTTCATGTATTTTTGCTAAACTTTTTGCTAATCTTTACATTATCCATAAATTTGCATAGATTTTTTCATGACGCTTAATATATACACTCTGTTTTGGACTGCTATCTCTTGATTACAGTTCCAACTTCATTGTTGTCTCCAGTGCATCTATGGGTACAATTACAGTAACTGACAGAAATAATGTAATTTCACCACTTGCAGTGGTGAAATTACATGTCAGATAAAAAGTTCACTGACAAACTGTAAAACAGTTTGGTGGACAGCTGCACAGTGCAATGCTGTTGTAAACTAAGCTTGAAGCTAAGGCTGATGATAGTAGAAATTATACAATTATAGATGGCTCTTAAAGTTACACACTGGTCCTTCAATTTTACTCATAGTTGATGAATCTAACTTGATTTACAACAAATAAACTACCACAAGTTTGCACACACACAATGACTCTGTGCGTGTGTGCATGTGTGTAATCAAAGCAACACATCAAAAACACAAAATGTCTCTGCACGCATGCGTTTTTTTTTTCCTAACATACACACACACACACCTCAAAAGACACAAGGATGTTTATAGTTCAGTTTTGGGCGTCTGCACTCTGTTTCCCTTCTAATCTCAATGTGTCCCTGCTGGCCTCTGATCTTTGACATTTTCTACATTCCAGCCATCTGCTGGTCTCTCATTTAGCTGGCAGCCCCTCAGCAGCACTAAACCAAACAGACTGATGGGTGCCTTCACGTTTATTTCTCTGTCTGTCTGGTCCCCAGGAAAGAAAGAAAAAAGAAAGAAAGAAAAAATGAAAGAAAGAAAGACAGACAGACAGACAAAAAGAAAGTCCCTCTTAGTCTTCACCACATACCATTACATGCAGTTAGAGCACCACAGAAAGTGATGAACAATCATGTGGTGGCACAATCACATGTCACTGGAGATTTATTTTATCTGAAACAGAGTTGCGTTGTGTCACAGCCGCAGACAAAGTGCCTTATCTGACACTATATAGCATGAAAGTGAGAGTCAGTGGGAGGAGTTTTAAAGGCTGAGGGGACAATAACTTTGAATGGGTTGCCACGCCACGCCACAGATAAACACAACAAAGAAGGAGTGGTGGGCAATGAAACACTGATGTATCATCAGACAGTTTTCCACACAGAAAGGTTACCGGTATGTTTGTTTCCTCTAATGTGTTAAAGGTGAAAGATGAATTGATGTGGCATAGTAGACAGGATGTTATACGGCCATACATGGTTTGATAGTTGCATCTGCAATTATTGTTTGTCACATGTTTATGATGGGAGTGCAAGTAACAATGAGACACAGGTGAGACACATTAGGGAGGAACAGGTAATCATCAGGAGGAGGGAGCACAAGAAGAAGGGGAAGACAAGACAAGTGAAAGGAGAGGGAGGTCAGTCATTTCAAAATAAAATACGGGAAATAATCCAAATACAACCAAACCCAAAATAAAAGCCCCAGCTCACAGCTGAAACCTCGACAATCATCTCATCTGTATGACAAACAGTCTGGTAATTATTGCTAGTAAGGCTCTTAAAGGTCGGGCTTTAGGGGAGTTTTTACACTGCAATAATCAAATGGCACATGTTTGATTTTGACAGACATTACACACCCTGACTAACACAAACAAACACACACACTGTCGAACAGCAGATAAATCCAACCACAGGATTATCACATGAAACACAGTCCGACTTCCTCTGTGCTGTTTATTGCAGCCAGCACACCCATTGTTGTAAATGAAAGTTTTATGCTCTTTTTTTGGTGGTGTTTTTGCATTTTTAAATTTACATAGTATGATGAGAAGTGAGAAAGTGAGAGAGACAGAAGAAGAGTGTCAGCAAAATGAGCAAAACAGAGAAAAAAAAGTCAGTATTTCGGGCATGAAAAAAAAACAGACTTTACAAGAATCACTGACAATGTTGTGAAATGCGTGAGACAAACTGAAAAGAAGAGTGAAAGATTAGGCAGAGGAGGGAGAGGAAGACAGGAAGGGGAAAGAAAGGGCTGGGGTTTCCTTGCCTCTCCCTTATGCAGTCTAATCAAGGTAATGACGCAGACACAGGAGATGATACCACACATGTGCGCACCACTTGTATGCACACACAAACGCAGTGCAGTGCAGATGCTCCAAACCTTACAGAGCATTTCGCAAACCGCCCACATCTGCTTCACTGCATCACTCTGTCCTCATGCTTTCTCCTTCCCCCTGGGCGAGTTCACTCACATCTCCCCGGGCCTCGTCATTCCTTCTCTTTCTTTTTCTTCCCCTTCCCTTTTATCCCTGCCTCTTAATCCTCAGCAACTCTTCATCTTTTCTCCCCATTACTGCATTCATTTATCTTTAATCAGCTCTCTATAAAAAACACTCCCGGCAAATGGATAGTGTGTGTGTGTGTGTGTCCTATGTGATACGCCAACATTAACTCTTACAAACTTGATGCTCAGAATTTACATCATTTATGTTTACCCCCTCATTGATAAATAATAAATATAAAAGGACAAAGGGGTGGTGAATTACACCATCCAGAATTAGTTTTTGTAAATTTAAAGTCATTTCAGGTAAATGTCTCCACAATGCCTCCCACCTTGAAAACAAGGTATGTATTAGTTGGCAGTGCCAGTAACACAGATCAAACTTTAACTAAAAAATTTAAATTTGAATATTTACACATTACACACTGTCATGTGTCAGCACAAGCTTCTAATGTAAGCAGACATTGATCACTTAGTTTCCACAAATGTATCAAATTTCCTATCAACAGCACATTCCATGAACATATATACATATATACAAGGGTGACAGACAGGTCATACGCACTGAATCTCATGCTGCGGTTGCGTAATGGAAATTATGTGTAGAGGCAGCCATCAGTGTGTCTGTGTGTGCACACTGCAACCACACACCCTGTCCTGTTGCTGTTTTGGGTGTGTCTGTGATAGATAGTTTTTGTGGTTCATGTCTCATAATCATGCTCATAATGTTGTTTCTCAGTAAGGTTACAGTAGGTTCAAAACAGAACAATCAAACATTGGCTTTAGAAGTGGCCTTAAACTTTTGTAAAAGCATTTTTCACTTGACTGCAGTTTGCAGCCTCACCACCATATCATTAAGGCCTTCACATTGGCCCTTTAAAGTTAAATAGGATCCCTAAAAACTGATGAAGTGAATACAGCACAAATACAATTGTATTGATAAACATCTTTCTTGAAATCCAACATTTCTTCTGACTTTATCTTGCAGGCAGCCTATCAGCAACATCAGGTCAATATTTTGGAACATGTGTGTGTATGTCTCTTCTTCCCGGTTTTTAATGCCTATCCTTAAAGGTAGGGTAGGAGATTTTGAAAACTCAGTGACAGTCAGCCAGATTTTGAAAGTAAACACACGCCCCGTTCTCTCGGAGCTCACCCCGAAGCCACGCCTCCCAACCAGTCTGTGACTTCGGCCATCATGCACGTACCTCCTTGGTGCGCGCAGAGCAGGAAGAGAGTGACAACCAGCCAACTATACGCGCAGGGGCGCCTCGTAGGATTGGCTGATGTAGCTTCCACAGATGATTAATATTCTTCGTTTTAAAGTGAAACTGCCGAACTAATCGGTTGCTATAGGATTATAAAGAGAAGTTCTCCTACCCTACCTTTAACCAGTAGATTAAAAACAAAAGTGAACCACAACAGCACTGAACAGCTCCTGGTGTCTGAGGGACTTGAACCTCTGACTCCTGAGTAAAGGTTCGCCACGTTGCACGTACCCCCCCCCCACTATTCCCAACCTACCTCTCTCCTTACTTGGACATTTGCAGCTGTAATGGCTCCATGTTTGGACACAATCACGTGTTCTGTTAGCATAAACAAAGCCATGTGTCTGACTTTCAGATTAGCAACCTTGACAGCAGCAGGTGATTTTGTTTTTTCCATGATGGCTATTGGAAGAAGCTTTTAACAGCCACTGAACTGAGACACTCCTTCTGTGAGAGTTCTCTGTATAGTATATATTATCGCAGTATTTCCTATCTGAGTATCTGCTCATCATTTCAGGTCATACAGCTGGACATCTTATCCCGAATTTTACACCATCTATTAAATAATACCCATTGGTCTGTGCTGGCCTACTGTACAGCTCACCTGCTACCCCCTTTGGCTCTAATCTCTTGCTTTTATTTGTGTATTCTAACAGGGTTAGGCAGGGTAGATTATGTGTTTACGTATGATCCTCAGTAATCACACAGAGCAGGCCCTTGTTTTCTTCATAATTCCATTTATGTAACATTAATGCATTAGTTAAATCTTATTCTCTTTCGCATGCTCCTCTTATCATGCCGTAGTTACCTGTCAAAAATGTTTTATTGGCTTTCTGACTGCACTGTGCTGCACTTCTTGGAATGAATTCAAAGCTGCCCTGATAAAATCAGAACACTACAAATCAGCCAAAGTAACGTTATATGTTGCACAGACTGTAATTCAAGAGGAATGTTTGGACATTTATGCTGTAAAATAGTATGAACAAGCAGGGGATTTCCAACTTAATATCCCCTTTTATGAAGAAATACTTTGTAAAAAAAAAAATACCGCATATGAGAAGTTATTCTATGAAACGACTACAGAGTGAGAGTTTTAGGTGAGGGCAGGTCATGCTGAAACTAAAACTTAGGCAAGGTATGAAAGTGTGTCCCAGGACTGAATGCTAACAGCTAGCATTTGATAGTTAAACATGCAAAATATTGTGTTGGTGAAATACAGGTTATAGTAGCTCAGTCCACTATCAAAGAATTTGACTGAGTTATGTTCTGAAGTCAACTTCTGACAGTCATTGTGTGGGAAACTGAGGCCATTTTTCTCTACACCATGTTTTTTTCTGGTAAATCTTACAACTTAAAATTAAGCTGTAATTAATAGTATACATCATTTAGAGTCTGTTAAAACTGTTATCAAGTCCCAAATCGAACAAATTTCCCCTGTTTATTATCATATGAATTATTGATCCACTTCAACAACACCAAGAGTGGGGCGGCTTTCAAGTGTAATGCATCCAATCAGTGTGATCAAAGACACCAATAGACATATCGGGCTCATGAAGAGAAAGTCTGTGACAAAAAATTCAAATTATGCAGACAGAAAAGTGCTGAATATGCACCATTAAAGAGGTGAGATACACACACACACGGGTGCTCTCATGTTCAAACGAGCAAGGCCATCCACATACACGCTAACCAGACATGGACGCGAGCGATGTCTGCATTTAAAACAGCCGTATCCTTCAGAAGTGTGCCAGAGAGTGTGCGAGAGAGAGAACAACAGCAGAGATTAACCAAGTGAAAAGAGGTTTCCCTCCTCCCTCCACACACACACACGTCTCTGAGCCCTGACCTTTGAAGGAAGGCGACAGATGGGTCTCTTTCTTTTGGCCAGGTCCCTGCTGACAGCTGTCCAGGATATGGGGAGGTGAGGTGGTATGTGTATTTGTGTATGTGTGTGTGTGTGTGTGTGTGTGGAGACGGTCAAAGGTCAAACATTCTGTAGAAGAAAGGACTGAAGCAAATTTATATGGACGTTTAGAAAGCACACACGTGCAGCCGGGCTGCAGCTCGCGCCTAATCTTGCATTCATGTAGATGCATCCATATTCATAAAGGTTTTTGTCTGCTTCTGTCTGCTCTTTTTCTGTTTGTCTGTCCATCTGCCTGCCTCCTTGACCCATCATTATTTCTCTCTCTAATCAGACTATTGTTTTGTCTCACACTAATCCGGCTCCCCTCCCCCCATCCTCGCGAAGGGGGCTGGGTAATGAAGCACTGCTTTGATTATCACACTTGAACACTGTAACTCATATGTGATTTGTTTCTTCTACTTGCAGGTCAGTCCAGTAATTCAGGATGTGTGGGGGGTTTCCCTTCTGTCCTGTCTGGACATGTCTGTGCATGTATGAGAGAGAGGGAGAGAGAGGGGGAGAGTTCAAAGAAGGAGGAATTTAAGCCTCTTTGGCAGAGCATCCACACTGAAGTTATCATAGACATGGTGTTTTCAGACCATTGCTCAAACTTTTTCACAAGTCTTATTAATAAAGTTAACCCTTTATTAATAATACCTGCTGGCTCATTTTCAGTGCTGTACCTTGTTTTTCAGGACAGTATAGGTATTTCATATATATGTATATACGGATGTATAAATATATATTAGCTATATATATAAAGGTTCTTTTCATAATTTGGTAGAGAAGGTTGTGTGGAAACTGGAGGTGATGGTGGTACATTCTATGACTCACAAATGTGGATAAATATGGGCTTACAATGGATATTATTCAAAGTCTAGTCACTGATTATTGAAACATTGGTGCACAAATATGTTGTAACAGGTATTATTATAGTGTCTATATATAGTACATATTATAGTGTTCCACAGAAAGGAGCTGCAGACATCTTCAGAAAGGTTATGCAGTTTGTTGATTTATTTCATTTTTATCTCTGTGGTGAGAAATACTTTCAAAGATATTTAACAGAGGAGAGGTGGTGTCAATTTGGTCACACCTGTGTAAAGGTTTGGAAAGGAACCATAAAACAATAAAGTAATGGTTCAAGTGCCTGCTTAGCTTGGCCTAAAAAAAACAACATTCAGTTTCATCTCCTAGAAACAAAACCCCACAATCATAAGGCCATAAAGTTAGGCTGGTTGATTGTTGGATGATTTCTCTACTAGACATGAATACCGTTTCCTCAGATACTGTGTGACTCTTTGTCATTGACTACAGAATTACAGGATTACATTAAGTTGTGACACATACCTCACATCAGTAAATACACTATATTACCAAAGATATTCGCTCACCCATCCAAATGATCAGAATCAGGTGTTCTAAACACTTGGCCTGGCCACAGGTGTATAAAATCAAGCACTTAGGCATGCAGACTGTTTTTACAAACATTTGTGAAAGAATGGGCCATTCTCAGGAGCTCAGTGAATTCCAGCGTGGAACTGTCATAGGATGCCATCTGTATAACAAATCCATTTCCTTGCTCCTAAATATTCCACAGTCAACTGACAGCTCTATCATAACGAAATGGAAGAGTTTGGGAACAACAGCAACTTAGCCATGAAGTGGTAGGCCACGTAAACTGACGGAGAGGGGTCAGCAGATGCTGAAGCGCACAGTGCAAAGAGGTCACCGACTTTCTTCACAGTCAATTGCTACAGAGCTCCAAACGCCATGTGACCTTCAGATTAGCCCAAGTACAGTACGCAGAGAGCTTCACAGAATGGGTTTCCATGGCCGAGCAGCTGCATCCAAGCCACACATCACCAAGTGCAATGCTCTGCACACAATAAACATGGCTTTGCCTCACAGCTGTTATGTTCACATTTTTATGTTTGGAGTTTCTTCTCTGGGTCATTGTCTTTTCACTGTTTTGAACATTTTAAAAACATTTTATAAATTCAGCCATTGTATTAGCAGCGTAAGCTCTATCAAAGTCAGATATCTTAACTGAGTTATAAAATGAGCCATTATATACAAGCAAAGATATGATAATAAAAATGAACTTGAAAATGATTCAAAGCTTCTTACACTGTGTCTAAATTTGAAATATATGAGGTATGTCTGTGGAGTTATATTTAAGAAGTTATTTGTGGAATCATAGCTTCTGCCCAAAGCTAACCACACAAATAAAATTCCCTAAACTGCAACTGAAAGTTTCTGGTGACACAGATCATTTTTTAAAACACAGGTGGGAGTAAAGCAGATTTAATCGAACATGAAGGATCTTTTTTTTTCTTTTTTTGGTAAATGTTGTGCATTCTTTTTATTTCTCACATTTCTAAATACAGCTCAGTCACACCACTTCCTGATTTCTGTTTACAGTCTAATGAAGAATTCTGTTTCCATGTGTTGCTCCTAAGCAAGCTACAGAAAAAAAAAACAACCACAAAAGACAACTTTTCTTTTACCAAACTTACAACAACAGATGAAGTTACATAATGCATGTGTGGCTGTAGCTTTTAGGGCACAGTAAATTATTACTCAGTTCTAAAGCTATACATTTTTTATGCCATTTTTAGCTGAGTTTTGCTTTTGAGGGCCAATTGGAATGAATACAAATTAGAATTTTTTACCAATAACCTAAATTATGAACTCAGTAACTCAGGAGCACCCTGAGGGAATTTCTTAAAGGATAAGCTAATTATAATTTGGTGGTTTAAAGTCACTGTGTGATCATGCTTTTGGCTGTATGAATTCAAGAATGCCTACACTTACTAATAGAAAGCCTCACAGACATGTTAAACAGGATATAGTTATCTAGTGATGACATTTTATATCAAATAAAAAGTCAATGGCCAACTTCACTGTGATATCTTATAAAACATAAAAGTTCATCTTTTAACCAAAGTTCAATGCTACTTAGACAACTTTTTCAGTTTCAGTTTTTTCACAGGACAGTACAGAGCTGAAAATTCTAGGTTTCATCTTGTTCTGCCTGTTCTCCTCCATGTGACCCAAGGCATACAATGGCACTTTAAATCTGCAGAACTGTTGAACATTCAGCAAACAGGTGATTCAACTGAGAGACACAAAGGTGGTCTCAGAGGTTTAGGAGTTTATGTAATGTAATGTCTGTGGATGTGTTTTATATATCTGTGTTCTGTGAGTGTGAAGGAGAGTGTCTGCTTGCCCACAGAACTGGATTTTTATTCAAGGGTACATCAACAGAAAGGTGTTACATAATGATAAAAAATAGAGAGTTGGCACTAAAGGCTTCTAGATAATAAGGCAGTACATTAATGTTCCTGCTGTAAAGAGCTGCTGCCTTGACATCTTCTTACAAAAGGGAACACAGTGAAAATGTAATATTTATCTTTTTTTTGTTCTAGTTTTTGGCACTTAGTTTGTTTAGGAAACATTCAAAGGCTGTTTGTGTCTCATAGAAAACTCTAGCTCAGTCAGTCATTTGAACACAAGAAGCCAAGTTGTTTTAGACAAGTCATAGATATTAACTGGCCTTGATCTGGTGCGAACACCCTTGAGGTCAGCCCCAACCTAGAAATCAATACCAGCCCCAGCCACACTAACACTGAAGCAAACAGAGATAAATGGGATGTGTATGGTGATTAGCGTGCCCTTTGAAGAATCTGTTAATATTGAGAGCAGAGTGAAGAAAAATGTCTCTCTCTGGGATAACTTTTATTTAAACAGGTGTGTTCTTATGCACAGTCTTAAGCAAACTGACTCTTTAAAGTCTGGCAGAATTCACACCGATCGCACATAGTTCAAGTCAACCTTTTTTTTGTGCAGAGATGAATGCGACAATTTAAATATCCTCTCTCTCTCTCTCTCTCTCTCTCTCTCTCTCTCACACACACACTCTCCCTAGCTGCTGAAGTGTACACAGTAAACCATTACCTGTAACTGAACAACACCACATCACACAATCATTGAACCAGTTAGTGAGACAGATTTATCATTTCATTAGGTTAAAAAACAAAACCTTGTAGATGAATATCAGACAAAGTGTCAGTTATGAGAAGCTTTCTGGTTTTATCTTGGCAGTCCATTCCTATCTGAGGGGGCTTTGGTATGCAGGTAATCGATACCTTTAACAAAGTCGCCGAAAGTGCTAACCGACTATAAACTACCGAGTCTTAATATAACTGAAAAGGAGTTATATAAACATTTGCCCTCTGTACTGTTGACATACCAAGAAAACTTATCACTAGAGCCTGAAACTGTTCTTTGTACCAGACTGTAAATATGTTTATTTATGCTGTAAAGTTGTAACATGGGAGTCTATGGGGACTGACTTACTTCACCAGAGGTTAAGGGGGAACGTAGAGAAGTTCGAAGCAAGGCGTCTTGCTTTAATCTTCTCTACGTATGACCTGGATGACTGAGAATCTTCATCAACATTAAGGGGGGACTTCAATTTTTTACACTTCTTTTGGGCTTCATTTGAACTGAAAAATTCAAGCTACTTTTTGTGTGACCACATTTTCTGATATAATCTGTCCAAGCATTTAAACTTTAAAGTACTGCTCAACTGAACCTTTTCTGCAAAAATTGTACAAAACCTGTTGTTAGGTTCCATCTGAACTCTCCTATAGCAGGAGAGCCATTTTGCAAAGTGCATAGACATAACAGCTGCTTTGGTAGTGCATCAACACAATCCACAATCCCCCCTCCCTCTATCTTGTCTTCTCTGGCAGCCGTTCTAAGAGGACAGGTGTGAGCCTATTGCCTCCACAAATGCACACAGCCGGGATCGGGATTTCAATAATGTCATTCAGTGGAGCTGAATAGAAGTCAGTAGGGGCCCCGCTCTGTCCTGTGCCTCTGGTTGACAGACGAGCAGTCGTGTTTTTGTGCTGAGCCGAGGGGCCCCGACTCCCTCAGCGGAGAGGAGGAGGTGAAAGGAGGAGACGGTTGGTGGATTTATGGGGGCTTTAGCAGTAGCTATCACTGCAGCCTGTAGTCACTCAATGAAGACAAGAGGGAGAGGAGGAGGGGTGAGGGGGTGGGGTAGTGGGTGCAGAAACAGGGGTAGTGGTGGTGGTTTCTGGGGCTGCAGTAGTGGCAGCCGTCAAAGCTTAAGGTCATGTGTCAAATCAGCATTCACTGCTTTCATCATAGCAGATGGACTTTTTGTATTACTTACTTTTTTGTCAGGTTTTGCTATACATCCACTTTCTTCCTCTTTATTGTGCTGTTTCTGTGTACATACTTGTTTAAACTAAGCTTGTTTGCTGGCATCCATGCATGTGCAAGCGTGCACTTGCATCAGTACATGCAGGGCAAGGAGGGAGTGGGGTGTTGGTGCTACGGTTGATCCCACCTGCTGAGGACCATTCAAAGATTTGCAGCGTCGACTTGCCACAATGCCCCAAAGCTGCTGCGCCTGCTGCCAGCTGGCTTCTTTCTTTCTTCTTTTTTTTTTTTGTATCGGCTGTGACTATAATAAACACTTCTCTAAAAAAGTGTCTAAACCCAGTCTGTCAGGGGTCGCAGGAAAATCATACACATGGCACATGCAACTGCTGCTGCTGCTGCTTGAGCTGCTCCAGCACATTCCCCACGTTTCCCCTGATCCAGCTACGATGTTAAATGCTAGCTACCGTATTTTGACGATTATAAGGCGCACCTAAAAGCCTAAACTTTTCTCAAAAATTGGCCATGCGCCTAATAATCCGGTGCACCTTATGTATGGGTTGAGTACCTGACACAGGGCTGAATACGTACACTATGTATCGATATGCTTTCACTGTTGTTCGCGGTTGCCATGGTAATGGACAGAAACTTCCGCCTATGGCCTTTTTTAAAAGGAAGACGCTGCTATAAGAAAAGTTTCCAGCAGGAGTAATAATGAAGGCCAATCTAAAGGGCTGGATGGACGAGAAGAAAATGAGAGAGTGGCTCAGGGAGGTTTATGTAAAAAGACCGGATGGTATTTTTCATGCATCACCATCCCTGCTGATCTGCGACTCCATATGCGCCCATCTCATCGCTGGTTTAAAAAACCAGGTGAAGCAGTTGAATTCAGAGCTTGCCGTAAAATAACATTAGCATAAACAGGGTGTTCAAAGTAAAGTTGCAAGCGGTGTGGGAGCGTTGGATGCCAAACGGCGAGCACACCGTTACTAAGACCATATGCGAATGGATTGTGGATGCGTGGACTAATGTATCTGCATTGACTGTTGTCTGAGCATTTGTGAAAGCCGGCATAATTTCTGAACAGCTAGCCGGCACCGACAGTGACTGACAGTGATGAGAGGGAAGCTGGCATGTTTGAACCTGCACAGTTGTTTCCTGTTTATTGTACATTGTTGTAATAAAGTTTGACTTAACTTACTGCTTTGCTCCTGTTACCTTTTTTTTTGGGTAGAACGTTTTTAGCGTAGTATGCGCCTTTTAATATGGTCTGCCTTATGGTTGCGAAAATACGCTAGTAGAATATTGGCAATTTTTGGCATCTGATGAAATTTTAGTATGAATAGTAAACCCTTCACTGCAAAATTCTCTCATTTAAAACAGGAAATGGAACCAAAACCAGGAAAATAATTAAACATAATTCCACACAACAGAAAACTGAACAAATCAACAAAATGATGACACAATCTCATCTAATCATCAACAAGAAAGCATATGAATCCAAAATGTCAGATTATTCTAGTTAAAAGTTTGCATGCGCCTTAATCAGCTCTTTTTTACATCTCCTGATAAGTACTTTAAGTAGGTCTACATGTCAAAAGTCACATGTATTTAATGAATTAACCTTCAGGTGCAATACCAGAGAGACCAATAATGAGAAAAGGACTAATCTAAATGATATACTTTGGGGAATCTCCTGCACACACACACAGAATGTCATCTTATCATCAGGCTGCAGGCCTCCTCTATATTTTCAAACAGGATTTTAACACTAGAATTCACAGCATCCTGATGAATCATCATCTTGCAGGAACTGAGTCAAAGCAACAAAACATAGCAGGCTGCAGAGGTCTCACGTTGTTGAGTGTTTTATTGGAGATATGAAATATTTAGAATCCCTGTTACTAAATCCGTCTTGCTGGCTGTTGTCTTCTTGGTACATGTGCATACGTGCAAAATCCAGTGTATGCTGACTGGCAAGCCAGATGCCTTCGAGTTTGAGAGGGAAGTAAGAACGTTAATGGTCCACTAATGTCTGTATCAACCGTTACCAGACACATAAAACTTTAAAACTACAGGAATGCTCTAAGTGCATTAGAGTTGACTATGAATCGATTAAGTGCAGGGTAGCATACAGTATTCAGATAATATCCCCCTGATCAGGCTCCCATTCATATTTATTTTCCAAGTCGTATGTCTTTAAGAAGGATTTTTCAGGAATGAATGAAACACATTAAGTATGCACTGATCCATTAACCAGGGGATGATGATAGTGAGGATGACAGGTGTGGTGGTAACCCTGTTATGTAGGCTGATCACGTCTGAGCTGTGACATCATTGTGCTGCTCTCTCTCTCTCTCTCCCCGTCTAGCCCCTCCTTTTCCATCTCATGTTTTTGCCCTCTATTTGGTATTCTGCTGCTTCTCTTCTCACTTTGGTTTGAAGTAGGAACAAGGGAGGAGAGGAGAGTGTGAGGGAAAGTGCATGAATGAAAGAAAATTTGTGTACATGTCAAAAGTAAGAAAGGAATAAGAGGAAAATATATACTGAAGTCAGGTAGACAGAGGAAGACAAATGAGAGAGGACAGAAAGCAAAGCAGTCATAGAGTGAAAACGGATGGGTGGATGACAGAAAATGGTGCAGTGAGGCCTCTGATTTTTATTCACCAAAGACTCACCTCTGGGAACTGCCTGTCTAAGTCTGAATGCATGGACAGTCGGCTGGCTGTGTGCAGAAAAAGCTATTATACATCTCTCCTCTCTCCTGGCACAGCATCCTGTGCTGAAAGAGGCATGATGCACCCTGTTACACTCCATCATTCATTCATTCTGTGCCCTCTAAACGAGGCTGCTGAAATCGTTTTCAACACCACCAATTAAATGTGGGCATACAAAAGGACCTCGACATAATTGAATGATGAGCTTAGTGTGAAGAATTGCTGATCTCAGTTCAGTTTTTTGGCAAAAAAATATTTCTCTGATTGTACCTTCAGGGCTGAAAATTCAAGAATAGTTTGTGGGAACATCTATGTGCTGAAATGAGAGGCCACTCTGGCTCATATCAGGAAAGCAAGGTCACTATTCTGTTCATTTGGCAGGAGGTACACAATGCTGTACTCTGTCCAGTAAAGGAATGTATAGCAGCATTCATGAATCATTCTAACCTAATTTTCTTCTGCGTGGATCCGCTCTGACAACAGATGCATGACGCACTTCATCAGGAGCTTGTATTGATTATATGTCCGCTTCTCTCCCTGATTATTGATCTAGGTGGAGTAGCTTGTGGTTTTGTTAAATTAATATAGAATTTAACTCAAATCTTTTATTCAGTTGGAAGTTTCTCATTAATATTTTAACTTTAAACTAATAACCTCACAAACTGTCAGTTTAACTGTGCAACTGTGTTTTTTTTTTTCTTTTCTTCAGTTGAGGTGGGATTAAAAGTTTATTCAGCAACATAAAGTGAACAGTTTGATCACTCAGGCAGAGCTTACAAAGTCAAAGAAACAATAAGTGCTTCAGAATGCATTAACTTTGACTAATTCTGTGCAAGGTGTGAAACTAATTAGACATTCCTGAAATACAATGGAATTAACTGAACTTCTTTGCAGTCGCCACCTCTTTTGTTCTCTAAATCTAAAACATGTGCATGCTGACCCATATTAAACAGCAATGCTAATATTAATGCCAGTTTTTAATTTGAAGAACATGCCTGGATTAGCAGGCCTGTTGGAGGGCTGGTGGATGGTAGAGGGGGTGGAGTCATGGGTTTGAGTCACAATGTAGCCAGTATGATAAAATACACATTACAGTACAGCAATACTGTTACAACAAATATTTATCAGTATGTTGTACCACAATTTCCTCTGCAAATACACATCCATGCTTTAAATACCATGATCTCAACTGACGTTAAAGTTAATCATCAGCATGGCAACGTTTACGTACAATGCCTGCGTCACTGGATGCATTATGAAGAGTCATGCTACACACACACACTCGCATACTGACCAAGTTACAGCTGCTATGGCAACTGGATCACAATCCTTCTCTTCTTTTTCTGTGAAGAAGCTGTGAGTGTAGAAACATTGTACTTTTATAATTTTTCAGTTTCTATTGAGTTTCTGCAAGACATAATATTTCCCTGTTGTGCTTTCCTGTTTTCATTTCTGCCCTCTAAACAAAGCTGATCCTGTTTCAGTTGTGTCGGTTGTGCGGTCAAACGTTTGGGCCACTTTTCCTCATTCCAGATTTGCTAAACAAATAACTTTGGGTCAAACAAATGTGGTGTAATTTATGCACATGTACCACAGCTTGCGATCTTGTGGTCTGGCTTATAGAGTACATCAATTACTCAAATATCACTAACGTTCATTTTGTTGTGGCTGTAACAAAGTCTCTTTTGTTGTTTTTTTTTTCTTTCTCTCCTGCAAATAGTTAACAAACCTGTTGACCTACCTGCTGTGTCACCCCTCCCCTCTCTCATTAACAGTAATGTCAGTGCAGATTCATAAGCAAGCTGCACTTGGAGCTTTTGTTTAAATCTGAACACAGAATAATGTGACACATCATTGTGTTTATTATTGTTCAACCTCTTACATAACTTGCAAAATGCTATTTCAAAGTCTTCTCCACAGAGCTGTTGTGAGCAGTGGATAATAGAAATGATTAAATTAAAATGATCTCTGCCTCTGTGGGGGAATAAATCTGGTGGTAAATCTCAAAGGAAAACAGACGTTGCTATGTTTCTTTGAAATCGTCCTTATGTAATCTATAATAGATAATAGATAATAAGCCTGCATATGTTGAAAGAGAACAAGTGGAGGAAGTACCTGTGCAAATGTAACATGGCAAACAGCAGATTGCACATTATAATGAATATGTGATATATATTAAAAAAACTGTCCATTGATTTGTCACATGTTGTTGTTGCTAACTTATGTAGTGTGGACTGGAGGTCCATTGCTACACACAATTACATGGTGTCTGCAGCTGTCCACACTGCACTTATAATCCATCCTCTCTTGAGCCATTCATTCAATATGCCACTAGAGCTCCTGTCACCTGTCAGCCCAAACTGCTAAAGAATTTATCATTACAAATTACTATCTCCTCGATTTTCTTCACTACGCCTCCTCTGTGCCTCCTCCTTCACCGGAAACATGACATAATTGTAACATTTGTTTTTTTCCTACCACAGACAATACCACATGTTTAGAGATGTCTGGGAGGGTAGGTGTAAACAGTTCACACCAGTCCATCATAGATCATCAACCCTGCATGAGGCCAGGTCCACGAATCACCAAGGAGGTGTTAAAGACAAACACACACATAACACCAATCTCGCCAACACATACACCCACATCCCCACTTACTTAGGCAGTATAACAGTGTGGGGTACAGGGTGCTGTGAAGCCAGCAGGGGGGCTGGGCTTAAGAAAAAAAACACTCAGGCTGACTAAAAACTAATGACTGTTTTAAAATAGTAAACACTGCAAATCACATTGAACTTGTTTGTAGGCATGGACATAAAGACAGTCTGACTTGCAAGGCTTTAGAAATCTGTGACATCAGTGGGGGGAGGGAGGGTTAAGTGAAATACAGGTTAACCCTACTTAAGGGTCACTAAGCTTTATGTAAAGTTGGAGAGTCTTGGCTTCTGTGCTGTCCACAATGCTAAGCTAGCTGCTTCATTGTAATTAAAAAATAAATCACCTCATTAGTTTCTGTACTTTGTTTGATTTTGTGTGTATGCCTTGCTATTTAGACACAAGGCTGACATGCAATAGCAACAATGCAACCTATTGACACAATGGGTGACTTTAAAGGTGCATTTGTGTACACTATTAGAAGCAGGATTTTCCAAGCTACTGTTTTTAGCTGTGCACCTGGGATTATACAAGACTCAGCATGATTCTCAGGATGAAAATGCAGGAACCTACTTCTGGAAAACACATCAGAGGGGGGAGAGAGAGGGGGAGAGAGAGGGAGGCAGGTGGTCACTGGAGAAAACATTAGAGACTCCTCTCAGCAAAAATAACAACCCCATCGTCACTTGCACACACTCACACAATCCATAAGCCTATGGGAGAAATGCAATAATAATCTAGACCCATACTAACAAATGAATCGACTATAAACATTAACACACACAAGCACACATTAAACCTCACACATGGTCGAATATGTGGGAGAAATAAGCACTCTGGATATGAATATGGATTAACGCTGGATGACTCACCAAGGCGCACACTTGCAATGTGATTATGGGTTGTCGCATTACCATGGCAACACATCCTGTAATGTGCTAATGCCTCATTTCTGTGTTCTGAGAGAGTGTGTGTGTTTGTTTGTGTGTCAGTGGGTGGAAGGTGACAGTAATGTCACACTTGTCCTTAATTGCGCAAAGTCAGACAGCACAGATATTTTTAATGTGACCCGGGGGTTGCACAGTGTGAGATTCACTGGAAAGGAAAAGCTGCTATGAAATGACAATGACAGCATGTTACTAAATTTTATGTTGATACTGACTGACGAAGATTTGTAGAAATTCCGTCAGTGTGACATGTGTATTGTTTAACCAGGAACCTTGAACAGCTAACTTTAATGCTACACTGAAAAGATGTTAGATACACCTGCTGCATCAACCTGCATCTACACTTTGTTCCCTCATTCTGTGATGAATGTCACTATTGGGTGCTACTGCTGTTAGCAGCATAGAAAGTTGACATCTCTGCTCTGCTGAGTTGCTTCTCTAACAGTTGTCAGACAGCAGCAACAACAAACCAGCTGCTGATGTAGGCACTGATTCAGGTTCTCCTTTAGAGGTCAAGAATCACTTTGACAACAAGCGATTGTTTTTTAGGAACTTCCATTTATATTCTGGCACTGCTGTGATTGATATAGTCATGGCACAATGTATAGCAGGTGGATTTATTTTTTAGCATAGACCCAATTTATATAATTCCATAAGCTCCATGACTCCAGAATGTATTCATTTCTTTTATGCAGAAGTTGCATATATATAACATATATACACACATATATATCTACACACCTGCCGCGTTATCAGTTGCAGACAGCTTGTGTGTCACACAACGTGAGTGAAGGCGTGTGATTTACACACGTGTGATATGTAATCAAGATAGGCTATGTCAACATAAAAAAAGATGAATTATAGCTGTAGACGAGGTAGGTGAACCCTTTACTGTGATAAAGTAATAAAGACATTGCAATTGTTTTGTGAGCTAAGCCGCACTTGCTGCACTAGGGCTGAACGATCTATCGTTTTAGACCGAAAATTGCGATCTCAGACAACGATTTTGAGATCGTCAAAGCCACGGTTTTTTGAATCTGAATCAGGTTTTGTTTTGTCAAATGCTATGGCTGAAAACAAAAAGAAAATGGAGGAACTGGTCCCTAAAACGAACTCCACTTTTTTGTTCGGTACTAATACTGAGTGCACGTTATTAGAGTTTACTTTTAGATCTACTGAGTTTTTGAGAAGTGACAGGTGTGTAGGCCACACACAAGTAGCAAGTGAGTAGGCTACCTGAAGTCATTTACACAGAAACATGCAAATTATTGTCAATGTAAAAACAAATCGTGATAAAATCGTGATCGTGATTTTATCATTAAAGAATCGTGATATAAAAATTTTGCCATATCACCCACCCCTAGGTAGGGATGCACCGATCCACATTTTTTCACTTTCGATCCGATTCCGATACCTGAATTTGGATATCTGCCGATACCGATAGTATTCCGATACCATAGCTCTATTTGCTCTATATCACTATGATTATTATCATTATTGTTGATTTTACGAGGCTGTAATAAACTTCTCTCCAAAAAGCAACTTGAGCTAAGTATGAGGTTAGAAAACGGCAGAAATCCCATCCTGAAAACAAATATGCAACTTTAAGGGTTTAAATGGATATTTATTTAAATTCTATGTGTATCTGAATCAACCCAATGCACTGTGAGACTTATCAGTGACATTGGGCAGACATCTGAAGTCCAAATATCTGTGGTAAAGCTCAGGGCTGGAACTCCTTTTAGCTTATCGGCTAACTTGGTTGACACTCTGTTGTACAGTTCAGGTAGCGCCGTCTCTGACAAATATCTCCTGGACGGTAAACTATACCTGGGCTGCAAGTGTTCAATCAGGCTGCGAAACCCCTCGTTTTCCACCACTGATAAGGGTTGGTCATCAAGTACGATGAAGTTGAGCAACTTCTCTGTAATCCCTTTGGCTTTTACGTTGTCTGCTGGAAGTTTATTTTGCCTTTTGAATGATTCCAGAAGTGATTCTTGGCGGCTCTTCTCTTCTTTCTGCCCCCTGGTTAAAAAGTCCTCGTGCTCTCTCGAGTGGTGCTTTTTCAGGTGTTTAATTATATTTGTAGTGTTGAACGTCGCAACGGAGGTTCCACCTCTCGGAACGATGGCTTTGCAAACATTGCACGTTGCTGTCTTACTTTGTGGCGTTTCGACCGTAAAATATTTCCACACAGCGGACATGTTGTATGGCGCTCAATGCTTAAACTGCTACTTGCAAACTGAAGAGGATTTCCTTAAAGGAGGCGTGTCATCTCTGTCAGTGTCTCATTGGAGCACAGACACGTCACCTAGCCCGGGATCACGTGTGAGTCATTAACTCTGGATCGGAAATTTCTCCAGGTTGGATCGGAAATTTCCGATCCGTTAATTAAGCTGGTATCGGAACCCGATACCGATACTGGATCGGATCGGCCCCATCCCTACCCCTAGGTATGATGTAAGTTTCTGTGATCTTTGGAAAGTGTGCATGTGCACCAAAACTTGATTTGAAAAAAATTGTGGATGAAATCGAAATCGCAATATTTGCCAGAAAAATCGCAATTCAATTTATTCTTAAAATCGTTCAGCCCTATGCTGCACTGACACTGAAAGCAGAACAGCAGATATCCAAAGATTTACATTTACAGCAGATAAGAGTATGACTTTCATGCAGGACCGGGTTGTACCTGCCAACATTAGCCTGGAGTTTTTGCAACTTTTCTGAGTGGGAGTGATGACTACTTACAGGGAAATCTACAAAGAACATTTTAGAGCTTGACACAGACTGATACACACTCCCTGACTGAAACTCTATTCAAACCTCCGCTCAGACTCAGAGTTAATCTGTAACACTTTTATAGAGATTTATTGTGTGTCGGTATGGCTGTAAATACCAGCTTTGTGGATAGGAGTAGGAATAATAATTAACAAGATTTTCTTTATAAATGCAAGTAGGTGGGAATCTGTTATTCAACAAAAGTTACATTGTGTGGACAACAATGTCTTATATAACCCTTGTCAGCATGTTTAAAATTGTTGAGCATCCTCAAATCCTCAATGTAAGGGGATGACAATGTAAACATGGCCTGCACTTGAACTCTTATTTTCTATTTTAGTTTGTTATATGAGCATTTCTTTCATTTTGCACACAAATGCAACAAAATCAGTAACAAAAACACCTCAACTCATTTGTATTTTGGGGGGTGTCACTATAGATTACTATGATGTTTGCAGAATTAGTCACACTTCATGTGTTTTAGCGACTGATGACATTTCTTAAAATAATGGGTTGCCAACTTAAGTCTACTTTTAGCCACCGACAGCTTTTCACTTCCCTCTTTTTATTCCACTGAATCCAATCAAGCTGCAACACAATTGGTCAAAGTAGTAACTACACTCATAAAGAAAATGGTGAAGAACAGACCAGCAGAGATAAGAGCAGACCAACAACGTTTTTGTGTGCAAACAACAGCAGCAGACATAAAATAGTAATAAATACTAGACTTATCTGTCAGCCGTCATACATTACAACTCTGCACACTTAAACTATCTACAGTCAACTATGTTCCAGTCAGTTCAGACAAATCATGAGTGATAAGCTGTTTCGATTGCCTTTATGTGTTTTTTCTAGTTCCTGTTGTCCTCACCGTTTCTTAATGTTACTATGACACACTGCTAGTTTTACTCTGCATTCTGGTAAACCCTAAAAAGATTACAGGTAAACCCAGCGTCATCCCGCACAGAAACCTTTCGGTTTTTCAAGAAAAAGTTACTTCTCACTTTGGTTTCACCTCCACGCCACCATACACACCTCTTCAAACATGCACTACACAGTTCAAAGACAGTGGGGTTCTCTAGGATCTCCTTATTAAAAGTCTGATTACAAATTCACACAGTGGGTTGTTCTGACGAAGGCGGCAGTCGTGGGACAGCCCCGCACTTCATTGAAACTCACATTAAAGGGCATTATCAAAAGCAGTGGAGGCTGCTGCGGGGACATCCAGAGATGGGGAGCGGGATGTTTTGCTGACTAAAAGAACTATTGTTGTCCTCCTCCTCCACAGTTTTTAAAGTGACAACTGTTTGCCATATTATTAAATGCCAGAGTGACTTATCTAGTTCCTGCTTGCAGAATTTCCCTTAACAGTGCTGGTGCTGTTACAGGGTCACAGAGGGTAAAAACCACAAGTGAAAATGCCTTAATGTGAGCTAACCCAGAGCTACATCTATGCTACTGCTAACTAATGGAATATTGATCTTTGTAAAGACGAATCTCATGACAGTCAGTTGGTTTTTACTTCAGTCCGACTACAGGTCACCATCTCTGCCTGCTTCCCAAATGTCTCTGGTTCTTAGACCTAATGTTCATTGTGGATTGTATATAACAAAAGCACATCACAACACCCTTTTTATGTCCTAAATGAGAATAAATGAAACAATAATATTTTAATTAAAATGTTTAAAGCGCAACCATATGACTGCAAAAAAACATAAACAATGTCAACTGTATGCCAACACCATAATTACTTACAGACCTCATTAAGACGTTTTGTATACATAATAGACTGTATTGATCTTTTGTTAATTTCCTCCTAGCACTGATAAACTACACTCCTTGAAAGATAAACAAACTTATTCCGTGCATGACTCGTAGCAGTTGATCTCAACCACAGTATCCTGTTTCTCAGAGCTTGGGATGGCATCCAAAGAGAGCGGTAGAGAGAAAAATCATTCATCATGGTTTCAGCTTGAGGGGCTCATGGGGTCCAAGACCTCTACTGTAGTAAACAAAGTCATACAAATATTCAAGCTGTCAGCACAGGAGAGCTTGAAATATAGTACAATAATCCCATTATTACAGCTCACTGAGTTTGCTTCCAGTCAGTCAGTCAGGTTGTGGGTTTTCCCCTCATTCCTCCTGGATTAAATTAATTTCTTCTTATCTCTTCATGTGTATGTTGTAGACAGCGCTGTAGTGTGTTGTTGTTCCTGATATCCACAAAATGTTTGGCTTCATATATGGTCCTAAAACGGTCATGCCATTGAATCTGGTACATGAACCATGTTTGTTTACCTTTAACTAAATAAAGAGAAAGAGAGTAGGTGCCTCATCTGTGCTTCTATGTAAATTTAGACAGAATAAAAAGGGGGATTTTATCTACAGTTGCTTCTCATAAATTATTTTTTCACCCAAGTATGACAATAAAGGTACTTCCCATTCGGTAAATCAAACGTGGTCCCAGGAAGATAAATCTGGACTTGAACCTGAAGTCTGGCATTTGTTTTAATGTGTGCTTTTTATCTGAGCTGAACTTTGTATTATAGTAAAACCTCTGTGCGTGTGTGTGCGTGTGTGTGTGTCTCTGCGGTAGTCAAATGATCCACAGTCTGGGAATTCCCCTCTTATCTGTCAGTCTGGCGTGGAGTCTCTTTTTAAGACTAATGTTTGGGTTAGTAGAGAGCAGAAAGAGAAATGGTGAAAGGAAAGAGAGGAAGAGAAACACAGCTAAAGAAAGTGTGCTCTTTTCTCTTAATCTGCATAAAGATCAATTAGCAGTATTATTTTATAAGACCATAAGACCAAACGTTTTTATTTTCTTATCTCGAGTTCAAATTAGGGACTGATAAAGCCTCTTTTTCCCCCTGTACAGCCCCCACAGAGAAATGGACACAGCACAAAGTGTCCCATTGAGACGTGTGACAGGGCCCGGAGTGCTGGGTCCTACAACAGGCTCTTATTCTACAACAGATGAACTGGAACTCAAACATACTTGTAGTAGGAGGCTTTTCAGTGTCTTGATTGTCAAACAGCCTTTAGCGAATGTATGGAGAAAGGGAAAAAAATGCTTGTGTTGAAGCTTACAAAAACACTCCACTGAGAGAGGGGGAAACGCCTCAAAGAGGCCAGACATAAATCTGATTTTGTGATGTCTGAGCTGCTAGATCAAACAAGTAATTATGTCCATATACTGAGATTAAATTTGAGATTTTTTTTTTGTAAATTCCAAGCAAAAAAATCCCTCGTGGTTTTTCACACTTCCACCACATGCTCTAAAACCACATTTTACAAGTTAAATACTGCAGATTCCCCTTGTGATTGTAGCATATGATGGTGATCACGTGCAGAGGTTTTCACTCAGAGATCATGTGATATATTCCATTATGTGCTAAGCTAGCTCTTAGACTGAAAGGTGATAAAATTGCTGCTTCACTGTGACAACATTTTCACTCGTGCTTTTAGTTTTGGTGCTGCTCATGTGAATAGCTGGCTTGAATGACCTTGAACAGCTGTCATATGAGCAGAGGAGCTGCTGATCTGCCTGTTGTCAATGATCTCATTCAGCTAAAGTATGAGTTGTCTGTCCCTTCCTGCCTCATGTCACATGAGTCTTATTGACCACAGCATGATCAGACTGGTTTCTTAAACTTCACTTTTACTGCAAGAATTGTTGAATCACACAGCTGTTATTATACACCCTAGCAGCCACGTAGTAATCGATATAAACTGCCTGTGTGATCAGTTTACAGTGCATGCCCTAAGAAATCCCTTCAGAAAACTTCATTGCATCCTCTGCTTTACTGTCTTCTGGCCATCTGTTTCCCAGTGCTGTGCTTTTCTGTCTAGTCAGCAAACTCTTTTCCTACCAAAGACATTAGTGGATTAACAGTCTCTCACACAAGGTGTCTCCACATAATTCAAGGGTGTGTACATGCTGTTTGCAGAAAGATAAGGAATGCTGTCTCATTGGCAAAGAAGAATAAACTACTGGAACCACCAGGCAAGGACAATGTACAATCAGTGTAAGAGACATAGAAAACGAATATGTATTTATTGTCCCCTCATTGGAGCTGTTGCTAGAACTATGTCTGTGTAGACTCTTATTTATCGTATTTATCATGTTATGTCCAACACCCACATATAATTATGCTACGAGTCCAGTTGCCTCAACTCTAAACTCTTTAATAGTTCACTAGAAACTGACTCTAACACACTGTCAGTTTGTAGATGGGGATCTGAGAACAATTCGTTTAACAAGTTTTGAAATTCACTGTGTGCGCGAAGCCACAAACTGTTTACGGTCTATACACATCGAGTATCACGTCCTAGCGATGGGGTCACACCTGTGTGAGTTTGTAACAGCAACTATCGGAAAAATAACAGATGAGTTTTTATTTTGTTGTGTCTTTCATGTTTGTTGTGTTGTGCAGGCACTATACTTAGCTTCCTCTACACCTGACAAACAGGAAGGCGTGTGTATTATGTGTGTGTGTGTGTGTGTGTGTGTGTGTGTGTGTGTGTGTGTGAGTTTATGTAGACCACAGGAAGTAAGATAATCATAGTTGAACTTTCCACGAAGTACGACCCACCTAACTATAGACCCTGTGACTTGTCAAGTCTATAAATAGATTATTTCTGTTTCCACACACTGGTTTATTGTCAGCTAGCGTGTGTAAGTGTGTGCAACACACACACACACACACACACACACACACTTATTCCCACACAGTCACTTTTGACTTGGCTCTCTACTCAAAGCCATCTGGCCAGTTTAGTGGTCATCAGCAGCACACTTGTATCAAAAGAATGGAACAACATTGATGTACGTTTACTGTTGCCAACCAGAAGTCTTTATAGAATTTATGTGCATATTTTTAAAATCTGCTTTATGTGTATACTGGCAGCATGAGAGATGTTGCAGGGAGCTCATGTCTTCTATAAAATACATACTACATAAATGAAAACTTGACAATGTTTTGGCACTGCAGCACTAATAGCCATGCTAGACACATTGGGTGACCATCAGGCCAACACATTCAACAACTTAAAACAGTACAGAATGTATACATGTGATGTCATAGGATGTGGAAGTGATTGTGGTTACACCCACTGAGTGGCAAAAAGTTTATGTGGCAGTGCTGTGTTGAAAACTGCAGCTCCACCCTATATCAAAAACAAGAAAACCCAGATATCGTTTTACAGACATCCAAAGAGAGAAGAAAAATATGTATGCTGCAATTAAACAATTGATATCCACTGACGTTGATTTGACTTTGGTTAAATGCTGTATTGATGACTAATTTTTTAAATATTTAGCTTATTTGTAGTATAGAGTGCCGCACTCTGATATAGTTCACATAAGTGAGATGTTCACCATGATACGCAGGGGCCTAGGTGTGAAGAGCTAAGGTTGCTATGGTGATTTGATGTTGGGATGTGAAATAAAGGAATAAAGGAGAAGCCGCTGCCTGATCATCATTTAGAGGTACTGTTTCCTGGAAAATACACAAATCAATAGATATTCATTGCTAGTAACACTGTGGTTGACTCAGACTAAGAAACTAGAAGCACCTTGAAAGCATTTCATCAGAACTAGTAAAAGAGAGATTTCAGGGAACCACAATAGGAAAATCCTGCAGATCTAAATCTAGGAAACAGCAGGAAACCAGGAAATAGGCTGTGTGACAACTGAGATCCTGATTATTTTTTTGTGAACAGATGATGCCTCATGAGGGAGTCATAATTTGGAGTGTTGAGGAGCTAGACTGGAAAGCCATGAACCTGAGAACTATGGGAAATGAATGTGCAGGTCTGAACAATGCATTAGGATCCACCAGGTCTGAAGCCGTGGGAAGGGAAGGAGGCTGATGAAACTGATGCAAATGACTCAGAAAGGCTTGTTCCTGAAAGGAAACAAGGGCTTGGGCTACGAAACTCACACAAGCCTCGGCTAGAAACCATGAGGAAAGGGCATTACAATGGCTCACACACACACATACATTCACACACATACATTCACACACATACTGAAGGGGGGCTGGGGAGAGAGAAAGCTCTTGAGAGAACAGAAGTTACTAATTAAGTAAAATTGTCCCTCAGCAGTTGGATGCCTGGCTCTCTCATCTGTCTCCCTGTCTCCAGATGTTTGACTTCCTCCAGCTTTTGACTTTGGTTTTAGTGCTGTTTCATGTTCTGTTGTCACAGCAGGGGATGTTGTGGCTGATCATTAGTAAGGATAAATAATGAGCCCAGCTGAAAGACCAAAGACAGAATAGAAAGGCAGAAAAACAGGAAGAATACATACATTAAGCTGAAGACATGAGACATGAGATCCACAACGCACATTTTTTGTAGATTCCAAAAGGCTCCTTCTGTATACAGGGGATAAAAGTCTATAGAAGACCACATCCTGTTTACGCTCATTCCAATTCATCATTAATTGGTCTTTAAAGAATATTAGTACTCACTCAAGACCATAAATTCTGTTTCTGTTGTTTAACTACTCCGAACAATAAAAGGAGGTGCTTAAGATGCAGTCAACCGGTTTTCGGGTACTTCTGCATATGGAAGCAAAGTACCAGAGCTTTCAAAGAAAACCAGCTCCCCTAATTATCATGATTACAGCAACAAGGTTGACATAAAATCTATTTATAGGACTTGTAGAATTTTTGTTTTCACAAAAGGTCATCTCAAGGAAAATTGATAACATGTAGAAGAACTGCATTCCAACAGACACTACATACCATAGGCAATTTAGAGGCACCACAGTCCACTGTGTGCTAACATTGCAAACCAAAAGCCAATAATGATTCACCATCCTCAAACCTTTTTCCTGTTTAAAATTCAGTTTGGAAATGCTAAAGCTTTTAGTGTAACTGATCAGACAATTGTCTGTATATGTTTTTCTCTGGAAAATGCTAGCTGCTTGTTAAATCATCTTTTAGCTGGTCTCGGATGTCTTTGTTGCCAATGTTACCACCTCCTACTTATAAATCCTATAAACAAAAGTATCAGATACAACTGTGAAAATCTTATATCTTATATTATATATATCTTATATATATAATCTTATATTTTAAAAAATGACTATTTGCAGCTAGCTTAGCTCTGCCACGCTTGCCTGTCTGGAGCTTGTGTGTCCACTGACACAAGACCAAACAAATATCAGCCTACTATGTGAATAGAAGTGATATTTAAGGCTCGGACATGATTCTGAAATGACTCAATCTTGGAAACAACTTCTCTCCTGCAGTCCTGATTCACTAAAACGTGGAGAGAATATTTTACTCTGGCAGCACATTCCCCTTGCCTTCCCTGTGCTTCATAATGGGAAACAGAGGGAGAATCGTAAAAGGAAAACACACATTTCCTGTAGGACTGCTGTGTGACGTACATGAGAGTGTGTGATGCACTCATTGTGGCCTTAACAGGCAGGAATGTGACATCAGTGAGAGGATCCCGCATGAAGGATAAGCCGCAGCCAGCACAAACCCACACTCACACACATCACAGCCAGAAAAAGATGTGGCCAAGGGTCAGTGAAACAGTAACAGAGCGAAGGGAAGAACATCCCCTCCCTATGGCAATGCCACCCACTTTGTCTGGCCTCACATTCCCTTCTTCAAAGATTTTATAGATCACAGCTGCAATTTTCCCGTAAATCTGAGGAGAAAAAGCAGTGCCACATAATAAGCAATAAGCACACAGGGAACATAATCACCTCAAGTGTTCTTTTAACTACCGTGACTCTATTTTAGACTGGCCCACTCCACAGCTAGCTCACAAAGCTAAAAATTTGGCACCCACTTTCACCCATGTGAGGAGTGACGAAAATCAATGGACAAAGAGTGGAAGAAACATTGGCACAAATGTGATTAGAGATATTTTTAGTGCCTCTGAGGTTCTTCAGAGAACCAATGACACCAATGGTTCTACCAGCTGTTGACTGTAATGCTGCATCAGAAATTAAATTGTATATTTAACTATGTATCCTACAACAAAAATGGCATCTCTTAATATAAATACAGATGGTATGATGATCTCTACATTGTGCAAAATAAGATAGACATAGGAAGGAGGTTTGTACAGGTTGTCTTGGATCTACTGATATTACGCAAATAGGAAATGTACTTAAATACATGTGTTAGATATTCAGGAATGTTAGTGTCAAAGAAGCTCAAAGTTTTTTTTTTACAACAAAGGATTGGCCTTGAGATCATGGGTGTGTCCTTGTACAAATAATCATATTTGTTTTGGGAGTGGGTGGGTGACCTCACCCTGAAAATGCATGATATCATATACGGGTATACTCTGAAGACAGCATCATATCTTTTGGTTACCAGAAAGACAGGCAGACCTAGTCATTGTGTGTCAACAGTGAATTCATGTGTAAGTCACATTCCCTCTCCGTGACACTGCAGAACTCCCTTACAGTGACAAAGTGGCCTCATTTAGATCAACCGATTTGGAAAACTCAATAGTGATAACTGATGACCCATCACACACTGTAATTTTTAATTAGTCAAAGAAAGACAGAAAGATGACTTTGCCAAACCCACGGGCTGAGAAAGCAATCATATTGCTGAGGGAAGTCTGGCATGGTGCCATTTAGGTGCAGCACTGTAGGTGTGTGCTCTTGAGGAAATGATTTAATGCTGAAATACAGAATCTAAACAGCTTACTGTTACTGTGTTTTCTGCTGTGGAGGTGATACAGTATATTTTCAGGATACATCCCAAACTCTTCAAGGACGCACATTTCTACAGACTTTTAAGCGTCTTTACAAAAAAAAAAAAAAAAAACAAGAAACAGTGAATTACTTCATTCTTATGGTGATTTGGGTGTTATTTTGAATTACATATCCCAAAACTCAAATCCTGTTGTCCTGTCTACATGATCTATATTGAAATATTGTGTTGCTGAGAGAATCACCCTGTAAACTTAGCAAAGCCCTGATCTAAGAAACACCTTCAATAAACATGTCTTTCATAACGTCAATCTCTGAGAAGGAAGAGGGTGTACAACATGGCCGAGCTAACGACCGTCCCCGAGCTAAAAAGACAGGTACTGAATCATAACAACAAACAGAGAGTGCTGCACTGTGCCAAGCTGGATGTGTGCGTGTGTATGCATGTGTGAGTGAGTGTACATCTGCCTGACAACCAGAGCTGTCTGCTGGTTACTCATGTGATGTACTCTGACTCAGTTTTGTTTATGTGTATGTTCTTTTGTGACCAAATGCCTGTCTGTACATACGCACATTAGTTAAGTAACAGATGTCAGATACAGTGGTGTCATTTCTCCATATCTCCGAAATATCCATGCAAATAAAAGCAATGATTGAAAGCACTGCTCTCTTATTCATTAATCATGAATCATTTTCGGCACTTTTGGGGTAACTGTAAGTAACTGTACTCTGTCTTTTCATGGTATTCGTAGCTATGGAAAAGAACATTTCTATGAATACAGGCTCAGATAACATGCACAGATACTGTGATACACTTGACAAGTCCTGACAACAATGTGAATCATTTGTTCACGTCAGAAACTCACAGCTGATGCTGTCAGTAAGACAGATTACAAGAAAAAGCATCCACAGCTACCAAAGCAAAACAGAGATTTCTTAGATGAAGACAAAACTTATACACAGGAGTGCGCATAACTTTTTTAGTGAGTTACTCAGGTGAGTATCAGGAGATGGTGTTTGGTACTCACCCCATATGTAGTGTGGTCTTAATAAGTGCAGTCTTCCTCACTGTCCTCTGCTTCAGCTTCCTGCATGGTAGATGATGAAGATGCTGCAGATGCACCTCCCTGTCTTTGGTTGAGCCTCCAATTAGCTGTCTATGTGCATCAGGGCTGAGAGATGAGCATGTGACAGACCTGCACTTGGTTTATTATTTATTATGTTGAGATGTGAGCAGAAGTGTGAACTGTCCATCCTCACATTCTCCAATGGTGCAGGAAAATGCAGCTGGTACTGCAGCAGCTTGACCACAAAGCAATTAAATGTCTGACAATATGGAACTCTGCAATCAGCTGGTTTTGCGCAGTTCTCCAGTGTGTGTATGCAGTGCACAAGGGAGTCTCCAACCACAGCAAGTTGACGGGAGTTTTGGCACAACCCTGTTGGGACGTGGACAGCAGCCCCATCTGTGCACACAGCGACCAACTTTGCTGTCCTGTCATCCAAGAATGTGTCCTTGAAAAGTCCGTCTGTTATGGCCTGCGCAGTTCGGTCAGCACCCACTTCAATCAGCCCAAGAAAGTCCGAGGTAAACTCTCCGTTGCTGGACACAGACACAAAGCAGGCCCCAAAATTGAGCAGACTGCAACTTGGCTCGTAACTTCTCTGCTTTCGGCGTGAGCGATCCGTGTGCCCCTGTACGTGAATCATTATGCACCTCCAACATTTACTCCCTGCCGCCTCACTATCACTATTTTATCCTCAGAATAAAATAAATAATAAAGACATGGGACGTGTGTGTTTAGCTTCATGGAAGACGAGGAAAAAAATATTAAACAGAGCTTGTCGCTGTTCTTCATTCAGCTTGTGGGCGACTAGACGTTTCTTCTCGGCTAGCTTGTTTATTAGCAATGGCTAGCGCCACATTCAAGAAAAGTCTTTTCTTCGGCTCTGGTTCCGGTTGGTGTTTCTTTGTAGGTGGCCAAACGTCTAAGAAGCTGCTTCATGTCTGTTGTTTTTTTAGACATCTCCGAAAGTAGGCAAAAAACAACATATATGAGGTTAGATGACAGTGGCGTTGATAACTTGACATTCAAGAACCCGAAGAAGGCTAGTAGCACAAGTGACGTCGCGCATGCGTACCTGATATGTGCACCCCTGCCAATACAAACTGCTGATGTGGATGCTAAACTTTGATTGAAAACACTGGGTTGTGTGTTATTTTTCTTGGAAAAGCAGAATCTATTTCTCGTAAAAACAGAATTTATTTTTCAATAAAAAAAAATAATTTTACTCAAGTGAATGTGCTTCTGTAGAATTTTGGTCAGGTTTCGGCAACAAAAACACTTAGGTTTAGGAATGATTGTCCTTTGACACATGACCCCCTACTCCAGTAGAATGTAGCAGGCATGTATTCAAAAAGACCTGAGAATGGAGCATAGCTATGTAAGTCACTTCAGTTGTATTGAAAAATTCACTGATCACATCCCTTTTAGGAATTGTATTTAATGTGTGTAATGTGGTGCCTGTGCAGGAAAGCTATGATCAGGAGCTCTCTATACTGTAGGCACTGTTTAGGTAATGAGGATATTTTGGATGGTTTTGAGCAATTGACCAACTCTCTGAGGTGTCAGTAATGTTGCTGCTGCCCAAAGGGCAAAAACAAAAACAGGCTGATTTTTTAAAGCTCCTCTTTGTAAAGACCAGAATTTCTTTTACAGACAAGTATATCGGGTTTAAGACTCAATTGTGTCACATGAAACATGATTACACTGGCTCACAATGGTTACCTAGATAGTGAAGTCACATTTTTATTGAAATAAATGTCAGATTCCAGTAGGACAGCCTGCAACAATAAAAGCCTGACATCTGGGTACCGGTAAACACACCGTACATTGTGAGGTGTGGTTGGTCAAGTGAAGCATTATATAGGTGAAGATGTTAAAATACAGCTACTGGAATGTGCATTTGATTCACTGTGATCCTTTTTTTTTTGCTAGCACACTGATGCCAGTCAGGCCTTTATCAGGTGCGATAAAGTGTTTTTACCCAAAGACCCAAACCTACATTTTGAGATGTACATTTAAATTACTTACAAAGTCTCATTAGAAAACTAAAACTGGCATATTCAAATGAGTGACAACAGCAAATGACATTAATTTTCAATAAACTTTATTTTTGTCCCATTTTCCCCCATATGTTACATACAAAAAGGTGATTGGAATTGAACATTTCCTTGTGTCAAGACCATAATAACATTTACACAATAAATAAAAAACCATGTATAAATAAAAAAATAAATAAACGGGACATTATGTGCCAAAAAATAAAGACTCTTCTGAATTGGCAGATGGCTTTCACAATGTTGGGATTTTTGAAAACACATGTACATAATACTTGCATTCCAGGTCACAGTTTTTAGGATACAACTCTGGGTCGAGAAAGCAATGTAAACCGATAAGGATTACAGAGTACAGTACAACAGAGTACAAGGTTCTCTTTTCCATAATAGCTATTATTGGGATATATATGCAAGATAACAGTTGTTCTAAAAAGCTTATACCAGGTAGTGAGAGTGTAGTGCTGTAGGATTTACTTTTGTACTTTGAGGTAAGTGTAAAAGTAAATCCAATCTGTGAAACCCATCTCAAACCTTGTTTGTAGCCTGCCTGACATTCACAAAGGGTTGTTATTGCACTAAACAGACATCCCTCAGAAAGGCACTTTTATCCCTCCCCCAACTCCTCTTGCTCATTTTTCCAACCAACAAGTCTGCTTACGAGCATGAGACACACACACATTCACCCACTGCATGTGAGTTTAAAACTGAATCATTTTAAAAACCAAAGAAAATGCCATTTGGTATCTGGTTAAAAAAATTATAGTGAGAGTAAAAGTTGTTTTTTTTTTCTCCATTTGACTGAAAAAGTGCAGAACTGTGTTGCTCCCATCGCCCCTTGTATGCCGTGTACCACAGTGAAATTTGAATTAAAAGAAATGTGACATTTGAGCAGAAGCAGCACTGACTCTCAGAACTTTAGCATCAAATAAGGCCAGGAATGTTGTTTTGTGCGTCGGGTCCAGATCGTAGTGTGATCCTATAGAACTGGCTCATGTTCCTTTTTAAAAGCAGAAAAATAAATGAATGTGTACCATCATCCCAATAAGCTCGTAAGCAATTTAGGGTAGGAGGGTCTCTCTCTCCTCTCTTCAGTCACACCACACATCTTTACAAAGCATTTCCACTGAAAGGTCAGTTGCAGTGCGAGTCAACAGTGTACAAGACCTCGCAGCAAAAAACGCTTTTGAAAAAAGCATTTTTGCCACAAGGTTATTCCCATTCTGTTGCAAGCAGATAAGACAATTTTAGTGTTTAGACACCTTAGAAAAACCATGCCTGGTTTATCAGGGAAGGTTGAAAGCTGCAGGGTTGGTGGCTTTAAAAAGTTCAGGCCAAGAAGCAATGGTTGGAAGGTAACAGGGTGTTCATGTAGGCAACTGCCTGTGAGGAATCAGTCATTTCAGAGCAGGTATGAGTCTTTTTTTTTTAGGTATCAATACCTTCCAGGTGAATACCTTTGAGGCATAAGCTGGACAGGCACAAACCCTTGAGGCAAGTGCTGCACTGGGCAACCTCCTGACTGCTTGACGTTTATCAAGGTCTGTCGTTTTGATCATCAGTTGCCTTGGCACCAGTCCACACAAGAATATTGCTCAGAGGAGTGGAGCAGCCCATCCATCCGTCAAATGACGGGTGGGTTGGCCCATTTCGCTCTGCCTTGAGAAATTATATCAACCAGTCAGGCTGCCCGGGGAAAGGTGTTAACCAGTCAAGTTGCCTCGAAAGCATCTGCCGCTTGGGCTGCCTGGAAGGCACCGAGCTACGCTCTCAGGCATCAGTGTGGTGTTGGAGCAGCTGGACCACATATTTTAGTCGGTGCCGGAGCTCAGAGGTGCAGCCCATCTCATTCAGCATGCTGAGGAGGTAAGTGTACGAGATGCGCTCTCTGCTGATGTAAGTGAGCAGGTACGAGTCGTCAGAGGACTTGCTCAGGATGATCTTTGTGTGGTCTGTATAGAAGTTCACCTGGAAGAGATTAAACACAGCAGCATGTAAGAAAAGGAGGACCAAGAACTGAAATTATAACATGTGGATCATAACTGCAGAGCTGTCCAAACCTGTAGAGTGCCGTTGTTGAAGAGCATGACCAGTGCGTGGTCGGTCTTCACCCACTGGAGCAGCAGAGGAGGAGGACCCGAGACCTGCTCCTCACATGGCAGATCTCCACCCTGAAGATGACGGAACATGTTTAGTTTATAAGATTGATCATCTTTGTCAGGACAAACTAATTACTGACAAAATAAAGATTTTTCATACATCCATGAGGTTCTGCTCCATGTAGTTGGCCATAAGTTCTACAATCTGTTTCTGGCTGCGAAGCTGCTCCGGTAGAGAGTTGGTTTGGAAAGTAAAGTGTTTGTTGTTGGTCATGCAGTAGTGGACTGTCCTGTTTGGGAGGAAAGAGGAAATAAAAAGTTGACGTCTTGAGGAAATTGTCAAATAACCATGCTTGGCTCATTATGTAATAGTAAATAAAGGCTTAAAGCTCAATGTAAATATTTACACGATGCCAGATTACATAAACCCTGCAGGCTCTTTAAGCACTTACTTGCGTTGGTCACAAAGACTAAGATGTGTTCCCTCATTAAACAGCACTCCTATGCTTTGGTTCGACAGCTGGTAGCCAAAACCGTATTTGTTCGAGTAGTCGACCCATTTAGTCACCCACAGGAAGGACTGAGGCCTGGACAAACAGGGAGGGTTCCTGGTGGCTGGAGAGGCAGAGGAGTAAATGTTATGAGAGTCTGAGAATTAATTTTACAAAAGACTGTTAATGCTAAGCTATAAAGCTGTTTGCATGGCTACATGAGTCAGCAGATGATCACAGCTGAGAGAGGAAACTGATCTGGCTGCTTAAGCTTAAATGATTCTGCAGCATTTGTCAGCTAATTTAACAGACAGGCAGATGGTTTGTATTCCTTGGACATCAATATTATTTATTGCCAAAACTGCTCTCGCAGGCTCTCCTACCTGCAGGCATGGTGGCCAGGCAGCTGTTTAGAACCTTCACTGCAGTTTCAGCAACAGCTGCAGGGGTCAAAACATCCTCACAGGCTGGAAGCAAAACAAGAAAGCACAGATTAAAACACGGAATAGAAAGAACAGTTACAAAACAAGTCCAACGAACTGAAACCTACGTTCAGTGCTGCTGGCCATGGTGCCCTTGAAAGAGCGAGAGATTGACTTCCTGGATTCCTCCTCAGCAGGAGTCTGTTCCAAAGGCACAGAGCTGACCAGCTGACCGGTGGGAGATGGCACCTGAGCAAGAACACAAGATTTCATTAAATATGAGAGCACCGAATGGAAAAAAAACATGACACATACTGAAAACATAACCACAGAAATTAACTGAACTGCACATGTGGGCTCTATTACTGCTTTCACAGCAATGTTGTGCATCTAATTGCAGAGAGGCGCTCAGACTTTCAGCACCACAGCCACACGCTATTTGCTTTGCAACAACACTGCAAGTCTGACATGCAGTTTCTGGTGTCATGTTGCCACAAAGCTGTTTTTTTCCCCCTTTCCTCCAGTTAACAGCAAACAATCCTTTGTCAACAGGTCACATTCTTCGCAAACAAAAAGTAATGTAAACAAAGTCACTGAAATATTTTATATGGGACCAACGGCTACAGCCTGGTTTCCAAGAACAGGCCCATTAAACAGTTGGAAGTTGTACTAAAGAGCAAACAATAAGCAGACCAGCCTGATTAAGGGTTGGCCAATGGGACATCTTGTTGTTGTGGCAGTTACACTCAGCTTTGAACACAACCTGTGAGGTAGTCTTTGGTAGAAAATAAAGTTGTCCCCTTTGCCTTAGCACCTGCTCACTTCTGTTGTGTTGTAACCATGTGTAGCAACGTTTATCAGTTGTTGGAATTACCCTGTTTTTATCAAACTAGGTCAAGATGCTCTCAGATGAAAAGATGTACCTCGTTGGGTCCCACGGTTTTGTAGCTTATCTGCCGGTTGATGGAACATTTAACGATGCCTGACACCAGTTTGGAAATGTCCTTGTCATCTTTTTCCTCACATGGAGTCTTCTCCACTGTGCGCAGAAAAAATAAAACTTGCAATGTAGTCAAGTATGTTTTGACCACAATAGTTCTCACAAGGCAAATTTACAAAATGACAGGAGCTGTGAATTTGCAAATACAATGAAAAAAAATTACTACTACACACCTTTTGCTTTCTTCTTGCCAAAGAGGCTCTTGGCCATTTTAGTAAAGAACTTCTTGGCAGGGCTTGGAGGGTGGAGCTCAGGCACCATCACACAGCTGCTCGGGGGAAGTTTGTCAGGAGTGAAACCCTGAGAAACAGAGAGAAACGGCATTGGGACCCTTAGCTAATGGCAAAGTAAAAATCTTTTTTCATAGTACCAACAAGAAGTGCTAACATACTTTGGTGAAGAACTCGTGGTTGAGAATTTGATCTAGCGTGAATCTGTCACTGGGATTTTTCTGCAGGATGCCTGAGATGAGTTTCTGTGCAGCAGGAGAAAGCGTGGAGGGCAAGTTGTACCGAACTTCTTTAATGCACTTGTAGGTCTCTTTCAAGTCAAGAGTCTCAAAGGGAGGGCTGCCGCACATCAGTGTGTACCTGTGTAGGCGGAACCACAGCAAACGTTAGTCAAAATGAGACAGTAAGTAAAAATCAAAATTCATTTAGGATGCAACTAAATGCCATCTTTCCACATGACTGGACAAAAATGAAGAGTCACTTACATGACGCATCCGAGGGACCACACGTCTGACTCCGTGCCGTGGCCCTGTCTGTTGAGCACCTCGGGAGCCAAGTAGTTTGGAGTCCCACAGATTGTTCTAAGAAAAATGAGCATGGGTTAGACTTCAAACTACTCTTCATGTTAGTTTCTGTTTTGTTGCATTGTGCACACAACAAAGAAACTTTTTTTTCCCCTGACACAGTCATTCTTCTGGTATTCCACAGGAAAGTGTCAAACAGGTATTGAAACTCTGCTCTACACACCACATTTAACTGCCACTTGGAAACCGGTTTAGTTAGGTACTTACTAGAGGGAAGCTGTGGGAGTTAGAATGTATTTAGTGGCTGATGTAATGGCGGTGGGTCAAAATAGGGCAAAGGATTTAACTAGAAAGTAGCTTAAAAAGCTCTGAGATACAGTAATAAAGGGCTATACAATAAAGTCTATGATGGAGAGCAAAGTGGTAAAAACTAACTTTTTTCTTTGTTCTACTGTCTCCAGCTTGGCAGCGAGGCCAAAGTCTCCCAGCCGCAGCTCCATGTTCTCATTGACAAAGAAGTTGCCTGAAAGAGACAAAAACATTCGTCCAGTCAGCATTCCACAGATAACATGCCTGCCTAAAAGTCCCGGCAGATTCCTGGGATGCTTGTGCGAGTGGATGCCACATTACATTTGTTCACATACCTAGTTTGAGATCTCGGTGCAGGATCCCTCTGCTGTGGAGGTACTTGAGGCCAGATATGATCTGTCTGAGGTAATAACGCACTTCTGGCTCTGTGAGTGTGTGTCTCGCCTTCCAAATGTGTGCCAGTGACTGCAGAGACAGAAACGAGTGAACTGTCAACCCCCAAAGTCTGTCAGTGTGTACACATATACAGAAACCCCTGCAGCAGCATTAAAAGGAGATGGTGTCTGGAATTGTAGATACTGTTGTCATGTGACATCACTGCAGCATCAAATAGACTGTGATGAACAATACAACCACTCCTACCAGACAGTACTTAATGTTTACAATGTTAGTAAAACAACCCAAGGCAGTGGGGTACTGGGAGTGGTAAATGGAGAAAACTGTATTCATTTCAGATGATGACAACAGCACATGTAGTGACACCGGGGACAAACACGCAAGCACAAAAAGCTGCACAGACTGTTCTTAGATTTCTCACCTTGCGACTGCAGAGCTCAAGGAATATGTAGATGTTGTCTTGGTCTTCAAAATGATGTGAGAATTTCACCACATGCTTGTGCGACAGGGTTTTGTGCAGCTCGATCTCATTCGTAATCTGCCAAAAGAGCCGACAACTGATCAATCTGTACGCATGTATCAAATCCAAGACATCTATGTGTTGATTTCATGTTATGCGAGGGCCACTGCCTGACGGTGTACCTTGTCTCTCTGGTGTGGTTTGGACACCCTGCTCTGTGGAATCACCTTCACAGCATACATTTTGTTGGTGGTGAGGTCCGTCATCTCGTAGCATCGAGCAAAGCCACCCTTGGGAGACACACAAACAGGATGATCGGTTAACAGGTTAAAAACCTGCAATGGCCATAAATAATGTGCCTTAACGACAAGCCTTTGACCCGTGAATCAATAGCTTGAGACCAAGCAATTTAAATGATTCAATTTGGCCAATCCTGAAAGCCTGCTGTGGAGGATATTAATTAAACATGGCAGGAACTGGAGATAAAACACAATAAAAAGGCTTAAATCTGATCTGATGCATCATTTGATACACACAAAACCCTAACAAGCATCTTTTGCTGCGTCGATATAGAGCCGACAATCAGTCACCAAGTGTGACTACAGCCTGCATTTATTCCTGCATTTTTCTTTGACTTCTTCACATTCTGAGAGACATGAAGGATGGGGCTGGCCGAGCTGCTGCATTCATTAACCGTGAAACTGACGGAGACGTTTCCAGCTCTGCGGCAGGCAGCTGAGAGAAAAAGCCTTGGCTGGCTGCCCGACGCAGCGTATCGATGACGAGCAACATGTTGATACAGCCACTCCATTCACACACAAAACATACTGTGTCAGAATCACCACAGGGCAGGTATGATCAGGGGAGGACGACATGATACAGTGAGGCAGACCCGGCTGTGGGTTAACAGTCGTGTAAAAAGCCGTTACAACACGAGGGGCGTCGTAAATCATCATTCTCTGGATCTTTTTTTTTTTATATGCCAACCATGTGTGCGCACAGGAGCTGGGCACACCTTGCGCCTGATTCACTCAGCAATGACGCGCACAGCAGGGGGAAATTGGTCACATCCACCACGAGGTCATTCCTAATACCCGCATCACTAACACACCTGGAAAACAGCTCGTAATGAATTTTAATCAACTAGATTACTGATTTAATCCCGACTTTAATCCAAATTTTAATTCTAGAACCATCTGTCGCCTCAGAAATAAAATGGTAAAGCAACATAGAAGCAGCAGGTAATGTAAAAATCTTCCTACCTTTCCCAGAAGCTTTCCTTTGCTGTAGGTTCTTCCAGTCTTGGAGTCTTTGACCACCTGAGCCAGCTCTGGTTTGGTTTGGTCGGGTTTATTCCTGCTGTTTTTCGCCGGGGCAGAGGAATGCTGGGGTCCACGCTCCGGAGCAGGCTTAAATAAATCCGCATTCATCGTGTGGCACGAAATACGCTGCGCTGCGGTGAAACAACCGGTGTCCATTGAACGCAGTGGTACAGGTTAACACTACGTCTAATTATTCCTTTCGCTTGTATTCTTCAGTAAATGGTCTGATGCGTAATGGTAATACGTCCGATTGTATCCATCTGGCGTGTCTGGGCACAGCGCTCCCCGGCTATATAGCGAGCAGCGACGTCACGGAGGCAGGGGGCGGAGGGAGGTGGTGCACTGGTGGAGAAAGTCCAGACGATTTGCTCAGACAGAATCTCAATCAAACATTCATCTGGAACCTAAGAAAAAAATGTGAATGAAGCAGCTCACGTCGATGTGGCTCATGTGAGGCCAATAATACACTGTAACCCGGACAACAGGAGACCCTCACAGCCACATAGACTGAAGGAGCTCACATTTTAAAATGAAGCCTCGTTAAACATGCCTTTTATTTACATTTTCTTAACCATGCTATAATATAGATTATCTGAAAAAATAATTTCATAGACCTCACAAATTATGAAATATTGCAATAGGTTTTCTAACACAGAAAACAGACTCACTCTGCCAAAAACAGAGCGCTTCATAATATCCAACTTTCTACAGCACAATCTGGTATTACAGTTCCCCGGGGAAAAGGCAAAGCACCGATCAAAGCTGCCCCCTGCTGGTCAAGTTGTGAAGCATAAAAAACTCAAACAGCATAATTTTTACCATGCAAATGATCTCTGTTCATATTCTGTCATTATAGGCCTGTGCAAGAGAAGCCTGTACTGTATAAACAGCTGATGGGCTTTAAAAAAAGACACAACAGGAGTCAGTTCAACAGTTACATTAGGTGGAATTTCATTTACAGCTATGGGAATAACAATTTACATTGATGATGAGAAAGTAAATCAATCAGCAGAATATAAACGTACATTTGTCAGTGGTGCAGGGGTGAAATCACAAAGCTACAGTGCTACCACACATCAGAGGGATAGAAGGGAAATGTCACATTAAAAAATAACAGAGGTTTTTAAGAGCATTAGTTTGCAACAGGACTGAATGGCATACATTAGACCTTACAAACTAATGTAAATGTTTTACTTTGAGTTATTATGAAAGGATCCTTAGGTTATTAGTGGTCTTATTTTGTATTATATTTTCTTTTTTGTACACTTAATACAACCTACTGTATTTTTATTCTATTATCTATTGTTTTTCTACTATGCTACTGTTGTTTTAAGATGTGCCAAGACTGTTGTCAACACCCATTGTTTCAAACTACATGATGAACTGATGTGAAGATGCAGAATAAAAAAAAAGTAAAGGAAGGCCTCAGGTCATTTCATTAACAGGAATGTAAGCCAAATGTTGGCAAATGTCAGTTTTAGAACATCTTAAATGTCAGTTTATCTTAAGCTGTACTACATTAGCACAGGAACAACATCAATTGACTAGCTGGTCCAATCTAAACCTTTATGTCTGAGAAATACAAAAAACAAGAGCTGTGATAATCACTGCATTGGAGTCATGACAAACCTTTGAACATCACTTCACTGAAAACATTGATGAATTACATTCAAAGATCTGGAGCAAGAAGGGTTAGGGAGCAAGGATAAGATAACGAAAACAGACGTGGTTCAACACAACGTGTACTTCTGAGTGTTGGAATCTTGCATATTGAAACAGTGTGATTTCTCAGGGTCGCCCTCTGGTGGACATTTAAGACCCATAACTAAAACATCCATGTTTTCAAAGCAGGACCAAAATGAGGCCTTGCTCATTAGATATTCATCCTAATACATCAATGAAAGCTGTACTTTAGTTTGAACATGAAGTCATGCCTTTAAGTGAAGCTCTCGTTTGGTCCTGCTGTGGAAAAGCGGCTATGTTGGTTTGCATTTAGAAGTCCATCATGTCCCCCCCTCCCCTTATTTTCTTCTCTTGGGACTCTGACCAGGCTTTGTTGATGGTTCTCTTCATCTCATCATCTCCATCGTCATAAATCTTCTTCAACATGCTCATCAGGCCATCACTGGGGTCTGCATTCTCATTCATGGCGGGTTTACTGTTTAGAAGTAACAGAAAATCCCTTCAGAGTATGTACATGCTTGTATAATATCACTCTCATGTTGTATGTGTGTACAAAAGCTGCAGCCCTGCACAGTAATTCCTGATGTATAGGCTGATGTAAAGAGTCCTGATTAGATGTGGTGTGTGATTTGCAAGGTCCCAAGTGGTCACACACATAAGGTTTTATTAGTCACAACTCCTGCCCAGTGCAATTCAAAAAACATTGTTTACTCACTCTTTGTCTTTAGATCGCTTTTCCACTGTTGTCAGGCATTCCCACTTCTTTGTTGTCTGCTTCTTGCACATGATCAAGACCATGTCTGTTTTTATCTGTTGCAGATAGTAAATACAGTTATAGAAGTACGTTTAAAAAAAAGACAAAAGTCCTGACACATTTTTACCAGCAAATCAAATCAGAGAACCAGACCATAATACAGCTGCACATTCAGGTATTAAGTTCAATCTATATTCACCTTTTTGTAGCTGTCTTTTTCATCAATTGGATTTAACAGGTTGAGAATTGTCATCTGATGATTTTTGCCATCTAGATCCTTCACCAACACAGAAAATGACCTGCAATAGAAACAATGTGCGATTTCAATTTTATGGTTAGTGGCACAGTATGATAAACACAAAGTGGCTATTTTATGCTGATTATAAGCTTACCTTTCTGTAAAGCTGACCTCCACATTTTCTGCTGGAATTTTTTGCACACCTTTTAAATTGAGGTAAATTTTAACAAATTTCTCTGACTGGTCCCACGCTGCAAAGAAGATGCAAAAAAAGTAAATAGAGGCTACCCTTTTTTAAAAAAAAGCTATTTAATCTTTTCCCAAAAGTCCTACTGAACACTGGCCCCATACCATAGCTGGTGATCTTGACTGTGTATGTTGCTTTTGAGGCTGCAGATGGGTCAGCCTCTCTCCTGGCCTGTTGCTCCTTCTGTTGTCGTTTGGCTCCAAGCTCCTTTTCCACCTTCTTCTGCTCCTGTTTTAACAGCTCCTGTACTCGTTTCCTTTCTGCCTTCTCTAACAGGGACCCCAGCTCCTGTAAGTCTGCCTCCAACTGGCTGATCTGAAATGGAGGGAGAAGGGATCACTGATAAGCACATCATCACTGGAGAGGGCATCTTATTAAGATCCAGCTAGTCTACATTTCAGAGATAAAAAAGCTTATTTATTTATTACTGTTCTCTGAAAGAAGAAATACATGTTTATATATCTCAACTAAATAAACGATTCTGTGAAAGTCTCGCATGCTTGGTTCCTTCTTCTCTTTAAAGTATTATTTATTCGAAATGATGTCTTTTTGTCAGTGTCTTCCTTATGTGACTATGTCTTAAGTTACAGTCTTATATCAGCCTTGCCGGGCGCTCTCCTAAATAACTATGTAACATAAATGGAAATGGGCGAGCATGTCTCAGCATCACAACTCTATGGACTCTAAAGTCCAATGTAGCCATCACAACATGATTTCAGATCACCACATTCATTGCTACACCAACGATACTAACAGTGTAGCAGCAATGATGCTCATTAGCGCGCTGTTATCTAGATTCTAGAATATTCTGGTTAGCTCCAGTTAAAGCTAACAGCTAAGTAAGCTAGCTAGCCTCTTGCTAGCTAACCATTGACACACTAAATCTGCTATTATCTTTAGCAAACAGTGAGTTTAATAATGTTACACTACATTATAGAAGTAGTAGATGACTACAAAGGTTTACAGTGACTTGCTAAGTGTGTTAGCTAACGTACCATCGCTTTTTCTAAAATTATGTAAGTCGAGCTATGATAGCAGACAAACAAATTCTACACAATTCTGCTCTTTGCACAGACGGATTTAAAAAGATAGTTTACCTGTTCAGTGAGATCCATTTCACCTTTGACTTTCTTAGCTTCGTTCAGAAACGTGTGCGGTACATGAACTGTGTAAAAAAAAAAAAGATGGACGTAACCTTCGTGACGTCATCCCGTTTTGAGGCACTGGTTCATTACTTCCTGGTCGCCACCCCGAACCAGATGTCGCGCCTCTTATTTCCATATTTGGAATGAGAGGGCGAAACTGACTGCCTGCACTGCTGCGAGCACTCTTTTTTTTAATAATGCGTTGTGGCGTACGGACTACCACACTGTGCGCCTTTTACCTGTAATGTTACTCCTTTAGCAGGCTTCACTCATTCAGTATACATATGTCAGGTATATATTACGTATTTGTATTTCTAGGTTACCTCAGCCACCCATGATCAATACTTAACTCTGTGACAGTATTGACACTTTACTGTAAATTCTGCGACACTAATTGCCCTATATATTCATGACAAAAAGGTCCAAAGTTAAGCTGGTAATCTTTTATTTATCGTATTACTTGTTGCTCTATGCACAAAGAGCCACATACTATTAAACAATAATATTAAACACAACCAGATCTGTATCACATTGTCAAAAAATAGGATAGTCCTTTGTACAACCATGTTTATTGATAAATGTTAGAACGCAGCAAGATCTATTGACATTTTTAATTCCCAGAACATGTCATCTTTTACAACAGACATAACAAAACAACAGCCAAGATCAAACAGAAATCCTGATGTCCTGCCTTTTTGCTTTTAACCTGCAATATTTAATAATGTCAGTGTCATCACCACCTTGCTCTCATAATCCCAGACATCTGGTTATGGTCAGCAAGATGACGGAAGACAATACGGCTCAGTCGCCATTTCCGCTTCACTCCACGGGGACGAGATGTCAGCACACACCTGTTGCGTATTCTCACAGGGCAGCTGTCTCTGGGTAGAGCTGCAATTTCTTTGTCTGCTATGTCCTGCAACGATTTTAAAGATATGATTAAGAACACCCTATAACATAATAAAGCACACAAATAGAGCTACAAAATGTGTACCTTAAGCTCTTTGGGTAGGATGGAGTTTTTCCTCAGTGCATTGATTCGTAACCTCTCATCAGCATAGTCAAAGGCCATCTGTCTTCTCTTTACATCCCGCAGCATTCTCCAGTCAACATAATATCCTCTCACCTGCTCCACTGCCCCCCAGCAGCTCCTCAGTGCCTGCACACAGTGTTCTTGCAGTTACTGGCTCTCAGTTAACCATGAACATTTGTACCACACATAGTGAATGAATAATCACATGTCTTTCCACTGAACACTGGTACTATCAAATTCATTCAATGATGATCCCCCCAAAAAACATATAAATTATCATTTGTGCATCATTTGCACTTAGAAGAATTTATATTTATACAGTTAAAAGAATTACAGTAGGAAACCTGAGTGTATTGAGCAGCAGGAAAGGACTTCAGACTGTTTAATGGGAGACTAATGTAGCAGATGGAAAAAAACATAATACACTGATTATCTTTAGTATTACAGAACATATTTACACACTGGTTAATAAAGATTAGCTCGTGATGTTGAATTGTAGAGTGATGTGTTGTGTTTACTGATACTGTTAAAAACTGAGAGTGCACACCAACTCTGATGTGACTGGAACCTTAAATTTCCGCAGTGCTATGGTCCAGATCCACTCACTGTAGTAAATGGTAGCAGACCTTACAGGTGTACTCAAAAGCTCACACTCATGTTCGTCCCCGTGACAATACGAGTCATGTAGACTCTTTATATAGCTTCTGTCATTACGAACAAATATACCAAAATATTTTGTTGACAGTGTTTTCGGTCGTTTACCTGCCCTGGACAAACGTACTAACATGAAGAAGGTAAGGATGTCTTTGCGCTAGCTACATGATTTTATTATTATTAAAGGTTGAGTGGTCACAAATAAAACACTACGATTCAGTCCACGACGAAAGGTGACATAAAAAGTGTTATAATCTGCTATTTTGCAACAGCAATACATTAAAAGTCATATATCAGGCTAACATTAGCCACGAAGCTAACGTCAAAGCTAATTAGTCCACTAATAGTGTCACCGCTACGTTCTCCGTCCATCTGCCATAGGTGTGTGATGCAGCCTTGATGAAAACATCAACATCAACATCAACCACAAACGTTAGGTTTAAAATAAGTATGTTACCTGCTTAGGGGCGAAGACCGCAGAATAAAGGACGTTTACCCCTAAACATGCTACTCTGTGGGCCGCCATGTTGGACCTGGCTTGTACAGACCCACTGACAGAAGTAAATCATATTCTGAAATATACCGCCATCTAACGACCAGGAGGGAGAAATGATAAACGAGGCCAGTCAGCAGGTTGTCAAGATTAATTCACCACACAATTTATATATTTAAAAAGAAAAAAATGAAAACAAGAATACAAATTATTAAAGCTGTCATTCAAATAAAAAATGTCCCATCACTTCGGGACCTGGATTATTCAGCCATTTGATTAATTGGTGATGTATCCAGGGTTTACCCTGCCTCTCACCTATTCACAGCTATACAGGCTGTTAATGAAATGGATGGAATTGGGTTATTTTGGCAAAATGCCATAAAAGCTGATTGGAAGAGAATACAGATGGGTATGCAGACAACACACTTTCTAGGCTACTTTATAAGAAAAGATAAGATGATAAGATAAGATAACTTATCCCAATAACTTTATTAATCCTGGAGGAAATTCTTTCGTTTATGTAGATGGATATTATTACAGGTTTGTTGCTGAATCGACCAGGATTTGCCTATATGTTCAAAATGATAAATAAAGCCTATGGTTGCCCAAAACTCTTAGTCTCAATATATCCTATATTTTGGAAACCATACTAGTGACCATAATAAGGACCTGGTTGTACAAGGTTTTTGTTTAAGGGGGAATTTCTGTCCAGCAAACAGTGTCGTAAAAGTTGCAATTTCAGGTAATGGATCAGCTGAGAATCTAAAATCATCTCATCTTGAATATGCTTGAGTTTTCTTTGTGTTTTACTCATAAAAACAGTAGGTGGCAGTGTAGCTCTGTGATCACAAGCTCATACTCTCTCTCACCACCCAGGAATGGAATAAGGTTCTCTCTTCATGCTGAACCTAAACCTCTTAAATCTTCTGGGAGCCAGACTCATCTTTCCTATCCTGACACCCCAAACAATGAAACCCTTTGTGAGGTACATAAATAAAACAGTGAACACCAGTCTTCTTAAACGTATGGTACAGCAGGGTGCTCTCCTAAAAGTTTTATAGAAAAACAATAGAAGCAGATTCTATTAAGGTTTTCTTAAACAATCCCCTATAACGTTGCAGCCTGGAGGGGATGCGTTCTTGGATAAATATTAACACATGACAAACTGCAGGCAGAGCTTCCTCTATAAAGACTAACATCACTACACAGGCTGGAAAATGTGTAAAGGCGTCTGAACGCTGAGTTACATGAGAACTGACGGAACAGTAAGTGCACACGTGCAGCGTACAGAAAGCAGCATTTGTAAACCTGTCGCCATAACCAACCAAAATGAGAAATTATTTTCTAAATAGTCATCTGTTTTCATTTCTGGGCTACCATCTCAACCAGAAAAAGGGATTTTTATCCAGTTTCTGATCCTTTAAAAATAGTGCATTGTGTTTTGACAGCAGCAGTATATCATATTCAGACTGTGTTTTGGCCTTTGGTTGGTTTTGGCCCATAGTTTAAACTCCTGTTGTGACTGTTCCAGGATCACCAGGAAGGCAACATCTTTTTTCTGTGTTTTTTTTTTTAACCTTCTCTCAAATAAAGATGCCAAAAGCAGATCGGAGAGGTGACCTTCTAGGTTTCTTACCCAAATTTCTAAATTAATGATAAATGTCCCACTGCCACAAACAGAGGGAAGGAAACCTTTTTGATGAAAGACCTAAAAAATCAGGGCTTTGATTTGTAAACCTAGTACATCTAGGTTTACAAAAGGTCTGATTTAGTGGAGCTCTTTTCTCATCCCACATGCATGTGCATGCATATGCATGATAATCTGCTTGTTAGATATAGCAACATATTAAAACAAGGAAATCCAGTGTTTTAAGTGGTAACATCATTTGACGCTGCTTTGAGTTAGGGAAGCATTAGTGAAAAAATATAGATAATACACGTCTGTAATAAACAGTCTTTCTCCAGAAAGTAGGAAAATATGAAATATAAAAGGTGTCTTACTGTAACAGTTGTACACTTGAGTGTGATAGACGAGATCAAGACCACAGGAAGGATCATAGCAAAGACTGGGGAGATTGTGGAGCAAAGCCACAGCATTAAACTGATGTGTTACTGAGATAAGTCGAGATTACTCAGCGTGCCAGCAGACAGGTGGCTTCATTCGTTAAAACTGACAGCAGTGCAGTGCAGACAGCCAACTAAGGGTGGGTGAATGACTGGGAGCGTCTGGGGAGAGTAGACATAAGGTGCACAAGTATGAAATGAAAGGCTTGTGGCCTGGAGCATTGTCCTGGTGGAAGACCACCTTCTTGTCAGCTTCTCATTCCAGTGACTAATCAAAAATAATATATGCTACTTAATGTAACACTGCTGCAGAGCGTTCCGGTCGTCAGATTAAAGACCTTCTCTGTGATCCCTCCAAACTCCACTGATACACTGGAAACAGCCGGCAGCAACCTTTCTGGTGTTCATCAACGATACCTCCTGCTAAAGGCTTACACTTTCATTCACCCTGTCCTAAACAAGATGATTAAAGCAAACAAGGGTCTCCTGGCTGATTAAAGATCAAGCTGATTTACAGCATACCACACAGACATAAAAATGTAGCAGGAACGCGTCTGTATATTTTCTGTTATTATGTCGAGAGGCGAAGAGGATGGGGGCATGGTGAGATTACTGCCAGCATCTTTCATAGATTACTGATGAAATGTAAGATGGATGCAGTCACACATATTGGAACCAGACTAAATTCCGGCTTAGTGACGGCTGTATCTTCACCTCTAATCAGTGACACTTTTATGACCACCCATCATCTTGTAACCCGTAAACATAGTGTTGTCTTTCTTAGTGGGTGGTTCCTGACCTGTGTACATCATGACCTGTGAGTCATATGCAGCACACACTGCCACCACCACACCAGGAAGCAGCAGCAAAGAAATGTGAATGAATATCCAACAACCAACCTGTAAATCCACTGGAAAAGCAGTATGTTTTCTACATCCTCTGCTGCTCGGAGACCAGCTCCAGCATGGCTGGATGATAATGTCTGGAAGAGGGGATGTGGTCTGGAGAGAAAGCTGAAATACAGCAACGTCATGGGTTGGGGCTAAGCTAAAAACAAACCCTGCTGATCACCCTGCTCCATGTATGATAAATTGACTGACAAAACAACATTCAAATTCAAAAGCATTCATTTAAATTTTGTGCCACTGTCATCAAAAACAAGAACAAATTGTGTTATTGAAAAGACTGTGAATACCGAATAGTAATGACAGTTACCAGTGGAAAATAACAAAACAAAAATTCTAGGACCTGTGACAATTTTAAGATGGAGACGAGTATCTTTTCATGTGAAATTTGTATATAAAAATGTGTCTTCAATCAAAAATTACACAGCGCACCTCTTGTGTTCTACATCAAACACCTTATAGTGAGTTTAATGTATTAGTATTATCTTTCAAAGACCAGTCTATACAAATGTGGTGAAGTGATTGCAGTTTGTTTTAAAAAATCCCATCATATAATCAAATGCATACAGGACCTGCTGCAAAGAGGAAAAAAATATTAACAGTGAGACATTTCCTGTATTTCTCTTGCTGAGTAAAATAAATAACTCTCTCTCTCCTCGAGATGTCGTAAACTTCACAAGCGGAGCCACAATTTTCAGGCTTTCAACTGGCCCATTATTCTGCACCGGATGTCTGTGGCGAACTTTTTTTTTTTTTTTTACCAAAAAAAAAAAGGGCCAAGCATATGTTACAGCATTTAAAGGTGCTTTACTAAATCATTGACAAAGCAAACCTTTCAGACTGGATTTCTGATCATGGAAAACTTGTGCGTAGTGCAGCACAATGTGTAAGTGTGTCGGCAAAATGAGACAAGTAAATGTCTTTTAGGCTTGTTGGCATGTATATTGTATTTAGCCTGTGTATTGATTCAGTATTGGATCGATGCAAGCACCGCTGCAAGCAGCCCAGAGAATATATATATATAGCCTGAGTATAGTGTGGAACCAGCAGTCTAAGCTGTTAGGGTGCCTTCACTGACACGTCAGCATGGGAAATCCTTCTTCTCTTCATAATCAGTGTCCATTTGAAGCCGACACAGCTCATTTAGCAGGAGGACGTGACCTGAGTGACTCAGAGGTCCCATAGCTCAGGAATGCCCATCTTCCCCTATGAGAGCACGAGAGACAGACTCTAATGTTAGCAGGTTAGGAAACTCAGTTCCTTAATGATTGATTATAAGTGTAAGTGTAACTGCAGCCTGCTCTCAGAGCTCCATTTGCCAGCTTCAGAACTGCTATTCAAATTTACAAATCAGACTTCATAACTTAATGGTGGATTCATACGTTTGGGGTTAATTATACAGCATAGTGCAGGAGAATATGTAGGAGGATAAGGCTGCCACAGAGAGTCATGCACTGCCAGAGCTGCCTTGTATCAGGAAGGTCTTTCAGAAAGCTACGTTAAAAAGCTTTGGATCAGACACGGACAGTGGAGTGCAGGATGATTCAAAAAAAGAAACAGGAAGGAACAACCAAAGCCAGTGCAGCAAATTGGACCTACCATGTAGCGAGAGGGAGGTTTTGTTAACAGCAACATGATGTGAAAACATACAATCCACTTTTTATATAATGACTGTTAGGATACACAGAGCAGTGTTATCAGAGTCTGGCCTCACTTAAGCTCCACCAATTTGTTGTCTGTAGTGACAACAAGCTAAGAAGGCAACAAGCCCATTTCAATTTTTTTGGCCCTTTTTTCTTCTTTCTCTGGTCATATAGCCTCATTTTTGAACTTTTGTACTGACTGTAGGCAGCCTATAGTTTTATAACAAGCTCTCAGAACATCCACCTTGCTTCGCTTGTATGTACAGAGGGTATTTGCTAGAAATAGGATTGATGGATTTGCCATTTGCTGAATAGTGAGGGTGCCCTTTCTGTGTGAAGTTTGTTCTTTCTGTGCCTGCGTGGATTTTCTCTGGTGGCCCAGTTTCCTCCCACAGACCATAACATGTTAGGTTAATTGGTCTGTGTTAGCCCTGTGACAGACAAGTGACCTGCCCTGGACACAAACTGCCTCTCGCCTACTGATCGGCACATTTTGTTGTTGAAACGTAAAGAGAAGTTCTCTTGAGATGATAGAGTTTCAAAAGAGATTGCATGTAGAACAGTATAAATATGTGTAATTCTACGCACAATTCTCAAGACTGCAGTAGTAAAACCTTGCAATAAATCTGTCTGACTTTTTAGACTTTCATTTGGAGTATATGATATTTCCAAACATGCACATAAATAAAAACGTCTCTTCCAGTCAGGATAATGTGAGCATCAGTCATATGTGTGATTACCTCATAGCATCTGTTTTATCATTTTTTTAGTCCTGGCAGATAGATTAACAATGTAATATTATCAATCACGATATAGTAAGAAAAGGAACTGAGCCTTTTGGGTCCCACCTGTAGTTGGACATGCCGAAGGGAGCACTCTTTAAAACCAACAACTGTCCGCCTCCGATTCACTTGTGTGTGTGTAAGGGAAATATTTGATATATTATCTCAAGAAGCATTACCAATTTAGTTTCTCATCCTGCTTAATTGAATTATTTAATTCAAATGATATAAAGTGGAATTTGAACAAGCCAAAAGTGATATTCCCTTGATTTAAAGATGAAGAACAGAAACACTTTGAGATGATGAGATCTGAATTTAAATGAAACTGTTCATGATGGTCAAGAAAAAAAAACAGAGAAGGGAGGGTAGAGAGTCACATCTGTGATTTTACTTAGTTACAGGACCACCAACAATCTGGGAAGTGCAGCCTGGAAGCTTTGAAAACAATGACCCAAGAGGATCAGGTGAAGGGTAACTCCTGGTGCTGACTTACAAAGCTGAAATCATTTCCTTTGTGTCAGAGGAAGAGTTGATTCGTATGACCTCTTTTTGTTGTTTGTGTTTAAGTCATCTTAATACAGGAAGGAAATTAGTTATGTAAGATTCTTTTACGCAAGAACAGTAGGACACTTTCTGTAACCGAGTACCTCTGTTTCACAGTGGAAACCCTGAAGGTCTTGGCCTGTCAGTCAGAGGCTATCTAACCTTGATTTTACCATCAGCGGAAATCAGATATTTCACACAAAGAGGATTTTTCTGCAACATGAAGACAAACAATTTGTCTCAAATGCCTCAATACAGTCTGTTTATTGTTGGGAGTCTAGTCTGTGAGTGGTTACATAATAGAGAAAATAAATCTACCTCACAGAGTCAATTCCAAAACTATTTATATTGTAAATCGTAGGAATTGACATCCTACCTGCTCCCACTCTTTTATCTCTTCTCCGAGGCAAAAAAAGAAGTCTCTGATGAGTGTCTTAGATCAAAAAGCATGAGCAGTCTATGTCAGTCATGTCGGCTGGTGGACCTAAAGGTCAGGCCTCCACACAGGAAGACTCGACCCTGAAGACTGCTGGTATCCACATCAGTGCAGGAAGCTCTGCAACAGCTGCTGACACCGGCTCATCTGTCAGGCTGCTGCTTGACTTCCCATGTCTGTTTCAATTAAGTCATTTGTTAACATGCGTCAGTGACTCCCTCTCAAAGAATTAGAGCTCGTTAATTATCGTTCTGATGGAAGGTTATTTTTTTATTTTTCTCATTTGCAGTATGTGTAAGTGTCCGTTAAGTCTAGCAGTGGTTTAAATAGAAACAACAAATGTATTCACACGTTATTCAACAAGCAATGGCAGCCCATCACATCCAGCCCACAACAGTAATTTGCAAGCATTGCAGAAAACTTCTCCTCTGTTGGGGACTAGCAGAGAAACTTGTTGCAGATCGCCTCAAAACATGTGTTTAACATCATGAAAGGGTTTGTTTTAACCCAAACCATCAACCTTTAAACCAATGAGGTTCTAAATTAGACCGTCTGGATGGGCCTATGAAAAAGTTGAAAAAGAAAGGAGGAGGAAAGAACAAATATGAGACCAAAGGAAGTCAAAGGAAATATGAAATCCATATAGGCAGCCCTTCCTGCTACCCCTACCCTCACCACCTCATATTGATTATTGATCCACTGCTGCACGTTAACAAAACAGAAGCCACATTTGAAGTAATGCTAAGAAACAATCTTACTGCTCACAGTAGCCAAACAGCATAAACAGATCATAATGTGGACCAACAATCACTCCACATATGTTACTGTGCGGTTAAGAAAAGAACTCTGCTGCGGTGTGCATTAAAGCAAAAGTGGAGACAGGACAACTACTTATAGTTTATGAACAAGTGTATTATGTGTTCACAATGTGGTAAGCATCAAAGAAATGTGAACACACAACAAGGACTCTGAGGGGAATGCATTCAGCTGAACCTGCACATGGCATTGATTTGTTTTCCCTTAAATATGTTTGGCTTTATCGAGACTGCATCTACTAATCTGATCTCAAAGTCACACACATTCAGTTTGGTAGGAAATAAAACAGCCTCCAAGACGTTTGACAGCTGTAAACATGCCAAATGTAGCATTGACGCCAGAGCTTGCTCTGCTTCCTCTGATAGCATCTTATCCTTTCTGTGTAAACAATGACAGATATTTTTGCCCTTGTTTTTTGCATGTTTAGATGAGAATAGAAAAAAAATTTGATTTTGACATGGCCGTTTCATCTAAACCAAATGAGCCTCAGACAAGTCAGAGATTCAGTCAGTGTTTAAATGTATTTCACGTGTAAGATATCTGCGGGTGCTATTTGGATCCATTTGTCAGTTCCCATTTTTCACGCAGGCCTTCCTAGCGTGGCTCCCCTTCAGATCAAATCAGGCCTCTCAATCAACAGTTTCCAGATCCACAAGGAAACATACAATCAGTGATGTTTCAGCTCCCTGTACCACAGTCAGTCTGTAAATGATTACATGTGGTTCAAAGAGGAGAGTTAATGTGCTTCTTGTATATTTACCTCAAAAAGAATGATGATAATCACACATGCATATGTAGTGGTTATAAATGTCTGATGCAGATCAATTGTATTTACACTATGGTAACCTCAGTAACCTCAGACCATCTTAAGTGGCAGTTTCATCATATACATATGTTATGGTGTTTTCATGATGGGTGTTAACCCATATTTGATTCATGACTGCCACTTTTTAAAGCTTAGTAAGTGGAAGAACAGTTGGGGAGCTCCTTAAAGTTTTTACTCACAAGAAATGTTTAGTAGTTTGTAATAGTGGTCATATTTTTACTTTTGATTGTAAGTACACAGTGAGGTAACTGTAACACACAGGCTGCAAAATCAGCCGTCACAATAACAAATGATGTATGTATTAATAAATAATCTTTCTCATTAGTTTAGCCAATGACATCACTGGTATGTTATGTATCAAAGTAACTATAGCATGCCATCGTAGAGCTGCAATGTCTTTTGTGAACAATACAGTTACAGATCCATCAGGATGGAGCATAGAGCATTTGGCAGTAAATTACTTCCTCTATTTAGTGAGCAATCAGACGACTAAGATCGAAAATCCGCTTCGGGGACTCTGTCTGGAGGGAAAATCGGGCTTATCACTTCATTACTTCAGTTCATTAGTTTAGTCTGACAAAACTGAAAATTGATTTATTTGTCCTGTTCATCTCATAAATCCATGACAACAGGCATTCTATTTTTTAACTACTTCTAATGTTGCTGCCTATTTATAGGTTAAAGCGATTGCAGGATTTTAACTCCTTTCCAGTGTAAATGACAAACTGTGACATTATTTTATAATATTGCTTTTTGCACCATTAATGCCCACCGCTTATGCATTAACTTACCTGTGAAGGACACATGGGAACCAACTACCACGTTACACCCCAAACAAGCGGCTTAGGTGAACAGACATCTGTGAAATATAAAAGATAAGTAAGAAATCTTAACAACAACAGGAAAAACCTGGGGCCTGATATTAATGTGTTTTGTAGCTCATGACTGTGCTTCTTTAGGAACATGAGAGATGTTAACCACAAGCCTTAACCAAACTACTAACAGGACGCCGATCTAATTAAACATTGAGAGCCAAGATTTTCCACTGCCACCACACCAAACACAGGCATTGATTCATCATCATTTACTATCATTACTATTGTAATTTCCACACATTTTGTCCAAATTTATATCTTACAGTATCCTGGATTCTAAGCGGAAGTGTTTCCATCACAAATGGGAAAAGCAGTATTTAACATCTGGAAGCTGTCATTTCTGCAGTTGTGACAGCATGTCTACACATACACGGTTCTAATGGAGTTACAATACAACCTCCATTAAAAGTTATTACTCTGCTCTAATAAGGACTCAGAGAGTAGACAGATGAAAACGGTCCATATTAATGAGTGCTTGTTAAACACAGACTGAATCAATGGTTGTAGCCAGGTATCTAACAACTGTGCTGACCTTTTAACAAGCCTGACAGAAAGAACAGGGATGAACAACACATAAAAACAAGGTCGGCTCCTCTAATAACAGCTCAGTTTGTCCCAGAGAAGAGTATCTGCACGGACATTCATCACATTAACGGAAACATGATATAAAATCCACCCCGCTGTGTAGAGCTCCATTACATCTGCTGCTAGTGTGCGGAACGTTGTTTCCTGACACAGGACAAAACCAACATACACAATATGAGAAACAGTCACATTTTCCTACAGGTATAGTGACATGCACGAAATATTTTCTCATTGTCCCGTGAAGTGCTGTAAATGTCATCAACTCCCACACAGCATGTCCCCACTGCAAAGTGTATGAATGGACTTCAATGTACCAAGGAGACATTTTGTATATTCTTTATGTGCACTGAAGCTGAAGGTTTCTCTTGTTTTGGTAGCAATAATCAACAGACTGATGGATTAAAATGAGGAATGATGAAATTGCATGGTTTAGCATGATGTAAGTGAGGATTTAAGACCCTCTATGAAACATTGAACAAAACTAGAGCAACTGATGTTTTGAAGAGTATGGGTAGTTGTAAGGATGATTTCTTAATATTCTTTTTTTTAAATCCAAAATACTGAGCATACCAGGCTGGCTTTGGATGAAATGAATGTTCCCAAAATTAGTAAAAGCCCCCATGGATGTGTTGTCGGCGCTTACACTTGTTGACACTCGAGACGAACCTGTCAACAAGTTTCCTGTCTGAGTTATTTGTATGTGTAAACTCACCCTTAATTTAGTCTTGCTTAGCTTGGAATTGTCAGGACCCCCAAACAAAGAATCCAAACCAAACCAGGGGAGAGACGTCCAATCCAGAGCACAAGACTTAAATAGACAAGGGTAACAACAGGTAAACAACAAGGGTAACAACACACAGGTGAACACAATCAGGGCGGAGCAGGTAATCACAAAAATGCGGGAAACACAGGAGGATGTAAAACACATGGAGATGTAGACTTTCAAAATAAAACAGGAAACACAAGACACAACTACAAACACACACACAAGGGAGGTCAGGAAACTATGAAACTACGAAATACAATTGTACTGAAGTAACCATGGAAACCAAGAATTGACCAGAAGACATTAATAACAAACCACAGATCACAACAGAAAACAACAACAGAACTCAGGATGATGACAGGAATATAGAATGAAAACCTGGACAAATCATGAAGAGCTCTTTTAAAACACACTGTGTGTTTGCCATCATGGCAGTGTGTGACTCAATACAAAAGATGTATGTATGTTGAGTTAAGCAGTGGTTTTCTTCAATGGTTTAGTATGGATTGATTATAGATTGATTTGGTTGTGGAGCCACCGTGTTTGGCTTTAGAGTTTTTCCTCTTAGCATTATTATAAATGAATATTATATTGCAAACATCTACCATCTGTGACAAGTTTTCTGTGATTTTATTTATCTGCATATGATCACAAGAGTACTCAGACTGTAAATATGTTTGACTGAACCAATATGTTGAAGAGAAAATGTTGTGGACATTGGGGACTTCAGATCAGTCCTCTTTTTCTTCAGTAAAAACAACATTTTGATGATTTTTCCCCCCTCTCTCAAAAAAGTTAATTAATACAGCCTCTGGTTTATATCTACTGATGCTCATTTCCTTCTAATGACAAAGACCAAAGGATTTTGTACTACTGTAGTTAAATGAATCTTTCAACATGATAAAAGGAAGTTCAAGGAGACTTAATTAATTAAGGCATAAAGTAATTTAAAGTGCCCTAGATTCACAGATGTTTGATAATGGGAATGAAAAAGATGAGAGGACAGCTCTGTAGAGGCCTAAAACCTGATGCAGAACTTAACAAAAACTGATGCTCTAAGCAAAGTTGACATGTTAAGTAAAATAAAATGCGAAGTGCTGTGTACTGAGTAGTACCGGAGCTCAGCTAAGGGTACATTTTAAAACTTAGAGCAGCATTTGTCCTGTACAAACAACTACACCTGGCCTCTCAGCTTCAGCTCCAGTTTCACTTGAACAATCCCACCATCGTCTGTGTTCCCACAGACACTTGAAACCTGACTTATATATTTAGAAACAAACAGCCACTGTCAGCGTAAACTACTGCCAACCTTGACACCTGGGGTCTGGTCACAGTGTGTGTTATCCGTCCATGTTTGTAAGCATGCACTTGGCTGACATTTTATTGTATATACTTGCACAACAGAAACCATCTGAAAAGGAATATTATTCCTTTGCATGCTTCGGAGTCTGAGGGGGTTGCTTTTTGAAGCTTGTGGTTGCTCTGTCAGCTTGAAGAAGTTAGCCTACTATGTATTCTTCACAGTGGCCTTTTTCACAAAAATAATGTGAGAGGCATTTCACAGAGAGCCGTGCGCAAATGTAAAAATTAAGTCAAGACTTTTTGGTTTCTAACTGCCAGTCACTCGACCAACAATAAGTGCTCAAGGGTGATCATTATCACCATTTTCTAGAACTTATACCCCAAGACAGTTTTATTCCAGGCAACAACCCTGCTGTTCTTCTCTTTTGTGTCACAATCTGTATTCCTCTGCTGTTGTTGCCGACTTTTAAAATTGTATTTTGTCAAATATAACTCCTCCCTGGTGGTTTCCTACTATTCCTAGCCCCCCTCATGTTTTGCTTGGCTTAAGTCTTCCTCCTTTCAACCCAACCTTTATTCAGTTACTGCATTTAAGACCCCTCTCCTTCTGCTAAAGAGATTAATTTTAACCCTCACTGCTACTGTTATACTGCACACAAAGGAGGGGAAATCAGTTATTAAAAGTGGAAAAAGCTAAAAAGTGTGTTCAGGTAAAAATAATTAGCTCCACAAGGAGGGGAAAATGAAGCATTCATTATCTCTCCTCCTCCTCCTCCTCTTCTTCTTTTTATCCTCTTCCTGTTCGTTTAATCACTTAAGGAGAAATGGAGACGAGTCACTCCCAAACTAACTGCCCATTGGCCTACAGGCATTTAGGAGAGATTTTAGCAGTTAAAGAGGGAGGGAGAGAGCAAAAGTCAGTGGCAGTGTAGAAGATCTTTAAATCATTGGTCCTGGCCTGTCAGCAGGTGGCAGAGGGAGCGGCTTGGTGAGTGACGCTCAGTCCTTCAGTAAAAAGAAAAAAGAGAGAAGGTAGAGGAGGAGAAAGTTAAAGAGAATCTTCAAGGGTAAGGCAACTCTCATTTATCACTGTCATTTATCACTTTTATTATGAATTTTCTATTCTTTAAATTTGTTTTTTGTCTTGCTGTCATTTTTGGTAAATTGTACAATAAATCTGTTAAAGTGTAAAAACCTTTGTTTTATTTTGAGTCTTTGTTTACATCAGAGTCTGATTTATGTATTGATTCTGTGGCATGTAAGACCAAAGCTGTTCCTGAGTTAGTTTCTGAGAAAGCAGCAGAAATTTGAGATACTTATTCATGTTACGTGAGAATTTGTGCTGAATTTGCATATTGTTTTCTTAGTGGATTGTAATGAGATGTATTGGGTGTCTTAGGATTAATATTTGCATGTATGTGTGTGAATGGGTGTGAGCCAATTATCAATGATTACATTATGATTTCAAAAGGTTAGATGAAAACATAACATAAGTACATTTTAATATTCATACATACAGATTATTTTCCCCTGTGAGCTGCTGTGACAGCCAGTGTCTGTAAAGGTGTGTTCATATTATTATTTACGATTTGAATATCGAGTTTATGTGTAGATAATCCCTTATTGACTGTCACCAGAGCTGCCAGCATTCATTTTCATCTGTGATAATAACATAAATATTTATAATAGCTGTGCGCTGGGGTGATAGATATTCTCACAGGGATGTTGATCCACTAGATTTACCTTTAATGCTACTGTGCTGGCTCAGGGAATACACAGAAGCCCCCGCAAAATGAGCTACAGATGTGGGCCCTCAGCCGTGCAAAAAGATAGAGAGAGAGGAAGAGGGAGAGAGAGAGAGAGAGAGGGAGGAGAAGAGACCCACAGCCCTGAGTGGGTGGTTTATAAAAAGTGTTCAAATTGCATAACGTGACAGTTTTCATGGAAACATCAAAACTCTGACATGAAAGTCACTGAAAGCACTTTTTAAAAACACTTTATTATTTCTAAAACTTATCTGTGTCCAGAGTTTTAGCAGCTTTATTAATGCCTTTTTGGTGGGTTAGATTTGCCCACTAAGGAGAAGCAAGGTCCTTATCGAGGTCTCCTTGTGGTCTGTATGGCAGCAGGAGGCAGACAGAATCATGAAGATATGAGCTCTGCACTCAGACGATAATTGCTTTCAGCTTTTTTTTATTTTAGTTTTAGTTTCCATGTTCTGTCTTCAAGCTGCTGTGTGGGGAAGGAGGAGAGAAAGGGAAGGGAAACATCCACAACTTTGCAACAGCACATAAAGGCATGACCTTACTTCTTCTCATCCTCTGGCTTGTTGGTTTGTTCCGAAGAGATTTGTCCTAAGTTGAAACCTGGTGAAACAGTCAGCCAGTTTGTCTGAGATTTAATGGCTCTCTGGAGAGGATAGGGCAAATGAGCACACACTGACCAACTCTTCTTCTTCTTCTTCTACAGCCGTCTTTATTCCCAGTGCTAGTTTTTCTCCAAAGCCTTCCTCTCTCCTTTTTTTCCCTCATGATCCATTGTTTAATGCCAGCAAAGCACAGAAAAAGACTCAAACATATGTACAGGCATCCCTTACAGGCCTTCAGTGAAAGGTGTCTGTCAATCCAGACAGTATTGTTGTAGGTAATTACATTTCTGAGGTCTCCGCCCCCTCACGTCTATAAGCTATAAATGCCACATACTGTACACACATGGACACAGCACTTCTTTTCTCTTATAAAAGCAGGAACACACATAGTCAACAAACTTTTTACAGGCCCGTTGAAATTCTTCAAAGCTTCACTTTGACATAGAGAAGTTATTGTCAGGAAGGAATTTTTAACTGTGTTTATGGACATGTTGAATTTTACTTGCTTCTGTTTAAAAGCCAGGTTCAAATGTTGTCTGGAAGCGCTGTGTACTGACTGGTTACTCTTTTTTTTACTGCTTTGCCCTAAGTGAGTTGCATGCCTTTATGTACTGATTGCTGATGCCACATTTGTGTTTGAGCATCTTTATGTTAGCCGTCTGTTGGAGGGAATCCAATCTCTGCTTAGTGTTGCGGTCTAACCACCAACACGACCATTTCTTAGTCATTCATAAACAAAATAGTACAAATAATTTATCATCTTGCACACCTACTACGCTTCAGCAGGAAAACACAAACATGTGTATCAGGGTTTGACTGGGGTGTTTTTTTTACTCAAACGCAAGACACAGATTCAGAGTAGAGTCCAAAAGTCCAAAGTTCTAGATCTGCTAAATCAGAAGTTACTTCAGGCAAGAGGTCAAACACAGTGAGCCAATCCACACAAGGCAAAGGTAGAGGAAGGGGTAGGTAAATGACAAAGAATCTAAAAGCAGACCTGGTCGTACAGTAGAAGTAACTCTGATCTAATGCTGGAATGTTCGGAAAAACACTCACGACGATCTGGCAACTGGAGAGTGGAGACATACACCAGGGAGGGGAGACAATTAGACACAGGTGACCCACATTAGGGTGGAGCTGGTAATCAGCAGGGGGAGTGGCACGAGGGAAGGAAGACAAGACACCTGAACTGAGAGGGGTGTTAGAAAACCAAAAATAATACAGGAAACAAGAAACCTTTCAAAATAAAATACATAATCAAACCGTGGGAGACTGACAATGTGAGCCTATTTCTCTGGCTGGATGATCTTTACAAACCCCTTACCCAGATCAGCGATTGAAAACACAACAGGTGTCAGGGGGACTCAAAAGCTGTCAGCCCATTAATTCCTTTGAGTTGGGGTTATAACAATCAAATCATGACTTGATTTAAAGAGATGAACCACCAGCCACATGTGTGGGAGTGATAAAAAAAGTAATAATTACACTTTTGTATCTGTTACTCAATCATTCATCTACACTGTATCATTTTTAAGTTATGTTATGCTTTCATTTATCCATCCTTCTGACCATCTTACACACATTTATCCACACATGCTTCTCTTTCTCTGATTTATCCATCTAAACATTCTTCTACCCATTCATCCATCCCTCATCCATCCATCTCTGTGGCGGTGTTCCTTAAACGTGACTGCCCCACTTCCCTCTCTATTCCCCATTTCCTCTTTCCATTAATCCCCCCCCCCCCCAATCTGTCTCTCTTTCACACACCAGGACATTCCCAGCAGTCAGTAGCAACCCTCTGCTATGCTTGGAAACTCACTGTGCTATCTGCTCCAAGAGAAACAAGACAGAGGGCGGAAAACGGCGCGCATCAAATAAAACCTTGACAGGGAGCTATAAACATGCTTGTTAAGCATCTCTGTGTGCTTGCAGTCAGTGCCATTACACATGGCTATACTATACTGTCTATAATGTGGCTAACTGCTAGACTGTCAGGGATTCAATCACACTCTCTCCATCATTCCTTCTATCACCTATTCACTCTCTCTCACTCACTTAAGTCTCTCTCATGTTCCCTTACTTTCTCTTGGTTTGCTTCTTCAAATGTCTCCTCATCTTTGGTTTACCCTCCCACATTCTGGCCATTGATAAAACACTCTTTTCAGCCCAAGCTCCAACCACCACATAGGGTAAAATAAACAGTTTGCCAGTGATGTCATGGCGTGTGCTGCCAGCTGTCTCTGACCTCAAGCTATTCACCAGCAGCAGTCAAATGGACAGCTAAAATAACCACACTGAGGTCAAGTGTATTGAGTTTGGACTTGTTAGAAAAGGGTCATGCTAATTACACGTCTATTTGTTTCCTTAAAAAAAGGACAGAGGTATTTTGAATTACAGAGCTACTTGAGTTACATCCTGTATAAATCATCAGATTTAAGATTCATAAGCCAAAGTTTACTGAGCTGAACACAAAGAAGTCACTTTCCACTTTAGTTTTTGGAAATGTCAGGCGTTTACGCAAAACTCAAAATGTCAGGCATTCTCAGTTTTCAGAGGATCCCAGCTCAGAATCTCTCTTAATCTGATGATGGTATCATCATGGTGAATGGAGGATTGGCAGGTTTTGGGTCCACTTGTTGACATTTTAATATTCTGGCCGTTGCTGAGACTCCAAAGGGATTTTTTGGGATCTGTTTCTCTCTCTCTGCACACTTTCTACTTTTCCAGCTGTTTCAGCCTTTGATGGTCAATGAGCAAACGTTTTGACAACAGGGGTTTTCAAGTGATTAATCTTCTTTTCAAAAGTTTCACTTTGCAAGAGAACAGAAATAAATTTTAAAATAACAGATATATTTTACCTGGATTTTACAGATTATATGAATAAATAAAGCTAAGGAGGACATTTTTTTACCCCTCAAACTCTGAGGTAACATGTTCCTGCTTCTGTTTTCAGTGAATGTAAAACTCATTCATGCCAGGACAAACAACAATAACGATCAAATTCTTACAGCAAATGTTCTAATAGCTATCCCTCCCCTGGTGGTTGTGTTCATGTTAAATCTTCCAGTCAGGACAGATCTTGTCACCATGGTAGAAATGACAAATGGAAGAGAAGCATCTTGCAGATGGAAGAGATTCCCAGTTTTTTTTTGTGAAAACTAGAATGATGTTATATTCACCGTCCACTCCTCAGCCTTTTGAGTGTAATATGTCAGCTATAACTGTCTTGTGTACATGAGGACCTGTTGTGCACCTGTGCTTACCATGGTAGACAGTTGCTGCCTGTGCAGGTTTGAAAAAGTCTGCTCTGATCCGAACCATGACTTTTACTGAACCTGACCAAACAACACCAACAAATTAAAACTAAAAAAAAATAGTCATGTTTTGACACTGGACACAAATTCTCAACTCTCAGCTGAAAGTATGGAGTATTAATGTCAGTTGTATTTGTGGACCTTTTAGATTAATGCTCTACCACCTCATCCTAATAACCACATCTTTTATGTGTAAGGGTTAAGCGTTGCGTCTGTATGAAAAATACTATATGGAAATTTAACATTTTATTGTACCTGTACTATATAATCTTAGCATATGTGTCATGTAAGCAGTTTCCACTTGTCAGGGATCACTTGCTTTATTGCTGAAGTTACATTATTTTTTCTATTAGAGGTTTTGTGTTTCCACAGACCACACAAGCTGAGCCCAGTCAGATCAGAAGCTCCCTCAGTTTAAACTTTTATACACCAGAAAGTTAAATTCAGACCGGAGTCTAAAAAAAAGGCCTGCTGAAGGTTAAAATGGGCCTGCTATTTTGAAAAGGGTGTAATTTGGCTTTTTGGGGAAGCCGCTGCGAGGTTTTAAGTTCACATGACATCACTGTCATTAGACACAATGACATCATGAGGACAGACTTGTGCTCTCTGAAGCTCTGAAACGCCTGACTGAGCACAATTTATGGTTTAAAGTAAATGGATCTCAGGCAAAGTGATGACTGCTCACTTTCTGCTGCTGTACAGTGGAATGAGTGCATCATTACGCACACATACAGAGTGACATGATGGTTCAGGTTTCCTGGGATTAAATGTACAATAGAGTGAATGTAATGTCGAGACATTATTTCTGTCCTCACTTCTCTGCAAAACTCGGACACTGTGGAGACATGTGACCCTTTTCTAACCCGCAGGCTCAGGCCCAGTCAGGCGCAACAGCAAACATCTACAGTTACAGTGGTCTGCGTGCCAAAGATACAATCTCAACAAAATGTATGGAGCAATACTTAAAAACAGATGGAATATTTCATGTGAAGCTTTTATGCCACCATTTAATTTGATCTGCCTTACAGTCGCAGTGAGGTGTAGCTTTGCTCGATTCGAATCCTCCAACTAAAGCTGGATTACCGAGAGAGGAAAAAGGCCCCCAAGACTCCCAGGATCCCCCCCCAAAAAAGCCTGTGGTTCACTGCATAACATGTCTGTCTGCATATTTTAAATAAATCTCACATTTGGGAGTAATTTGTCCCACTGAAATATCATTTTAACAATATCACAGTCAGATTTATTGCCACGTATGTTTACACTTACAAGGAATTAGTCTTGGTAGTTGATCCATAAATAACAATAAATGTAAGAAAGATGGGTTGCACAAGTCAAAGGACAAAAATATAACTTAAAGAGACAATAAAACTGTCTCTGAAAAATGTCTGAGTTTTGAAGATGCTTGTTATTTGCCACTGTGTGAATGTGGTGTGAATGAACAATGCATCTCAATGTAAAGTGCTTTGAGTGCCCAGCAGGAAAGCACCTATTATTATTATTATTATTGTTTTGGCTGGTTATGTTTAATTGGTGAATGTTACAGTTTACAATAGAAGATTCTTGACAACTAGAACTTTATATAGTAGTATAAATGCTTACATAATTATGTTGGAATTACTTGAACTGATTCTGGGTTAACTTAAAAAAACGTCCACATAGGGGAAGTTTTCATAGACTTTAATAGATTCTTATGAAACGAACATTGCCCCCCCCCACACATCTATAGGCTACTACATTTACTGTAAATGTTATTTTATTTTATAAAGTAGCACAGCTTTTTTGTGCACTTGTCCTCCTCCAGTTAATTCAATTGAGAGCATGGGCATCCACGACGTCCTGTTGGCTCTTTGACACTTTCCAAATATTATTGGGCCAAAGGGATCAAATTCTGAAAAGAGTTATTTTAGGAGCATTTGGGAAAAATATATGAACCATTTTACAGCTGTTCCCTGTCGAGTGATTGTGATGGAAACATTGACTAATGTTTGTTAGGTGATGAATGCTAAAGCTGGAGTGCAGATCACCAACTGTCAGGCAACTAACTACTGTAACTCTTTGTAAGGACAGACAAGTTGAAAAATTATTTTAATGACCTACCTAGTAAATATCCATAGTAATTGACACAATACTATAAAATACCTGTGTAATCTAAATGGTATTTACTGCACAAAATAAAGTTTCATGGAGACAACAGAGCTTTATAATTTGATGATGGTTTTAGTTTGGAAAGTGCCTGCTTACCTGCATGTATGCTTGTAAATGTCCATTTTCCAAATTTAAACAAGTTAATTATAGTTTAAATAGTGTTTATTTTGTCCAGTGGCATTTATTACATGTATTTATGCCATATTTAAACTTGTGCTTACTCTATAGATCAGCCTATGATCAGCAGTGAGACGTTTGTGTGCACTGTGTTCAGTGGATGATGAAACAAATGTCTGCTCTTATCTTTGACCTCCAGCCATGACCACTAGACTCCTGTGGAGGGCCCCGTGCCTGCTGGCCCTACTCTGCTCTGTGTCGCACTTCAGCTTCGCCAACAACCACCCGGACCCCTCAGACCCAGGACAAGGAGTCACTTTCAGCCATGTCTATAAAATTGACATCCCAGGGAGCTCCAGTTGTAAACTAGAAGCCCTGCCAAGCCAGGACGAAACAGGTCATAAAAGGCAGTTATAAATGAGAGCTCACAGGACAGAGAGCAACTTAGAACAATTACAGATATGAGTAGGCTATATTTTATATGTGGGCTGTCATTTTTAAAGCACTTTTTATATTCGCCACTATATTTTCCAATTAAAAAAAATGTCTTCGATGTCTTTTGTAGGTCTCCAGTCAGAGGCAACAAAAAATGAAGAGAATGACATTATCTTCAGACACAACATCAGGCTTCAGACACCCAGGTGTGACTGTGAGGAGTCTGAAAGCTTCAAGTCTCTGTTGTACAGAGTCAATGGACTGGAAGAAGAAGTCAACTACCTAAAGAGCCAGTGTGCTCAAGGCTGCTGTGGAAAAGGTGGTGCTGCAGGTAGGCTGGTGCACAAGTGAGCCTGTGTGGTTTATTCTGGTATGCATATATGGAGAGATATCACGATAAGCAAGCACACATTTTTTTCCTAAAGGTGTGGACACCAGCTGTAGTGGCCATGGCACCTACCAACATGACACCTGCAGCTGCCTCTGTGACCCAGGATGGGAAGGCCCAGACTGCTCTGTGTCCACCTGCCCTGACGACTGCAACGACAATGGTCGATGTGTGGACGGGAAGTGTGTGTGCCATCAGGGCTACACAGGAGATGACTGCAGCCAGCTGATGTGTCCAGACAACTGCAATGACAAGGGACAGTGTGTGGATGGAAAATGTGTGTGCTTCCCACACTTCACTGGCGAGGATTGCAGCATCCAGAAGTGCCCTAATGACTGCATCGGAAATGGAAAGTGTGTTGATGGCCATTGCATCTGTGATGAAGGCTTTTTCGGGGAAGACTGTTCATTAGGTGAGCAAACATAACTTCTATGATTTCTATGACTGCCAGCCCTGGTTTTATTTAGCAGGAATGTAGTTTCATTAAATAAAAATGATTAATAGTAGTTGGAAATGTCTTAAACTGTTAAGTTAACATGCTTTTTTATAATATAAGTAACGTAGTGTATGTAGTATATGTTAGTTCCTCTAAGTTCCACGATGAACTTTTTAGCAGTGTGTGTAATAACTTTTTACATCCCAGGCTAGCATTTAATGTGATCTGTGTTTCTCTGGAGACTTAGAGATTCACATTTACCTTTGTTATTCAGTCACCTAAATGGCTCTGACATTAAACTCAGCAGTTATTCCTTACTGCACAGATGCTTCGAGGAGCTACAGGACTATAAAAATTATAACACTTGCCCTTAAAGCCTGGATCACCTTTGCACAAATTTCCTTCCTTCGTCATTTAGTAAAAACTTTTAGGATGTGCCTTAATCATTTCTGAAGACCTTGAACAATGCAACTCATAATGTTGTACAGAGCAGGAAGTTGTAACTTTGGTGTTGCTGCAATGACAGCAAAAAACAAACAAAACAAAAAAAGATCCCTAATCTTGTCTTTTATCTTAAAAGTGAATATTCAATAAGAGAAATATCAGCATGGCAGATGGAACAAAACCTCACTGGCTTTTGGTGATTTTAGCATCAGATGCCTTGATATTACAAGGGCCTAAAAAGTTCAAAAGACCAGTTGACAGATAAAGTGTTTTTTTCTGCAGAAGTGGTGGCAGTTATCATAACAGCCATTCTGACCCACTTCTATGGAATTCAAAGCATCTCTCCCAGCAGTTATTTCAGATAGAGCAGCTGAAGGGGCTCTTTCAGCGGGCTGACCCCATGACCACTGCATCTTTGGCTTCCAGACGATGTATGACATGAGGTCACATAATAGTGAAAGAATATATGAACAGCCATCAGTCTTTTAGGGCTCTCTCTGGCTTTTACCCTGCAGAAGAATCATCACCTTCCCTGCTAAAATGCACTGCTCACAAACCCACTATTACTGCACTGCCTCAGGAAGAGAACACAAAATTGCATTTTGAAGCAATCTTGGGTCAGGAAAGCAGAAATGTGAGCTGCAGCAGCCAAGCCTGGGCACTGACTTCACACTTTGTCAGTCAATTCTCCAGTGATATTGAAGATCTGGCTACAAGTGCATTGCCCAAAGTAATCATCCGTGGGATCTATTAATTTAAATATTCTATATGTGACAGCTGTATGGCTTCTTTTGCATTTGACCCAGAGTACACAGCATGTAGTTTAGGGATTTTTAATGTGAATTCACTAAATGCTCCATGAGTCTCCACAGTAGCAGGTCAGCAGAGTCAAACCTAAGATGATGATTTACTTCCTTCCAGTCGTGTTCAGGTTTGTGTGTAGGTGCTGTTGAATGGAGTCCAACATAAACAGTGGCACCGTGTCAGAAGAAAAGTCAGGGAGGAAAAGAAAAGTGGGAGGCAAGGAAAAAAAATACGTTGTGTTGATCTTTAGGTGTTAGTAATAATAGCGTTAATAAGCAGCGGGAGAAGAGGAGCACAAAATCAAAACAGTCCAGACATTCTTTGTTTTATGTGGCTACTTGCCATTTCAACACCTGGATGATGGATGTCAATCTGCTCTCTGGGTGATGTGACTTTAAATGTATGGCTTTAAATGTGCTGTGTGGTGATGTTTTATTTGCCAACTCTAGTGCCCTCTGGGTTAAAAACCAGCAGTGTTTTAACAATTGAAATATTTTCCTATCCTATCTATCCATCTGATTATTGTAAAAAAAAAGGCATCCATGTCTAATGAGGTAATCTGAATATAATGACATTGTGAGTATAAAAGCTGTTTCAACACAATGCAGATGCTTTGGATTTAACATTATTATTGTTTCTTCAGGGGCTTTCATTCCTTTTTACAGACACTTTAAAGAGCTTTAGTGCAACATACTGTATCATGAACTTTGTCCTCAACTTAAAACCATATTTGGCTGTTTCTCAAGTTTACCAGGTTTGATGGTTTTAGCGAGGTGGTTCAGGCATGATCAACATGTCTGTTTCTTTTGAGCACTCCAGTCACTGTTCCTTTCCCCTGTCTGATATTGGTAATTTATTCCTCCCAGCTGTTCTGAAATATTGTTTTGGGGGCACAGATTGTTGATAGGTCACGTCTAGAGTGGCAACAGGGGGGCATTAACTCCTCCTCAATGGAAAAGGACTGCTACATTTCAGGGAAAACATTAAGCTTCCTGACTTTGCCTTGTGGAACAGCATCTGAACCTGATGCGAATTCCTTCCCTCAGAATTCTTCACCTCCTGTTTCAGAATATTCCCCTTTAAATTATGTTTCTGTGTTTTACTGTCGTCTTTATTTCACCTTGTTTGTGGAAAGCCTCACTGCCCAACACTGCTGACTTGCTGTCTTCTGGCTCTTGGCTGCTGTTTTTGTTATCATACTCCCCCATAGTTACTGTATATGCCTTCTTGCCTACTCTTTCTATATTTTTTTCCACCATCTCCACTGAAGCACATTGGAACCATGGAAAAAGCTGCATTTCTTACAAGTTGTTTCCACCTCAGCAGAGCTTTTGCCAAATTTATGATGCGCTTTTTGTTCACTGTAACAACTAAATTATACATTTATATTTGTACATGGTTGTCAGATAACTATTCAACATTTGAAAGTTATTTCTTCTTTTCTCTCAGTCCTGGGACCTCAGGGTCTGCGGTTGGTCCAGGTGACTGACGTCTCTCTCCTAGTTGAGTGGGAGTCTGTTCGTGGGGCAGAGTATTACATACTGACATACCATCCCAAACATGATGAGGGTGCCATGGAACAGGTAGGTTTATTTTGTTTTCGGTCAGCTCTGAGTCAAAAACAGGGTTCTTTAATAAACAGTATTCAACCCACTCTATCCCAGGTTCGCATTCCCAACACAGAGAACTCCCACCTCATCACAGGCCTGACTCCTGGGGTTACATACATCGTCCAAGTATATGCTGTCATCAAAGAAACCAAGAGCGAACCAGACAAGATTGAAGCCACCACAGGTAAGCTTTGGCAGCTGCGATCAGGACTGAAAGACAACACCAAATGAGTTCCATTACTGGTGAAGTGAAATAGCTCTTAGTGCAGCCTTGACGCAAGTTTGTGGTTTAGAGTGGAGGCAGATGTGACCTGTTACAAGATGCTGTGGGGGCAGGTGTGGCCTGCAGGTCTGGGGGAATATAGTTAGATTTTCTGTGGCTCAAATGGAGGTCAAAGTTGCGTGCAGTGAGGCATGAAAGCACTTAAATGTTAAGCTCTTAAATGAAAGAAACACTTTTCAGATCAAAACAGGACAACTTGTATCACTTCCTGATTTAGCTGTTTAAAGTGTAGACATACATCCATATATATACAGATCCATTTAGTTTAAAGTAGACATGCAGAATGAGTTCTTTTCTTGATGTTTGTTACATTCTTTGTTACTGTTGTACCAAAACGTAATGAAGCTGGAGCCTGTCCTTCCTAAGTGTCTCATTAAGCACTGGTTTGTTAAGCAATAAATCTTTAAGTAATTACAAGGAAATGGCTCCACAGATGTATTTAATGTAAATTGGACTTGCTCAATGGATGTGGTAGGAGACAGATGTGCAGAGGAAGAAATTACTTGACACAATTGGAAATGGGATAAGTGAGACTTTCAGAAAGACTGAGTTTGATTATAATGTGTGGTGAGTCTGGTTTTGCCATGGAAAACCTCACAGAGCATGGCATTCCCATATGGACATAAGAAAACACATCATCTGGCCTATGGCTGTACGAGGACTACACAGCATGAGGCAGACATTTCACTGCTCATATAGTTTTCATTTTAACTTCAAAGGGTGATGTGCTCCAAAACACCATTAAGTTAATGTTTTTTTTCTGTGTCCTTTAAAAAACCAAACATATCTATAATAGAAAAAAATACTAATGCTTGTTTTGTTTGATGATGTTTTTCATGTGTTGCAAACCCAGAGGTGTCAGGGTTTGTGCAGGGGTGAGGACGCAAATGCGGAGGCACAGAGTGGTTTAAAAGTCCAAACAGTCTTTATTCTAGGCCAGGAGTGCCAAAAAGCAGAAGTTCACAAAACTAAAAATCACCCTGGATGTGGGGACAAAACATAGCTTAGAAAGGCAGGTACAAAAACTAGGCAGCAAAGCAAAGCGAGATCAAAAAGCATGGCATGGTAAACCAACCTGGAGAACACGAACTGTGGCAAGGCTGGCAAGGTTAGAGCACAGAAACAAGCCCACATGGATAACGAGGATGACAAGACAAACTGGCACCGCGTGAAGGGGAGACACAGACTATATACACAAGGAGCAGGGAAGACAATGAGACCCAGATGAGACACATTAGGGAGGAGCAGGTAATCACACAAGGCGGGAAATGACAGGAAGTAAAACACAAGACAATACACAAAGAGGACAGGCCTATCAAACTAAAACAGGAAGCACAAGACAGGGCAAGACAAGACCACAAGGAAAACAAGATACAAGAACTAAACAAAAACCCAGAGAACAAAACACTAGCCCTACAAAATAACAATAAGTGAACACAGGATTAACAAAAACCAAAAACAAGGAAAGCAAAACCAGAAAGAAACACAGGGTCATGACAAGAGGTCCTTTCAGCTTTCAATATTCACATGGTTTCTATCCACACAATTGCATAGTCTATATTTCAAAAATAATGTTTATATTTACTCACTAAGTTGGCAAGAAAATATTTTTGAAACAGCACAACATGCAAATAGTGCTTTTGTAGCATGAGGTTATGTGGAAACAGACCAGTGCTGATGCTTTTGATTGCCCAAGCTTTAATGCAGGATTTCCAGTATGAGGTTCATGTCTCTACACCAAGTTTTATCCTTCCTAGACATCTCAGCTATTGATGACATCCAAGTTCTTGGCCAGACGGAGGTCTCCATCCAGGTGGACTGGAAGAACCCACAAACTGATGTGGACTTCTTCAAGCTCAAACACACTGACCCTGCAGGACAGGAGGAGGAGCTGAGCATACAGAGCAGCCAAGAGGCGCGCACCAAACACACCATTGTGGGTAAGTCATTTAACAATAGCAACAGGAGAGGCTTATTGCATCGTTCCCATTCAGAAAATTGTGCCTCTCCGCAGGTTTGTATCCAGGAACTGAGTACCAGATCTCAGTGCAGGCCATCAAAGGAACCAGTGAGGGAAGCACTTCTTCTGTCGTTGGTGCAACAGGTCAGTGCCCACTCCATAGTCACACCACTTAACCTGGTGTGACCATGTCTTATTATCAGTAAGCACAAAATGGACCAAATGTTCCCAAAACCAATTACTGTGTGACTTTAATTGCACTGAGACTGTATTTGTGCTAGCACCACCACCAGCAGCGGCATCTGACTGTGGATGACACTTAAAATGATAGATCAGCCACTTGTGAAACTGAAACACATTAAAGAAACAGCGGGAAAAACCATATTCCACTTAGTTGTGAATTGGGTGCAGCGTCAATTACAGCTCTTAGCTCTTGTCGAGTCACCTATAATTCACCAGTGGTCAGAGTCTAATAGGAAAAACACATAATCTGTCATGCACAATGCTGACATACTGTATATACAACCTGCTATTACCTTCCACACACAGCCAATGATAATAGAATAATGAATATAGCCAGCAAGAGGCATGATTATGGGTTAATGACGGAGGGCTGGAATTTACAGCCTAATAATCTGGACATTTTTTCATGGCTGCGGTGTGCATGGTCACTGAGGGGGAAACATGATATGAATGGTGTAACATCCCTAAGATGCTCCCTGATGGTTGAGGTGAGAAGCTCTGTGATTTACAGAGTCCATCTGGTAATGTTAGATATTAGCACTTTGGGCTAGCCGTGTTTTTGGACCGGTTTAAGTACGTGAGGTGGAATTCATTTATCAGCCTCACTTTAACAGACGTTGAGCTGCTATAAAGTCGTTATTTATGTGACTGACAAATGGGCTGCAATGACACAATGGGTCTTCAGTTACTCCCATTATCCTCTTTTTCTGACTCATTCCCCTTCCTTTTCTTTCCCCCTCCACCTCCAGTATCCTCCACCTTCAGAGGTAACTGACTTAAAAAGGCAGTCTCCAGGCAGAAGGCTCTTGGTTTTTTAGCCACCGAGACAGCCAATTTAATGGTTTTTAGTCATCAGTGTCACCAAGGTATTTTCAAGACTCACTTCTTTTCTTTTGAAGGCAGGCATGTTCTCAAGGGCTCCCGGCTTTGCTAATCTTTTTTTTTTCTCAGTGTGTGTGTGTGTGTGTGTGTGTGTGTGTGAGCAAAGGCTAATCTACACCAGACAGACAGTGGCTTGTCTCCACTCCAGTTGCTACAATCCTTCATTTTAGGTGTAGCACGAGAAGGCTTAAAGGTGATTGAAGAGGATAGTTCTCCTCAGGCCTGTTTGCCAGAGAGGATGCGCTGGTTTCATAATGACTGGAATACTGTAAAAGACAGCATACTCACATATTATCTCACTAAACATGCTGTTTTTCTTGGGCCTGCGTAGTTATACATGGTTGTGAGATAAAGACAAAGCAATCAGGAAAACACACAAATGTATAGAGAGTGGTAATAGATAAAAATGAACACTCAGTGCTGTGGTTACAGCAAAAAAATGATAGCAATAAAACAAGGATAGAGATACAGTAGGAAGTCATGATATTTATAGGGAGCGAGAATAAGGCTGGATATAAAACTAATGTCTCACAAAAAAGCAATTTCAGTGATATTTAATAATTTATTATTGTGTTATGGCACAAAACAGATATTTGTTCTCAGCCGCTGTGGCTGATTTCTTCCATAAAAGAAGCTGCATAGTTGAGAGTTCCTCTTCATTTAAAACATCTGTCTTATATTCCTTCTTATTTTTCTCTTTCATACTTTACTGGCACCCTGTTAATGTTTTTTATTTGATGGCGTGTCAGGTGGGCCACATGGGGGCCTTACAGTATTTTAGTATTCAATGACAAGAGACAAAAACCTTTTTGTTCCTGCTTATATTGTAGATACAAATTGGCGACCCCCAGAAAGTAACACTTATCCACACCCTCTTGAAATACATTGGTTTACATTACATCCTACTGATAGCAAAGTATTCAAACATATTACTAAATAAAATAGAAAAAACAACTAAAACCAGAAAAAAAACAGATAAATAATCACATTATTGTGTGTGTTGAAATGGCGCGTGCTAAAATCTGCATTTCATATTCACTCTATGGTTTGACTTCCATGTGTGTATCTGCTCAGGTTCTATAAATCATCCTTTTGTCAGTCTGTGGTATGATGTGATTGTACTTTGCAAAATAGGTGGCTTTATAATGTTCCTTTCCAAATCATTCCAAAGTAAAATTATTCAGAAAGATCCATTCTTTAGGAAAATGTAATAAAAGGAATCTCAGCTCCCTCTGGAGCAGGCGTCTCACAGTCACTACCCTGCCAGAAGATTATAAAGCGTATAAACACAACATACCTCGGCTGCTACCGCTGATTCAGATTCAATAAAGTCACCACCACAGCCTATATAACCAAAAGCAGATGGCTTGGCTAAAGAAGAGGGGTTGAATCCTGAGTCTATGTGTTATCTGGATACACTATAGCACCTCATGTGGCCCAGTGGGAGTACCCTGGCTGCCCTGACCTGTCCATCAGCAACTTCTCTGCAGTAGATGTTGGGAAATGTGAGAGGGGATGTTTTATAAAATTTAAAATGAGTTCACAAAAGGTTAACAGTGACTGACAGATGTCCATAATAGGCCTTTACATTCACAGCTCTACAGATGTGGATACAAACATTTGAAAAACGAATAAATCAATCCTCTGAAACTCTGATAAACAGAGGCTGAATAATGAGAGGATGAGCAGAAAGAAAGATGTTTCATGTCACTCCTAGCTTAGATCTAGATGTAGCTGTGCAAGCCTGTGCCGTCATGAAGAATTATGAGCTGCTTACAGTAGATATAGATTCCTGTGCAAACATTAAAAAGTCTGTGGCTGCCAAGGGACTTAACAACAATGCATAAGTCACACCTGACATTGTAGCGTCTAAAAGAATGGTCCCAAATTGACTCCATTGGCAGACACACTGTACAGCGAGGCTGTGAAGCTGTGAGGCTGTAAATGATGAAAGACAGCCTGTTACTGTGCGCCTTGTGGTCAATGTCTCTGCTGAACATGCCGCCCATAATGGATAAGCTGTTTTCCAAATGGTCGGAGCCACAGCTTGCGTGCGTGTAGCCTGGTAGTAACCGGCGCTGCACAGCCAGTGAGGTAGAACGTCTGCAGTAACTGGATCCATCACACCCTGTGACTTCACAGTAAATGCAGGCATGCAGCAGCTAGATGAAAAATCTAATAACATGTAGACAGCAGAGGCAGAAACTATAGTGCCTTTAAGAACAAAACAAACTGCATGTCTTGTTAAGAAAAAAAAACACCAAAAAGGAAGGAAGCTAAAATAAAATGAATACAAAACATGTTTTTGTGCATTCTGCAGATGGATTCAAGACACGTTTTTCTTTTTAGTGAAATTAGAAAACATGTACAACATTTTCTGTTCTACCACAAAGTTGGCGATACAATAAAAGGCAGCAGTTGTCAGCAGAGTGACTGTACCAATGAACAGTGAAGAACAAAATACGGTGATGCCAAAACATCACATGAAATCTGGCCGAGGTGGTAGAATCAGCAATGCTGATTGACCAAGTCAGCAAAATGGACATGAGGTGGATAGATTCACAAAGCTAAATGAGGACCTTAACTTTTTCACTTTACTTTGGATTTTAGTTGCTGTTTGTGTTATGTATAAAAAATAAGGAATAATAAAGATAAAAATAAAGTCAATGAGTCCTCAAAAATGACAGAGGACAAAAAACCAAAGGACAAATAAGGCGATGGCTGATAAACCAACAAAAGAGAATTAAAATGAAACAGAGTGGAGAAAGGACAAAGAACACAGGGTTGCATCACAGAAACATCACAGGTAGCAAATACAGACAAAGGGCACCACAAGACTTAAATACATGAGGATAACAGGACACAGGTGAAACACATTAGGGCGGGGCAAGCAATCACACTGACAGGAAAACACAGGAAGTAAAAGACACACAGAAACACAAGGAAAGCAGACTTTCAAAGTAAAACAGGAAACAAGCCAAGAAAAATACAAATATACTAAAATACCAAGGAGAACAGAGTAAAACCCAGGATTTAAATCACCACAAAGCTACGATGGTTTAATTAGGTTTAAGCACCAAAACTACTCCACTAGGTTTAGTACAGATTGTGAGTTCAGTCGAAACCATTGACAGTAAAAACTATGGACAGAGCTTCCGTGACGTCACCCGTTTGTTTCTGAAGAGCCGTTTTGAGGCTGGGTGGGAGGTTCCAGGATGTGATGACCGCCGCCATGTTGGCAGCGTCACGTCCACCAAAACTCCAAATATGGACAAAGAGGGGGAGCACGAGCGGGGTTTAGGGGGGCGGGCGATCGTGGAAGCAGGAAACTCGTGCTGTGATACGTCAACTGTCTGTCACTCAAGCGGCAACGCCCATAATTAGGTGTAATTTTAGGTCCGAATACAATTAAAATGAGAAAAAAAAAAAATAATCCCCCGTACAATCGACACTAGAAGAGAACCTATCATCTGAGACCAGAGTGGTTTTTTTGTACCAGGCTGTAAACATGTTCATTTCTGCTGTGAAATCGGCCATTTTAACGTGGGAGTCTATGGGAAATTGCTCGCTTTTGGAGCCAACCTCCAGCTGTTGCGGCGTGAATTACAAGTTTTGACACTTCCGCATGGGCTTTAACTTTGAACCCCGAAGGTTGCTGCTTGGTCGAAACAGAGCCTTTCAAGCACCTGTTCCAAACATCTGCACGAGTCCCTGCACCAGGTAACAAGGTTAAACATCCAGCAGATTCTTTATGCAACAACTGTTTCAATCACCTTTAATTTATCAGGATTTTTTTTTGGCTCATAAAAAAATTCAGAGATATACTCACACAGTTCCAGGGTGAAACTGTGAAGTCATTAGTTGCTCACAGTGTGTGTGAACAGCACAGCACAAACAGAAACACACTACTGTTAAAAAGCAATTAGAATTTCAGAGAAACCTGAGCAGATGTCTAGATGGATGCCCACATGTTGTGTTTCATATAAGTCAGCATTTCAAACTCACTCAACAGTGTTCACTTTAAGTACTTAGACTATTGAATGACCTCTTATTTTTTGGGGGGGAAGAAACACTCAATTCTAATAAAATGGAACTATTATAAATTCTTTCTGTGGTTTTGCTCATGACAGACTGTCAGGCAGTGCAGCCACAAGGAGGGTAGAAGTGACAGAAGGAGAAGAGAGGGGAGACAACGCGGGGATTTAGAGCTAGACAGATGCATAGTTCCTTTCTTCTCCTGGATGCATCATCAATCAGTTTTCACGATGCAGACTGCACACTGACACAGAACTGACCTCGACTGCGTCGCTACCACAGAGGAATAATCCTAAATGATGATTGCTTTTACATTTCCCTCTGCTTCCTCTGTGTCTGTCTTACTCTGCCTCTGAGGGTCTCTTTTATTTTCTGTCTTCCTCTCTTTGTTGCTCACGCCATTCACTTTCATCCAGATTCCCTCAGCAGACTCTAACACCAATCCACACACATCCACCAACTGCTCCGCCTGCGTCTTCCATATGTCCTCTGTGATTCCTCAGGCTCACAAACATTAGACACAGAGGCTCTGTGTTCTGTTGTGCTCGCTCTGCAGCTCATTCTGTGTGAAGCTCAAAGACCAGGGCATGCATGGTCTCGGACTTTAGGCTTACAATGTACAGAAGGATAAGGAGGAGTGCTGTCTTGGCCTTAGGATGTCTGCTTATGCATGTGTAAAGACACAGAGCTGCTCTATACACTGCATGTCTTGTGGAATCCTGCAACATAAAAAAATGAGTACCTTTCAGAAGTTTAGCATCCCACAAGTTCTTGTGACATCCCTACTTCAGGGTAAACAATCACAAGGGTTTCAGATGGCCTACACCTACACGTCTCCTCTATTATATGACCACATGGACTCTGGAAATGTTCCTGAAACATTGAAACGTCTCAACATGCCAGTAATTTCAGTCACTCTTTTACACTTAATAAATGTGAATGTCCTCCAGGACAGTCTGTCCCAAAGTTGTCCCCATGTGTAAGTATATTAAAATCTCCCCAGCTGTATCACAGCTGTTTCCACCCTGCCTTGAGATGATCAATAAGCCATGCTGCTACATGGAGTTGTTAAAGTTTCTACAGTATGGATGAACTGACTGTACTTTGTTGTTTTTTTTCTTGTTCAGACATTGATGCTCCGAAGAAACTTGTCACTACCGAAGTAACCGAGGACACTGCAACAGTCTCCTGGGACCGAGTCCAGGCTGACATAGAGGGCTACATGCTAAGCTACACCTCTGCTGAGGGGTCCAGTTTGGACATTCCCGTTGGACGTGATGCCACCTCATACAGGCTGATCGGACTGAGGCCTGGAGTCCTCCACACTGTCTACATCTGGGCCTTCAGAGGAGACAAAGTCAGCAAGAAGATTTCAACAGAAGCAGAAACAGGTAATGAATGAGAGCCTCACTCAGGAATGGAGTGATTGTGATTGTCCCCGACAAAGGTAAGACACACAAGTTTAACTAACCCATCTGTTTGAAGGGCAGTGAAGCATCAGCTGCTTTTCAGCTGTAAGCTTTCTTATTGGTTGCAAAATGAACAACGATTCTCAGAAGTATTCACAAGCAGAGCATTTAGTTTCTCTCTTTGAACATTACAGCCTGTAAACAGACGGAAAGATGTTTTAAATGTTAAGCTTCATTGTGCAAAATGCTCTCACCTCAAACAACTCTTACATACAATGCACCGATCATTAACTTTTGATCTTTTGTGTTTTCGTTTTCAGCACAATTTTCTTGTCATTCTGTGGTCACAACAAGAACATTAGTGTGGACATTTTACACTTTGCACACTCAAATCCTTTTATCCTAACTGCCAAGGGGGAAACCTGAACTCTCACTGAAAAAGATCATTTAACATAATTAGGCTGGACACTTCATTTTAGGGCGGTTCAGTGTAGTAGCCTGTGGCTGAATGTCTCTAAGAGGTTTGTTTGGTCAACAAAGAGCAGTTATTTGGTTATCTCATGTTTCACAATGTGGCTGCAGCTGTTCTGCTTTCATTTAAGTTTCAGTTGAAAGTCAGCAGAAGAATTTTTTAAGCGTTTTAACTTAGAAATTATCCAAATGCATCAGAATCCCAAACTTTAGGTACATTAAAAACAAATCGACAGGAAAGAACCAGATACTTCTTACATTTGCTCCAGCACAACTGCTGAATATGTCTAAATAGAAACATCATTTCAATGACTCCATACTGAACACCTTTTATGTCTATATTTATTTTAATCATTTTCAAATCAGTTCCAATCCCAATCACATTTTTCCTGGTTCCACTTAATGAGGTTTGCAGACATGTTTGCTTCAATAACCTGCCTCATACATCAAACAGCAGGTGGTAACTATGTGAGGTTAAACTATGACAGGGAGCAACACAGGAGGAAAAGCATTTGCAAAGAGAGAGAGAGAGAGAGAAGGGCATGTGTGAGTTATTGCAGAATGAGTCTTTAAGTTTTCACAATCACTTATGGTTGGCACGAGCTCTCTCAGAGGGAAGACTGCTCTACTGTAGTTACAGCGAAAATTATTGGCATAGAGTGTTTTCACATCTTTAAAATCCTCTTTTTGTTTTTTACAAAGAGTTATTATAAGCTATAAAATAATGTTGGTGAATTGTGACTTTGCTTTACTGTAGAGTTTGCATGTATTTTATTAACATAGTTCATAGTACACTCACAGAATCTCTGTGATGTAATGTCAAACTTGGATTTAACTAGTTTAATTGAATTGACTTATTTTTTTTTACATTGAAGCACAAACAACCAGTCTGCTGTATTGCAGAACAAGAAAATAATATATCCATGATCCAAGATTGACATTTTGACATCCCCAGTGTTTCTAACCTCTCACCCACTGTATGCAGCAACAACACACTGCAAACGGTGTATTTCCTGTTATCTTTGCACTTGATGTAGTGATGTCTTGTAGTAGTGTCTACTAACTGCGACTCCCCGTGCAGAGCTGGATGCTCCCACTAACGTCTTGGCCCAAGATGAGACGGAGTCCAGCTTCAGAGTGAGTTGGGATCACGCTCAGGCAGACATTGATGGCTACATCCTAACCTATAGCTCCTCTGAGGGCTCAAGTGAGGAAATCCCAGTTGGTTCTGACAGTACTTCGTACATGCTGACTGGCCTGAGGCCTGGGGTCCTCTACACCGTCTACATCTGGGCTGTCAAGGGGAGCAAAGCCAGCAGGAAGATCTCCACTCAGGCTGAGACAGGTTTCAGATGTACACCTTTCTGATCAAAACCAGTACTTAACTCTCTGAATAGCAAATGTCAAATATGAAGGAAACACAGTTTCCTGTGTTTGACTTGATAAAATTTTGTGCATTTTTTGCTTCTATATAGATGAGTGGCAGATTAAAAGGTGGAAAAATTGTTTTAGTAATTCGTGTGGTTGCCATGAGCTACAGGTCCCGTACTCTTTGTGGAATATTCTACCAGTCTCTACAAGTCTTACTAAAGGAATGTTAATTCATTTGGTCTAGAGACTGCTGTCTAAAAATGTTTTTAAGCTTCCATGCTGGCGATAGTCATTGCTGGAGGAACATGAATACCTTGACTAAATACCTTGAAAATTAGCACATGACCCAATAAGTATTTAGGGTCACTAGTCAATGTCACTTTAATGACAGAAGACATTTTGCCATGTTCACTAACAACTTGAAAAACATGGCCGTAAAATATAAAAACATATAATTGTGATACAGTTTCACAGTTAAACTGACCTAATAATAATACAAGTTCCATTTTTTTCTCTTTAATTTGTCACCCATCTGTTTTTTGCAATGCATCATTTATTAATCAATATCCAACACTAACATCTTCCTTAGAGCTGGATGCTCCTGCTAACCTCTTAGCCAGAGATGAAACAGAGTCCAGCTTCAGCGTGTCATGGGATCCAGTCCAGGCAGAAATTGATGGCTACATCCTAACCTACACCTCTTCTGACGGCTCTAGTGGGGAAATCCCGGTGGGGCCTGACAACAATTTTTATTTGCTGACTGGTTTGAGGCCTGGCTTCCTATACACTGTCTACATCTGGGCTGTCAGGGGAAACAAAGCCAGCAGGAAGACCTCCACTCAAGCTGAGACAGGTGTCAAATACTAGTTTTTGTTAAGCTAAATTACCCTTCTGGTATGTCCATATTTAACGCCTCAGAGCCTCCAATAATTTCAAAGTTTTGACAAGACAACAACACCCTGTAAACCACAAATGAAAAATGTCTTTGGCCTGTTACACCTATCAGAATCTGCTTGTTTGTTTAAATCACTGTTCCGATATATTCCCTCATCGGTTCATCCATCTTCTTGCCAACTTCTTCTTTGGGTCACATGAAACAAAGCAGTCCAGGCATCTTTTGCATCAGCCCTTCCTGAGCAGTCCCATGCCAGCTCAGAGGTGCGTCCTGGGACAACCCTGCCATCACCTTTCAGTCGTCACGCCTGCTGTGTAAGGATGCACTCAGGGCGTTTTTTTTCAATCCTTACATCCACAGAGCTTCTGCTTTGATTATAGTTCCTCTCTCTTAGATCAGTGGATGCTCATTTCTATACAGAAACTGAAGCTGTCAAAAATCTCAGTCTGAGATGAAGCACGGATTGAACACGTCTTCAAGAAAGTCAGCATCTCGTCCCACCTGCTTCTCATTGTCATCATTGTGTTCAGAGCCCCACTTCACTTGCATCCTTGCTGCCAACACCTTACTCTGTCTCCCAGCTGTTTTCAGTGGTCATGTACAGCAGCAGTGCCTGGTCTGCCACGGTCACACATGCTTCATCTTCAAACCACAGCACCTTGCATCACGCAGAGCTGAATCCTGAGGTTATTTTAGACAGGGATTTTTTTCAGCAAGTTCAGAGGAATATTTTGAGCAATGAATTCTCCCTGCTGCATGCAGAATCTCCAGCTGTGCAACAGCCAGAATTTGCAAGTATTCCTACTCCGCAAACTCGCCTGTTGGTTCATGAATATGATAAATACCACATTGAATCAATAAGTCTGGTTCCAGCACAAACACTGCATTTCAGAGGTGGGCTCAGTAATATTTAGTCTCTACATCTCAGCCTCGCCTCTTCCTGTTCCAGATGATGCACAGTCAGGCAGTGACTGTTTCACAGGTCTGCATCATAAAGTGGTCTGTTTACCCTGCCTGCAGGTCTGGCTTTAGGGTTGACTCCCATGCTGCTGTTGCAAGAACAACATCTCTTCAGTACAGAAAGCAAACAATGGACCTCAGGGGAAAAAAATACACCATGCAGTGTCCAACTAAAATGCCTCCAGGTCTATGAAAAATACAGTCAGTTGTGGTACTAACACATGAAGCAAAATAGTTTTTCCCCCATTAGTGAGAAATGAAACTGTATGTCTTGGAGTTTGCATAATAAGTTCTTGTAGTTTGCATGAGTAGTGTATTAAACCACTTCTACTAACATCTTTCTTAGAACTGGATGCTCCTGCTAACCTCTTAGCCCAAGATGAGACAGAATCCAGCTTCAGCGTGTCCTGGGATCCAGTCCAGGCAGAAATTGATGGCTACATCCTAACCTATAGCTCTGCTGAGGCCTCTATTGAGGAAATCCCAGTTGGGTCTGACAGGACCTCTTACGTGCTGACTGGCTTGAGGCCTGGAGTTCTCTACACTGTCTACATCTGGGCCATCAAGGGGAGCAAAGCCAGCAGGAAGATCTCGACAGAAGCAGAGACAGGTTAATACAATATGAACAGGCAGAGTTTTCTCAATCTTCAAAATCTCCTTTAACAACTTGCTTTTTCTGATCCTACAAATCATCAATGGAGAAGAGGTAAAATACATACTACTACTACAAAAATAAGAATAGATAATTTCAGGATCTACTGACAACTGATACAATTTATAAAAATGTATGCTGTATATTGTCTCACCAGACACCAAAAGGCTTCAGGACCCACAGCTGAGAGAGCCACAAAGCCAGTTTTTAATAATGTGTTCCATGTGCCATTAAATACATGAGCTCAGACAGGCTACTGTTAATAGAAAGATCTCAGCCTGGGATTGCTGATAAGTATTTCCAGTCAGTCAGGGTCTGCTACATGTGGCCCTTGTTTGCACAGAAACTGAGGAAGGTCATATTTTGAAGCAGGTTTATGAAGTAAAGCCACTGCTTTACCTCTCACCAGAAAAGAAGCGGTAACATTTCAACCTCAACCATGACCTTTAAAAAAAAAAAAAAAAAAAAAAACAACCAAACACTAAAAAATTAAAAAAAAAACACTGACAACTATTCATATGGGTCAAAGGTTAAGTGGTTAAAGGAATGCATCAGGGTAACCTGTAAACCAGCTGACCAGTGTCTTCTTCAGAACAGTTTCTATTGACAAAAACAGTAATTTAGCACTAATCATAGAGAGAGATTGGTTTATTACATCACAATTCTTTACAGTTCTGACCGTAAAAGCACCAAAACTCCACCACTGTGCTGCCGGGAAACTCTTTCCACTGGCTCGGCAAGGTCACTGGGTATACCTCATAACTCAGAGTGGGGTAAAAACAAAAAAAGCGGCAGCACATGGTGTACTGGTTTACAACAGGGGTATCTTTGTGTAAGCCAGATGATGTGTAAAGTCTCCTGGGAGCTCTAAGTGACAGCTGGATCTTTTTCAATTAGGCAGCAAACGGCCGAGTTTTGGATGATAAACTTTTCTCGTCGTAACTCATTAGAAGGCATCATCATGGCTGCAGACCAAGGTGATGCTGGGTTCACATAGTAAAGATATCATCTGGGATACATAAAAGCCCATGTTATTACATTTGTGACTTTATTGAAGCTAGTAACAAGCACCATTAATATGTCAGTAGAAAAAATGGTGTTAGCCCAGCATCACTCTGTTTCACAGACTTTTCAAGGGCACAGTAATGACACAGCGGTGCTGCTGAACTGGTCAATCTGTAGGTAGCAGACATCTTTCTGTCAAACAAATTATTCCAGCATCTGTTTCAGGTCATACATTTAAAGTATTAAAAATAAATGAGAGGAAAACTGCCAGTTTATCTGCAGATAGTCACCTCAGGTGGAGAGGATCATGAAAGGAATGAAGAGCATGGAATATTTAAACAAAAATGAAAAATATAAAATTATTTTATTATTATCATTATTGTAACCTAATGCCCCACAACAATCTAATTATCTAATCTAAATATCCTAATATTCAAGAATAAATGTCTCTGTCCTGTAATCTACTCTGATTACACTTGTGTCTGCAGACATCGACTCCCCAAAGGACCTGACCGCTACAGATGTGAAGCTGGATTCTGCTACTGTGACTTGGACTCCTCCGCTAGCTGATATTGAGGGCTACATCCTCACCTATAGAGATGAAGACGGCAACATGGAGGTACTGGGCCACAGGTTTTAACATATATCTTCTCACCCAAACTGGCTCCAAACCACATATTCAATATATATATATATGTTTTATATGCACTGTTAGTTCAGGGGTGGTACCTGGACACACGCACACACACACCACAGCCTCATACTGGCACATATCAGCAGACAGATGCCTTGGAGTATCTTTGGTCTTATGTGGTGTTTACTTTTTACAGAACTTAAACACATAAAGATGTGCAAAGTCTGTAACTCTGCACTTAATAAAAAAATCTTATTTTCTAATTTTCACTCTTTCACTTTCATTGTCTGACAGAGAAAGGCTGGGGGTGCAGGTTTGAATTTAGGCTCAGTAGAACACTGACCCCTGGTGGCCACAAATCAAATCAGGCAAATCAACTAAGAGCTTTTTACATAAATAAATAAGAATTGAGAATCCATTTTTTAATAGCCATGTTACATTGAAGTATCAATCATGCATCAATGGTACTTTTATAACATCAGGGACCTTTTACACAATATGTGTCATGATGTTTCACTGAGTGTTCAGTTAGATTCATTTCAGCTCTTTTGTGATCAGACTGTTGAAAAGCAGCTTGGAGCAAGTGAGAGGAGCTTTGCTGTTTCGGGTCTGGAGATGGGCAAGAGGTACATCGTGACCATTATTGCCTACAGAGGCAGCAAGAGGAGCAAGGTGGTGGAGACCATCTTTAAAACAGGTCTGAACATACTGCATCTCCCTTACTGAGAAAACTATTCTTGTTTTGCTATTGCTATATTCAGTGTGTCAGCTCATTATATAAAAATGAATGGTGTTCACATCACATTTTCCTCTGTAGTTGGTCTCCTGCACCCATTCCCCATGGACTGTGTTCAGATTATGAAGAATGGCAACAAGAAGAGCGGCATCTACACAGTCTATATTAACAACGAGCGCTCCAAACCAATAGAGGTTTACTGCGACATGGATACTGATGGAGGCGGCTGGCTGGTATGAATGATGGTTTAACTGTTTTTACATTTCAGGTTTTATTGAAAGTAATTATAGACAGATTTTACTCAGGACTGCCCTTCCCATAAAAGGTGCTGTATAATGTCCTCTGTGTCACTTCAGTGAGCTTTCACATGTCTGCAAATTAATCCAGATAATGTCTATATGATGATGAAAGCAGCTAACAGTAATTTCTACTGGAATATTTATAGCAGACATGATAACCAACAGCCCAAAGCAAATTATTAGAAGTGTAAGTGCAACATCTGTCTGTGAATATCTTCTGCATGCTGCTTTCAGGTGCTTCAACGGCGTACCATTGGCAAGCTGGACTTTATGAAGCGCTGGAGGCAGTACATAGCAGGATTTGGCAACATGACCGAGGAGTTCTGGATTGGTGAGCACATTGGGAGGTGTTTCTTCAGACACTGAACCATCATACGAACAGTATCTCTTCCTCGCACACTATGTGTTTCTGTTCCCCCAGGTCTGGACAAGATATATGAGCTTACTAATACTCCTACACAGTATGAGCTGAGATTTGACTTGGGCCTGGGCTCAGAGAGAGCCTACGCTGTATATGACAACTTTAAGATCGCACCAGTCAAGCAGAAGTTCAAACTCACTATTGGCAAATACAGCGGTACAGCAGGTGGGTGTTTTGCTTGTGTTGGTCTTTTTTAAAAAAAATAAAAGGCTTAAACTGTGAGGGCAGAATCTTTCAACAATCGTATTTTCTTGCTGACACTTGAATACAGCAAGTAACAGAGAAGAAAAGATGGCAACAAAATATAGCAACAAAACAGGCAGGGGGCAGGAATAGAGGTTGTTTCAAGCAGCAGGCACCCCACCCATTGTGTGATGGGGTGCTGAGAAAGCAAATATACACTAACAGTATGGGGGGTGTTTGTTTCAGAAGCTTGCATTTAGTCAGTTATAGACAGAATCTATACAGGGACAGGGGTATCTGAAGAAGGCAGGGATACATACAACACAGCATGCGGGACACTGTGTCTACATATACCACAGTGAGTTAAAACAACATGTACTGCAGCAGCGAATCACTGTTCGACATATTATTAAATTTCCTCCATCAGGGATGCAGGGAAAAAAAACAGGAGTGGAGCAGCAGCAAAATGTGAAACACAACATAGAAACTGTACAAAGCCTGTTCTCTGTGACACTGTGAAATGTTAATTCTGTTGTTTATCCCCAGGTGATGCTATGACCTATCACCAGGGCCGGCCCTGGACTACTGTTGATTCAGACAATGACATCGCTCTGGGTAACTGTGCCCTGACCCACCGCGGTGCCTGGTGGTACAAAAACTGTCACCTGGCCAACCTCAATGGGAACTGGGGAGACACCAGGCACAGTTTGGTAAGTAAGAAAGGAGGCGACTCTGTGAGGCTAAAACATGGTGCTTTGGTTCATTTACATCATGAGCTCCAAATATGTTACAATATAAATGCTTCTAAAACACACACACAAACACACACAAACTATGAACCCTATTGATCCTAATTTTTCTGCTGCAGTATGCCTTCATACCTATAGGGGGCACTGTCAGTATTGTATGCTAACAGACTTACAGTATGGTGACACTGAGTTAAGACCCCAACATATTGCCATGAACCTTCACATTTAATTAATAGGTCTTAGCATTTAGGTCATAATATATTACAACAAGATTTATATGTATTCCCTTATTGACCACAGTGTATTGCTTGTGGATCCAATAGCTGTTATTTTTTTTTGCCAATCTGAATTCAACCCAATATGAGTGTGCATTGTTTAATTCAACTGTTTTTTTTTTATTATTACTGTGCGTACCGTCGCCTACTGCTTACAATAAGCAGCTGCTTCTGTCAGGATGTATAACAAAACAACAAACCAACACACTCTCACAGAAACAGAAGAATAACTGCTCACTGGGAGGCTGTTCCCTGGTCAGCAATCACAGACAACTTCACTCCAGCCCATTCCTTGTTGCTTTATTTCAGATTGTTGAGGTGAAGCAGAAATGGCCAGAAACCATCAGCGGTGATGAGAAAACACATTTCTCACACCAGCTATAAGGCATAAGTGTTTTCTTACCAGGCTGATAGGGTAACGACAACAGTTATTATGTCTTAGGGAGACTGATACAGAAGGAAATGTGTGTGTGTGTGTGTGTGTGTGTGTGTGGGGGGGGGGGTCTCTTGTCGAGATTTCATCCATAATATTGCTGCTGCAGATGTCTACTGCAATGTTTGTCACCGAAATGCAATAACAGTCAAAACAAGTTTGTACTCACATGAAATGAAGCCCGAGGCTGGTATTTATTACTGTTTGTCATTCTGCCTGCCTGTCGCACTGCTTGCCTCCCTCTTCCTTTTTGCCTTCCTCTCTTCCCTCTCCATCCTGTCTTGCTCCATCAGGGGGTGAACTGGGAGCCATGGAAGGGCCACCTAATGTCTCTGGACTTCACCGAGATGAAGATCCGGCCTCTGGGAGCCTTGTCCAGCAGGAAGAGGCGGTCGTTGATGGCCAGAGAGAAAAAGAGAACCACAAATGTTCAAAAGGAATAGAAGAGCACAAAAAAACAAACCGACCGCTCCCTTCATCCTGCCATCACGCTAGATTTTGGTGTTTCTGTACATATGTACATACCTATGTTTCGGTTTTTCTGGTGCCTTTTCAATAATTCTTCTATACTTTTTGGGAAAAAATGAGAAAAGCTCATATACAATAATAAGTTATTATCTGTGTGTCAAATCAGAAATTCCTTGGTTTAGTGTGATTGTGGGAAAGTGGCAAATAAGAAAGTTGTTTTCAAGTTTATGACTATCAGTTATATTGCATTTGTAATTTTAGAAACCTTTGTTTTATTAAATCTTGTAGAAACATTGATTATGTATCAGGAAATAGTTGATTTAAAGAGTGTTTTCTTCACTTACTGCCTTCATTTAAGCCTGTTTAACCTCACAGCAGCAGCATGAAAGTGACTGTGTGGCTTTATTGTTCCCATGAAACTACAATTTGTTTCTGAATTTGCCGTCATGGGAACTGTAAGAGCACAGATAGCCGCAAAGATAGCCTGCGGCCTTTGTGAAATGGATCAGGTGTAGACTGATAGTGCCCTGACTTTATTGATCACGAAGCTGGCTGGCTTCTTCACATTAAACTGCCACTGTGCCTCCAACACTGTCACATCACATCAGTTTGGGTAGGACGAGCCAGAAAGTAACAGCGGATGGCTGTCAGGAACGCTTCTCCTGCTTTACATTCATCTGACAGAGGCGGCTCATATCAATCAATCTGATGTGCTCACATCAAAAGTCAATAACAAAAGAGTTTGTTTGGCCCAGCCTCAGAAACTTAATGAGCCAACTCTTGTGTGTGTGTGTTTTTTTTTTTTTTTTATTCTGGAAAGCTGACAAAACTTATTAACACCGCTTTGACTTTGACTTCAGCTAATTGAATTTTTTTTTTTACATTTTTATAATAAACTCAGTTTATGTGACAAGGACAGAGCACATCCATCAACCTTTCAGCTCATCTGCCTGCATTGATTTGTAGTCTCTGTCCCTCATATAGTCTGTATCTTCTTAAGATTTTATGGCCCATGAGGTTTAATTCGAGTTTAAGGTCACAACTGAGGACACTCACTATGAAGTTAAAAACCTGTATATGAATGTTTTCTTTATTAATTGTATTGTCAAACTGACTTTATAGCTGCTCGTTCATATTCGTGCTGCCATTCAGAGAATAAAAAATTAAAGTTTTGTTACATGAAGACACTGTGGCTTTCCTTAATGCAGCATTATGGGACACGGGTTTAAAAAAAATAAAAAATGAATCTTTCTTGCTCCACAGATTTTAATGAGATGACTGAATAACTCAGAATGGAAATGACAAGAAGGACATGTTTGATTTCTGCACCTCTACTATAGTGTTCTATCACCGTAAGTAGACACATGACACACAGACACTTTAAGCTTAACACTAAAAGCAACATGCTCATCAGTCACATTTCTTCAAATTCAAGTCAGAGATCTTCATTTCAAGGTAGTCACAGTGCTACGTTGCATTATTAATTTGATGAAAAGAAGGTCAGTTTTTCACCTCTTCTCTTTGCTGATGGAGCACTGATTGTGAATTGATTTGAATTTAAGATGAAGTCCTCTTTGTGAGACTGAACAGATGAAGACTGAAAGTCATTTTCTCTCTTTAGATCTGCAGTGTTTCTACACTTGCATCATCACATTCAGACTTGAGCAACCATTACTTGCAGGAACTGATGACTGTTTGCCGTCTGGTCTCATAAGAGTTTCCCAATTCTCTATCTCATAATCTGTAGACAGTACAGCCCACAGGCTGTCTGGGCAGGAACCTTTTTTTTTACATGGTTGCTAAAAAGGAACAGAAGGGAAATAAAAAGCACATCAGTTCACTTAAACACTAAAAAACGATACAGATGTAAGATATGATCTATTCAAACAACAGTGGAACACTTCAGGAATGTCATCCCTGATTTCTAAAGGCTGAATGAAGAAGTGAAACGATAATATTTGTGTGTTTATTCATCAAAATCAAATAAGAGCCTGTGAAGGCTGCTGCCTAAAATTTGGCAGCAAATATTTCCAGCGCAGCATTTCATTTCGACTTTGAAATGAAATGTCTCACAAAGGCTCATTGATGCGAGGGGCCTTTTCAGCCACAGTGATTGCAAATTACTTTAAGGAGATTGGTTCCTGCCATTGCTCTGCTAGGCAAGTGGTTTGTTCTGTGCCAGGAAAACTAAAGAGAGGCGAGAGAGAGAGAATTTCTCTGTGTGTGAATGCGTGGCTCACTTTGAGCTTGCTAACATACACATTTGTCTGCATATGCCACTCTGGTTGACACTTACGCCTTGGGTTTAGGGTGATGTATTTTTTTCCATGAGAGAACTTGGTCATGTGGTAACAAGGGAGTGTTTGTTTAAACAGGCAGACTGTGAGGTCATGGAAAGGGAGGGAAAAAGAAGAGGAGAGGTTTGAAACTGAAGACATGGTCATGGTGAAATGTTGTACATTTTGTGGTTCCTTATAAACAAAAAGTGCATGTTCTTAACACAGTTTATACCTCAGCAGACTGCTGTTGTAACCTCGTGCTTCTGCAGTGTTTCTCTGTTGGCTCCATGTCACAACCCAGGTTTCCACTTGGGATGCCTTCAGGGTGCTGCTCTTTAGAGGTCAACCAGGCATGGCAGCTGGGCTGAAGGAGGGATTATCACCTCCAGTTGGCCTGGGATTGGAGGAGGATGCAATGGTTTTACAAATTTTCCACATGGACCATTACTGTGATACTTTGATTATCACTTTATGTTGGTTTATTCATCAGAAGAAGTCACTAATGTTCCATCATCATCATGTTCCGTGAGAGAAGAGTGTAAAAAAGTACAAATAATCAATTTTCCAGCACAGCCAAAGAGCTGTGAACAACAGGTCAGACTATATGGGGAAAAACTGTGTGATTTTTCACATGCAGATGTGTTGCTGGTTAAATCTATCAATGTTAAATAAATTTCAAAAAGTCAGGTACTCACAATTGGTCGTAGGAACAACAGCGTGAAGACAAAGGAGAGACTCAGGGTAACAAGACACAGGTGAGACACATTAGAGCGGGGAATGGTGGACCCACAAGGGGAGCGACACACACACAAGGCTTTCAAAATAAAACAGGAAGTAGAGCTAAACCCAATTAAACACGACCTACAACAGAAAACTGAACAGACCTACTGAAAGGCTCAAGGATCCACAACAGCTCACATCCTGATTGAATGTATATTTTCTTCAGGCTCTGAAGAAATGAAATAAACATGTTTACATGCTGAGATTCGGGTTATACTCTGACAACGTCATGCAGGTTAAAAAAATCATGATCTGTGAGATGGAACAAATTTGTACAAACCATATGTGTATTGTCAAAAGATGGATTGCTCCTGGAGTCAAACTGATTACTTGCATCAAAGGCTTTTTAAGCTACGGCCGTCAAAACCATGATGAAAATTACATGTTCACCAAGATCTCTGCAGGCAGAAGTGCTTATTAATTGCATCGCCTCAGCAACCTTCAGTTCTGTTTAATTACGTAGTTTATACTTTATGAAACACCCCTCTCTGCCCCTCTTATTGCCTTTTTTTGCAGTGCAGGTGGCAGTTTGTATAATGTGAAATGGTGCAGTGAGCACGCTCTGTGTAAAGGCACCAACACAAACCCCTTTTTTTCATTTATATTGCACAGTGACAGTTCCTGTGGTTGCACTGTGCACAGTGTATTGACACTCTGCAAAAACTGATCTGGAGCTTTACATTGACATGCACACATACTCAGAACAAATGGATGTATAGACATTGGATTTCGGTGCCTTAGCAGCCAACACTGAGTGTGGAGACCTGCACTCACATCAGAATAATGACTTTATGTCAAAACTTAAAGGCTCTGTTACCTTCAATTTAAATTAGAAATAGAAAAATGAGATTCCACAAAGCTAGAAAAATACTTTATTTTTCCCCCCCTGTCATCTTCCACAGTGGGCTATACATGCTATCTCTCTAAGTCAGGATAAATTATGCATGCAGAGCACCCAACAAAGCCCAGCCAGGCGCATAATTAAAACAAAAAGAATCACCTCAGCATTTTTTTTCTACTGCGGAACAACAAAAACACATCCTAAATATACAAATTCATGCATAATTGGATGGGATCAAAAAAAAGGTGTGCTGTCTTATAGAAAATGTTCCAGGAGGGCAGATCTGCTGTTCAAACAAATGACAAATCCTCCCACTTCCATCCCCTCTGATCACAGAAAACTGACAAAGGGAAAACATATATTTTATATCCCCTCCCCCCTCTCTCTCTTTGACTCCTGCAGTTAATTTACATAGTGCCTGGAAAATAAAATATGATGACTTCAAAGTGAGGCAAATGAAAACACTCTGAAGCTCAACATGACAAACACTGCCTAACAGGTGTTGAGGAGAAAGGCGTGAATGGTGTGAGAAAATACTAAATATACATTTATAACAGGAATAACAGTCGCCCCATAATACAGTGTGAGAACTGATAATTAGTATCGGTAATGGTCAACTGGTGTCTACAAGTAGCTGGAGACAAATGATGTTGTTAAAATATAATTAGCATTTACATCTGAGACAGAAAACCACATTTTCCCCACATCTGTGTCTTTAATTATATCAAACCAAAAGCGAAAGTTCTACAAAGCTGTCTGTGGCAAGCAGCAAACTGCAGGGCTGAGAAATGAAGCCTATACGAGGAAGTGTTAGAAACTGCAGTTCCCCTCATTGGCCTGTAGGGGCCGCCTCCAACAGTGTGGAGTGACAGGCAGAAGCCTGTCAGAGGTTGTAGCTGAATACAAATATACAGAAATTGTGAAATGTTTGTCATGTTTATTTTATTGAAAACAAATCTGCTCTTATCCACCCTGCCCACAAAGACCTATATTCTCATTTAAAACATTTTCTCCTATGCTTCAGTACATCTAATTCCCACCAAGAAGGCAAGGCCAGAATATTTTCCACTGGTCGTCATTATTATGCTGTTAAAAAAAGGCTGCCACAGTCAGTGTGTAATAACGAATAAGAAATCTGACTGTATGTCTCTCTGACGAGCACAAACCACAGTGACACCTTCAGCAGACTCCTGAACTGAAATGTTATTTGTTGGCAATGCTTCCCGTCTAGCCGTAGCCCTTATTAGTCATCGTGCAAAGCATTTATTTTGCAGGGCAAGCTTTCAAACTGAACCCAACATGTACAGTTTCTCCGTGTTAACACGAGGCAGATGAGACAACCCCTAGAAGTTCCACATGGGAATGTGTCTGTCTAAGCAGTAATGAAATGAGTGGGGCCTGTTTTCCCAGCAGCACTTGGGCAAGTAGAAGATCAACATAGTGCCAGAAAAAGCTAATGCATAAAGATGATGATACTGCAGAGACACTTCTGCTTAATTGGGCTGTGAGATGTCACACAGTTAAAAAAAAGTCTTCATGCACAATCCACTTAAAACCCAAATCCTTTGGATAGCTCAGTTTTTTTTCTTCCAAAACAATACATTTAAAAAAACTGTTGAATTCCATGTAAAGTGGCCTAAACACACAGGATTTATCAGGTGACTTTAGTGATACTTCAACTAAACCAGATCATATAATCAGCCAACCAAAGACAGTGACTTGTTTTTTCTGATGTTTTTACTGCAATGAAATGTGTAATTCCCCTTAAAAAGTTATGAGAAACACTTCGAGAAAAAGGCGTCATGTTTCCTGTTTATAAAAATAGAAAAAAAAGCCATGCTCTGATTGGCCAGCTTCAAATTACTAAAAAAACAGCGGATCAGCCTACACCCACATGCTTAGGTGGAGCCATTTTTGTTATTCAGGAATTGACAAACTCTTAAAACTAATGATTCTATCATCACTTGACCAGATACAAGTCATCATATAAAAAACAAGGTACTATCATGGGGCGGCTCTGTAAAGTGTTTTAATGAAAAGCATGCAGTGAGCTAAAGCGTTCCCACTGTAAACAATGACGTTGATGTGTATGTTAGCCTCTGTTTATGCTGTGTCCATTCAGAATTCGGACACTTAGCCCATTTGAATAACTGTTTGATGATTTAACACTCTGCACAGGTTAGGTTTACATTGTTTGTATCCATAGCTTTAAATGTGTATTAGCTGCTGTTGATCAATGAGAGCACGGTGCTTGTACGTGGGATGGGGCATATTCACAAGGGGCTACAAATTATATTGGCAATGGTGAATGGGAACAAAATAAAAAGGATTTTATGTGCACAAGTGATTTAAGAGATAAGATAAGATAAAACTTTGACACATAATGTAGATTTTATTGCTTAAGACCCAGCAATATAAGAATAATAATTTCTAAAGGTTTCCATTTTTATTTCTTCTTAATTTTTTTACTTTGGGGTTATCTATTGTGCCTTTAAGGCTCGTTTGACCTGTATAGTGCAGCTGTTTCCACAAACATAGCATCCTTCTTCTGCTAAACAAACACAACAACAACAACAAAATAAGAAGGAAAAGAAGAAAATGACGTTAAGGTTTCTGTCTGCAGGCAGCAGTGGGTTCAGCTTTGTTGGATTTCAGGGCTGTTCACTTTAGAGAGTGAGAGTCATTCACAGTCTACGCTGTCTGCAGCCTGAGTGTGAAAAGTAGGCAGTCATACAGATATCTGAACACCGGGCAGACCTTAAATTGGCTCCTTCTCCCAAAATACAGACGCAATGAATTTCACAGGGGAGCTCCAAGAACAAAGTGCTCTCAATAACACTGCACTACTCTCTCTCTTTCTCTTTAACACTCACACATACACACTTGCAGATATATGTGTGCTTCGGTCTGCATATTTCTTCCTTTATGTACCAAACACTGAAAAAAAGCTCATAAAAATGTTGTAAACTTCGTCATAAAACAACCTCACGCGCATCATTTTTATGCAAAGTGACAAGAATATCTACACTCTTTACATATTTCAGTCAAACATGTGCCCACTACAGTATGAGGTCCTTTGCCATTAGTTTGAATAACATCTTTATCCTCCTTTGAGTCTGTCATAGCTCGGGTTTAACAACTCCACCAGCTCCACTGGATCCCTACACCATGGTCAGGGTGACTCTGTCAGGTGTCATCGGCTCCGTCTTGACGGAGATCCACAGGTCTTCCGTATTGGTTGAATTCTTTTTCTTCTTCATTTCTGACCTTGAGGTTGCTGCGGCGTCTCCACAGCAGCAGCAACAGCAGCTGTTGGCATGGCGACAGCAGCAGCAGTGGCAACACACCACCACAGTGGTGAGTAGGACCAGCAGGGGAAGCGTTAAGAGGACCACCAGGCAGACTGTGTTATAGGCCCCCTGGTTGTGTTTGTCTGTAGCGAAGGTCCAGAGTTGTGTGAAAAAGTCCTGGATGCTGTCTGTTTTCACATCCATGGCTTCAGGAAAATTAAGCTGAGGCTGCTGTAACGTTTAAATAAATCCTTCAGAGGGCTGCAGGGTTTATAGGATTGTAAATGTGCACGTCAGGCTGCAGGAGACACCAAAGATTACCAAGATGTGGTGTGAGTTCCACACATCAGTCCAGCAGCTGATGTCTTGAGAAGGGCAGAGGTTTTTTGTTTTTTTAAACAAATCCAAGAACTAACTTTTCACAAGGAACCTTTGAAATTCAGGATAATCTGAGGAAATCTGCACTTCACCCACGTTTGTTTACACAGGATGACGTTCCACTAATTGTTCTCTTGAGTCTCCTCTTGTCCTTTTTGACCCTCTGGCTTCGGGGTTTGTCAAGCTGTAGAGAGGTGGGCGTGTCTGTGAAACAAACAAACAAAAAGAGAAGGTTGACTTTTGTTTTCAGGCAGTCTTCCTCCCTCTTCCCCCTTCCCCTGCCTCCTTATCCATCTGTGTGTCTCTGTCTTTAACATCTCTACTCCTGCTCTCCCCCTTCTCTCTTGTCAATGTCAGCTTTGGATTTATTTATTTTTTTTGTTCAGCTTTCCCTTCATTAATATTGCAGAGGAGTCATTCAGGATTCAGGGCAGATCTCTCTCTCTAAGAGTCCCACTGAGGAAGACTGAGGCAAAGAGAGGAAGGAATGGAGGGAGATGGTGTCTGAGGGAAGGCGAGACAGAGATAGAGGTAACCGATCTTTCTTAGAGTCCCACTGAGATGGAGAGTGTGACAAAGTGTCAGAAAAAAAAGAGGGCGAGAGGCAGACCTGCAGCTGGAGATTCATGTGAACATCCCTGCCTAATGGCTCCCACTGCAGAGAATAGATGGAATCATAGTTTTTATTTAAGTGTGATTGCAACATTTTCTTTTGATAAAAACTGCTCCTGGAGAAGAAGGAACTTGTGAGTGTAACACTTTGATTAAGTCAGAAGCCTTGAGGCAACATTTTTATAATAATAGTATTAAACAGCCACAGTTTTTCAAACAATTTCAAACACCATTTGACTAAAGTACGCTCCTTAAATCCTCCGTACCTCACAGACTACAGAGCTACAGGGACTCCTTGTGTTTCTGCTGCAGCAAAGACAAAAAGATTTTCACCTCACATTCGGAGAGAAAGAAACAGAGAGCAGGAGATGCACCTGCAAATGGAGAGCAAACAGATTTGGCGTGGCTGTCACCGTGCATTGTGTCTCATGTGTGAAATTAGTTTACCCACACACACTTCCCTCCTGTTCATTTGCTGAACAGGAAGCTGGGCGCTCAAAGCTAAAACGTACACATGAGACATCAGAGTGAGAGTTCAGAAAGAGACGTCTCGTCTGAGAAAATAGAAGTGATTAGGACCAAGTTGTGCTGCAACTTTAGCTCTTATTTTAACATCACACCTGCATGATGTGCAATGTAATATACTGCTGCTGTTTTTATGCTTCTAAAATTATACAAATTATGAATAATTTAAAAAAAATGTGTAGAACCACAGACTGCAGACATCACACTGGTTCTCCAGAGAGCCTCATACAGCTGATGGTGAGGGGGCTCCGGCCATGTTGCATTCAAGTCACTGAATTCTGTGAATCTAAATATGGAGTGTGCCTGAAGCTAAGATCAGCAGCAGCACATTTCCTTACTAAAGACCAAAATACAAAATAATACAACACATTTGTGTTTGGCTTTTATCTAAAATAAACAGAGGATGATAACATATTTAAATCTGGAGATATTTACGTCACACTGGTTGGAACCCTGAAGTCACACTGCTGCCACCGCTGTTGTTATGATTAACTTGGCTGAGCTACAGCACCTTTGTGTACACTGATCTTCCTCACATTATGAAGCGTGACGAGCTGGAGACACTGAACAATAAGTCAGTAGCAGAGAGATGAAGACGAGAGAAAAAGCGAGGCACAGAGGTGTGATCGAGCTGCAGGCCCACAGACAGGATGAGCAGTGGTAACATGGAACACAGAAGTGTTACGAAAAGGATCACTATAACTTGTGTTTTCATACAAACAGCATGAGCCTCATTATATTTCAAATGGCAGTGTTTTACAGTTTAGCAACAAAAGTAAACTGTTATGTCGGCATTAGTTAAGGGTTCACACTGCTGATGACGCACAAGTGACCTGAAGTCACTGAAATTCTAAAGCCTCTCCCTCAGCTTCTTCACTTTCTCATGACTCTGTGCTCTCCTTGAGATGTTCATATACAGGAAAAGGCCATTCAGGGGGCACACAAAGCCAGGAAGGGGCTGAGAAGAATGTTATGATTGCACTCAGTTAGACACCACTGCTTTTTAAGGAACATGTGCGACCTAGAAGGCTAAGTTGTGACAGAAGGCATGACAGGAATCTTTAATGACTTGCCCCCAAGCGCACGGTCAGAGCAGATCCCTCATCAGCCTCGATTAACTCACATTACTCAGACATGTTTGGTTTAATTTGAGTCGAATAACAGTTAATTTTTTTAATTTTCATTTTATTGGAGAATATGAGCTTGTCTTGGATCATATAGTGCAGCTGCTAACAGGCCTGCTGATATTCCCCTCAGCTCACCAGCCCATGATAGTTCAGACTTGTGACAAGTGCACAGGGCATGCTTACAGTAAGAAGATGAAACAATAAAAAGAATCATTATGTTACAAATGATCATGAATGACTCTTTAAATGCCGGGTTGTATCTGTGACTCAGTGGCGCACTCCCAAGCAGGAAGAAACTTATCAGCTTGTCAAACATCCTGCCAAATCTAACCACTACCAAAACAACATGCTGTTAAATGCAGGCTGCCACAAGGAGCTGTAAATTTCACCTGAAATCACGCAGCGAAGAAAGCAAGAAAAAACATCACTGAGCTTACATAAACTACCCTGAACCTTTTCAAAGCATTAGCTGGCACTCAAGCTCTCTTTGAAAGTAGCACCTTACCCCACAGGCACTTGTGAAGTAGCAGGTCAGGTCTCCCCTCCTGTCTAATCCAGTCAGCTGCTCAAACTTCTGTTGTTTCTCTTTTGGCATCTGGCTTCTGCTCTGTTCTGGTCCCCCTCACCCAGACATCTTGACAAGTCTTCACTTTCTGTTCCTGTTTCCCTCTCTACCGTTGTTTCCCTTCCTCCTCCTCCTCCTCCTCCTTTCTTGCTCTGTGAGTGTGTGTGTTTTGGTCACGTCACTGCTCCCTGCCCACATTGTACAAGAATGGGCCCTCTGTCTGTATTTATGTGTTTCCTGCATGGCGCACTGAAGTCTTGTGGTTGCCTTACTTTACCCACGGAACAAGTACTGCATGACATAAGAAAGTGAGATAAACTAAGCGAGAAAATGTGATATGAAATCACAAGAATGCTGCTTGTCTGAAAATAGATTACCACAGAAAGGCAGCTCTGCAGCACACACACCGATGTGCTAACCTTGCAGCAGCAACATAAGTTTGCAGGAAAGGCTGAAGCATTTAGCATAACGACACTGAACGGCTCCATGAACAAACACTACTCCACCCAACTAAGTGACTCAAGACGGGAATTCAAAAAGGGGAACCGAACCATGCACATGTGTGCGAACAGCACCAGGTAAAAGATGCAAACAAGAGGTCATGTGAAGTGTGTGCACACACAAACACACACTTACCACGCCTGTGGCATTGTGGTCAATGCCCTTTCAGTTCAGTCATGCAGGAGAGCAAGAAAAAAAATAAAAAGAAGCGTTCAGTTGACATCAAATAGCAGTCTGTCCACTCTTTTCCTCAAAGGGGTACTTAAGGAGTTAAAGTGCACTGACACGTACACTGAGTGTGCACTCACACACACTGTGTGATGCTCGTGAACATACATTAGTATCAGCTCTTTTATCAGTGCAGGAATAACACACTTTCTTTCAGAAAACAGAAAAAAATTCACTTAAATGTAACTTTTTAACACATTTTCTAGCAGACAAGCTAGCTCATGCACCAAAAGTAAGTTTTAATGTACATTACTACATGTCCAACAGTTTTTAATATATTAATCTGTACACACCATATTACTCTGTGTATACTGTGAGTACATTACATTGCATATACAATACAGCAATAATACTATTTCCTTGCACCAGGCTAGATGCTAATTGCATGTCATTAGCTTTGTACTCTTCATGTTGACAGTCAAGTTGAGCGTATGCTTGGCCAAAAATATGTGATGCATGATTCATGTTGTAAATGTTGCACCCCAGTCTGCTACAGTCGGATAATCCCACACTTCCTGACCATCTGACTGGCTGTACATGCACTGTGCTCCTCTGTAGCTACGGGGCATGGTTACATGAAAATTGATGAGGCAAGCCTGACCATGTCTGCAGGTGTGTCTGAGCCATCTTAGACAAATAGAAACCAGCCATACACACACACACACAGACACTGTGCCAGCACAGAGGGTGCTGCTGTCTGACTGGCAGGGCGTGTACTGCTCCTCTGTGAAACTATATCCCAGCTGCTGCTGAGGCATTACAGCGTCCAGTCACCTTCAGCAAGTGTTGATTAATGACCCTCGGTGCAGCAGCTCTTTGCTCCATGGAAATCCTTCTTTACAGCAGTTTATCTGAAAATGATTCCCCTGTATATTCCGTGTGCTGCTTTTGATTGCTACTTTAAAAGCCTACATGTCATCTTTTCTTCTGCTCAGATTTACACACTTTTGAACCAGCAGGGGTGCACGCCTCCACAATGGGATGATGCATGGAATAATTCGAAAAAGGGATATTATGCAACAACATGCCTCCTCAGGTAAATAGAAAATCACCAGGCTGCAGTAGGTGTCTCAGTACAAATTCAGAGCAGCAGTTGCTGGAGAAATGTGTTGTGACTTCTGCCATCTCCTTGATGGAGGCTGTGCCTTTTATAATAATGGCGCCTTTATATGTCCCTCTAAGGATGCCTCATGTCCAGCTGCTCATTTATATATATATATATATATATATATATATATATATATATATATATACCATATATCCTATATTTATGTCCTGTTTCCTTTGTGGAAACCTTACCCAGGATTTATTCTGCATTGACCCTGCTGTAATGGGTGTCGCTCCCATCTGGTTTATAGAAGCCTTCCACAGTGAAGCTCACCTTAAAAGCTCTAAAACAATGAATCTCTTTGTTCTACTCAGACCTGCAGCTGAACAAATTGCAGGAAAGACCACTGAGCTCACACTGAACCACTGATCATGATAGCACAAAAAAATGACTGTGACATTACCAGCAGTATTAAATGAAGCCTTATGGAATTACTGGACTGTGCAAAAGGCCATTACCAATCACTATACGACCTACTGGTTCTGCCAACATATACTGAGTATGAACCCATGCGCCCTGTAAGTTCCTGTATGTGAGCGCTAATGAAAAGTGACTAAAGGGTTGTTGTAGAGGAATCTGACAAGTGTCCAGAAATAGCCTGCTAATAAAAACCAGTCCCCCCCCCCCACTCTCCCCCCACCCCCCCACTCCCCCCCCCCCCCCCACCCCCCCACCCAGAGGCAAAAACCTGAGCAGTGATTCAGTCCTGTAAAATGTTAGAGCCGGGCTCTGTGACAACGGTTAGACAGCAAGAATGACATTATTAGTCTATATAAGGAATCAACTCATGCTCCCAAGACAAGCTGTCATTGAGAAGCTTATTGGTGGGCATAAACCTTTACAAGGGCACCTAATTGCACATTCCAGCCATGAAGTCACGCTGCTATTTTAACATTTAATTATGTAAGAATCTCAGCATAGTTCTCATATGACACAAGCTGCGCTGTGGGACCAGGCACTATGTTAAACATCTCTCTCTTGGCTGCAGAGGAAGAGACGTTTGGGCCGTTCTGCTGGATAAATAAATAAAGAGTGATGCTGTCAGTTCAGCGTGGAGGACAGATTTTCCACAGTGCTTCATTTTAAGCAATGGGGACTTTCTAAGTTCCTCTTTCTCCCAGTATTTCTAAATACAGAAGAGACGAAATGAGGCACCGCGGGTACAAAGAGTCACTAATTTTGGCTGTTTTTAGTTATGCGAATGACTGACATGCAGCACTCTGGTTTCCATTCTCCTTTATTAACCCTTCATGGTTGTTTAAGGGTCTTTTCTACAGTGTGAAACAGGCCGGCTATTGTCAAGAGTGTTCGCTACGTTAAGCTAATCAGCATCTGGCTGTCACTTCACACGAGCCACACAGAGAGAAAACAAACACACATTTACCAGCAAACTATTGTGCTTCATAATAACTGCTGTGTGCATTATCTCGCCTAAACAGGCTTATTGTTCTGACAAGCAGCAGCGTGTGACTGACAGTCTTAAGTCAAGCACGGACTGTGACCTTATGAGATAACCAAGTAACACATGAGTGCACTTCCTCACTCTGATGTGTTTACAATTACAATGTGTGTGTGAGATTGGTTTGACAAGTGAACAAGACTAATTCCTGTTGATCAGCACAGGGCTGGCGTGTAACTTCAGAAACCTTCATCATCACAACCACGGCTGACCACCAAGCAAAAGAAACTATCAGCACATCATCATCACAGTTTAATTTAAACTGTACGCGTCCTGCATTGAGTAAAGGCCGAGGTGCACCCTCATGTCAATGTATTTGTTCTGATTAAATCTGTGAACGCTGCCCCAAACCCTTCTTAAGTCCACTTGTTTAAACTTTATCAAGGTTCACCTTGGTCCACCTTTCTGCTTGTTTCTTGGATTAGCCGGACCAAAACGATGATAACTAAACCCACAGAGGGTTCTTCCATCACAGTCTATGGTAAGAACCAACATGTCTTTGTGTCTGACCTCTGAGCAGCTGAAGCACTGTACCCAGGCTAATATAGGCAGAGTCCTCTAGCTGGCCAGGATTGCTATACTGACATCTTTGTAGATCCTCTATATCAAAAGGACCCAGTAAGGATGGTTTGCTTTCCCTGCAAATAAATGCACCTTTCAGTAGCGTGCGCTAAAGGGGAGCATGTGCCCATCTGATATGATATCAACAAACTTCTCTTCACTCCTATATCTTCTGCTGAAGCCCATCTGTTAGCCGGTTTTTCTCAGCATAACCTCCCCATCTGAACCCTGTCAGCTCACATCTGCATTTACAGGCTGCTCAGAGTCAGGAGAGACGGGGCTGCTGTGCTTTATGTTTCAGTCTGTGGATGGATTAAACCTCAGCAGCTGCTGGAATCATAAACCAAATCTTAATCACTAAAACATAAGTATGAGACATGATTGATTGGTCAGTTATTAGTTATGAAGAAGAGGATGAGTCTCATTAAACTGTATTCATGCTGCAGTCTCCATTCATGCATTCATTCATTAATTACAAGTGTGCTGAAAACCCTAATGAATGGTTAGATAGATCATTCAAACGGGTGTTTTTCTCATTTTCATTTGTGATCCTCCAATTAGAACACACACACACATTATGTTCACTGGTTCTTACCTCACATTCAACTCCACTCAGATTGTAATCAGAAAAAAATCCTCATGCTTCTCTTAGTGATTTAAGTGAGGCCTCCTTCGTGCTCCCACATTCCAACCCATGCAGCTCTGAGCACCAATAAATGACTGCCGAAAATCAAGCTGTTCACCGGCCCGACGCCCAATTAAGCCCCAGTGTTTACAGCACCATCACAGAAAGAGTCTAACTGGGAGATCTGGGTTGCACCTCCCTCTTATTCAGATCCCTGCCAGGCCCTGTTAACTTTCTGCGATCAGTGAGATGTAAAGAGGCTCTAGGAGTGCACGGGAGACCGGGGACGGCTCACAACGCCGCTTTTCATCAGCTTCACGGCACCACCAGCTCTGTGTTCAGTCCTGAGCAGGGACGTGTGGTGGATGAGAGAAAGAGAAGGGGTAGAAAACAAAGAAACAGAGGATGGCTTACACAATGAAGTGCACAGCCCGTGCTCACCAGGAAAACACAACATGAGCACCACATTTCAGTCCCCGAAAACCAGACGTGCACATTTCTCATCAACCAGTAGTTTAAGGTTGGGGACTTGAATCCTAGACTACTGTGAGAAGGCCCAGCACACTGCTTGGTATGGGAGATTGAGCCATAAGATACGATAAAATCTATTATTATTATGAATCTGTTTTTGTTTGTGTTTGTTCTGTCTTTTTGCAGCAGTGCACATCTAAAAAATATTTAGTGTAAATGTATTTTTATTTTGTAGCATGCTAACTTCCCGTTGTTCTTGTTTACAGTTGAAGCCACAGGAGGTGCTCTCTTTTGTGGTTGACACCAAAAGCTCACATCTGCCCACTTAACACATTTAAGTGAAAATGTGGTCTGAGAGTAACTGTTCAAAGGTGTAATGTATCATACAGCTTAATTACACAATGTGTTTGATATCTTGTTATGGCATTTGAAAGGTCATTGACAGAACAACATCCTCTTTCTGCTCCCTTGGTAAAAAAAAAAAAAAAAAAAAAGAAGTTATTTCTGAATTCAGCTGAAAATGTAGTGTGTGTGGTTTCATTTTGAAAATGTGAATTTGATCTGCTACATAATGTTTTTTCTTCTTGGTAACCATGCAGAACATCCAGATGCCTGATTTAAATCAAAGCGCTGCTCTCTGTGTTGAGCTCTGTCACATGAGTGGGCACAGTGTGCTCTTCAGTAAATTATGAAATTGCAGGTATCAGCTTCCACATGACTGACAGCGAGCCCTGTCAAACTGCGAGCATTGTTTTCATGATCCAGCTGTGCGTGTAAAGTGTCGTGTTTGGGTAAAGACTCGTCTCACTCTGACCTTTGCTGCACGGCTCATTTATTTGTGTCTGACTCTAATATATTCACAAACTTCCACTCAGGCTCATTATTTACCAAGTTGTTTTTTGCTGACCAGACACTTGAATGGATAATTAATGGATAATTAGAACATGCCATAATTAAACAATGAATATTTAAAGTGCTGAATCGAAAGTTTGTGGGATTTTGTTGTGATGAAACCTCCAGCTCTGTGTTTCTATGTGTAGTTGTGCATATTTTGAGTAAATGTGCACAAACCTGCCCTGTTTGAAGATGAACACAAATCATAGCAGAGCTGCAAACTAGAAGAGATGATCAGAAAAAATTCATAATAAAGACTGAATTTACAGCTGAGGGGACGAGAGCAGCTTTTTGGGCTCACATGCAGCTGAATAAGCCAGAGAACAGAAACACTGACCTGTAAGTATTGACCTGAATATTAGTGAGCGTCCTTCTATATTTGGAGACAGACACATGTTCTGATGCACTTTGAATGGAGGTATAATAAGCTGGTCTACAGTAAGTTGTGACCAGCGGTGCTGCTTGAACAGATGGTGGCACACAGGTTGTGTGGATTAATCGTGACCCGATCCCACCCACAATACTACCCATGATGGCTTCACAACCTGACCTGTCAAATGCAAAATGACACATGACGATGATGACAATCTGACCTCTGACTTGGAAACAGCTATCAACAAACAGACCTGTTACCCATCATCCAACTAGCAACCTGCAATCCACTAAAACCTCCAGCAAACATCCTTTTACCCAGAAAACTGAAATCTGATCCTTCTCCTACTGAATAAAAACTGTAATTTCTGGTACTCCTGCATGTACCAAAGACCTGTCTGTTAGTTTTAGGCTTTAAATTGGTCGTAGGTGTGGGTAGACTTTAAATTGGTTGTAGGTGTGGGTGTGAGCATGAACGGTTGTTTGTTGATGGACACCTCTCTGCTTTTAAAGGCGATTAATGCTAAACTTCCATGTCACCATCTCCTGTGTTGTGACCTGTTGTTTGGTCCTTGCAGGGTTGTTATGTCTCTGGAGCCAAACCGCACAGGCAGGCCTGTATGACTGCAGCTGTCACTGTCCAGCAGCAGCAGCAGCAGCATTAACAGAAGCGGCCAGACTCACTTTGCTTTTTAATGGCATCCAATTATCGGTGCAGAGACTTTGATATTGTTTAGAGCATGGAGCTGTGGCACTTCATTATTTCATGGGAGCACAGCTCGGCTTGTTTAACACTAAATCTGACACAGAAGTGAACACAATGAGAGGTTTGTGTGCGAAGTACAACACTAAACCGAAAGAGAGACAGTGAATAAAGCGATCAGACTATTTGAATATTTTATTAACATGTAGAAAATGTATTAAAAAAGGAACTATATAGTACATGTTTAAATCAAACTAGAGCTAAACAGTAATACCCAAGGTTATCCAACAGTAAATCCTTAGTTCAGCTTATATCAGCGTCTCAAACAGTCAACATCACATTTTTGTCAACATATACATACCCATGGCAAATCAATGCAGTTACAATAGATCTGACTTATGGAACAATATCACCAGGCCTGGAGGCTGATATTGGTTTATCAACTCGTGAACGTGTTAATAAAGCAGTTTGGGTTTTGATGCCAAACGGGAGCTTGAGTTCAGTCTAAATAAATCTCAGTTAATAAATAAGGGGAAGAGCTTCCTGTCCTGTACAAACAGACATACTGCATTTAGAGAAAATCTTCAAATGATGAGAAATATCAAGAAAATATTTCAGGCTCTGTAAAAGTCTGTAAAGAAAAAGCATTAGGGTCACTGTAAAGTTTAAAGACTAAACATATTATAGAACATATAATATGTTTAGTCTCAAAATATTTGTTTTATCGTAGCCTTAATCTTCTTTATGTCTTCATGACAAGATACTCAATAAATAATTTCTTTTGCTAAAAGCAGTGATATTACTAAGTTTTATTTTGATACATCAGCAGATTTAATGAGATGTAAAGTTGTCCCATGCAGCAGGATTTATTTTTGTAAAAAGGAAAATAGCTGAAATTGATCGGGAAAACTCAGTGAAATAAATATTAACCCTTACGCTTTCTTCTTGAAGGATTTAAGAGCACCTTAAAAGTTTGCAATGAGAGAAATCCCTCACAGTACATATGACATTCTGTTCCTTCTCTGCAAAGCCTCCTGACCTTTGCTCCTTGCACGAAAACCCACTGAGGCAAACGTCTTCTAAATAGTTAATGAAATAAGCATCTCTACTCTAATAGAAATCACTGGTGGGGGGTGGATTTGCATGAATCTGAAACAGTCACTGAATCAGACCTGGGGAAGGTCACGTGTCCATCATCCAGCTTAAGAGGCCGAGAATCTCTGTCTTCTACAAACCATCATAAGAGCACCTGATACCCAGATCAGAGAAGAAATGTGAGCACAAATCAAACTGAAAGACATTCTGAGGACATTTCTTATTTACTATCAGGCTCTCGATTGCAACTCAGTCGACATGCAGCAGGCTCCGTTCGTCCCTTTCAGCACGACAGTGGTTAAAAATACATTGGTTTAAAAGAATGAATTAGTTTGCATCTAAAGGGGGAACACATCAAAACAACACATCTTCAACTCTATGTCTACATGAGTATATTATCAGTAGTTTATTAGAGGGGGAAGTTGCTATTGTTTGATTACGACTAAAGAAGAAACAAATACACAGTCATGTGATGGGAGCCATGTGTTACTTCAATGAGAAAAACTGAAAAGAAAAATAAAGAGAACACAAGAAGCAATTGGAATAAGAGTATATATGAGACCAGATGTTGCTTGCACAGATGGTGACACCGTGGATTTGTATTTATTGATAATATGAGGCCAGTTTTGTCTTTATTTTACTCCCACAGCAGAGGCTTCCAGAAAACCTGGCGCTGAACACTCTGTGTGACGCTGTGAAACATAACGTTTGGAGGTTATGCTGCAGATTACAGCCGCTAAAGAAGAATACATGCATGTTTGCTGATGTTTCACCGCGGAGCTTTGAACTGTGAAGCGAGTAAAAGGAGCACAGAAGAAGAAGAAGAAGAAGACAGACTTGGCGACGCTTCTCCTACCGTTATGCTTTCTTTGTTAAGTTCATTTCACAGAGCGGTGGCAAGAAAGAGAAAGAGAGGCCGGCCTAACAAACCTGCACCCCCGACATTCCTCTGCATAGAACTTAATGATCACAATGCATAAAAATAAAGCCCGGGGACGTTATTAACATAAAAAAAAGGTGGGTGAAAAGCTGCTTCATTGAATCTGGTGGCAGAACTGACTGACTGGCGTCTTTCCAAACAGCAGGCTGACTCTTTATCATGCAGATCTTTGGTTAAACATCTGTCAGCACCATCTCTGCAAGCAATCAAACCTATGACAGGGGAGACACAGTTATGAAGAGATTTTTCAAGCAAATTACAGAGTCCAGGAAATATTAAACACCCATGAAATGAACTGAATGAACAACAATAGCTTTGCTGTGTTCCCACTCACAGTGCAAATACTGTCTCAGTGTGGCTACCAATAATAATAATCATCATGTTTCCCTTAATTTAATTGACACAAAGGGTATTGACAGGTGGTCATGAAGCTGTTGCTGGTGCACTGCTTTAAATTTGAAACCATGTCCAGTGTTTGTCCTCAGGTTTATGTCATGTAGGGTCACAAAAACCAAGGCATCAAATCATATTAAATAGATGGACTTTGTCACAATATCAGTTATAAAAATATATATATATTACAGTTAAGGGTTTTTAAGGGCATGTACAGTATCGCTGTTGTTAAAAGTGTTATTCTGTAATGCTAGCTCTCACTCCTGAGGGCATTTCTGAGCACATTTTCCTCGCATCCACGGGAAAGGCAAATCACAGATTAAAGAAAAAACAAAGCTTCTTGGTTTGCCTTTCCTTTTTTTGTACAGCAAAAACAACCATTGTCATTCAAAGTATTTAATAAATTACATATAGTGTCTTCTATCTGTCGGGGTAGAAGTACAGCAGGGAAAGACAGCTAAAGCTGGGGAGGTGCACAGATGAACAGAGTTCAGATGATGTTTCTGCTGTTCTGCTCACTGCTGCTAGTATTAGTAAATCTTAATAAAATATTAGTAGCTTTTTGTAATAACCCACTTCTTCTTTTCAGCCTCACTAATGAGGCTTGGCTCTGTTACATTCCAGCCTGCATTTACTGTCAGTGAGGCACACACGATAGCAGAAACTCATTAGCGAACATCATCTGAACTCCATTTATCCATGACTTTAAGCTGGGTGGAGGAGGATTGTTTATACAGGGGCAGACCGCCTCCTCTTGCTGCTGATGCTACGGAAGTTGAACGGCCTCATCTTCATCTCCACGAAGGGAATAGAGAACTCATGACCTTTCCAGTGGTACCAGTTGATACCCTGTGAAAGCAAAAGCAGGAAGTTAAGGTTGGTCCCCTTGTTACTAATGCTTCAATCTGGTCCCAAAAAGTACGGTAGTCCTCTTAGACTTTCCTGTTACCATCCCATTTATACCATTATAAAATCAACATCTTACCTCTCACACAAAACTCTCTCAAAACTTATGGGTGAGGTCACAAAATCTTCGTCCATCTTTGTTTACATCATATGGTTAAAACAGGTCCTTTCATGACTGAACAGATACTACAAGGCAACATTTCCTATGAGCTTCTCTGCCATTTTGTTTCCTACCAGTGTGCCAGGCAGCTGAGAAAGTGCTCTGATGTGCAACAACAGTCATCAGTCAGTCATCCTCGATAACAGGCTACTTTTAATCAGATCATGAGCCACCATACAGCAGTTAGCATGTTGATGATATCAGCTCTGCTCAGAAAATATGTGCGAACACGTAACTTTTTGTCATCACACTTAACACACACACACCCATGTCTATGAGGCATTCCAGTCTTATACAGACTGAATTTGAGTGAATTGTGTGACCACAGGGGCACGTCAAATATGTTCATACAGCTCGGGCTGTTTAAATGGCTTTGGAGAAATTGACCCCTAATGTCACTTCCTTTTTGAGGACGGCCTGTAAAATATTCAAGACCAAGGCTGAGGATAAAAGTGTCATATTTTCAAAAAAAAATCTTTTAATTTCAGTTTAAAGAAGCACTCAAAGCATGAAGACATAAAGCCTGACTTAACAGCTAGCACAATTATGACCTTAGAGTAATTACAGTCTCACTCCCGTGCTGCTAATCCCCATCAGCATCAAAAACCTCCTATTTGCAGCTTTGCTCTGAAAAGTCTCTCTGCATGTCTTTATGGCCGTCCATCTCTGCTCCCACCTGTTCTCATTTCATGGCATCAAAAGACGAAGGGAAAGAGCAGGCAGAGTAAAGCCTTTGTGGTTCAGCTTAATCACAGCTTCACACAACACATCACTGTCTTTCTGCAGCCATTTCATCATGAAGCTGAGAGGGAGAGACATAATACTCTGCTCCGAAAGGAGCAGAAGCACTCTGAAGAGAGGGATGTCCATTAGTGGCTGCGGCACCAGTGTTTATAATCAAACACAGGTACGTGCTTGTTTCACACACTGAATATATAAAAATAATCAGAAGAATAAAATAAGATCCTCTTCTGACTGATCAGCATCAAGCTCCTGCCTCTGAAAGCTTCACTCTCACTGAACAAGAGCTGCAGCCTGAAAGTTTTGACCTTTTGTTAAGGCCATCAGGCCAATCAGTGCACTAAGTATTAAAATGGATGTATGTAGCATGATTTCATTTACTAATTATTAGCCTTTTAAATCAGAAGTTTTAACCTTTAATCACTGCTCTGTCAGGGTGCCCATTTATGGGAGCTTTGTAAATGTTAAAATGCACTAAAAAGGGTAGATGGTTTACACACCTAAACGTTAACCGCCTACACCAGAGCTGAATACTTTAGAGCTGATTAAAGGGTTAATGCCATGCAACAGCTATTGCAATAGAGGACTGACCTGGCTGTGTCTGGACTCGCCGTATTTGCCGTTGAGGTTCGCCCGGTGGCAGTTCTTGTACCACCAGGCTCCTTTGTAAGACAAGGCACAGTTAGTGACAGCAATGTCATTGTCTCTGTCTTTTGTGGAGAATGGGCGGCCCTGGTGGTAGCTCAGAGAGTCACCTGGGATCAGAAAGAGAGACAAGTAGAGAGAGAGAGAGAGAGAGAGAGAGCCTTAAGTATCAGCATATGCTGCTCCACACTGGCATATGGCTGCAGTGAATGACAGTGTGAACAGGATAAATGACCACAGAAGCACGCGGGGGGAGGCACATAGAAAGAAGGCCAAGCAGAGGGAAGTACAAACATGAATGGATGACAGTTAATACTATAAGCGTACTGACAGACTGACAGGGCAGAGAAAGGGGAAGCAACTTTAAACCATGTACCAGCGGTGCCATTGTACTCTCCTATCCTGAGCTTGTAGAGGTTTCTTGCATCTCCAATGGAGAACTTGTCATAATTGGCGTAGACAGACTCCTGCCCGTCCTTCATGTCAATCCTCAGCTCATAGCGGCCCTGGGCAGCGACCCTCTGGATGTTGTCTAGACCTGCAGATAAATATCATTTCATTTAGATCTGTAATATCTGCTGAGAGAAGTCCACACAGGCACTGCATGGTTTTCTTGCAGAGACATGCAAGAGTCCAAAAATAGTAAACAGATAAACATGAAGAATGTTTTTTCTGACTAGCATCTCTTTTCAATTGTCTCAAATGAGGAGAGAGGGTATGCAGGTACCTTAAAGAAAAGCTGTCAATTCCTGGGATGAGAAAAGAAGCCAACACCTCACCTGACAACCGGGTGGCTCTTACTATGATAAAACATCCAACTTTGCTGTATATATCAGAGAGAAATGATGTGACCAAATTCACTATCATTATACTGTTGTCATAGAAACAAATGGACTGGCTGATGAGATGACCCTCTTACTGACAGCACTTTACCAGCCAGAAGAAAAAACTCTATGTGGGCAAACCTGCACCTAGATGTTTTTGTGTGACAGCCTGTTGCCATCTGCAGCTTTGCAGGTTAACAGTCTCAATCCTGATAAGTGTCAGGTGTCCTCATCAGCTGGTCTTTTGGCTGTGTATGATTCAACCTGTCAAGTGCTGGAAGTTGGCACCACCAGCCAATCTGCAAATATCCCACAGTACAACTTCCTGACACACACACAGCTTTGCTCTCTATCTCAAATGCAGCAGATACGAGGCTTGTTTGAACCGCAGCAGCTGATAAGGCCACACACCGACCTGAGCGATTGGAACTGCCTCCGCTATCAGATTACAACCAGCACCCATTTGGAAAAGGAGCCGCCAACAGACGCATCACATGTGCACTTTTTCTGAACCCAGGGGATGTTTTGAGGGGGGAAAAAAACCCCTCAAACCTTCACTGATAAGAAGTAGGAAGCGGGGAGAGGAGGGATACTCAAGTCTGCTGCCATTTGTCAGTGGAAAGCAGATACAATCTATGACACAACCCAAAGGCACTTAGGGTGACAGGGAGAAGCAATAGTTGTAATAAAACTGTTTAACACTAAGTCATCTCTAATTCCCATTGTATAATATCACTGTACTATCAGCAATTAATCTGCCACACATCATGTTTTACAGTTTTTTCCTTCCAACAGCTTTATGGCGTCAGACTGCTCGACTTTAAACTGCAGCGATTAAAAAGGCATTTTGACACACTGTTGCACTCGTGTCCTATTATACTACCAATATTACCATCTCATCACTTTTTATTACTGGCCTTTCCCTTACACTTGAGGGGGGGGGGGATTAAAAACAAAGGAGAATGAGATAATGATCACACATTGCACACAGACACCCTGCTTTCTTTCTGTTATTACATCATCAAACTGAAACTGTTCAGCGTGAAACCGGCCGAGGTCAGAGAGGAGCTAAATTTCCCCAGAGCAGCTATAAAAAAGTGGCCGTTCTCAAACTGTAACAGATAATAATGGGAGCTCAATTTCCATATTCTTCACTGCTGGCCAGCTAAGTGGCTCTACTTTTTCAGTTTCAGTGCATTTAATATCAGTGTTTATGGTTCCAACTGTCCGGTGTGTAGCTGTTCTGTGAGCAGAGGAGGTGATTAGTGAAATGTTCCCTGCGATGGCTCTCCAGGGCTGAGACAGTCACCTGATTCTTAAAGAAAAAAGTGAAGGTCACATGCACTGAAACTGTGGTGGCCATCTGCACCACAACACCGGTTACCCGATTTTAAGGATGATTAATTCTAAGGACATTTCGCCCGTGGTGATTTGTGGCTCATTAAATATAATGACAACAAAGGGGCATAGAAAAATACAGCAGTTTACTACTCATATAGTGAAGAATTTCCAAGTACCTTTGCACTTACAGGTAAAGCAGTAAAGAGCACAGGCAAAGATCATAGTGACCTTAGACAAAAAAAATTCTAATTTACCTTTGACTCCATTCGACCTTAGAGTCAAGTTTTAAGAAGCTCCCCTCAGGTGTTTCTGAGATATTGCCTTCACAAGAATGTGATGAAAGGAGGGAGGAGGAAGACGACCATGACTCAGTGATTCAGTCTCAAATTCACTTCAGTTCGCCCATGAAGGAAAAGAAAGTGAATGCTGGGCATTACATAATGTTTCGTGAACTTTTATTAAAAGCTGGCTGGATAGTCAAAAAGTAGTTTCTATATCAATAATCCGATAATATGGTCTGGTAAAATCAGACATTTGAGAATGTGTCCGCAGACCTTTTTTCCCAGTAGGAATAAAATAAGGTGCAAATAATAAAAATGATGCTTGCCTACAATTCTGCATTTTCATCTAAAGGGTACAAGCCTTGCAGATAATGGCTTGCAATGTCATGCCTGTTTCTTGCAGCACTCTGGCAATGTTGCGCAGTAGACTGAGGCTGCTGTGTTTCCTGCTGGCATATTATCTATAATCTGGCATTATGGGCCAGCTCTGAACGCTCCGCACCCTGAGGTTACATTAAGCTGCTTTTATGCGCTGAGAGGGCACAGAGTAACGGCACAGAGAAAGAAGAAAAATGGGATAGAAGGAGGGAAAGTACATCTTAAAAAGTAAAACAAGACCCTGGAGATGAAGGTACCCTTCTGTGGTGAGAGGGCAGATTATGGCTGATTCAGCTAGAGAACAGAAACAGGTCAAATGAAATGCTGTACTCACTGAGCCACCAGCCCTTTAGATCGTATTGAACCGAGCACAGCCATTAAAAAGCTACCAAATCTGTGCCAGGACGCTTCTATGTGATGCCTTCAGGTGCCTCATGTGTAATACATGGTGATGGATTTTCTCTTTGTATGATGTGTGTGTAAATCCATCCTACAAAACCATTTATTACTTTCATCAAAGGCTCTGTACCTTTGTGAGCAACTTCCTCTTTTTTGTTGAAACACACACACAAAAAACACATCAATTATTAATTTATACCAGCAGACAGCAATCCAACAGTTCTTGTGATAAAATGTTAACAGCTACCTTTGAATGCCGTCCCTGTGGCGGTGTATAAAAGTAACAGAAATGGCTGTCAACAAAAAAATAATTAAATAAAGCAATAAAACAACACATAAACAACAAGACCAGCAGGCTAATGTGCTGGGTTGAATTATATTGTCAGCCGCAGATCATGACGGCGCTAAAAAAAAAAATCTCCCTTTATGCTTTCACCTATTACATTGTGCTTAGTCGCTAATAGACTAGAGTGCAGAAGGGAATCTTTAGTATTATGATCCAATATGTGTCAGCTGCAAAGTAGCATCCTTTTCCTTCTGTCATAATGTGGTGATAATGCAACACCATAAAATTTCCCCCACAGCCTTATTTAATTTCTTTAATCAAAAAGTTCAAAAAACATTTATCTCAAGGTTCTGATTCACTCGATGAAATATTCATGCAATATTTTCCTTTAATCATCTGCACCAAAACAATAACACACAAAAAAAGACTGGCCCATGAAGAAACATGACTCATTTGCACATTTTCTAATGAATATAATTATTGTTTCATAATGAGATTTGGAAGGGTGGGGAGGAGGTGGATATTCAGCGGTCCATCACAGCAGTGAGGACGTTGTGTTGTTTTGTCTTTGGATCACACAAACGCTAAAAACAATTACCAAGTCATTTCAGAGAGAGATGAGCTTTCAGAGAATCCAGTAATGAATCAGATAGACTTTGTGAGGTCCAGAACTAAAAGATGAGGCAAGAAAAAAAAAAGTAGCAAGGTTCATCATCTTTGTACAAAGTGAAAAATCTTACAAGAAAGGTTTTACTGTCTGCACGAAATATTGAAGACATCTTTCCCCTCTGTGAAATAGATGTATCAATTGAAACCAGGTAAAGGGTATGAACCTCTATTGATTGTACCTATTAAATCCACTTCAGTCATGGGGACGGTGTGAAGACAGAGAGAGATGAGGGCAGAAAAAAGGGGGCTGGAATTGAACACAATGTGTGGCAGGTTGCAGCTCAATTTGAGCCATAAAAGGCCGCTGAAATATGTGTGACAGCGCTACAGGCTGATCTTAGGCTGCAACCAACCCGACCTTACTGTGAATTATAGAATACGCCTGCTAATCAATCAGACTCAGGGTTCAGGAAATACGTATAGAGAGGAAGACAGCTCAGATTTTTATCTGATCTTATAATAAATACCTGATATTCAAAATCTGCACTCCTCTTCATTCATTATTTCAGTGTAAGACACTCACCAAGCCAGAACTCATCCTCCAGGTTCCCAAAGCCGACCCGATAATCACTCCACTTCCTGGAAAAGTCTGTCAGGCCATTCTGACGACGCTGGAAAACCTGAGCAGAAAATGCAGCTGCTGTTACTCAGAGGTTTTTCCAATTTGCCAGTGGTACTCGAAAAACTAAGCGCTGTCTCTCCAGTGACTTACAATCCAGCCTCCTTCATCTGTGGTCATGTCACAGTACACCTGCACTCCCTGGCTGGGGTCTCTGTTGATGTAAATGGTGTAGACGCCGCTCAGATTCTCTCCATTCAGCAGGTGCTGGGCGCAATTCTGAGGTGTTGCAAACAGACGACTCCCTGGAGAGAAGCAGCAGAGGACCCGTGATGACAAGTTATAATTTGCTTCATTTTCCTCATAGCAACCTGGAATTATTCAGTTTGAATCAGATCTTCTCCAGCTCTCGCTGTGCCTCAGTTACATCTTAACATATGTTTGACTGAAATGTCCTTTCCATAGCACCTCAGAGATGAGAGCACACTGCTCGCCACAGCCACCCTGCAGCTGCAGCCTAATGGCTGAGTCTTCCTCAGTGGGTGACAATTGTGCCTTACTTTGGGGACCCATTATGGTGCACCTTTGTTATGTTGACTGCGATGCCAAATGCAGTGGAGCCAACAAAACTCAGCTCATTAGAATCACTTTCTGAGCTCAGATCAAAGAACACAGATGAGTGTGTATTCTGCACCTGTAGTGAATGTAGTGGAGACGACAGCGCTGGTGTCTAGTCCTCTGGCAGCCTGGAGGTTGACTGTATACTCTGTGGTCTCAGCCAACCCCTCCAGTCGAATCCATGTGTCTTCTGCATCCAGGATCAGCTCCTAGTGTGTAAACACAGGACCAAACACATTCACTTAACACATGCTGCGGAAGGGAAATGATGTTAGATAAAGACATTATCCTCTGTTTAAGTAGTTGAAATAAATTCTGTTAGAATCCCCTTAAGTCATTGATAAAACACTGAAATAAGCTTGCGAGTTAAAAAGACCTGCAGTGTGGCAGCAATAAAACCTTCCAGCTATTCTTGTTCAGGAACCACATGATGGCTTGTTTTTTTTGTTGTATTTTTTAACAAAATATTGCATTTAGAAGAAAATGGAAAAAGCACATTAAGCCTCCCACTGGCCACTGAACAGGTTAGGCTTTCTGTGTTTTTACATTTGAGCATAAAATAGTGTGAGAAAATAAAATAAAACAGGAACCAGGGAAGATAATGGTGAAGGTTGAAGGTTGTTATCGGACAGCCGTGCTGAGAAGCTGCAAAGCAATACAAAAAAACCCCCACACATTTCTATTTTTGGTACAGAGGTCATGGCAATACAGTGCAGCTACTTCCCTTTTAGTTATTTTTTTTCTAAATCCTCTTTTATTGAGCTTGTCAAAGAAGCCAATACCTTTGACCATGTGTTACTTTGATGAGACATCCATCCAATGAAGGCTGAAGCCTCAACTTGTGTGTTTGTGTGTTACCGTTTGGCCTGGATACACATTAAATATGAACAAGAAATAATGAAATATTCAGCCAGTTTGGAAAAAAAAATCCCACATTCTCAGGCAATGTGTCTGTGTGAATTATGCAGGGATGCAGCTGGTAAATGGTGTCTCTCTGTCTCAGAGGATCTGACACTTTCCCACCGGGTATTCAAGGCTTGTGATTTTTATTGCAAACCCTGTTTTATCAAGGCTTATACATACCTTAATATGCTTGCTATTGATTGTGTATGTGTGGTTGGATATTTGGTAAATGTGTGATACATCCATTTGATTTTTTTTTTTTTTTTTTATAAAAGTCTATTATCTGGGTAAGAGGGGGAGCTGGCTAAATGATCTGTGGTTAGAGTACAGCTGAGGCAATGCAGCTGCACATTTACAGCCCAGCCAGAGCTTGAATAGAGACGGCCAGAGAAAAGTTTCATGAAGCACCTGAGTCTGTGGCAATTCCATGTATGGGTGACTGATGGGTTATTGAACATGAACACAGTGTACCAGGAGAACCTACAGAAATATACAACTAAATAGGTGCAATAGATGGTTACAATTACCAATGCTTTGTTTGCAGTCAGTATACAGTGAAATTACATTGTGAAAAGTTTAAGCTGCCTAAATGAACCCAGTAGTTCAGTTTAATCTGCATGGGATGGTGGCTAACAGGGTCAGGACAAGACAGTATGAACAGGAGCAACAGAAACATGGATTTAAGCACACACACACAAGACCAACCCAAAAATTACTAGATCACATGTAATCGATGTAATATTTAGAATATTATCGCCACTTTTTATTGTAGTGTAGCTCTTTCCAAAGCTGGGCTGACAGTGCTGTGTCTTTGAAGAACACCTGAGTCAATGCTATCTCTCTTTGACTTTTGTGTCTGTGTGACTGAAAGACATTTTAGCTTGGATCCAAAACACCTTGCAATGTCACACAGAAACAGGTCTGCTGCTTTCTTATTCTGCAAGGGGAGCCTATTGTCAATGGAGTCTTGTGGCTTTGAAGAGACTGATTAATGTGGGTAATGCTAATTGCAACTTGATGTCACATTAATTAAACTTCAAGATCTCTGCAGGCAGTATGTGACTTCATCCGGGCGGGGAGGTGTCCTCTTTGTAGCTGATTGCATCACATCAGTTTCAGTTCAGAAGTGCATCATATGCATATTTAATCAACATTTAGGTTGTGTTTGGTTCTTGATTCAATAAGCCAAAACAATATATGACGTCATGGTTGAAGTTTGCTGGGGGCTGTCTGTCAGTGTAGCTTTTAACACTGATAATTGATTCTAGAAGGCAAATTAAATCATGCAATTGAATTACTATTTAAACAATATATTTAAACCACTGGAAATTTCATTTTAATTAGTGTTTAAAAATAAACCGTTATCATGGAAAAGCAGGATCAATTTAAACAGCACTGCAGGAAGAAATATCTTCATCATCGCCGTCATTAAATAGTTCCTCCTGCTGCATTCTTTGTGCGTGAGTGACACCTGATGGTCAACTACACAGCAGTCGCACTCACAAGGTCAGACTATGTGCATGTCAGTGCATCAGTATGGACCTACATGTGCGTGCGTGTGTGTGTTTCTTCTTCCACAAAGCTTTAACTAATGTACTTTATTACTATTACTCAGCCACATCAAAACACAGAAACAAAATAAACAGCATCTCTACTGAGGCTCGTTAAAGTAATATCTGTATTGGACAAGCAATTTCCCTTTGCGGTTCCCTTGTGTGAGTATCAATCTGTGTGTGTGTGTGTCCTTCTGCACATGGGGAGATTACATAATTGAAAGATACAATCTGAATTCTAAAGAGCTGAAGTGTTGTTAAGTTGTGGCTGCATTGTGCATTGATAATTTTCCTGATCCTGCTTTAATACCTTGACCTGGTTTTGTAAACAGAAAGAAGCGGTTTCAATGTATCATGCAGTATCTGTAGAATCAGCCTTCTGTTGTCAGTGTGGATGCAGAAAAGTGCAGTTAATTTGTCCGACAGGTTTGCTGGGCGTGCATGCTCGGCAGATTTTGCAAAACCACTACGAGGAACATACTCGTAAAATGTCACCAATCACACTAGTCCTGCACAGTATACACAATATCAGCATGAGCTGCACGTTACGTACTTTACGGCTGCCGTCGGCTGACTTGTAGGTGAGCATGTAGTTGTCAATTTCAGCGATAGGCGGTTGCCAGGAGATGAGAGCGCTGCGGTGATTCACTTCACTGGCTGTGAGGTTGAGCGGTGCATCCATAGCTGCCAGAAAGACAGAAAAGTCATTACGGTTACACTCAGTTTAGTTGACTGGAGAGCAAGAGACGTGAGCCATTTAATGAGGGCACTTAATAATTAAAAGATGAAGATTTTTCTGCTATACAATTTGATACTATACAGTTCACAGTGAGGACTTCTAATTGTCTGATAATGTCATTTATATTCAATGTGCTCCAGCTTTATTAAAGAGTGGGCACTTCAGATGATGATTAGATAAAGTACCTCTCAGTCTATCACAGGCTAACTTCAATCATTTACAACAATGAGGAAATACAAGTCACATTTAGGAGCTTTGAGCCATCAGCTGTTGTTACTATAGGCTGTCAGCAGACCTACTGTGTCATATGTGACTTGACTGTTGCTGGAATTTCCCAGTGTTTCAGGGATGTTTCAGAATTTTGGGTCCTAAAGTTTGAATATGAGGTTAACAGGCTTCAGGGGGGAAAAAGTAATAATAATTTTGCAACTGATGATCAAAAAAGGAGCTAAAGGGTTTTTTAAAATCTGTGTGCCGCGAGGTGCTAATTTGTTATTTATCATTTTCTCCCTCGTATCACATCATTTATCATCTTCTATGTTAAGAATGTCTGAGATTTCACATAAAGTTTTATTAAATATGGAATCATATAAGCCTAGAATCCTGCAGGCTTCCTGTTAATTAAGACGAGCTGTAGCTCATCAGTAAACCAGATGAAGAGTACCAGCGGCAAAACACTCAGAGCCACTGAGAGGCAGTGCATGTGTGTCCTGAAGGCATAAATCCACAACTTGGAAATTAGATGCCACTGCCCCACAAGTAACCTGCAGAGGGAAAAAGCTGCCAACTCACCACATTAACAGGCTAGTCAATAAAAAAGCATCAAATAAAACACTGAACATTTGTTTAGTCTGCTGTTGAGCCTGGTCGGGATTTCTCTCTGTGGACAGACTCAACAGTATATGAAGCAAAGTGGCAGTAATCCAGCCTCTAAATAAAATCACTGATATTATGCAGTCTCAAAGTGTCAAGATATAAACTGTGTCTACGCCAGCACTGCTGAAGGCCATGAAAGCTGTTAATTATTTAGATTTTGTTCTGCCTCAAGTGCAATGCTACTGATCTGAATGGAGAGTTGAAGGAAAAAGTTTCCAAATACAAAGAATTAAGCAAATGTTACAAAGTGGCGATCAGGGTGGTATTGATGTGTCACTCAGTACAGGGTGTTTTATCTGGACAACAATTCTCTGACAGAGCTACAAAAGACTTTTTTTTAATAATTAACTTAGAAAATCTTGAGTTATAGCCAAAGCTGTGTTGTGTGAAATCACAGTAAACTATGACAAGGCGGCAACATCCAGGGATGAGACATGATCGCCATGGCAGAAGTGTTACAGTTCCTCCTGTGGCCTCTAGGGGCTGTCTCCAAAAGCAAGGATATGTTATTTTTCTTGCTCATTTTAATCATATTTACACTTAAAATTTCTCATAATTATGGGTGTGAGTGCTTTGAGTGAGAGGGGGATGCCAACTCAGCTCCACTCATGCCTCACCTCTTTGCTTGTAATTGGAGATTATCTGGACCGACTTGCTGTCAACATAGCGACAGTCAGAGCCTCCTGCATTCAAAAGGCCTCTGTCACATTAGCTTCTGTTTATGCTCATAATCCCACCATCAGAACATTGACCAATAATGGTGTGCATGGCAGAGCTGCAAGGAGGAAGTCACTGCTATTCCATGAAGAACACTGCTGCCTGTCTGGCTCACAAACCTTTGAGCATCAGTGTACATTACACTGTAAGTGTATTAGGTCGGCAGTAAAAACAGCACAAAGACTCTTCCATATTTAGTCACTGTGTATCTGAGCCTCAAAAGCACACAGGGCCTTGATCAGGAAGCCCACCCAGGTTTTTACTGAACATTACATCACAGCACCCAGTGCATCTGCGGTCCCTGCTCAGCTTTAAACAAGTCTTGATTATAGCGCCTTTGTTGATACTTAAAGCACATCACAAGGAGACTCACCTCAATTTCCACACCTTACATCATCCTTTTGAGTCAATATCTGATCTTCCGACATGGCAGCAGAAAAATTGACATGCTGTAACCCCATTTTAGTGCATGATAGAAAATAGATGACCCTCTGCTCTGGAAAATCAGTTTCCTGCAGTTACATCATGACTCTGGGGCACAACGTCAGCCAGTCACCTAACAGTGTAAAGGAGGCGGGGGCACTGAAACAAATAAAGAGCTGCATTTTGTCTGCTGTACACTCCACTGTCACTGCTATGAATATAAAATAAAGATACATGGCTGTCTCTTACACCCATGCCTGTCCTGTTTTGTATTTTTTTTCTCTTTCAGTAATCTCCTTTGTAGTGAAGCTGTGGTTAAATCATCAGCACACACTTGTCAGTAAAATCCTTTTGTGTGTGTATATAGACACATACGGAATGATCAATGACAGCTCAGTAATTAACAGCGTGTACCGATGTTGATAACCTCCTGAAAGTTGCGGGGTGCCTTCTCTCACGCAGGCAGTGATAGGCAGATCCACAGTATGTGACAGGGGGGAAAAGGGGGGAAACAAAGAGAGTTTCAGAGCGAGTCTTCTGAGCTGTAGCTTTCAGATAAAAGCAGCCCTTTGCAGATTCGTCCACTCCTGCACCTTAATAGACCTACTCTACCTCTCTCCTTCACTGTCCTTATATGTCCATTTGTTTCTCTTTGTATTCCTTTTGCCTCTCCATCCACTGCCCACCTCCTCCATTCCTCCTTATCCAACAAGCTGCCATTCTAACTCAGCGTGGCAGAGCTCGAATGGAGTTTATCTTTTGTTCTTGTCATCCTCTTGTCTTGATGAACCCCAGCAGTAGATTATGCGAGGGAGGAAGCAGAAGGGGAGTTTTCAATACAAAGAAACTGAGGGTACATTACTGTCACTTTGCCTGTCTTTAATCTTCCTCTCCCTTCATTCTCTGTCTCATTCTGCCTCCTCCTTGTTTTTTCTCTCCTCCATTTAAATGTGTGAGTGGAGCACAGGTGAGCCGGTTCCTGGCACCTCTGAAGCTCTATTTTCAGATGAGGAGGTTTGAACAATGGGATTGAGATGAATAGGTTTGGCTGCGTCTAATGACTCATTAACACTCGTTGTAAACAATTCTTGGGAAAAAAAAAATGTAAACACGCACACACAGAGCAGCAGATGGGAAGGGCAGCATGGGCAGCAGCAATTTGTTGCACAGAGACAAGAGAGAGTCAGATAGTTTTTTTGGAGTGGATCTCACATCTCTGTGCCAAAATAAAGGGGGAATAATTCAGCTTGGATGATGTATAGGAGCCTCATTTGTGTTTGTGAAGTCTGTCTGAATGTAACCAAATGCTGCTCAAACAGATCTCACAGATGCAGTTATGGCGCAGAGTAGAGAGTGAGGAGAAAATAAGAAACTCAGAGGAAGACATTTTATATATTTTAGTTTTACAATGGCAGAGACAGACACATTTAGCAACCTATGACCATGGACTATATAAAACAGGAGTTAGCCTCAAGGTCCAAAGAGTAAAACCAATGTAAAATGCCTTAAACCTGTATTCTCTGTAATGACCAGCAGGGGCAAAGAAGTCACTAGTTGCACCCAGGTTAATAATCCATCCATCCATCATCTGAACCCGCTTCGTCCTGCAGTGCAGGGTCACAGGGGGCTGAAGCCTATCCCAGCTACCTACGGGTGAGAGGTGGGGCACCCTGGACAGGTTACCAGCAGGTTAATAATTATGAACTTCATTCTTCATGTTAAAACTATACTTAACAATATTTCACCTGCATTTAACCATAAAACTGTGCAGATTTTATGGGTTGCAAGTCAAGCTTCCAAAAATGCATCACTTGCCAGAAGAATGGAGCTTATGGTTCTCTAACAGTGGGTCTCACTTGGTGAACAGCTATTTCAGAGCTCTGTGAAGCTGCCCGCAGCAAGGATCTCTGCTGCTTCAAAAACTTGCCAAGCACTTCTCAGCAAGTGGGCTCAGACACATCTGAGGTAAAAAAAAAACGTCCCGGTGCTGCAGCCTACAGGCTTACAGAGACACCCGCAGCAAAATCCCTTATTTTCCAGCCCTGTAGCTTAAATATCAGCCTTTTGGGAGCCGAGCTGTGTTACTCTGTGTTGAACTCTCGAGGCATAGAGGCCAGACAACAAAACAACTCTCAGCTGCGGTTAAGAGGCTTGGGAATCAACAAAGAATCCCACCAACACCATGAAAAAACAGTGAATAGATGAAACTCATCTTTTTTTTCCTGTGCTGTGTTCAGCAGGCATGTACACAGACCACACATTCTTTAAAAAAAAAAAAAGTTAAAAACTTGACAGCTGGAACTTTTACTGACCTTTTTAGCTCCTGGACATTGAAACAGGCAAAATAACTCCTTTGCAGACAGCTGGGTAAGATGGGGGATGATGTTTATGAGGCTGATACATAATATTTTATGCATATTTTTCATCATAGCTTAACACAGATTTTTGCAAATCTGTAAAAACCCTCTGCTGTTGATAGAAATGCCTATAAAATGTGATTTAGTTTAGTCTAAAAAGGGGAAAAAAGTGCCCTGACTCCACTCAAAGTCAGACTAAGGAAGACATAAATAGAACAGCTGACAAGATGAGCCAGAGCTCTGGGATACTTGACTAAAACAATCAATGGTCTCATCTTCTCTCACAGTCCTGTTCACAACGTGACATTTCTCCACTGAAGTGGAACAGACTGAGAACACAGGCTGCATGAGCAGCGCAGAAGCCAGCTTTAAGATTTCAATTAGGACGTTTAATTAATAACACTGGGAGATCTCACTGAAGTTGAATGAAGCGCCCCCTGCTGAGACATGTCATCATGAGCTCTACAAACAGCGCTTGTACGCGAACCGCAGCAGTCTGAACACAGACTGTGGTGTGCTTCTTTATTTTATGGGGCACTTCAAAAACGTTCCTTTGAGAACTGAGATATCAAATGGTTGCATAGCTCATGATACTTGGATGAGCAGCTAAACATCTTCAAGAAAACTCTACAAGTCCAGATGCCTTGCTTCCACCTTCTGAATGAAAATGACCTGGATGACTGAGAATTTTCATCACCATAGTTCATGATAAGACTGTTAACATTCAACCACACGGTAATAATTTTCCTCTTATATGGATCTACCTCTGTGTTTCCCGTCTGATAATATTTCTTCCAGAATGTCATGAGCAGGAATAAATTCAGTCAATTTCCCTCAGAGAGGGCTGACAACAAGGATAAGCCTCCAACTGCTTTTTTGATTCAATAAGACATGAAACTGAAAACAAAACAAAATCCTTCCCCGCTCTGGTCACTCCATGGGGTTGCGTACATCACAGCAATTTCCAAGCTGCTTTCCTTCCTTCCTTCCTTCCTTCCTTTCTTCCTACCCTTCTTCTTCAAGCAGATCATCTCTTTCCAAATTAGAATCACCTTTAAGTGCCTAGATTTGTTTATGTATGAGTTGCTGTATGTGTGTACATGCAGTGCTGACATGGTTGTTGGCACACATAATTTTCCTCAGCCCTATTTTATGTGTTGAAGGCTGTGCAGCCCTGCTCTCATGTTGTCAGAGCTTGTTCCTGTTTCCAGTAGTTCGTCTCTGCTGCAGTGCAGGACAGGTAAGCTCTGGTGCTCCTTGGGGGATATGAACACCTCTGCTGACTGAAAAGTTTTTTTTTTTACTAAGTTTACAGAGCTGCAACTCAGCTAAACTGGAACAATACCTCCACCCCTAACTTCTGCCTCTGAGTGGAGCAGCCGATAAAAGGTAAATCTGCTCAAAGAGAGGTCAGGTAGGGGTGAGGTGAAAGTTTAATCCTGATCACAACTTCCTACAGACTCCTGTGAGGTGTGTGTCCATTTCTAACAGATACATAATAATACAGTATAATAGTAATATTATCCTGTTAATATTCTTTCATTTTTGTGTTGCACAAACCAAGCTGTTTTTCGCAGGTTTATGGGCATCTTTAAAGGATCATTGTGTAGTATTCAGTGGCCTCTAGTGGCGATATTGGGGACTGCGATCATCCAACAAGTGTACACATTACACAGTACATAGTTATTACAGTAAGCTATATCAACCCGAAGCAAAACACTTCAGGGATGAACAATAACATTAATTATTGAAGGTCTCAACAAAGACGTTTCTCACTTTTTCATAGTTGCCTGTGTTTGTTCCTTTTTCACTGTGATATCAGTCTATGTCAGGCTCATATAACTAATATAAAAGCATGCCATGAATGTTTTGTCATTTGGCCCTTCCTTTATTGTTGCTGTGAGAAATACTTACAATAATTATATTAAGCATTATTATTAAATCCCTGAAGGAAGATGTATCCACTGCCTCTCCTTTGAACCATGTGAGGCTATTGCCCATGGTTACACCGACAGCAGGAAAAATGTATAATTAACATATATAGTTTTTGTTAGCACCCGCAGGAATCCCACACAATCCTCAGTAAGAACATTTGAATTCCACACTGCAAAAGCTTAAGTAAGTCAGGCCCGAGAGAGCATCCTTTTTCTAGGTGACAGTGCGCAGCCCACAGAGGAACAAAACCAGTACATACGTGTTTGGAGGTTGGTGATAACGGTGCCACTTGTGAGAGGTCCTTTGGTGGCATAGAGTGCTACGGAGTAGGTGGTGCTTGGCTTCAAGTTGGACAGCTGGTGCTCCTGCTTGTTGCCTTCCACCAAGAAAGTATCGGCTGTCACTGGAAAACAGAGAGGAAAGATATATGTTTACTACATTTACACCATCCCACACATCCTCTGTTGATTACATTACACTTCTTTGAAAAAGCACTCCAGCATAGGGAAAAGCAGCATATTTGAATCTCAAAGTGTGATGCTGCTTGACTACCCCTGGTGTCTTCTTTTAAGTAAGTTTCTACATCAATTATGTTTCTGGAGAAATGCTTTTGAGGACAATCCAAAAATGAGGCACACTGTGAATGTGTTGTTTTGTTCGTAAATACGAATTAACTTCTAGGAATAAAACAGTATTTTTACAGAACAAATCCAAGTTATTACCATGATTAATTATATCTGTTTGGCAGATTTGAGTGAATTCAGATAAATTCTAATTTAATTAAGTCTTTAATCTGACTGAAAAAAACACTGATTACCTAAAATGATTGAGGGTTACAAATGCTGTAGTGTTCAGTGACATGCAGGGTTTTAATTTTCAGTAACAATTACTACTTGAGAGCTGGATTTACTTCAAAATATTCTCAATGTTCTGACTATAAAATAACTTTTGGTCATAAGAATAATTCCTGTATTTTCTAATGAGCCATCTGTTCTTGGACAACATGTGTGTGGCGCTTGTTTATTCACAGTGTACATGAAGTTTGACGACACCATCACAGTTAATGTTTCATGTCGGTGTTCCTGCCGATAAAAATCTATTTAGTAATGCAGGAAAACACTCTATGGAATATTTATTTATTGACCCAGGATTAATACTTAAATACCCCAGAGAATTTGTCCACAACTCACTGCACTTCTCTAAAGCCTGGCTGGGGCTGGATTCCAAATATGTGTCCAGCATATCGATGCCGTCTCTGTATCTGTGATGATCTGGCTGCAGTCCATGCTGTCAGGGTGTAATTTACACATTGACACCAGCCGCTGAGTAATACAGATTTCTCTGGATATCGTCAGGCATGGCGTGGTGTGCGTGGGGTCATGAACTTAGGGAAAGACATGCTAACATTTTCACAAAGATACCAATGGCTGACATGATGTGTTTTTTTGACATCTTCGTTAGTGCTAATTACTACAAACTCAGAGTAATGCTTAAAATAAAATAAACCATAATACAGCCACTCTGGCTGTGCATGTCAAGATGCCTCATCTCCTGCACCTTGGCAGCCTTCCACCTGGTTCAGGGAGCAAATCATAAACTCTCCTACCTACCTTCCTGAATATAGCTGCAAGACAGAGAAGACACAGGCTGCCTCAGAGGCGCATGCAGTGTAATGACTGCATTGTTTGAGCCAAGGCTGAGTAATTCAACCGAGCATAATGAACTGTTCTGAAAGCAAGACAAATGGAAGTATACTGCCACGGATGGATCTTGTTTCTTTATGTGGTACTCTTTACAGCTCAACATGTGCTCCACATCATACTACCTGCAGCCCCCGCTGCTGTATTATTAATAAAATATTACTCTAATAGTTGTCTAGAGTTTGCTATGGACCCCTTCTGATCTCTGTGGAGAGCCACATTTTATGACTGGCCTGCACTTAGCTGTATCTTGTGTATCATAAAAAGCAGTGCCTTTCTTAGTGCATCAGGAATTCCTGTAATATGTGACATATACATATAACAAAAAACATAACAAAAAAATGTGTATATATGATGTATGAAATGTCAATCAAGGATTTGTAAAATTAGCTGGTGGCTCATTAAAGGTAAACACATATCAGTAAAAAATACTAAACATTTGACATGTCGATTATTCAGTCATCCCACAGCACATCACATCACAGCAATTTCCAAGCTGCTTTCCTTCCTTCCTTTGTTCCTTCCTTCCTTCCTTCCTTCCTACCCTCCTTCTTCAAGCAGATCATCTCTTTCCAAATTAGAATCACCTTTAAGTGCCTAGATTTGTTTATGTATGAGTTGCTGTATGTGTGTACATGCAGTGCTGACATGGTTGTTGGCACACATAATTTTCCTCAGCCCTATTTTATGTGTTGAAGGCTGTGCAGCCCTGCTCTCATGTTGTCAGAGCTTGTTTCTGTTTCCAGTATTATTCAGTCATCCCAGGGACTCAAGGACTTCTCCAGTCATTTGCTATCTAACAAACAGGAACTAAATAAATGCAAATGAATGACAGCTCACCCTGGTTGTGTGTGAGGGTCAACACGTAGTTGTCGACATTGGACACGGGTGGATTCCACCTCAGCAGGGCGCCTTGTGGTGTGATGTTGAGGGCCGTCAACTCAGCTGGCATGTCCATTGCTGTAAAAAAAAATAAAAATAGGTTGTTGTGTCGATAATAATATCATCTACAGTCTGCAGTGTAGAATCGATACGCATTTTATAATATAATATAATATAATATAATATAATATAATATAATATAATATAATATAATATAATATAATATAATATAATATAATATAATAATAATAATATAATATTTATCTAGGTTTCATGCCTGAAGAGTGATTATCATTATCAGTACACTGTAAAATCTCAATTACAGAATTTTCAATGGAAAAAAACCATCAAATGTAATTACAGAAACTCAGACACAAAAAAATCTTTGCATTCATTCTGATTAATATGAACTCTTGCTGCCATTTCGATCACTGTCTCCTCAATTCTAACACATCAAAGAGAAATTATGCAGTCAAATAAGCTGCAGAAAGGCTCAGAGATTCTCCTGAGCGCACCGTTTCCCCACCCTCTTCCTAATTTCATTCTCAGACTGCTGGACATGCCAAAATTGAGTTTGAATTTAATTATACCTTTAACCTCAGTGTTTCAACCCCAATTTCTCCTCAGGCGTGTTATTTTGGCATGGCAGAGAGCGCTGCAGCAGAACACAGGACACTGCATGTGATCCAAAGCTTTGCCCATATGAGGTAATTAATACTGCCCTGCCCTCATCAGAATGAAAAAAAGAAAGAGTTGGAGTCATTAGCACACAGAAGTAAGTTAGAGTCTTTCTTATTGCTGCGATAGATGAACAAACCTGATTAAAGTCATTACTTTAATTGCAAAAGCGGTTAAAGTGAATTTCATGGAAGTATGCCAAGCCAATTACATCAGCAATGGAGATGAGGTAGACGGCCAAAATAAATAAATAAATAAATAAATAAAATAAACAGGTCATCCTCCTTTATCAGGGTCTGTGATAATCCAATCATCACTCCATCTCCTGATTGCACTGGTGAATCAAGTGAGCCTGCGACGTCATGCCTGCACTCGGATCAGTATCTGAAAGTCAAGTCCCAGTGCATGCTGGGATTGAGGATGAAAAAAAAGACTATTGGGAAAATTAATAATTGATGTCTGCTGCTCTTTAGGAAGCTAACAAACATCATCAGATGTGTGCTGATGTCATGTCTGAGGAATTTGGAATTCAGCCACTGTTAAGACTGCTGAAAAAAAAATCCCAGGTGCCAATGAGTCAATGTAACAAGCCCAAACTCAGGAGTAATCCCAACACATGCTTATTAAAGCAGTCATGATACAGAACAAAGCAGGGCTGTGTGGGAGTTTGTCATTTATTTATTTTTTTTTTACTATAAATGCTACACATAATAAAAAAGTAGTATTTTATTAGTGTGGTTTAAATGTGCCACTGGTAAATATCTATATGTGGAAAGCCTGCATTTGCTGAGCTGTGCAGATGTTTGGGGGTGTGTCTGTGTTGGGGGTCTATATTTTCACAGACACTGTTAGAGGTCGGACTGTTGTTGCAGTTATTGTTTGTCCCCATTCTCACCTTTCAAGTGGACAGCTGTTGCTTAGCTGTAAAAGACCATTGAATGTGTTTACGTGTTTTCAATATCGAGACATGATTCAAACTATTATTTAATACATATTTTAAATGTATGTATTTGTATTTGAATACATTGAAAATATAATATGACACTATAACAGGAGCCAGCTAACACAAAGTTGTCTGTTAACAGAAATTACTCTGCCACTGTGACTTTTTCAACAAATCTATTAGGTCTATGTCAGCTCTGCTAACGCCTTAAAAAATAATGTTGTCACAGTTTATGAGCCTTCTAACAGCTTTGACCTTTTATAGGGAATGATCAGATATAAAGTTCTAGACACAAGACTTGCTATAATTTTTAGGGAGGGTTATTAAATGTATAAGTTATGCTTCAGACAAAACTGACAGTTTATGTGATGGTGAATTGGTCAGTCAGCTTCGTGCTGTGATTGAGCCCATTACACAGAGCAGACAGTGCAGTTAGTAAAGACACTCTTGCGATGTTACTCCCTAGTCTACCTCTGCAACCCCTCTCATTACTGTGGCAAAAGGCAAAAGAAAAGTGAGTTATTCGTGTGTGAACAAATTCCACACACACCAACCCTGGAGCTGCTACACCGGTTGTGTCTGTGGATGTTTGTGGTGTCATGCTAATAATACTCATGTGGAGCAGACTGCAGCCATGCAAATATTTGGGCCAGCTGCAACAGCTGTGTTTATGCTGCTTGTGAGGTGTGAGGAAACGGATTGATTATGGTGAGCATTCCATGTGTGGCTAAAATACTGCAAATAACTTAATGCGAAGGTGAGATAGAACCCATCGTCACACCTAAATATAGATAATGAAGCATCTTAACATGTAGAGGAAATGATCATAAAGTATGCAGCATGTGAATTAAAAATAGTTTTCGGTGCTAAAGACTGTAACTCTATTTTCAAATGGCTTGTTTTCGATGAAATAATTAACAGTCTTTACTATCTCCTGAGCATTTTTGTGAAGTGTTTTGTGATTACACCTTTAATTGATGGTATGAGTTCTTGCAGCAATAAAGCAGTCATGCTGTTACACTGTCACACATGTGAATAAGTGTGAAAAGCCAAAGACAAGTCCAGTTTAATAAGCACTGCAGTTTTCTGACAGGGAGAATGATGTTTGGAGATATCTTGCACACTCCATTTGTTTCCTTTTCCTATCCTTTTTAATCTTTTTGTCGTTCATTGTCATTAATATAGATGTGGTGACATATTGTACCAGCATGTCTATTTATCTATTTTCTTCCAAACCAGCGGGATGAAAAAGAGTCAAAGAGGGGGGTTTGTATGGTCTTGAGTTTTGGGAAGAGTAATACTTTACCAGGGGTCCTGACACTTTGCTAATGAGCACCGTCATTAGAACAGGCCTTTACGCAGTCCATTTAGTGTCAAATTCATCTAGGATTAGCAGTACCTGCTGTGTTGGCAAAATGAAATATGGCTCCCTGCTTTCTCAGCCCCTTTGCACAGTAATTGATTACGGAGGAAGTGAAGTAAGTAGCAACTACGGTGTTACTCAAGTCATTACATACTTGGCCAGGCAATGCTGGATTTCCCTTCTAAATCCCCTGTTTATGTATTGTTGTTGAAAGCGGTATTAAAGTGTCCCTGGTTGGGCTTTGTGTGATGTGAGAAAAATGTTATTTACCATTTCTAACAAGCTTGACTTTGGAGTTATGTTCTTTTCAGGCTATTACAGCCCCAACGGCTCTGCTCATTGTAAGTACACAGGGATTGTTAGAAGAAGGAGCTAATAGCATCGGGGGGAGAGCAAGACAGAAACAGAAAGGGAGTGAAAGCAGGAGAAAGCGTCTCTTTTAGATTCTTTTTTTCCTCGCACTGGTTTTTTAAACCTGGCGGCTCTGGGTGAATCAGGTCTCATTGGCATGCACACACACCTCTACTCCTTTGTCTCTCTGCAATCCTGTGCTCAGCTCTTTTTCCTTCTCTCCCTCTCCCTCTCTCTCTCTCACACACACACACACACACAGTAGATTATGCATACAGCACTAGGAGAGTGTGTTCATCTTAGGTTACAGAAATTTGAAGAACAGTGAGGTTTTGTGTTTTCCTAACTCAGGATTCAGAGCCAAGTTTTAAACGAGTTTCTCAAACAGAACTGGGAGGAAATAGAAAAGGAAAGAAATAGAGAGGGAAGGTTGCAGAAAGAAGAAATGAAGATGGTAGGAAGAGAAACCCGACAGTTGGACAGTTTCACCTGCTGCTGGCAGGACCTCCTGCAGCTGTACCTTTAGATTTTGTGTTGAGTGTCTGCAGCTGAACCTACATCTCTCAAAGCACAGCTGTTATTGTTGTGGGTCTCTGTCTGAAAGTCTAGCAGAAGAGGAGGGACTCCCCTCATTTATTTTACATGACAAACACTTTGTCCCTGTTTCACCTTCTCACATTATACATCAGAAAACTGACATAAAAGGAACGAGAAACGTGGCTTTAATAAAACAGAGCAGAGCAGAGCAGAAAAAAAGACGTAGAATGCAGACTCTGGCTTTAAATAAAAGAAGAAGCACGTACAGTCTGCTAAATGGTAGTTAATCATTTGGGCTGTCAATCAATTTGTTAAAAAAATAAATACACAGAGCTACATTTTGTTTACTTTTTGTTATGTATGACCCCTGAACTGTCAAGCTGTGTCTGCCTAAAGACAGATGAGGACAAAGGGAGCGCATCTACAAGGCGTGTGGTACCTGTGAATAAATACTGAAGGTGAGAGGAAGGTCTGCATATCAGAAAAACTGCCACTCATATACATAATAGATAATGCACTGAGAAAAATAATGTGAATTAAATCAAGAGACACCTCTTTTACCCTCAAGAGAAACCACCATGTAAAAAAATTGTAAAAAAAAAAGAGGACTGAGGAAGCAAAGAATGTCACTTCACAGAATATGTGAGAGCAAAAGAGCTCTGAAGAATGTACTGATCATTTTCATTCATTGAATGAAGGAAAAGGTAAAAGGATGTTATTCAATAACAGTCAGTATTTTAATGTAAATATAATTCCTGACTGTATGAAATACATAAAGTCAGTACCTACATTTTCCTTTTTATTAAATATTAATTCTCAATAGTGGCCCCACTTATATTCAAATGAACCAACCAACTTTAACAATAGTTTAGTTTATAAATTATCTATAAGATATAAAACATATAAAACATGACAGAATGTTTGAGGATCTCACAAAAAAACAAGAGAAAAACTTGTTTCCTACTTCCTACCTGTGAATACAGAAGTGCTGATGACTTTACTCTCCTGGCTGCCTCTGACAGCGTTCAGGCTGATCTCATACTCTGTAGCAGGAAACAGACTGGACAAAGTGTAGTTTGTTACATCGCTGTCGATCACCACGCTGTCTACTCGCCCTGCAGGAGACACAGAGAAAAACAAACACTACAAAATCAACTTTGTGCACCAAGTACCATACATCACAAAGTCATCTGCTGTTTTGCATCACAGAGTAAATATCAAATATGGAATTTTAATTTAAAAAAAAATAACTAATTAATATCTGTGTAACTATGTGCTACAGAACATATGGGTCATCAGAGACACCCTCTGCAACAAATGCCACGTTCATTTCACTGTAACAAGAAACAGCAGCATGCTCTCTGTATGTTAATGTAATAAATGACACCTTAATAAAATTTACAGTGTGTTGTTTAGTGTATGTTACCTCTGGCCGACTGGTAGGACAGCTTATAGTAATCAAATGGAGCCAGTGGCATGATCCAAGAAATGGTCACAGAGTCCTCAGTCACATCTGACACCGTCAAGTCTTTTGGTGGGTCCATACCTGGAAAAGGGAGGTGATTTGTACACATTAAAATAGTTTTTTATTCTGATCACATTAGTACAAAATGAGAATATTATGTGCTAAATTATGAAGCAAGTTCAAAAATTTACTGAGTATCTGAAAGAACCTCACTCTTGAAAGGCCCATGTATTTGGGTAATCCTTGTTCTGCCCACGTTTAATCTCCTCTTCATTACATTTACATAAACAGCCCTGACCTTGGTCCTGTGTAAGCACCTCCACTGTTAATGCAAATTTATATTAAGAAAACAAAACACCATCAAAAGATGTTCCAGGAGAAATTGAGCTGCCGTGAGCTAAAAGAACACAATGGGCAGCATTAGGCTGAGCAGGGTTTTACACAGAGGACATCCCCTCACCACTGACATATGCTTTATGCGTCTCCGGAGACTACTGAGCTGCCATGGAAAAGGTTACGGTGAAAAGAATTTGAGCAAACAATTAAACTCATGACAGCTTCGTGGATATTATAGAAATAAATATTGGTATAGTTTGACAGTAAAAAAAAAAAAATCCAGGGAGGAAACAGAAAACTACAAATTCAGGATATATTCAGACACTTGTAAACATAACATGCTGGCCAGAATCGATGCATTTGTGAACTTCGCTTGCTTTCTCCTTGGTTCAGTTTCCTTCTACTCTGAAAACATTACCAGTCGTCAGCCTTGGCCTTGGCAGGTGCTGGTACAGAGGCATAAAATCCAAGCAAACCAAAACGCATCACCACAAACCAGGCTACGATGTTCCTATCACTTATTTGTCAGAAGTGTCCTGACAGAATTTAAAAGGAGCTACAGCTGAGTTTTTTTTTAATTATCTGGGACATATGACTGAAAACACTACAAACTTATATAATATGCACTGCCCTCAAGCGACTTTAACAAAGGAGCTTTTAGTGTACACGTGGTAGGTAGGTTGATGGAGGATCACACTTCCATCACAACCTCTTCACAGTCTGATCTGCATTCTCTTCTCTATAGCTGGTTTCAAATAGAAAAACACTTCTCTTGTTGTGAACCATGGTTAATGGTTAGGCTTAGGAAAATGAATTCTATTTTTTCCAAGCCGATGGAGTCATTTATTTAACTCATTTAAATTCTACTTGAATGGAATGCAGTAGCATTTATTTAAATTACAAATTTCCATCCATGCATGTCTTGCTAATTGTATTTGCTTTGGCATTTAGGAGCAAGAACAATGGTGGAAAACATATTTTCTGCTGAAGGTTGCTGAGGGTCTCAATGGGATGAAGTACTCATTCTGCCAGAGGCATACATCTATTCACTGCAGGCCCCACGAAGATCACAATAAAAGCTGCTCTGTGCTGTATGAGCTCAGACTGTTGAACTGACCATGGCACCAGAGTGCCTACCAAAGCCTGATGAACTCCACCAGTGGGTTTCAGTGGGGCTAAAGCAGGCAGAACATCAGCGCATTTCAATGAATAATCAGCTCTCACATTCATCAGCTCTCACATTCAAACATGTTGGATCAAAGGAAGACACTGAAATTACTGCAGTCTTAAAACAGGTGCAAGAAATACTGTACATCTGTCTCTAAATCCCCGTCCAATTTCACCCAGGATCTGCTTGTGTGTGTGTGTTTGTGTGTGGGTGGGTGAATGTAAAGACGGAGAGCTCTCCGAGCTGAAAAGGCATTATTTGAAACTGGCTCAGTAATCAGATGACAGCATGCAGGTGTGTCTGGCACTGATGCCAAGCTAACATCTCTATTGTTTTGTGTTGGCTTTCCTATTTTCTCTATTTGTCTTCATCCACCTCCCTTTTCTGTCTTTTGATGATCCTCCTTTTGTCCTACTTTATAGAGAAAACAAAAAAAAAATCACTTCTTTCCTATTGTGGGTTTCTGTGGCAGGTTATAATACAGATCCTCATGTCATTTATCTCTATGCACACTTGCCATCAAAAGAAACATTTCTGAACATTTCATCTTTTCAGACTGAGACAAATAAACTGAAACTGACAACCTAAGAATAAACAGGACACAAGTTAAGAAGGGATCACTGCGGCACAGCAGGAAGTCACATTTAAAAACTGAGAAGTGATATAGAAAACCGCCTCTCTTTCCTCTATTTTACAATAACAACTTGAGCTGTAAGATTGTACCCCCCCCCCCCCCCCCCACTCTCACTTTTCTCCTTCACTTTGTCCTTCTCTTTATTAGAGAACCATTTATCAGCACTTTCTCAATATCACTATCGTGCATTTGAGTTTAGAAATAAACACAGAATCATTATTCACATTGCCATTGACTCACATTTCACTTATGTGGCAAACCTCAACCTGACACCACAGAGGAACAAACAAACCAGTGGTGTTACCTTGTCTGTCTGTCTGTCTATAAATGTGGATAAAGACATGCAAAAAAAGCAAAAAATACAAATAAATAAAAAACCTAATTACAAAAGTCATTCAGCTGTGCAGTCATTCTGCTCCAACAGCATTTTCACAAATACACATTCAATTTAAAAATCACTTTGAAAGTTCCATTTCTTTTTATTTCCATTCCTTCCACTCAGCTTTATACTGCACATGCTAATGCACCACTTTCACCTTTCTCAGTAAATTCCAAAGAAACCCAGTGTTACACATTCATACATGTGGAGCAAAAATAATTCATGATTTAATGTTTAATCACCAACCATTAGATAAATAAATTGATCAACCAACATGCCAAACATGAGGCTGCTCGCAGTGTTAGTGTGCTTTTAGTGAAAAGTACAAAACATTTTAAAATTAACTCAAATTCTACCACGATGTGAAGAATTGATTTGTACTGACATTAACATGCTTACCAACATGTGTTAGAGGAGACATTAGAGTGGTGTGACAGGAAGAGGGAACAGGCCAGCCAGCTGATTCACCTGACTCTAATGTCCAATGACTCTGACTCTAACAGACCATGCAGTGGAAACATAAACATTACCACATCGTGATGTAAGTGGCTTTAGTATTTCAGATCTGAAGAGCAAAGACTTACTGAGAGGCTTTATCTCATAAACAGTCATATGATGCAAAACAGACCCCACCAAAAGCCCCAAACCTTCACTTTGCTGCTTGTGTTTCTATACTTACAAATGATGTTGTCATGAAATCAAGCCGCTCACCTGTAGTGAGTGATGCAGTAATGGGCTCAGAGGTAACATCCCCCTGTATTGTGATTAGACTGACGGTGTACTGAGTGGACGGCAGCAGCCCCTGGACTAGTGACCTCGTCTTGGAGCCATCAAGTGTCACCTTAGAGGTGTCGGTCCCGTCAGCCGAGCTGTAGCTCAGAATGAAGAGGTTGGCGGGTGGGGCTGGGGCACTCCATGCCACTGAAACCGAGTCTGAAGTCACCTCTGACAAGTAGAGGTGGGTTACAGGCCTGATTCCTGGAGGAATGAGGGTTTAAAAGTCACCGGAGAGCTTTCAAGGACAGGCGAAAATCCCGCTATGAGCAGGGAAAAGATATGGGGGTTAAAAAAAAAGAAAGAAAAAAAAAACAGTTGCTGTCATTATGAAGATGACAGACAGGGTGATCTGTGATGGATTGAAGCAGTCCTGGATAGTGTAACAGATCATGTATAATGCAGTTGAGAAAATTAGCCTTGGGTGTAATCTTGATGAGAAAGGTGAGAGTAAGAGCAGACTCACAATCAGGTGGAAGTAATGATTTAATTGGTCATCAAAGAGGCAAACTTAATGAGATTATCCACCATTAAGATGAAGATGTGATGGGACTGTTCATAATAAGAAGATGGAAAAAGGATGATAGTAGCAGATGCTCTTGTCAAAATGTGTGACCTGGATAGGAGATGATGTAATGAATATGTAAGTGCAGCAGCTGACAATTCAACAAATGCAGGAGGATCTGAATTTAATTAGCCATGTGTGGATGTATAAACATGGAGGGAAGAGGTGGCTTCTTCTCTTCTGATTTAGGCATCCTCTGGAGTTTTCAATGTAATCAATCATCACATGAAATCCGGCATTGTTTGCACTGGTGTGCGTCTGTACTCCTCTAGGTGCTACTTTTTATTTTACTTCATGAGATGTCGACATTCATTACTGCAGTCAGTGCAGTCAGCAGAAATTTGTATCACACAGACGTCCCGACAGTGCTGCGCTTGAGCGTCCTTGTTTGCAATAGTGGAAGAAGACGGAGTACAAAATATACCCTTCTACAGAAAAGTCTCTTCAATTACAGATTAAATGCTTCAGGAGGAATGAGTGTCCATGTTTGCGATGGCCGTGGTTAATGATGAAGGTGCTTACTTTGATCAAGATGACAGTGACGGGCCGTTAGCAGACAGAAAGACGAAGCAACAACAACCACACAGAAGCAAAGTATGTGATGTGGGATGACACCATGGGATTCACCTTCAGGAGCTCGGAATAACAGCGCGAACAGATGACAGAGGATGATATTTCTTTAAAGGTATATATTATGCAGGATTTGTCAGCTGCTGTTTGTAACTACATCATTCAAATTTGCTCACTTCTCCGAGGATTAACAAGCAACACAGAAAGAGTGGAGTGGTTTAGCAGGGTAAAATGGTGAATGAAGGAAGGGAGCGGCGATATCAAGACCAAAGCGATGAATCTGTGAAGTGTGACAAATTTCCATACAAGCTGTGGAAAGAGCAGGATTCCGTGTGAATCTTGTCCACTGTGTAGCCCAGACCTATCATTTTTAGGGTTTTATTTGTATTCATTGAGGACTGCTCTACAGCCATCTTTATGTGAACTGCAGCAGAATGACTGTAGATACATTAATATAAAGTCAAAGACCTTCTGTACATGGCCTCTACTTGAGTGAGTTATACATGACAATGGGTTGCTTTTATATAAGTCTAAACATACACACATTCAATGTGCAGAAAAGCTATTTATGCAGAAAGCTGCCCTCCAGGCTGTTGGCCCAGAGTTCAAAGGGCAACCAAGGCATCTAATAAATAAATGCTACTGGTTGCACAATAAAAATGCAGGATCCACCATGCTTGGAGCTTGCCCCATAATTAAGGACCTCATCCAAAAGTTGCACTATCTATAATGCTAATGGAATGCTACGAGTCCCTGACCTTTTACAAATACATAGATAATGAAAACAACTGCATTTTCCTGTCTGGAAGGGTCATCTCACTCTAATAAACAACCTTCCAGGACTCTCTAAAGTAATTTAATCTAAAAATTGCAGTGATACATTTGTAGCTACAAACTAAAGGACAGATGGTGGAGCTTTAAAGAAAGTTAAGTATCTATATTTGATCAATTTATCTAATTTTTTTTTCTTGTTTCTCGTCATAAGATTCAAGTGCACCCACACAGATGCTGGCAATATGGCCAAATAAACAGTAAAAGAGAAGATGACAAGTAATCTATTATTTTTCCTGGATCTGCCATTTTACCATTCTTCTCTCATTCATCTCTCTCCAGATGAATGATGTAGTGTTACCAGAGAAGCCACACATATCAAAAAAAAGAAGGGATTGCGATGATGTTGTTGTGATGGTGACAACTGCTGTGATGGTCACAGCAAAGAAGAGAAGTGATGATGATAATGACAGCGGTAAAGAAAAGAATGACAAATCTGAAAGCAGGTAAGTAAGATCCCCGTCATTTTGACACCATCTTTTTGCAGCTGAAAAACACATCTAGTTTTTTGTTAGGAAAAAGAAATAGAGCTGAGAAGATTGACAGGCGATATGATGTATGATTGGGTGGATAGACGACAGTCTGGAAGAAAAGCTGACTGAAAAAAGAGATGAAGAAGAAAGCGAACAGGAAGAGAGCAGATGGCAGCGAGTGTAACAATAGAAACTGAGAGAATGTGGTGTTGAACAGGAATCACAAGAAACAGAAACACAAATACGTTTAGATGCAAAACAGAGGTGCAATTAGAAAACACTTGTAACAAGCTCATTAGCGGAGTTGAATAATTTACCTCCACTAATTGCTTCTTCAGAGTCCTTTAAGGTCCTCCATTTTCTTTTAGACTGACTCACCTTACCGGCTGACACACTTTAGATCATTATAATCATCATTCAGCTTCATTATGCATCCCTGTCTTTGGTGCTGTTCTCTAGCCTTCTGCAGTAATAGGCTGATCTTTCATGTCTCTGTCTGAGCACAGACTCTGGGGAGTTAACATATTTTTTTCTCTTTCTGATAGTGGATTCAAATGATGCTGTGTATAAAGTTTTATATCCAGCTGTTGCAATGAAAAAGACAAACGGAGAGGAAATGTCCTTATCTTGCTCCTCTTTAGCCCTATATTATATTATTATAACATATGTTTATGACTCAGAGGACGTTTCTCCCTACCTGTGAAGGCGTCGATGGTAGCCGCAGTGCTCTGCTGCCTTCCTCGTCTTGCTGCTACAGTTATGGTGTACTCAGTCCCAGGCTCAAGGTCGGTCAGAGTGGTGGTGGTCACATCTTTAGGCACCGTCAGCTGGAACAGGGTGGATCAGTTAAACAAGATCAGGTTCTGATATAATGTTAATACAGAGGCTCTTAGCCTTGAATGGTTTCCATTGTAACAAGTTATGTTGTGTCTATTGTCCATTTATTGTTCATCTATCCGTTTTTTGTTTTTGTTTTACCTCAGTAGTGACACCAGAGGAAGACGTGTAGGTGACCTTATAGTGGTCGATGGGACCCTGGACTACACCCCACACCAGAGTGATGGTGTTGTCTGTAGAAGCTGTCACAGTTAGATCCAGAGGAACATCTAGATCTAACAGAGAGAAAACATGTCTCTGTGAGCACAGGAGATGTGAAAGAACAGTCATGTTTTCTTGTAACCAGTCCTTATCCCCATTGTTTGTGCCTTGCAGCATATCTCGAAGTGTTTTAACCTACAGTTGTGTATAACTGTATCTTGTGCATCTGTACATTTGAGTCTTCATGTATGTGCACAAATTAGACAATACAGAAACCTGCTCATGCTGCTGAATGAGCTGCTCTAGGCACCTTCTGAACGTCCAAACAAACTGTGTGCTCCATGGCTGCTGGATTCCCCAAACAATAATTTAATCACCTCTATCACTGCTTCGGTATTAATCTGCATTACATCCATACATACTTATTCAGGTCCACTGAACAAACGGCATCACTGACAAAAACAACAATCTGCTTTTAGTAGGTATTTTGTTTTTTAAATCATTTTCTTGTGTTTTTAAGTTTGCCTGCTGGATCATCAATGTGTAATTCTCAGCTAATCTTTTGCTACCTTGTTTGTCTAGACCTCCACTGTTTTGCAGCTCCTTGTTAAGTTTTGAGGTAACAAAAAGAGAATGACCTGTTAATGGAAAGGATGTTTTCAGCATTTCCTATAATGATGTGAGTGCTGCTGTGTTCCAGGAATACAGCAGGTGCTGTTAAACTTTTTCAAGCTATTTGAGAAAGATGTGATAGATGTGGTGCATTTTGAAAGTTTAAAAGAAGCGCACAGAATACAAATGTAGAACAAGCTTGTTTTTCTTTTTCTTTATTTCTTTCTTTTTCAAGGCAAATGGATGCATTATTGGATGGATGTCAACAGTCAGCGTGATTGGAAAGATTGGCCAAACACCTCCACCGCACTTTTTAAACATAAGGTTAAACGGGGGCGTTTTTTTTTTAGTCAAACAACTCAAAACACAATAAAAATTCAAACAGCCGATCAAGTACTGAGATAAAGACAAAGCCATTAGCAAAATGGTGTGCATTATTATGGCTTTAAAATGTTAGAGTGGGAACTCTGACCTCTGACCCAAAATGACACAAGGTTGGCCAATTTCTGATTTGCTTTATTTTCTAAAAGGGCTTTTAATGGCTCAACAGGTGCACTGGCCCACAGCATGCACAGAGAATTACATGTAAAAAAAAAGGGCCTGAGTTACAGCGCAACGCCACTGTGAGATACTTAAAGCTTCTTATATGGAGGAGTGAATAGGTGGCTTTTTGTTACGGTGGCGCATAAAGAGTAAATTCACTCACTTGTCCTGGCGTTCATTGTCGCCGGTGTACTCTGGTTGCTGTCTTTCATGGCAGAAATGCCGATGCCATACTCAGTGCCTGGCAGCAGGTCTGACACAAACAGAGAGACAGAGAAAGGACTGTTAATAAATTCACAGTATTACAAGCATTTTCTTTGCCTAGCACAAAGTGCATGTCAATTTGGGTTTTTCATAACAGCCCAATTATCTCTACACCGGGGATGAGGTCTCAGCAAATGAAACATTAACATTAGCATGATTTCAGAAGAAATCAGAGTTTTGCCAAATGAAGAAGTGATCACTTTCAGATCAGTTCAGTGTGTCTACAGAAAGAAAGATGAAGAAAATGAAAAATCACAGGGAAAGGGCTGCAGAGAGTTTTAGTAGAGAGAGAAAATAAGAATGACAGAAAGGGAATGAGAACAGAGAGAGAGAGCATTGATTGTAATGGCTGGACAGAAAAACACGAGGACCTTTTGTTTCTATTCTTATGCAGGCCATGCCCTTTCCAGCACTGTGGCCTTTCAGAAAAAAAAACCCCCAAAAAAAACATTGCAGCTGACCCTTTCTTTCTGACAGCATTTCAATATGCCTGCAGGACAACAAGCATTTCTACAGATACAATCAGTAGCCCATCAGCCAAGTGTTAGCTGTGGAGATAATCCTGCCATGTAAAACACAGCTACTACCAGCTTCCACAGTACAGAGTGGCGCAGAAACAACACACTGAGCCTCATAGATGTCGATGATGAATAATTCAAGAAAAACTGAATGCACAACAACTGAAGGCCACATCAGTCCTCTTTATGTACCTGTGATCGTAGTCTTAGTAGTGGCGCCCTCATTTCGTGGAACGATGATTTTATCATACTGCTCTCCTGCTAAAGTGCTGTACACCACCTGGTAGCCCTCCACCTACATGAATAAAAATACAAAAATGAGTTCTTACCAAAAACGAAGAACATACAAGACATAAAACACTTTTTTCCACTGTGTATCATTGCTTTATTGAATAAATGGCTTATTTTGTCCTGGCCCTCTATGATAGTTGGCACTTTGTCAACACTGCGCAGTGCAGAATCATGAGGATGAATACATTTGCACTGCTAATAGGCATCAAGACAGCCCGGCCCCACAAGTCTAGCTGTGCAAGTTAGTGAGCCCTGGAAATATTAACATGGCCCCTGAGTGAAACAACATGACTTTTTACATTTCTATTCAGTAGAGTAATACATTCGGTGACCATTTGAACAGTGCACGGTTATTCCATTTGCTCCTATTGTCATTTACCAAGCTAAAAAAAAGCAGACCGACCTGCGTGTTTATGTATACTAATATACAGAAGAGGCAAAATGTTGCATTTTTGTTGTGCTTTCAAGCTGACAGTCTCAGTGCCAAACATTTGTGATGTCTGTGTGAGGGTATGAGCTGGCACTGCAGCATGGGGCAAAAGAGATGCAGATATGACAGGTCTCATTGGATTATGACACGTCAGTTGTCAACATGGAGCTTGTTTTAGCTGGTGGACTTAAGACGTTCCAATGGTTCATTAAAGTCACATGAGAGACTTACAGAGTCAAATCTAAGCTTAAAAATTGTGACACTTATTCACACAATGTTTGCAAAGACAAAGAATTTTGCACTCCTCAGCACAGAACCCATAATTTACTTTATTTTAATTGATTTATATTGCAGTGAAATGTGCCCATAGTGACTAAAATGTAACAGGTATGTAAAACACACAGAAACAGCAAGAGGCTCAGAGGGTTAATACATAATATTTGATATGTTTTTCATGTGTTTACAGTTATTTACTCTATTAATAAATGTAATTCAAAAGGTGTTGCAAAAGATGTTTAAACGTCTACACTTTGCTGTCCTGAGAATGCTTACCCCATCCATCGATTACTCAAAGTGGCTGAAAGCAAATCAACACTAATTAATTAAATGTGGCCCATGTCTCATTACCTCAGCCTCACTGTTGTCCCATTCTAGCTCCAGGGTGGTGGAGGTCTTGGATACCAGCCGCAAGTTCTTGGGGGCATCGATCTCTGAGATGAACGATAAAGCTAACAATGTTGGGGACACTGAGACCCATTCTCAGGGAGTGTGAACAAGCAAACATCAGTAGTTTGAACAGCACCACAAACATGCACTGTCAACAAACAGATATGTAATATTATCTGCAATGTTATTGTAATTGTAACTGAAAATAATTGCACTCACAACAAATCACGATAATGTTTCCATAAATAAAACACTGCACTAACTTCAGTAGAGTGAAGAGAAACTTGAACAGATGTTCACAAGCTTACCCAGTACAGATATACTGTGTGTCGTGCATAAGGCCATATGTCATAGCTGTGCTGTTCCGCAGAGGCAGAGGCGCAAGATCACACACACATACACACACACACACACACTGCATTATCACCACATCTGCTTGCTGTCAGACCTCACCGGTAGTAAATTCAGTGGAAATGGATCCACTCTCGTTTCCTTTCCTCACACCGCTCACAGACACCTCGTAACGCGAGCCAGGACGCAGAACCTGTGGAACGAAAAAGAACACACAGAGACGGTTCAGTCTGTTTAATCTCTGCGCATGGATTTTTCTGTTTTTGTTTTGTTTTATCTGCAAACACAGAAGGCAGTGCAGACTCCGAGATTAGATAAAATTAACAAGCATGACAAACACACACACAGAAACACACGCAATTATTCTAGTAAGTAATACAAAACTTAGAACACTGTAATAAACCTAAGGCAAGTTAGCCCAAAGCGACGCAGTTTAACTTGTTTTTTTTCCACAGATGGCAGATGAGACCTAGTAATGTGATATGATCAAATCTTTGACCTCAGGACATCTCTCTCACACACACCTGAAGAGAGTATTGGCTAAGTGAGGGCTGAAGGCGAAAGGTGGTCCGTGACCCCTCTCCTCCAATGAGGCCGTAACGCAACACAATCTGGTCAACCTTTGCTTTGGGTGATGTCCATTCAACAAACGCCACAGTATCTGACACATCCCGCACAATCAGCTGAGTGGGGCCATCAATCACTGCAAAACGAAAATAAAAAGACAAGCCAAGTTATTAAGTGACGTGTTAGCGGCCAAGGTTGCTGACAAAACTAGAATGGTGCTTGTTTTTCAGTTCATATATTTAACACATATGTGCATTAAATCCCTCCAAAGTTAAAATACTGCCTGAAAAGTGAAGCAGAATTTGTATTATAGTAAAGGCATGTGAAAAAAGTTTTTAGTATGGACCTGTGTCAATCATCATCATCACCGGGATTTTCAAAAGGGAAAACTAAAAAAAAATGAAAGTCCGTGTTTATGTGCTTACTGCTCAGAGCTTTGGCAGCAGTTACAGCAGTGTATTTGTTATCAGTAAAAGCTGTTCTGACAGCCAATCATGTAAAACTTATCAGACCTGACACACTGAGACTACAGGCGTTATCTGTGCGAGGTGTGAAACATAAGCCATGATTCAAGTCGCTCCATGCTGATTGCAAGAAAACAACAGTTATTAAGTGTGAAGAGCTGAAAAGACATCAGGCGTGATGAGGGAAGCACGAATGTTTGACAGAGGAGGGATTTACTAAACATTTTCTTGTTAGAACATCAATACCAATATGAAGTCATTTCAGTCAAGGTAATGGGCTGTTAAAATGTGATATTTGCCACTTTATTTCATTAACCTGCTAATTACGTCTGCACAAAAAGCAGTGTTTTAACAGATGTCTCACATGTTTAGTTGTGTTTGATCTCATAACAACATTTTTTAAACAAATTTATCTGCAGTTAATTGAAGCTGAAACATCAACATACATGTTTTAAACTAAAGCCAGGATGTGCTGCAGGAGAATCATTATTCACTGCTGCTGGTCCCAGGGGGAACATGTGTGAAAGACACATTTCAACACAAGGGGTGATTTAGTACTGGTGTTCTGCTTTACAGCCTTTTTTTTTTTTTAGATCTAAATAAGTCCCACACTCAGGCTTGACATATTGCAGGTCCACCCTGATCCTTGAAGTATTAGAAATTGGCCCCTTGGGTCTCGTCCTAGAAAACATCCTGAGGAAGAGACAGTTGCAGAGAACCAGCTCCCACATCAGCTGTGTTCTCCCTCTGGTTCTCCCACTCATTGCGCTCCGTCTCCTGTCTCCAAGGAAGGATAAATCTTTGTTATAAATAATTAAGTCACTTCAAATTTGTCTTTTCCTCTTTCTTTATCCAATAAGGTGTCATGCAGTATGCTGCAGTGAAAAATTAATCGGAGAGTGCCATGAATTATTAATTGATACTTAATTACAACTCACAAAATGAACAAAGAAGGAAATTGATGGTGTTTTGACTGCGGACGTCAGGATCTGAATTGGTAAAGACAGGATTTGAATTGACTCTATTACAGATGTCTAAGTAGTGTCAGCTGAGTGAGGAGTTGGGGGAATACCTCAGGGAGGTTTACATCGGGGGCGTAAACGCCGGCAGATCCAAACTGCCAGTGGTGGTGATTTGTCCAGGATGTACTGTACTACTGCCTAAAGTAGGTTTGGATAGAATCCTGCCCCCTAACTATAAAGTGGATGGGTGGATGGTGGACAGGTGGTGTCACGGCTAAAAGTTGTTTTACACAGCACTTTTTTCTACCTACTCAAAGGTACTCAAAGCACTGTGCAAAAACTTAGAGTTAAGTGTCCAGGGACACACCGGGATGCAACCAGGGTGGGATCAAACCACCAACAAGTGCTCTTACTACTTAACTAATTTCTGAATTATACATACATGTTGTGAGAGTGGCAGTGACAGGCTGGCTTCGACCCTGGTCTCGGAGTGCCACCAAGTTGACTGTATACTCTTCCCCTGGTCTCAGACCTGTTTGCACAAAGGAGGTGATGGTGCTGGGCAGCTGTGCAGTCATCCCTCCATCATTGTCCTGGGAAAAACAAGATTGAGAGACAAAAAAGGTTTATGTACACAGCACTTTGCATTTATTGTCTAAATAGTCAGTAACTGTGATGTACAAACTTCTTCTTAGTGGAGAAACTAAAGCTGGCAGAAATAGATCCTCACCAGTAAGACATAAACAGTGACTCATGCAGCTGATTCATATGCAGTAAATTTTTTGAAATGTATGTCACGGCCTTTTCTTTGGACTTATTAGAAAACTTTTGGATGGTTTAGCACATTAAATTCCCCAAACTGTGGTACTTTGCAAAAATGGGTATGCTACAGTGATATTTCTTTGGCCACGTTCTGCAGAGGCAGCACTCTGTACATTTCCAAAGGCCTGTCACTCATCCAAAGGAGCCCCAGCTATTCCCAGCTGTTCTCTGAGAGCCGCCGTTGCAAATGTGCTTCCTGCCGACAGACAGATGTTACACCTACTGCTGGTCCAAGATCCCCAAACGGCCACGCTTCTGAAGGCTCGAATCCAAACAGAACATATAACAGCTTGCTACTTTCCTGAATCACAACTGTAATTAGAGATGTAATCCTTTTAATCACCTCGACTAAATTACTAGGGTGGGCACTAACACACAACAATAATGTTCCAACAACAAGCGGCGTTCAATCTCAATAATAATGCAGTTACACGACGGCAGTGCTAAATTAAGCTAAATGAGTAGCCATAACAGTATATCCCACTCCCAGCTCCTGTCTCATTTTGCCTGTAATGACTCATCATTCTCTGTGCCGGCAAGGTCGTTGTTAGTGCTCAATCCATAATTTTTTTATTACTTTCATTTTATTGAGAACATGGCTGACAAGAATGTGGATCTATTTAATTGCCCATTGATATATTTTTCTCATTTATTAGGCTAATATAGTCATTTGTGGAGGTCTAATTATAGTAATTCTAATAATCCTTTTACTAATCATAGAAAACAATGATAGATAGTATAGTATAATATATATAGATATAGTGATAGTATAGTAGATAGAGTGTAGTATATCAATCAATAGATATCATCTAAATTTTTACAATTTTTCTATAAGAGATAAAGTGGTCCCAATAAAATCAGCAAAAGCAACATTGCTTCATACATATTGTGTTTTGAGTGTTTTCCAATGCTGCAAGCACAACCATGGAAATTCTCCTATTTCTATCAACGGATGATTGTTCATGGATTCTGCCTGGTTCTTTCCTGGAGTGAAGGAATCAGTTACACAGAGCAATGTGAACAGCATTAGCCAATTTTACATAATTTACAGACATCATCTGTGAGTAAAACCATTCATGTAACAATATTTACATGATCTCATCACATGCTGCGAACTTTGAGCTTGAACTATCTCATATAAATCACTGGTCATGTCTTTAAAAGCAGCATTGACTTATTGAAAGCTGAAAATATTACATATACAGAAAGATGCTGCAGGTATGTGCAATAAAAACAGCTGTAGTAGAGTTTTTATTGGAACATCTTACAGTATATACTTTATACAGTGCAGCTGTTTCTGAGTGTGTAATGGCAGGTCTTGAAGCCCCATCCCTCCATCTCTGTTACCTCTTTGAGTTTCGTGTTTGTTCACACAGGCCAAAGCTTTCATGCCTACTTCCATTACAAGATTGTCAAAAATTCACAATCCCCACTACTGGATTAAATCCACAGGGGGTGGGACTGCCAACTCATAATATGATTTCCCCTGTGACTAGGGAAACAGGGAGAGAGAGAGCAGGAGTGAAAGCGAAGAACGACTGACGTAAGAATGTACACAGAAAGGGGATAAAGATGAAGGTTAAAGAGAAAGAAAGTGAGGGTAGAGAGGAAAGGGTTACAGATCTCCTTCAGGAGTAAAGTAAAAACAAAGAGACTGGGAGGAAAAGATGAAGTGAAAGAAGGTGGAATCTTTAGAGATGACAAGGATAGCAGGGCTAAAGGTAACACAATAAAATTAGAAGCAACGATGCTTTTTTCATTTAGAGACTTGAAAAATAAAGACAAAAAAGCATCCTAACATCAGATTTGAGGCTTAGTGCCTGGCCGGACTGAAGGATAACTCCCCCGAGAACACCTTAAAGGAGAAAACCAATTACTGAGAGAGGGGACGAGATTAGAGGTTCGAGAGTACCTGAGTTTCCAGCAGGAATTAGAAAGAGAATGCTTTTTGCTTTCTGACTTCTACCCTGGCCACGGTATGGCTTTATGGAGGGGAAAGAGTTTAATGGCTCATCCATCTAATAGCCAATAAGCTCACGACAATCCGCTTGTTTAATTTGGTATGGGCTTCAAGTGGAGCAAACCCCCCTAAGAAAACCTAAATCCATCCACTTATTTTTCTCCCTTTGTCCACACAGACATTAAAAGCCATTTAAAGATTGGCATTAGTGACATTTGAAAACGATTCCATATAATTGAGAATATTTCACAACCAAATCTGTGGAAAAGCAGGAAAGTCACTGATGACACACAAGGACACTGCAGCTACTGCCTTGCAGCATGCTGCGTTGCAGTCTTACAGCAAACGTATGAGTCGGGTTTTCACACATACCTTGGGGATAAAGCTGATCTCCCATCCATCGAAGGGGTAGTAGAAAGGCTGCCACTGGACCTCCACTGACGTCTCAGTGATGGATTTGAAGAGTAAACCATCTGGATTGGAGAGATCTGGTAAGGTAGCCAGAGATGATTATTGTTCTTCAGTGACCAGCATGGCCTATAAATCACAACTCAACATCTAATACTGAAGGTGTCCAAGCTGGGAAATTTCACATAGCTTCTCTAACAATTTTTCTTTTAAATGAGTGGATTATGTTGGATTTATGCTATGGATTAGTCACATTATTACTGTTTTCCTAAATTATGTTTCCCATGATGCTACATTTGGAATGAGTGATAAGGTATAATGCGCTGTGCATTCAAGGAGAGGGAGACTGCATCATCTTGTTGGTGTAATGAGTATGTTGCTGCACATGCTTTAAAATAAACAAAAAACGTGTTGTTGGCTCAGCTGAAAACTAAATTCGGATTGATCGACTGCCGTAAAACAGTAACAGACTACAGATTGCAGCAATTGCTCAATATAGTATTGAACATTTGACTAAGGCAGGTAATACTTACTTTATACACACAAATATTGTTCCTTTTTTCTCTAACGCATATTGTTTTGCTCATACTTTGTTCTCGCAAAAATGCTAAAACAACTTCATCACAGGCAGCCATGTGCCCAAAAATTCCAGTTAATCAAATTCTACATTCTATAATAAAGTTCAGCAAAGACAAGCCAATAAATCATATCCTCTTTGAAAAATGGTTGCACCAGGTTTAATTGCCCTAAATTGACTTTATTACTCTAAATTCTGCATCATTGAAATTAAATTCTCCTGACTATGAAATGGAAGCTACATTTACAGCTTTAATGGCAACATACTGTAAACACCTGATACAATATTCTGCTGCTATAGCCTATTACTTACTTGAGGGGGTAATTAAAGTGCATACTTTTTAGAAGCATAAAAGCGCACACACAAAGCAGTTTGTTGCAGGTGAAAATTACAACCTGTTGGCACAAAGGTGTAGGTGGTATTCTCACTCTACTGACACTTGACAAACATGAGGATGAGGATTTTACAAAGAATAAAAGTGATACATTAGTACAAGGTGTGTGTATAAAGATTTGCATCAATGAACGTCTACACTTACAGGTCCAAACAGTAACACTGGCAGGAACGCTGATGCTGTTGTTAATGACTGCAAACACATTGAGGTTGTACTCCATGCCTGCCTCCAGCCCTGAGATAGTGCAGGTGGTGGTATTGCCTGGAATCCTTATCTCTAGCTGCACACCTGACAGAGGGGCAGGTAAAAAGATGGACTGATACATGGGTGCACTTTTTTTTTTTTAAGGCAGTGTTTATGTTTTTAAGACATCCGCTTTGAAAGGCCAACGGAGATCTGTCTTTACCTCCGGGGCTGCTCGGCGTGTAGGTCACTAAGAAATCCGTCAGCACAACTGACCCCTCCCATTCCAGGTCAATAGTTCGATCCGTCACACCTCTGACATTCAAGTTCATGACTGGGGCTACTGTTGAAACAAAAAGATGACAAGAACAACAAAATTCATTCAGTTTTTGCCAGCTAGTGCATAACATGTTACACCCTAACCTTGATGTGAAAAGGTGAAATGGAAGAAGAGGTGTGGGGTGTTTTTATGGAATATGAATAATGCAAAAATAACTAATGCATGTTTTTGCTCCAGTAGACCCTCTAATGTCCTTTTGTCAGTAATATACAGACTGGTGGTGAGGATAAGCTGCTGGCAAGTAAACATAGGAGTAACTTGTTTGTGTGATGTGTGCCTCACACCTCCGCCCATGTTCTTCACACAGACGAACCATACATCAGGTGTAGGTTGTAACAATGTATTGTTTTGGTGAAAATGCTATATGAACAAACGTGTCACGCATTTATCAACATCTCCACCTGTTAAGATAACAGTAATTACAACTTTAAATAAATAAAAGCATTTAGATGCTACAACTCACTGCTTGGTTTATTTTTTAATCCCAAAAAAGCCTTGTATCCAAGCCCAAATCCTGTCCCTGTTCCTTTTAGATACTGTCAAATTTGTGATCACAGACGTCTTGTAGTGAGGTAGCCTGTGATATGTTCAGTATAAATAAACAAAACCAGACAGGTTACTGAGCATGTCTCATACATGAGCAGGTTGCAATGTGCATCCTAGCTAGAGAAAGAAGCTCGCGGCAAGAAGAGACTGGAGTGAAGACTGTCAAGCTGTAAACCTGAGAGGTGGTGTTGAATGTAAATGTGGAGGCGTGAGCAGGAGTGTTTACAGCTGCCACTGCCAAAATACACAGACAGGAGACGAGTAAAGGACATGAAGGTGGACAGGACAGGGCAGGAGTGGACAGAGGAGATCAGGAGAAGAAACAGACGTAACAAGGGGAGAGTATTTAATAAACATTAAAAGACATTTACAGGGGAGAAGAAGAAAGGGTTAAACAGCAAACAGAGAGGAAGACAGAGGGGTAATGGAGCATTGGGGTGTTATGGTGTGACAAACAACCTCTCACACCTGTGATACAAGACACTACAGCACAGCTCTGAGTCCTCCTCTGGGAACTTTTGGACACTTTAGTAGCCGTTTCAGCTTCTTCTTCACACACATAACAGATGGCTGCAGGCTGTACAGTAGCTTGTTCATTTTCAAACAGTGGGCACAACTCCTGCAGCATTCACTTAGCTAGATTTATTTCATCACTTTCACTCAGGTTTGTCAATTATATGAAGAAAGCAACAAATCCAAAAATGGAGCATTAATCCACAGGACAGAAGACAGTGAATGAATGAGGTCATTCTAGAGGCTGAGCAGATCAGCTGTTAGAAAGTAAAGACAGAATGATTGAAAGGTTTTCTCTGACAAATATGAGAATCTGCAAAGAATATTACTGAAGTATTGATTTGAAAGCATATACGGTGTCACAAGGATAGGTACATCTTGACATTCTATCAACATGAATTTAGTATTATTTGAACATCAATGGAAATATGGATGACACATCTCAGACAGACTGATGTCAGTCTGAAGTCTGAGTAACAAAAAACAATGGACCAGATTTTTAAAACAAATCATTTGTTTTTAAGAGCACATCTACAGACATGCCACAAATCTGTATATTCAGAAGCTCAAGGACAATGTCTTCTCAATTTCAGGAAAACATGCACAACCACTTCTAGGCTTTTTACAGGCTTTGCTTGAAAAAGGAAACTTGCTGAAGGTTACTAAAAACCTTACCTAAAATCTTATTAGGTATAATCAGTGTGCTATGACAGGCAGATAGCAAACCATCCTCTGAACTAACTGAGCAGAGGTAGGTGATGATGCACCTACCTCCAGGCTACTTCAGAATTCCTCATTAATTTCCTTAAATGAATTCCTTCCCTGAATCTAAAAATTTCAAAGTTAAAGTTAGCATGCTAACCGCTGTGTAGAACTGCAAAAGAGAGTCAGTGTAGAGGCTAGCCAGTCCTCGGACCAACTAATATAGCACATCATGATAAAATTGGCTTCAGTATCTTAAAGCAGTGACCGCAATAACAGAAGAAATCTATAAAAAGTTATTATGCTACTTTATACGAAGCCCATATGTTAGGTTGTGTAAGGGTTCATCTTTTATATAAAGCTGTTTGTGCTCTTGTTATATTACTCAATGAAACATCTGATGTTGTAATATTGTAATCATATAACTCATATGCACAAAGGAGGATTTTTTAAACGATGAGACCCATGTTTATGTCTCTTTTTGTTGGCCACATGAAAAGATGCTGTCAGACTTGTTTTCTCATACAGGAAAAGAGAGAATCAATTTCTTTTCAGTACAGAAAAATGGTTCCGGATATTGAAGGACTTTTGTCACACACTACAACACAGTCGTTGAATGGCACACAGGAATATTAAGCTTCGCCCGCATGGCTGTCATCTTGTGTTTAAGTGTGTGTTTTTGATTGTGATTTTCACCAAACCTCTCCAAGATATATGAGCAGTAAAAAAGCAACAAAAGTACATTTTACAAGCAGCCATAAACATGACAGATGTTATACTGATGAACAGAGCAATAACATTTGGCAATATAAAATTTCTTAAATTTTAAAACAGGGATTTTCACAGTGTAAATGTCAGTAGTCACTCAAACAACAAAGCACGAATGTCACTGCTGCATCTAAATGATCGTGGAATACCTCTGCTGTAAAGACTTAATGTCACTCTTCAGCTCCATGGGTGGTTATACTTTGTTTGTTTTAATGTAAAAGTATACTACTTCATACCACATGCCTCAAACATCCAATTTATATTCAACAGCTTCCATTATCTCTCATGGTGGGAGAATGTAGGCCACCATAATTGTTGCAAAAAAAAAAAGCCGCTTTCTTCAGCTTTTGATAACATGGAACACTTAAACCTGTCAACCCACAAATCACTCAGTAATTGAACTGCTTCATTTTGTATTCAGCCAACTATCCCCTACCAGCACTGGCTATTTTAGCCTCTAATTGCAAAGAAATAAGAAATTCAGTCTCTCTTACTTGGCATAGATATTAAATAGGAGGGAGGAATCAGCTGCAGTAATATGATTTTTGGTCCCTGTCTTGCTACCGCTCGCTCCTCTGTCCGTCCTCATCCATCACTTTGCTGACAGGTGTCTAAAATGGCAGAGTAGGATCTGATATTTTGCCGTGGAGAGCTGGTTTTGAACAAAGGCAAGCACAGAAACTGTCTCGGCTGCAGCTAATGTGACAGTTCTCTCTGCGCATGAATGTGACTTTTGACAAATGAATGCTGTTACACCTTCTGCTGTCCAGCAAAGCAGGCAACCCCACCACCTGCATTTGAAGCAGGTTTGTTTTTTAGAGCTGCACATATAGCTACTGCTGTGAAAATTGAATTTATACCCAAACTCTATATTTTGTGTTAATTCTTGCTAAATGTGTGCCTTTATCTTTGCTGCCAGCTGGGTATGGATATGTTTTGATCATAAATAAATAAATGTATATGTGATTTATTTGTAATCAGCATCTGCTGTCACCTTTATCTGAGGATGTGTTGCATTCATCAACTAGCATAATCATTTCGTTTTCTGTTATGTTTCAGACTAATGAGTAGTCTGTTCTGAGACTCCCTGGGGAGGTACACTACCCACATTAAAAATCCCTGCTAAAACTATATGCTAAACTACATGCACTTCAACAGCTGGAAAATCAAGAAGCAGGCGTTAGAGGGAAATCCTGTCAGTGGAATTGGCACTTCATCTAGTGTTATAACTATAATTTCTGTCTGAGTTGCCTGAGCATTACAGACTGTCATTCTGAACTCTATTTAGGCTGGATTTCCGCTGAGTAACTTGAACTTGGCCACACTGACAGCAAGTGTTAAGGGTGGACAACTTCTTTGCTGAGGGGTTCTGCTTCAGGGAATTGAACCACAAATGTCAGACAAACTACTTTTTTGTACTTGCCAGCAAGACTCAGAGGATCAAACTGATAAGTGAAGGATAAAAATTAATAGCCTACCAGAGTTGCAGTCATCTCCTGCAAAGCCTTCCTGGCACACACAGAAACCCTCCTTGCAGATTCCCTTTTTGCTGCAGTTGTTGGCACAGTAAACCAGCGAGCAGTCCTCTCCCACATACCCGGGTCGGCACTGGCACGTCCCGTTGATGCACAGCCCCTGGTCTGAGCAATCGTTGAGACAACGTCCAACCATGCAGTCTTCTCCCGTGAAGGACTCCTCGCACACACACTCCCCGTCGATGCACAAACCGCGGCCTGAGCAGTCTGAAGGGCACCGCGGCTCTGAGCAGTTGTCGCCTCCAAAGTCACGGTCGCACACACATTCCCCCTCGACACAGACACCCTGACCGGAGCAGTCATTGGGGCAGCGAGGCTCGGAGCAGTTTTTGCCAGACCAACCTTCCTCGCAAATGCAGCCACAAAGGTCAAAGCTGAAGCTGCCATGGCCGCTGCAGCCTGGCACAAAGTCCAAACGACCTGGGGATAAAGGTTTGTACATTATATAATGTGACCAAATGACGTCCATTGCAATCACCTTTAAATAAGTTTTTGATATAGTTTATAGTTGTATTTTTCATTCCAGACATTTCTAAAAAAATCAATTATTTCAAGGTCATAAAACTAAAGATATTAAATTGCATTCAACATCCATTCAAGGTTTAATCATCCTTCCACTGTCCTTTTCAGAAGGGCCTTTCATCCTCTTTCTGATTCTGATCATGCCTGCTGGAGATAATCATTTTCTCACTGTAGAGATGGAGCATTTTTCAGAAAATATTTGAACGGCATGATGGTGTCAATGGAGCAGATCCCTTAACCACAATATACTCGGTAACTCTTATTCCAGTCCTCTCATATTTTAATGGTGGCTTCTCCTGAATGGTGAATTTTACCAGAACCAAAGGTTTCTCTACACCTTTCAGACCGAGACAGAAAAAAAACTTTCCTGCCCTTCACCATCAACATTCTGCTGCCGTCTGCCGTCTTTTCTCCTCCTGGTTTACCAGTACAGTTTTTCCACTTCCCACATAGACAGCCCTACGTTTCTTTATCGCTCTGCTTTTAAGAGCCTTGTCTTCTTCAGTACAAATACTCCAGGTAAAGAAACTCATATAAACAAAAATGACATCCTTGCACTTTGCCTGTGTGCTTTTACTTACCCATGGCCGAGCTGTCCCCACAGCATCCAGATCCACACTGAGCTCTGAGCAGGGAGACCTCTCTCTCCAGCATCTCCACTCTGATGGCGAGCTGCTGGATTGTCGTTGTTGCTGGACAACCACACGCTGCTTTTGGAATGTTGATGCGGTGAGTGAATGTCACCTGAACAAGAAGAGCAACAACATGCATTCATTAAATAAAATAGGGTGATTAATTCACTAATTATGAGTCACTATGCATCTCGGCATTCATGAATCACTTACAAAATCTATTCTGACAACAAACCATGGCAGGTTAGAACATGTGACTGTTCACAAACAGACGTCCATTTATTTAAACATCTAGCAGCTACAGAGAGCTTCGGAGCAACACTGTCATTGAACTGATAGAGGTAGGTCCTCTTTTTGCTCTCTCTTTAGCTGCTAAATGCTCCATCAGCTAACCCAATGGTCTGCTGTTTGATTCTGAGCAGGTCGAGTCAATGCTCAATCGATGCTATGAGAGCTGAGAGCTTTCAGAAAAAGTAAAGATGTGGGACATAGCACTTTTATGTTCTACAAGTGCTGTAACATGGAGGACGCTTTAGAGTGATAAAACTGTGTTTGCATCATCACATTGTGACACTCATTGTAGCCACATCTTTTAACAGATGTCAGCAACCCTTTAAGTGCACAGAGGTCATGCTTCAGAGCTTAAGAGTTTCACTAATTACTAATTAATTTTGGATAAAACACCTCATCTCATAAATATAACATGTAAATATGATGCTGAGACAGATGCTGTTCTTTTTGAATCCTTTCCTTGTCCCACGGGCCTAATCACATTTCACTCGGAGTTGTTCCAACATAAATACTGTACCTGCCTCAGTGCTTTACTGCTAATTAAAAACACAAATATAATGCAAAAACCCCTACCTGGCTGTCAGCATCCAGCGTCTGCTCAGTGTATTCTGTTGGTCCGGTTGGATCCATCGGACCCTCGACAGAAGGTCTGGATCCCAACTCAGCACGAGAATCTACAAAGTGTTAAAAACAAACACTATAAAAGGGCTACAGTGAGTTTGTACCAAAACAAATACAAGACCTCATCATCACCTGGGGCTGGTGGTGCGGAGGCGTCTAGGTCAACTGAGCACAGAGACTCCAGGGGTACGTTGATGTTGTAGACGTGGTTAAAGACCACAGGCTGCTCCCCTAGGGTCTGGTTGGAAGCAGAAGGTGACTGACCCACTCCTGAGATCTGCCTCCTCACTCTAGTGGTACGAACCAGTTTGTTGTCCCCTGATGGAGCAGCGTGAGCAGCACCCTGGAGCGAGAGACGATATGAAAGAAAAAAATAACATTTACAAAATGACAGGGTGAAGACCCCCAGAGAAAACAAAACAAGATGGCACTAATACACAGTATATGAAGGATTTTCTTACTAGCTTTCAAACTGAAAACACAATGTTCACATTAAAGATTTGAGTCATTTCCAACAGTGGTGACAGTTCAGTATTTTCAAGTGGTGCTCTCTCTGTGTCTAGCAGAGAATTTCAAATATTTAATACACAGGTAATATTTCAACAGGAAAGAAAAAAAAGACACATGTACTCTGGTTCTTCTCAGAAGCTTACAGTAAGCCAACTTTGTTAATTTGTTTGGTCAAATGGATGTAAAAAATCAAACAAGAATCGACTTTACCTTATGTTAACCTTATCCTGATTATTGAATTAACTAAGGGGGAAATTATTAACTTATTGTCAGAATTATAAAGAATTATTATCAATTATCAGTTAATCAGTTATTGTTGCAGACAGCACAAGTACATTAAGTGAAGCTGGGAACTGTGAAACATTTAATTTAATAACTGTGAGGGTGCACTTTCTATAGACAATAAGAGAAAATATATATAGGCAGCATTATTCATTACTTCTCAATACTCAAACTGAACATGTGGTCTATGTTTGATCTGTGGCTATAATCTCGGCTAAAAATAGTATACTTAGGGTAAATAATGCATTTGAGAAGGGGGAAAATCTCCCGACAGTGCAAATCAGTTACAAAAATCTACCTGTAGAGCAAGAAACAGAGCCAAAGCCAGGATCCAACTTGTTGTAGGCACAGTGGCCCAGTGATGCTGCCGTGCCAGTGGCATTCTGGAGGAAAAAACCTCGCCACTCTTGTCCACTTGTATCTGGGAGAAAGAAGAAAGAGGTAGGTACAATAGTGTTAGTGTGCATGAAAATGATTCAGTGTGCCAGCAAAGAAGAATAACCCCTGTACGAGTACAGGAAGTCCCACTACATTCAGCTCATCCTCTGTAAATGATAAATAAATGCCTTTGATCTGATGTAAAATAATTGGCTTTGGAAGGAAAAAGAAACCCTTACAGGGATTACAGAGCCGGCTAAGAACCTTTGAATGGATTTCATTCCGCAATACCAAATATTTGATCTTCCCACTTGGGAGCAATACAGAAATATTGCTCAGGGAGAGGGCTGATAGATGGATTTCAGCGGAGACATAGTTTGAGTGATGTTGCTGTAATCCCCTCTCCATTGAGTAGGAGAGTGAGAACAGGGACACACTGACATGAAAGCCGCACAGAGGAAGAACTCATGTGGATTCTTCAAGCCGACTGTCACATATCAGCGCAGACATGGTGATGCAGAGCTGGAGTTTCATTTTAAAGCAGCTATTAGAGGTTGTGTCACCAAAATCTACAAAACGTGGATAGGATGATGTGAGTATGAGGTTGAATTTGTTTTGTTTTTTTTTAACCAAATTCAATTATGTTTGTGCCTGTGTATGTGTAGAAGAATGGTTAAGAAGGGGTTAAAAAAAGGCTCACAGATCAGCCTATGTATTCTGTATTCAAGAACCTCTTTTATCACAACAATGAATCTCATGTTGGTGAAGCAGGCTATTGCTCCCAGCTGGCGGCTTTTGAGAGAGCCAGATGGAAGTCTTCTTATCGCACATAACGGGCGCTGCTTTTTTTGATCATTCAGGGTGGAAATGTTGAAACATCAGTGTATTTGCACATAAATGAGAAACAGAGAGACACCCAGTGTGTGTGTCTATACATCCTTTAAAGTTTGTCTCATTCAGGGAAAAGAAATGTGTTTTGTTTTTTCTTTTCTTTTTTTCTAATGAATGGATAGTCAATGTCTTTCTGCTTAAATATTGTGCATACTTCACACTATATTTTCCACCAAGATAGTTGACCAAACTTTTGTGAGTACGCCAGTGTGGAGTTTTGTATGTGTGTGGTGAGCAGATACACATAAAGAAGGTTGACACGTACAGTGTATCATCAAAGACCCACAGGAGAAAGATGACTGGTCATATGTTACCATCTAGAGCATGCCTGGCCTCAGACAGCGTCTTTAATGCCTTTAAAAATGACTTTGGCCTTGCTGGAAATGACTCTTACCCCAGTGCCATTCTCTCCATGCTGAAGAAATGGAAAATGTTCTGCACTGAAACCTCCCCTGAAGCATGCAGCTGCAGCCCAGCATGACAGGAGCCATTTAACTTGTGAATTCACCAAACAAATGAGAACCATGACAATGATGAAAGAGAGAGATGGACAAAGCCAACTGGAACCATCTTGTTTGCAGCTATTAGCCAAAGCAGTGTCTCCTTGGCTGGTTTTACTAGATGGCCGACGCCTGAATGAGAGACATGACTATGACAAATGGCACTACACAAATGTTCATACACTTTGTGAACAGATCAACCTTTACCATGTTGTTTTGTTTTATTTTCCAGCAAGATCAGAGCTGAACACCAACTAAACTCATTATCAGACAATATCTTCAAAAACATCTATGCTAAGTAACAGGCAGTCACTCATCCATATATTCACATTAGATGCTTCACAGGGTTGAGCTAAGACTAATAAACATACTACCTGCCAGTTACATCCCCTACATGTAGCAATTAAAATACACAAGGGCAATGGTGGATTGGTAATAGTTGTGTATGGGCTGTGCTACCCTGGGCCTTTGCAAAATGATCAAAAAAAAAAAAAAAAAAAAAAACTTGACTCTTCTTAGACGCTGGCCTTGGCATAACCACTGGAGCGATTAAATTGTTAATAGACTAGTGACTGGACTTGGATTTTGATGGACTGTAACCATATCATTGCTCCCAATACAGGAACGATTGGGTCCTTACACACAGAAGTCCAAAACCATTGTGTGGACCCTGGAGGTTTGTCCATCTTTATTTCTATAATCTAAAACTATAGCAATACATTTGAGTTAATAAAGAGCTGCAGTCAGTGAATGAGATGTAAAATTCTTACAGACAATCATAACATAAAAGGGTAATAAATGACCAGCCTACAAAACATTAACACGGTGGTTCAATGTTGATCTATTTCAGGCCAACTGGTGGGCACGCCATTGTCTACAAAACAGCTCACCTCACCCACTGATGGTGAAAATTGTACCCATACATGTAGCGTAAACTATGCCTACTGGCTATCGAGGCTAAAAGAAGCTAAAAATATAACAGTATAATAACCTAGAGCTCTATAAATAAAGTCAAGTAAAAAATAGTGGTATTATGAGATCAAAGTGTCATGCAACCTTTTCATCTCACTCTAGACAAAAGAGATAAAAGTGCAGAGTATGCATGGAAAGTATCTTCCTTTAAGGCAAGTAGCAACCCTCTATATAGTTTTACACTGATAGTGATAAAAGTTTGAAAGTGCTTCAAAGTCACAATATTATACTTAATTCACCGGGTCATGGTGCAGGCTGATGCCCAGCAGCATTACCACACACAACAACTCAAGTTTTTTTTCATGGAGGCTCAATTAAGGACAGAACCACTCTTTCAGGGAAAAGAGAATCAGCACCCCTTAGGCGCTGAAAGCTGCCTTCATACTACTTTTTCTTCCAGGAGCAAGAACATATATATTCAGACAAGCCTATGAGCCACTATAAAACAAACTGCAAATTGATACACAGGCTTTCATAACAAATCACATGATGCGTACACAAATATTAGACATGAAGTCTAAAACTGTCCAGGTAAGAATGTGCACAACAGACTGTGAATGCTTTAGTGTATGTGTGTTCACATATACTGTTTATTCACAGCTAAATATCCCAAGCATGTAGAAAAATATAAATTTAATGACTTTGTGAGAGCTGTGAAACAATGCTGTCACTTTATGTATTACCTGGCAATTTCTACAGAGAAATTGGATGAGTTCACCCCCTGTGAGGCTGAAATGAAACTGCCTGCTCCAATTATAATAGAAACCATCAGGACACTTTATGCAATGTCACAAAGGAAAAGGTAAAATATTCATGCCTACACAAAAGAGGCCACTTGGCAAAATAACCTTAAATATGAAATGAATCACAAAAACCAGCACGCTTAAAAGTTTGATGTAAAAAAAAATATAAATCACTTTGATCTAGTCTTTCTAGTCTTTTCATCTTGTTAGATTATACTTTATTTCTCTTTGAGGTGAGCTTTTTTGTGGTCGTGAATCCTGCAATCTTATAACAATATCTTTCTACCTCCAATGTGATTCACAAGCAGCCAAGCTAATATGAAAAGAGAATTCAATCTAAAAAATGCAGAGTGTAATTACATTGAGACCTAATTCTTTGTCACATAGTTCAGAAAGAAGACTTTAATAAGTACTGATGCTGGAAGGGGGTGTCAGGACAGTAAATGGTAAATGACAGTGAAACACTTTCATGCAATCTCGTCATATACAAGGGTACAAACAATACAAATACAAAAACCACATGCACGTTAGTACTGAAAAGATGTTTGTCATGCTTCTTGAATCATCGCGGATGAGTCAGTGAGCCGTTATGCCTCTACGGGTGTCTATCCTTCTTTTATGTTTCCTTCGACCTCTCTCACAGAACAGCAACACACCATGTGATTTTTTTATTGACACTTTACAGGTTGATACGCTGCATCGCCCATCTGGAAACAACAGCAGCTCTGCTTAGATCATACATGTTGCTGATTCTGTCAAGCATGAACTCAACCTGTTCACCCACTTGGTACTTAATATATTCAGATGCAGTCACATTATTCACGTTTGTTGGAGCTTGCATTATGAGTTAAGGAGCAGGTTTATGTAATGAAGTAGCCACTGACTGTCTCTCCAGCAGGAGAAAAAACAACACTTCATTTGTTGTTGTTATTCTCAAGGTATATAGACACAACTGTGTACAGTGTTCCTATTTGATCAGCCTCTGAAACAAGGTGACTTCTCGTCTAATAGGCACAGGCAGCTCTTTCCCTTTTTTAACATAAAATGTTTGCTTAAATTATAAGCTTGGCAATGGAAATAAACAGTGGCTCAAGGCAGAAGCTCATTATTTCCTATTGAAGGCATAAATTATAACAATGAGCATAACATAAGCACTTTCAATTGTCTTTCTTAGTAAACATTACTTTTATAAATAGTATTAATAGTATAACTCCACTCGCCACAGAACATACATTTAGTGCTGCAGTGAAATTTTTGACATTCTGGTTGTATTGCATTAGTCAAACCAAACCAATCATCACATGATCTACATAAAGCAACCACTGTATGGTATTACACATTATATTGACATTGTATGAAGCATTATTTTTTTTCCACAATAGACAATGACAACAGCCGTCATAATATTATTTTCCATGCTGATCAAGGAATATGAGTTCCATTATTTGGGATATAGACAAAGGTTCTGAAATGAGAAACCATGACAGCTCCGATTATAAAATGTCCATTACAAAATTACATGTATGGTGATTTATGGCATTTTCTAAATCTAAGCATGTAGTTAGGAAGCCAGGTTTACACTTCACACATCAACAATTGTCACATTATTTGCTGCAAATTGTATAATTACACTGTGAATTTGAAATAAAACTTTATAAATCACAGAGGCTCGGCAGGATACCTAAGAAAGACAATTCTAATTTAGTTAAAAGCTAGTTGTATTAGTTAATATGATTAGATTGAATTAGACTCAATTAATATAGTGCTAGTTTATTACCATCATATAAAATCAAACTGTTGTGCACAATATCACAGTGTCCCATGTCTTAAGTTTCAGTGCAGGGGTGTCTTTTATCAGCCCTTCGTGGGAACAACAAAAAAGACGACAGTTTGTTATTACCACAACAGTATTAACAGCAGGTTTAAGTGCAGCTTCCTCCCCCATCCATTATGATTCCCTCAGCACGGATGAGTGAAAGCAGCTCTGACTTGTGGGAGTGTTTTGTGCTTGCAGCTCTTCAGTGAAGCTGAGTGGATAGCAGAATTCACAATGGGTCGTGACGTCTCTGTTCCCGTGGGCTCTCTCTCAAACGAGCTGTATCAACTGCATTTACATCTGACAGAACACCCTCTGCACAAGCACACTGCTTCCATTATTTGCATAAGTTTTTCATATACAAATCTTAGTTTAATGCACAGTGTGCATGATTAGGGAAGGACTAGTTTTTGTAATGTATCATAAGAGAAGTAGTGAAAAACAAAAACATGCACAGAAGAATAAATTGTATGCTGAAACACAATACTCTTAAAAAGCCATGAGACAACATACATGAAGCAATATGAGGATTTAAGAATAACAAAAATGGAAAAAGAGCAATTGGCTAAACAAGTCTCTCACATGCAACCAGCTGCATCATGAAGCGAGATGTAATACCTCTCTTCCCACAAATAGATCATGATCATAGCCTCTCTCTGAAAAAATGTGTGTATCTGTGTAGGGACCCACAGGAGATTTACATCTCGGTTGGATTACGCAGGGATACGCACTGGAAAGCTTTATTAACACTTACACGGGGTGTGTGTGTGTGTGTGTTCACTCTCTTTCCATGGCCACAGGGCTTTTCAGATTGTTTCCTCCTCACTAAGTGTTTGCTGTCTGCCCTGTGGACATATGTCTCAATCTGTGTACGTTGTCTCTCCCCTCTCTGTGGCCCCCTGGGGACTCCACAACAACATATAAATCAGCCAAAGGGACCAGTTGACTGTCACTGAGGAGTCCAGGGAAGGACAGTGAACATGTTTATGAACCAACTGGCCTCTGTAATCTAGCTGCTTTGAAACACTGTAATCATGAGGTGCAAAGGAAGTTGTATGGCTAGATGTTGAACTGCCTCCTTGGGGTAAAAAAAAGGGAGGGGGACATTTTGTTGTGATACTTACACTTCCTCATGAATTTATTCACCTCTTGTGCTGGTCCATCTTCCCTTATTTGCTGCTTTCATTTTTCATTATCACAAGTTGTCATTTTTGCCATCTCCTTTTATCTCTTTTCATTTTTTCTCTTTCTCTGAGGATTTTCTTTATCCCTAGAAGTCATTTTTATACTCTGCACAGTAAATCTGTTCTCCCAGAAATGCTGATTTTCAGGCCCAAAGCCACAAACTCTACTTTAGCGACGGAAAGACTGAATTTTCTCCACTCTGTGCTCATTTATTTCCAACTCTCCTTTTCTGGCAGAAGCCCTGTTATCCCCTCCTTGCTTGCCCCATGGAAGTAAAGCCATAACCTCCATTTGCACAGGTTAATGTGTAGTCACCTCAACATGAACATAAAACCAATACCAGGGCTTCTTGCGTGGGTGATCGCTCACTCTGTCCCTCTTGCTCTTTCTTGCTTTGCTCTTTTCTTTCGCTATCCCCGGATCTGTATTTCTTTCTCTGTGTCTCCTCCCTCAATCGCTCTTTCTCCCCCTCCACCTTGTAAATTGGACTCTGGCAACATTACGATGCTTTTCTCATTATTCCCATCACTCCGGCCAAATTGCCTTGTCTTTCAGGGCCATTGGGCTCTGCTCATTGGCTGCTCCGGCAACCTGGGGGCTACATGAGTCTTTTCCTCCGTCTCAAAGGCTGCTTCACAGCAAAGATGGAACCAAGAAATGGATTCAATTCTATGGCAAATTATACAACCTCAGGCCACTGATGACTGCCTAGTCCACACTTAACACTGTCTCCATTTATCACTGGACATGTAAACAAATGTTCACAGAAGGAAACGGAGAAAAGTAAAGTAATAAAGCAATAGTCTTGGTATTTAATCCCAACCATTCCATGAGTAACAGAAATCTAGGTAGGCTAAAGTCAGGTAAAATAAAAAAGTACTATGAGGATCTGAGAAGAATGTATCCTCTGCAACACCAATCTATAAAAAATGGCATGTGCAAGATGACAAGTGCAACCAATTACAAGAGGTTTTCATTTACTGTAACATCTACAGTGCAGTCAGTGACACCATGTTTTTTTTTTGCCACCAGATTTCCATTTACACCGCACTGCTTAAAATGCAGCTCAGCTATGTGTATTTGTACTCCATCTATTTTTCCTTCTGTAGGAAGTAGATAGGGTCAATGATAGAAAATCTAGCATGATTTATGGAAATTCAGCATCTGCTGTGGTCCACTGCAACAATGAAATCATCATCGATAAAACAGCGTCTTTCAGCTCCTCCTTCATCCTGGGGAAGAGGACATAGTGTAAGTATGCCCAATCAAGTGAATGGGAATGAGTTCATATTTGTGGCCATCCCTACTGTGCACTTGTGAGCTCATGCAATATCCTGGTTGGAAGAGCACTGAATCTTCGTGTTCGGACTGTCTCAAAAAATTACTGAAGTGAGATCCTGTTTAGTTTGTCCCTTTTCAAGCTCTTCCTTTGCATCCTGGTAAAATAAGAGGCCATCACCTTGCCTGCACACCTTGCTGATTTAGCTTTCTTCTGAGCTGTTTCCTCTATTTCAATTGTTCTTTTATGCCTGCTTGGAAGTAGTCCAAAGTCCTATTATATACTGCTGGAGCAATGTGTCAGAATCTACCTCAGAAGAGGCAGATTGTCCGTTGACATGTTGCACTGAAGATGCTGCTCACTAGGCCCAAAGAGTTTCAAGTTACAGCAAACTGACAGCACGGTCATTTCTCAGTATGTTGATCTGTAAAGAGTGTCTCAGTGTTGTCCTGTTGATGGTGATCGGACTTCCAAGACTGAGGTCAACGTTCTGACTCTCTCTGCCATATTTAAAATTCAGCAGTCCACTTGCTTACTGTGTTGTTAGAAGGAGCACCTACCATTTGTGCTTCTACCATGTAAGCCTGTGAGACTACACAATTGAATGATACCATGAAGGCCGAGATTGAAGATGCTGCTGACTTGTCTTTCCTTCATCATGGTTAAACCTTAGAGAAAATATTTTCTTTCACAAATGAGAACAATTGTGACCATTTAGAACAAAATGGGAGAAACTGTAATTACAGATGCATGCTAAATAAAAAAAAAGTAAAAAAAATAAAACGAAAGACAGAAACAGCACAAGAAACGCACTGAAAGCATAAAAATGGATGAGAACAAATAGGAATAAAAAAAACACTACCGGAGGGGAGGGACACAAAATGGACGAGAGAGGAGAAGGGCACAGGAGACAGAACAGGCCAAAGAGATGGAGTGGACGGATGAAAAGAGGCGAAAGGACAGTTAAAAATTTACAGAATGAAGGTAAATGCTTAAGTCCTTTTGAGTTCACTCAGCTATGAGTCACCAGGATCTGAAAAGATTTTTTCTGCCTTCACCATCTGCTACAGCTGAATGCCTACTGCTCCTCTATTATACGTGGCTTTTAGCAAATTCATTTCACGTCAGAGCTGCCTGCTGGTCATTTTAGAATGGACAAAAAAATAAAAAATAAACAAAACAAAAAGGTAGGAAGTAAAGTGAGCCAAAAGGTCTGCATTTTACATAAACAAAAACAAGTGTTCTTTCTTTACATACTGCATGTAGCAAAGTCCACAGTAACTGCTTTGCTTTGATAATTCATCAGTATCCCTGCTATTTTATGCATACCTGATTTTTTCCTTTCCCTTTTATGGCACCTGCATAAAACACATCAAACAGTCTGTCAGTGCCTTGTTTGACATGCGTTTATAGTCCTCTGCCTTTTTTTCCCTCCTCTTACCTTTTTGCTCAAACATCACCTAAAACAGAAAAAATGGACAAAAACTTCAAAAACCTCCCATCTGTCCCCCCATGAGTGGCTGTTGTCTGTTGGTCCCCTGTCCCTCTCTCCCTTTCCTGGCAAGCCACATCCCTTCTTTCATCTTCTGCTTTCAAAGGCTTTTGTTTCTTATGGGACAGAAATGACAACACATCCGGCTGTAGCTTTTATACACTGTAAATAGGTGGAGGAAAAAAAAAAAGTCATCCTCCTCCTCCCACCTGTGCTAGCCGTTTTTCTCTCTCCTCTATGATTTAAGGTGGGTTGGAAGCAACAATCCAATACCATAAGCTGTGCAGAGACGATAAAGCAACTTGGAGGGATCAAAAGGATTGACATGTTCTTCTGTTGCAGCTGTCTGTTCAGTGCCATGACAGCGAGGGAGGAAGTGCTCCTGGCGCTCAGGAGGGATTGTATTCAATTACCAAATAAACAGCTCGATGACAGAGAACCACAATAAGTGCTTCCTTTAAAACCCAAGCGGTATTATGTTTCATTATTATGGGCATCGGCTTGTATTTGTGGTGACATTACCCCACTTAATAAATAACCATCATGTTTGTCAAAGTCTTTATGTTGGAGCATTTGATTTGATTCATGAGTTCTAGTCATTTTTTTCCAAATCTATAAACAAAGTGCAGAAAAATACACATTAACTATGGCAGACCATAAAAAGCAGATATAAGAGCTATGACTGATCCACTCGCTGCAGCAAGTGGATCATGTTGAATCTGCTGCCCAAAGATTTCGCATCCATGTACAGTGGTACCTTGGTTTGTGAAAATAATTTGTTCCGGAAACGTGCTTGTAATAGAAAGCACTCGTGTATCAAAGCAAATTTCCGCATAAAACATACTGGGAACTCAGATGATTTGTTCCACAACCCAAAAATATTCATATAAAAATGATACAAAACATAAAGGAGGAGGATTATTATGTAGACAACTTTCACTATCACTAACTGTATGCCTTTTTGCACTGCTATCTGTGAGTGTGTCACTACGACTTGTGTGTATAAAGTGTGCATGTGTTCACAATGCTATAGTAAACAGTATACGCTTGCCTTGCACGGATGTTGACTATATGAGTAAGGCATGCCGACACAGACCGAGCATGGGAGCTGATTACCCACAAGAGAGAAAGAAGAGCAGCGAGAGAAAGAAGAACCACAGACCCAGCTGGAATTACATGACGCTTGACAGATAAACCATATACACACAACTCGTATTGCAACACACCGCTCGTTTATCAAGTTGAAATTTATTTAACAAGAACAAGCATCTTTTTCAGCAGGAAAATAAAGTTGAATGTCATCTTCTAGCTTGTAAATCCACAGTATCATTATTTTGTCAAAAAGTGTTTTCACTGACATTTTCTTAATGCCTGCTCTGTCCCACAAGGTCCAGATTGGTTGGACCTCCATTACTTGAGGTCAGGTTGTCTCACAATATAAATTATGGACCAAGCTACGACTGGGCTCAAGAGGCTTTTCTTATTGATTGAACTACAAAGTGGGACATTTTGGTAAGCCTTTTATTAGTGGTTAAATGAAGACAAATGATCAAAAAAAGTCCCTTGACAAACCCTGAGGAACTATCTTAAGGTATAAATTGGTCCTACTGTTTAAAGAAGTTGTTGGACTTCCTACATTTCAACTTAAATACATAAAGAATTAAGCTAAATTTCATCAGCAAACAAAAAGCTAAGTCTCATAAAACACTGAACCTTTCATAACTTCACTGCCTAGTAGTGCAAAGAAGGACTTATTTTATTCATTACCTTTAAGACACGTCTTGGACTCGGACCTGCATGTATCTGAGCTTTTAAGCCTTTGTGAGCCCAAGCACAGCTTGAGATGCTGAGGCAGCACTGCTTTGGTCATTTCACAGTCTAGACAGACGACTGAGGATTACCAAGCTTTCTTCATCAGGGTCCCGCAAGACTTTCTGAACAACCTGACTGATGAGATTGAGCCAAACTCTCTAAAAACCTACTTTGAGAATTGCAATTTGTTAAGCAGCAGTGTGTTTTTGATGTTGCTGTTTCAATTGCTGTTTGCTTTTGCAATTAAGGACAGTGCGCTTTGCTGAAACTTGCTTCTGTGTCCTTTTACTTTTTGCTGGCTACAGTGCAATTGCATTTTCTCTACTGTAGGAATTATACAGGCTGTTAAAGGAAATGTCAGGTTTTTAGGAGCTAGGGGCAGTCTGTTGAGACATCTAGTATTGATCCAGTTTACACAGGGTCAAATTGAAGAAGCCTTCAATACAGAGGGAGGTAAGGTCAGACTGAATGGGTTATCTCGGCTACATCTCGGTACCAGGACATCAGATTGTGATGCTATCAGTTCCAGGAATAGCCTGGTGAGGAGGAGATACAAAGGTTCGCTTCATTAGCAGAAAGCCTGTCACAGTGACAGACTACACTGACTGTTTTCAACAGCATGGTTCAACAGTGCAAACGTAGAAAGAGAAGACCATTTCACCACTAAGGGTACAACTATAAATAAAATGAGGACTACTTAAAGAGCAGTTCTTGTCTCAAATCATTCACTTGACAGTTCTTTGGCAACAAAATGAGTGGAGAAATGGATGGCATGCTTTGGTTATGTGGTCATAATTTCTCTTTCAATATTTTAATCCAAAATGTCTAAATGTCTAAAAGTTTCTTGTTTAAATCTTTACATCTCACTTAACTGCCATTTTTCTGTAACTTAATACACTTTCTGGTTGCTATTTTTAAATTGCTTGTAGAAGTACATTGTGTTTGTGCCATTGTGTTTGCTACTTTGGTACTTTACCTGCAATTTAGGAACAAACAACATTCAATTGATTGACAGGTGAACAGATAAAGCTAACATAGAAGCAGATGGGTCAACCACCACTTGTCAGTTGATTGGTCACCCTCAGACCACTTCCAAAAAATGCACAAAAAGCACATTGGCTGCCATTTTGACATGAGATGATGTCCAAAATTGTGAAAAACAAAATAATCAAAAAAACTGTATCATTCAAAACAGCTGCCTTCAACCCAACTTTATGTATTTTTAATATACCCTACATTTTAAGGTAGCTCCATACATTACTATGATATGCAATATATAGTGATAGTTCTGTGCTTTAGAATGTTGTGTGTTGTGACTACAGAGGAAAAAAAAGCAACCTGAGACACGATGCATAATCCACCTTATTCTAAAATCTGTCTAAGAGAAACTTCAGTCAAACCTTAACTCCCCAGATATATGTGCTGAAATTTGTCAGTGCTGTCAGTGGAAGTTAAAAGAATTTCACATTCAAAGTTACTTCTCTGGGGTTTGTCTGTCCTTACTCTGCAGTTTATCATCTTCTGTAAAAGTTATGTTTCATGTGATTTCCTGTCATGTAGTCACAATGTTTACTCCCTGTAGTGGAGACGCACTCCCACAATGTTGGCTCACAATATAGCTGTTTGAGTGTTTATGCACAGTAGAAGAGTCTATCTACAGACTATCCCCTGGTGTGACCAGGATTTGTCCCAACCCAACGCTGATTTCCTGACTTCATATATTTGCTCAGAGGTATGTACAGAAGAGTTTTTGCCAAACGCTTCTCTTCAGCTGTTTGTCTCCCACTCTTCTGGATGCCCACTGTCTCCTGGTGCTGCTACCATAATCAGGACTGGCACAGGCACACAGACCATAATCCCCATTGATTAGAAACCTGAGATCAAAAGCTTCCACTGCTGTCACTCTCGCCTCTTGTCTCCACTCCTTTCAGGCTGCTCCTTTCTCTTTCTCTCTCTCCATCATTCCTGCTCTTTCTCTGTGTTCTGGGTATAACTTCTTGTTCTCAAGCCCACCTATCTTTCAGCTCCTCATGCCTTAACTGATGATGTACTACTAATAACCAGAACCTAAGCTCAATCAGGACACATCAGTCAGAATAAACTGGCTTATTCTGAAACACATTTGCTCGACCACATGATGTTTAGTGGCTTAGTAGATTCCACATCATGACTGGGGCTGCAGGTGGCTTATCCTCTCATGTTTAATGTCAGCAGGAGTAACATAGCTGCTTAATCATTGGAAAGCTTGACAATAAAGGGACAACAGAGGCTCACTATCTTACTGTCTCTGTTTTGCGACCTGTCCTTTTTGGTTTTATTCTTACTCATATCTTAAATTGCTTTTTCTCTCTCTCTGCTGCTATCGACACAAGTGTTCTATTAGGGCAATGTAGAAGTCATTTACCCAGACTGTTTCTGTGGTTTCCTTCAATTCTGCAGGCACATAATGATGTATTCACCTGTAACATCCTCTATATTTAATATCTCATTACTAGCATTAAAAACCACTGGGCCTCCGTTATTGTAACATAACAAAGACAAACAAGCTCAAGCCTCTGAAGATTACTCACACTGAGGATTCAACTTGTATCTGTAGCAATGGAACAGTGCATATAATATATAATCAGGGCTGGGAGATATGGCTTAAAAATATGATCTCAAAATGTATCACATGAAACCCAAATTATGATTTTAATATCACATGTGACACTGTAACAAAAACAAATGGCAAGGAGTGTAAAATTAAATCTCCTCATAAAAATCCTGTCTAAATAAATTTATTTTAAATATCCAGAGAAAATCACATTTGATTCTCGGGACACATCCCGAGGACATTGACTACACTACTAATAATAATAATAATACTAATCACTGCCAAAAACTGAAATCTGTGTGAAAAAAGCTTCCTGGTCCGGTGTGTGAGCACAGTAGGCTGTGTACCTATTCTGTCCTAGATCCCAGGGCTGAAAATTTAATTAAGTGATGAAGATACCCAAGCTGGTTAACCCACATGCAATTAGGCAGAGCAGTGCAACCTATTCCCAAATCGAAGAGTGCAGATGAATCACACATATCACTGCAGAGGTGGTGAAGCCCTCTGAAAGAAGGAGCACTCATTAAAAATGAAATACGGCTAAGGACATTGCTCTAGCTGTACTGAAAGGTATACTGATATTTATACATGAAATACATGTACACTACATTATAAATGTACTAAGACTAATATAGGAAAGTGATTTTGGTGCTGGTTCAAAACAATACAACAATAATGGGAGTATTTGTGATCATTTCTATCTTGTATAATAGATTATAATGGTCGATCACTGCACTAGTTCTAGCTTAATTCATCCGGACCTTGCACAAAAAATGGGCTTCAGCCTGTTCCTACCAACCGTGGAGCTACTACAACCAACAAGGGTGCAGAGAAGTGTTTTGTGCATGTTTCTAAAAACCGAGGTTTCTGAAACTAGAATCAGATGTTTACAAGTGCAACACATAACCAGGAACCTCAAAAAAATCCAGTCAAAACCACAATGCTGGAGCACCTGTAACCCTGGAAATGACAGATCCTGTGGCCACCAATGTGACACTGTGACAATGTGTTCAGGAGGAAAAAGAAGAAAAAAAACAACCTCCAACAAATAAAAAGGATAATGAGACAAGGTTCCATGTGATTCTATTGACAGCATAACCTTCACTGCTTGTGTATAAAACCAGATAGAATACAGACACAGAGGAAAAATCAAGTCAAAAAGGAAACCTTATAGCTGAATGTGCACTCTGTAATGTGTGTTTGCAGTGACTATTGTCGGTTTACCAGACCAAGCGTAAACATTCTGTGACTCCACTCTATACATCTGAGGGATTTATGGTAAAGCACAACACTCACTATAGAGTTGTATTTGTCTTGGTGTGATAGCAAGATTTCTGTGAAAAAAGCAGATAATATGTGTGTGTGTGTGTGTGTGTGTGTGTACATCTGTCATATAATAGAAAATTGGCAATCTATTTGTGTTCCTATTAGAAAGCCAGTTATGGTGATGAATACATACATGGAAATTAGCCCAAGATGAGGGCTAATTGTCTGATTAGATGTGCTTCAGGTTGATAGATGCACAATAAGCCCATGCACATAAAGCAGTCATTAAGGAACATTAGACCATTAAATTGAACATTACACTATAGCCACAGGGGGAAAAAAAAGCGGGTGTTCATTAATGCGTCTCAACACGTAGGTGCGGGCCTATGTTTATGTGCGTGCATGGTACCTTTTCTGTGACTTTGTTCTCTTGTTGCCAGTCTCTGTCTGACTCTGCACCTGTCTAAGAGAGTGGAAACATTAAATTAGCATTACAATAATTACACATTTAAACAGCTTTCTCCCTGACTTATGAGTACAAGATTCTCTAAAAATCATTTGAAATGCTAATTGCTCTGTGGCTAACACGAACAGGCCGAAGTGAATATTGGTCCTACACATGCTACATAATGCAAAATAAAGATACATGCAAACCACAGGTAGGAACACACACATAAAGCTTTTAGAAGTCTTCTCTTGTAGCTTCGAACCCTACCTTTGATGCCTCTCCTAAAATGAGAGCGTAACAATGGGGCATTGCAGGGAGACTAAGGTTTAAGTATGTACACTTTCCCCCACTGAGAAAGATGCTCTTCTATCAACATGAAAGAAAGAAAAAGTACTCATTTGCTTTCCTCATATGGTGCACTACTTAGTTTTTCTCTCTCTCTTTTTTTATGTTGTTGTTGCAACGAACCTCCTGAGGCACACACACTCCCACGCAAACACAAAGCCAAGCCGTGTTTGCTCTTGAGGGTGTCTCACCCTCAGAGAGATAAAATGACATGCTTTGCTGGCCGGGCTGTTTTCAGCACAGAGGAATTGCAAATTCTCTGAAAACGGTGTCATTTTCACTTGGGTTTCTTCCAGCAAAGAAGGTTGATTAAATAAACAAAGGAACTCGCCTCCACTGTTAGTTCTTCAAACATAGTAAGAGGAAAAGATACTCATCTCCATCTGTCCTCTTCATAAGGGAAATTAACATGCAAATTCAGACTGTTTACATATTTGAATACTGCTTTCAAATGTATACCACACATTATATATCTTCCTCTTTTTAGGGAGTATGAGGATGGATTATTCAAATGTAACTTTGATTTACACCCATTATATAACAACATTTAAACAGGCATTATTACATGCAAACATATCTTATCCTTGAAAGCAAATGAATGCTTATTAAGAACTTTCTGATATATCTCTTTTTTTATTTGCTGCCATTTAATAGTGATCATTTCTCTTTAAACGCTAGCACGTCATTTCTATAGCTCCTAACGACACAAGACGAACCTTGTGATTGTCACACAAAAAGACAGAGCGAAAACGGGAACAAAACACTAAAACAGATCGACAATAAAGCCCAGGCATCTATGCAGGGGTATGATGTACAGAGGTGATGTTGCCATACCTACTTACTATATCAAGCAGCTATTCTGAGGCTAAGAAATTAAGCAAACACCGAAGTGTGTTCGTTTTAACTGGGATCATGAGACCAAGTAAAGGGAAGCCAGACCTTCAGGAGTCCAACTGCCCTTTCACAGTCAACAGATGTCGACAAGCAATAAATATATGAGAGAAAATATCTCAGTTTCGTTTGTATTTTTTCTTGAAACTGTCACATTTGAGGCAGGCAATGACAGCACAAACTCTCAGCCAATTTAACAGATTAACAGAAACCAGTTTTTCCTTTACAAACTTCAGCAGTAAGTTATAGACCTAGTGTTTCATTTGAATGTCAAAAGGATTTGCAAACCAATAATTCACTCACAAACAATGAAACGGGCATCTTGAAATCACTCACACAAACATGCCCAGGCTTTTTGTATTTTTTTTCCTGCATGCTGTCTCACTGAGAGTGCACAACATTACAGATGGTCCTGTTTTCTATTCTGACTGCTTTGTAGTTGCTCTGTGCAACACTGAGGAATGCTTTAGAATGTAAATCATGTTAAGTTCCTGCAGTTTATTCGCTGGGTTAGCAACTACTAAAAATTGCTGTAACTGCAAAAAAAAAAGAAAAAATATGAGCATAAACAAATGAGTGCGTGTAATAAATTTGCATTCCTCTGTCTTGGCATAAGCATGACCAAACAATAGCAAGAAGCATAAGAAATAAAGTTGGCGGAGCTATTATTACTGGTTGAAGTCTGTAGTTGGAAATCATAGATCGGACAACATTATGCTTACATACAGTACCATGCTTAAACTGGATGGCCAGAACAGTTCATCTGGACATCTAGGCACAAGTCTGGCCAGAGGAGTGAAATAACAGTGTTCCGTGTGAAGAGGCTGGGATGGTGGATCATTGCTATAGAGGCTAAAGCTGCAGACTTTACCCACGAGGCTGAGGTAAAACATCCCTTTATGCCATTATATACACAATAGGCATGCCGTATAACACATAAAATGTGGCTGTGATTAAAAACTCAAGGTAATTAAACCAAAAGGAGAGGTTCCAAACTTTGTCAGTGTTGTGCACTTACATTTAAACCACAAAGCCTAAATATATATTGCTGTCTATAGTCCTCAATCTTAACATAATTCAGTACAAATGCAACCAGGGCCACTGCATAAATCATATTGGCTTACTGAATTGAGAGCGTATGAAATATCTCAGATGATAGATAGTCGGTATTTAGTCAGGATGGCACAGAGCCACTAGTGAATTCTCTAGTGAGACACGTACACACACATACACACACACACTCAAAGAGAGAGACTGAGAAAGAAAAGAAAAGAGAAAGACAGACTGAAACACATCCCAGTCCATCTCACTCTTTCAAACACACACATTCATACTTCTATACCCTACTCAGAGCTCAGGACTTGTATGAATCAGCCTCTCTCTCACTGTGCAGTTTTTTTTATTTTTTAAATCAGTGGACGATCCCATTTCCTTTGTGTTGATGCAGCAGATGGATTCCCTCCCACTAACCATTCATCAACTGCCACACCAAAACCTGCCTTTTGCCCCCTTTACGCCAATGAAAAATGGGTTTCAGACCATCTCTATCCACCAGAAAGTAAAAATCGTTTAATGTGTCATCAAACCATTTTCATCACATGGTTCTACTACAGCTTTTTTTTTTCTTTGTTTCATTGCAAAAAGTGAAATAGTATGAAATGGTACAAGGATACCTGAAGAATATAATCATCAGTGAAGAAACTCACTGAGAAACACTGACAATTCTTGCCAACCATGATCCAACACAATTATCAAAGATCATTATTTTCTTGGTCTCAAACCAGTTATTACTCACAAGTTCAATTCACACTGATGTTTCTATGTCATGATTTTTCAGAAATCTCTCCACTATGTCATCACAGTTTATTTATGGGAGTGAAGGCAGCTGAAAATGAGACATTTCTTACTTACTTTGCAGTAGAGGAAATGAAATTCAGACTACATTTGCAAGAGGACTCCAGCGCCTTTGTGAATTAAAACGTTTAAACAAAAAAAAAAATCGTATGCATATTGTGTTGAGCTAAAACAAAAGTATTTAATGTAGGGGTATTCACTTTTTACTAGTTCTGCCGATGTCTCTGCTAATGCACAATGACTATTAGTCTTTAAGTAAACTTTTAGGATCAGAGCAACTGTATCACACAGCTACAGGGATATCGTGTTTATTTAATCATCAAGTGACAAGAATTGTGCAATTCAGTTCGGAAATTTGCTGGAAGGTGCACAAAAGTCACACCATAGAGAAAAACAATAAAGTTTATGCAAAAGTGACTCCTCAACTGACCTCAATGTTCCAATGTCAGTGCAGAAAGAAACATCCTTGTACAAACATAGCTTTGATCTCTATATATACTTTCCCTTCTCATGACCTTTGTACAGAGGCATATTTTAAATGTATAGCACAAAGTTATATAAAAGCTATGTATAACAATGGGTGGGTGCTATCAGGGTGCTAGCTGTCTGCTGAGGGATCACAGTGCATGTACAAACAGAGAAGATAACAGAACAGTCAGAGGAAGAAAGGAAAGGTTTCATCCAAGTTTGAACTGCCGTGTGACTGATCTGCAAATTGGAAAGCTGGTGTGACAGCAATAACTTTTTGGACTTTCAGAATGAAATTAATTTGTCAGTCCCAATTGTGATTTAATAACTAAGTGTTAAATCATGACAACAAAATGTGAAGTTGAGCAGGTTTTGTGCTGTGAAAATTCACATGCAAAATGGGAAAATAAGTGAATGCTTGAATGTTGTGCAATCAGCTTGATTACAGGTGTTTGATCCACTGTGTGTAATTTCTTCCCACACCAGTCTTTCGCTGAAGTGTGCGTGTGTGGGTGCACCCACCTCTCTGTGCCTGCAAAGGCTGTCTTGAGTAGGATATACTCATATTACATAATTAGTATTGCATGGATTGTTTACATGCAATACTCATTAAATATGGCTGTGAGAGAACTACATTTATATAACTGCAGCTGATGCCACATGACATGTCTCCAAACATATCAAAGCAAATATTACAGTAAATAATCTAAAAGAGTCTAAAAAGTCTCAGAGAAGATAAAGCTTCTAAATAACTGGGCCCTTATGTCTGACTGTTAAAAATAATGGTCATCAGTGCTGTTGTTCCATGATCAGTCAGACCGTTAAGAAGTTTTGGTGAATTAAAAATGACTTTTTTAATCCCTGTGGGGAAATTAGTTTGTAGTAGCAGCATATCAAAGAACAATACATACAACGTATACAAGAAAAAACTCTTATATACACATACACGCACCTAGTAGGAGATTTCGGTAGAAACACACACACACAAAATCGGTAACTTTTCTCTGCACAAACAAAACTTTTTAATCAGAGTTTATAGGCTTATCAATTAGGCCACATGCAGTATCTTATTCAAGAAACTGAGCAGCTTTTATATTTTATATCACAGCATGAGTTGACAGGACCTTAGAGAGGTCCTGTCAATGCTATGCACATTAAAACCTTCAAATCCTGCTTCTCCTGCTGATTTGAAAGAACGACTATCATGAAAAGGCATATGCTGGATTAGCAGCTTAAATAAAGTGTAATTTGTCCTACTGAGGTGGAAAAGTTGGCACAAAGTTAAAGGGTCTGTAAGGGCTGACTTTTAGCCAACGTTTTCGCACTCTGGCTTCAGTTTAAAGCCACAGATCCTGCTTGAATAAAACTAGATTGGCAAACAACTTGTGCAAACAAGTGCTTTTACAAAATAAATATATATATTTTCAAATATGATATGACTAACTGTTGCACTGGTTCTTCCATATGGTTGATGTATAATTTTTATGTTTTTTATTGTTTTATTTTTTATGTATCTAGATTTATGCAGACATTGGATCTCATTCTGTCCCACCACAGAAATAAAATAAAGATATTTTTTGTCATTTAAATTACAATGAGATAATGATACCTACTACCTACTTGTCACAATTAAATTCATCAACCAATGGAACAACGAGGTGATCGAACTATAATACACACAATTCACCGTTTACACTGCATATAACACAGGTTATACAGACCAGTCCAACACTTCTCTGTACCAAACAGGTAATCTCTCTCTACATCTATCTTTTGGGTTTATACACATACACACACACACACACAATCTCCCTCACTCATCACATTTTGCAGACGGCACAGTCCTTGTCGGAGCAGTGCAGAGAGGTTAGGGCTGCAGGTCAGACCACGGAAATCCTGGAGGATGAGTGGGATTGTGAGGGGAGCGTGAGAGAGAGGTAGAGAGCAGCACTCAATCAGTTTCTATTGAATCTCACTACAGTGGGAACATTATAAGTAATGTGGGGCATGAAGACACAAGCCTGTGCGTGTCTTTACACGGTAAGTAGAGCACACCACTGGGCTCTCACTAAACAGTCAATGGACTTGATGAAATAATGACTTCGGAAAGCAGTTTTTACTATTATTATATTATTATAGTAATTTTATTAGTAAATAGTTCCATTTGGTGCCAATCGAGAAACTGAAAACAGGAAAAACTGCCCAGTATGATTTGAACTGTATACAATAGCTTTTTATTAAATCTAGAGAGCAACAAAAAAAAACCTATAAAAAAAACCTATATTCAATTTATGGCACAACAATGGAAATGAGACAGGGCATGTCCATGGTGGACATGCCCTGTCTCATTTCCAGAGCGACCAAGTGAGACAAATTAACAACGCCTGAACTCCCAAACCAGCCTGAACCTATGCAAGTAAGTGTGGGACAGTCAAGAAAAGATGTCGGGTTACATTAGGCTGTAGTCAAATGTTTAAAATCTGCTCTGGATTCTTGGAGGTACTGTTCTCATTACCGTTGAGGATTTCCTACCACATGTTTGGCATCCAGAATATGATACATTAAACGAAGATTAATGTAGAAATGCAGAAAATCCTGAGAGGCTCTTTTGTCAATGTTGGGAACCCTGCCAAGATAATTAAGCTTTTTCAATACAGATGACATTTAAATGAACAGAACAAAACATTTTACATTTAACATTTTACTATAGCATGTAGGTGATTGGAACTTTTCAATGTATCAACAAAATGGGAAAAAGGCTCATCAATCATGTGTTTGCAGGTTAAAAGAGTCCACCGAGGTTAGTTATCTTTAGTTACATTCTGAACGGTTGTGTTTTATATATTTTAAGCTTGTTTTAACCGTGGTATTAATCCTGCAACACAAATGCAAACACCAGTGAGTATGCATGTGTGTGTGACATATAAACCCTACTGTGTATCCTGTTCTTTTGAGTTAAACCTTTCCAATGATCTCAGGAGATGGACCTGCCTCCTGATGAGCAAAACTGCATTTGGAAAGTGGAGGGAAGCTTTGATAAAAGTTTTTCTATTACCTCAGTTATTCAAGCAAAACTGGCGAATCAACTTTGCATGTTTCATTGATTCCCAGGAACCTTTTCATACATTTAATAGTCACCTTCCTGAATACAGGTTCAGATTTTTGCAGCCTGCAAACCATTAAGGAAGAAGTTAAACCAGGGGTGTGTGCTGTAATCATGTTCATACAGTGGGTTATACTACTAAAGTCAATGGGATCTTAGTGGTGCCACAAAAGGATGTACATGATACTATGTGTACCATATAACCAGCCGAACAACAGAAAATCAGTCTTTATAACAGCTATGCAGAGTAAGTGTATTTACCCAAGATGGTTCTCTACCAGTACCAGGAAGATGTCAAAAGAGGTTGTTATTTCCATTCCTTGGAAAGTGCCACTTTGTATGTGCTGCCTGCATGTCATATATGTTGCCTGCATGTCATATATGTTGTATGAAACATCCTGATGAAAAAACACCACATTTTGCTGATAATATGTCTACAAGTTTACACACGATTCTTCATCTATGCTAAAGTGGGACAGACTTTCACTTCTGCGGTTAACTAGTTTTAAATCACAGCTGGACTTGCCATAAAAACTACTGTTTACAGTTAGGCATTACAACAGGGGTTAGGTAAATATGGTCTTGATATAACTAACACATTTTACAAGGAAGACCGTTCATGTAGCACAGTCGCAATTTTTAGCTACCATCAGGAAAAGTTCCTGTCAGAGAAAGCCAGAGCAGCCAGAGAAATAATGCAATATTATAAGGACTAAAATACCAACCTCACTTGTCACTACAGTAGCTGAAAAGAGAGTTTTAACCCTAAAACTAACTTTACCTTTTTTTTAATGCTGAACCTTACAAACTTGTTTTAACAACTAACCCCAACAGTAACTAAAGAACTGCAACAAAGCGGTGTCAGGGTGTTCCACTGCAGTGGTAGGGCCACCAACCAACCCTCCAAGCTCCTTAGCCTGTCTTGTTAAGCTATATGGCTGCCATATTCGGAAGATGTGAAGCCATCCAGGTAAATGTAACCATGTGTACTATCTGGGGAAATAATTATCAACTGGATGTGTTCTTCTCTTTATTGGAAGTGACATTCCACTCAAGGGTGGTGTCTTCACACAAAATACAAGAAAAAAATCCTATGGATGAATGTTCATCCAAATGCAATAAAACAGATACAAACTGTGGACTTATTTTCTTTTGTCTTGTATTTTTCACCCCCTCCCTCCCTTCCTCTCTCTCTCTCTATCCTATGCTGCTACTGTGCTGTCATCTTGCTTCAATGATATCTGCTGTAGACACAACAAAGATCAAGAACACTTCTGCACTGATTCTTTGCTTTGTTAGGACACTAAATTCTGCTTCAGTGCGCTCTGCTAAACGAACAATCGCACACAGATACACACCCATGTGCACACACAGACACAATGACAGATAGCTCTGAGCACATAACTCGATACAAAATTATTTGTTATTTTGAGACTATTGATTTGCGTGTTACGCAATGAAACAAGTCTCTTTCAAAAGCATCCCCACAGCAATCAATTTCAACATGCTCTCATATTCATTGCATTTAATGATGTGATCAATATATCTTCTAAGATGTTGAGTACACAGAATACGGAGTCATTATCTGGAAGAATACAGGTGTGAGAAACATGACAAATATGACAGCATTGCAACTGTGAGACGACGCTGTTGTATATTCGAGGTTCCCGAGACAAAAGCCACGGAAGCGCACAGCTATCCTGAATATCATCCATCATTCAAACACCCAGCAAAAAAATTGAATACATTATTCTATTTTTAGGGAGGTATTTCTACATTGTGAGCCTACACTATATCCCTCCATTATCCTGCACCTCCCCCCCAAAAAAGGTCCAGATAATACAGTATGTAAGGCAGCGAATTATCCTATCAGCAGGGAATGCTATTTACAGATGGGGTTACAAGTAATGGAAAGTCATTTTCACCAGGGGCTGTTTTCCATGTAGGATAGTGAGTGTGCTGCCAGCTCAACTAGGACAAATGGCTGCCTCTTGCTCAAATCAGTACAGTAACCTGGACTAAGTAGCTAAGCAGTTCCATCTGAGGGCTCTGGATGCCGTAATGTTTCCCTTGACCACCACAGCACTGTCTACAATTTACAGCAATTGCTCCTTAAAGAAAGAACAAAAAAAGATTTAGTGGTGGAAGACGCAGGCATTAAAAGACTCTAAAGACTCACAGCTGCATCTCCTTTGTGCATAAAAGTGTGTACTCCTATGTTTGTATGGCAAGCTAAGAACTGACATTAGGAAATGTCAGCCAACGACAACTGCTGCTAATAATGTCAACTATAAAATATGTTATTAATTAATGGTAATGGAGGGGAGGCATGAGGAAGACAAAACAAGATGCAAAGAACTTTCAGACTAAACATATGCACTACAAAAACTAAAGGTGCTCAGATCTCAAGCTATCATTGATAATTCCAACTAAAGCACAGGAAAATGGCCAACAGAAAACCAAAAGCATGTTACTATATTTCTCTCAGCCAACCTGTTGGTTCCATTCCTAGCCCTGGACCCTAGATATAAAGCTCCCCAAAAGATTTATCTCAATATAGATGATGAGCTTTAAATCCATCTTGAGGTATTGACCTGAATATACATGGTTAAAGAAAGAGGTCAGAGTTCGTGTAAAAAAATCTTTGTTATTAATCAGATAATCAAGAAAAATTATAATAGAAAAAAAATAATAGTAACAGTGATTTAGCAAAAAACTGTATTTGATTTGTCATGATTCAAGATTAAAACTCCTTTTGGAACTGACAAAATATTTTCCTGCACTGTTGAGTTGTGGAGGCATGAGTTGCTACTGTGGGCATTTAAGACAGATTACACAGCAAAATGTATTACCCCTGATTAATTCATTCAATTCCATTCTTTAACACCTGCAGGAAGAGCCCATGAGTTACTACAACTGTATATTTAGACAATAAGAACTGGACAGATGACATATTCACAAGAGTTTTTTGATAGTTTTGAAGTGATGCAAGTTTAATTTAACCTCACAATTGATCATGACAGCAATGACCAGTGATGCATTAATCCCATGCTGGGGACTCTAATTAGTAGTAATGATTAAATGGCTTACTGAAAATCTTTTTGACCTCATCAGTCAGGCCGTTGGGCGTCACAGACAAAAAGCTCATTTTAGTTTTGGACAGCTGTAGGCTACTAAACTTCACATTCTGAATGACATCTGTTTTCTATTCATTTAAATGTACTATTTTATTTCATTTTCAAGGGAATATTACATTTCTTGTTACAAGTTTTTGTTTCAGTCACACCTACAAATCCCATCATAACAGCTGTGAAGCCTTTGCAAAACAGATATTTGAGTAATATACTCCAAAACTCCCAGCCAGTCTTACCAAGAGAGGTGAAATATACTGCACACAGTGTGATAGTAAATAAAACAAATTAGAGCTTCCCTTGAATAAAAACTGTGAATGGTTTTAACTAGATAATGAGAGCCTTTTAACAGTTAAGCAGTAAAGCAAGTAATTGCTTTTTCATGGACTAAGATTTTGAATTTCCTTCATGTGGTAAGACTAACAAAATCCAATCACATGGATAGCAATTAAACTCTTCAGTGAACCTCTGACATGGTTCAGTTCCAAGGTAATCACATAAGTTACTGTGATACATTCTTAATTTCCTCACAGGATGACGATAACACTTCCTCTATGTAGCCATGCTAAAGTTTTATTAAAGGCGTGCACAGCTGTCATGTACACTTCTGACAGTTACAAAGTTTTAACTTAAATCCTGAAATCTTATCTTGAAGAGAAAATAGTATAGTGATATATTTTCTGAAAGAGCCGAACACACAGTGAGAGTGGAGAGGATAATTGAGTGTTCCCGAGACACCCAATCAGCTTTTCTTTCAAGTAACTCTAAGAAAAAAAAGGGAGGGAACAAAAAGACATTTTATGCAGTTTTACACATACAGATTGAAACTTCTTTCAATCAGCCCTAACTCCTACGAGCTCTAATCAACTAAAGCAGTCAGACTGAAATATCAGGTTGCTGTCCACAAAACAAAGCAATTTGCCTTGAGTTTCAGTGTACATTCATTCATCGTAGATCAAGTAGTTTTAATAAATTATTTCTGCATTGGACTTCTGGGATATACGAGATTCCCTCTGCACAAATTAATTTAAAAAATAATTAATTAAGAAACCTTTATTAGTCCCACAATGGGGAAATTGCTTAAGGCAGCCCAGTAAAGAGTGCCATACACCAGTGAGAACACTGGAAGCTGGAGGTAAAGTGCCTTGCCCAAGGACACACAACAGTGACTAGGGAGGAGTTGGGATCAAACCACCAACCTTACGGTTATTGGACAACCTTGCTGTACCACTGAGCCACTGCTGCCAGTGATTTTCACAACAATATGTCTTCATCATGATTTTACACTGGCACTGCCTCAAACAGTACAAACCTGCAGTTCCTTTAGTCTTTTTATAAATGTTTTGGTTGAATGTAATGATCTATACAGTTATTGGTTTGTATTAAAACGATGAGTATAAATGATGTTCTTTCACTTGAAAGACTGTTGGACTCTCCAGGCTGTAACAGCAGAGCTGGGCCAAATACAGGAGGAATCCAAGCAATCCATTTGATTTCCTGCTGTTTCCATTTTTGAGTCGGTCTGAGTCACCTTTTGACCGCTCCCATATGGTGGCCTGTCCAACAGCTAGAACAGATTGCATTACTGGGCTGGTCACAGCGAATGGTTGCTGCTAACAAGTTGCCGCTCCGCTCTGACCCCTGTTTGTTCGGGAGGTGTGTTGCTATGCCTTCCTGCATGTCCACGTTGGTCTGTGTGTGTCTATACGTGTGTGTGCATGTGCTTGTGTACGTGACCCCAAGTGACTTGTATCCAATAAGAAAATGAAATCCATTGCAGGAGGTTTTTTTTCCCCTCCCAGCAAACCATTTTCTTTTATTACTTCACCTGCACTTCCTTGAGCCACTGGGTGCGCTCCCACACTGCAGATCCCAGACAAGCATCAGCAGCATCTATCTTGTGGACAGAAGTGCTGAGTGGCTATTACTTCTCAGTAGACCACATAAAAACCACAGCAATTAAACGCTATTGGGCCATTCGACTTTGTCTTCTTAGAAAGAAAAAAATGAAGGTGAAGACAGGCAGAAAAGAAAGTGGGAGTGAAGGGAACAAAAAGAGAGAGACGGACCTTAACTGATGCTGCCTAACAGACAGAAAGCCTTTCATGTCAGTAGTCTGAAAATAAGATGGAAGAATTAAAGAGTGTGAAAGTGGCTGTTAAATTAGAAATGATGAAATACTTTACAGTTCCTGTTCTCAAAAAGGACAGAAAAGAGCTATTTAAGTCGCGTGTACTTGAAAGAAATGGTAGAGATCAGGAAGTCAAAGCACTGTAAGGTCTCCACATTACAGAGAATCTGCCTTGTTCTGTCCATTTGTCATCTTATAATGGAGCTTTTTAACTTTCTTGTTTTGTTTTTTTGTTTTTTTTTTTTTACAAAAAAATATAAATTCTAACTGCATAATGTCCACTTTATTTAATGTTGGCGATGCATTCATGACCCCTGGAGGCCACACGGGAACTAGACTGACGATCCAAAAGTTGACTCAAACATAACTGTCAATAGTGGTTATGATTGATGCTGGTCAGCAATAAGTGAAGCTCCTAAGGGGAAAATACAGTCAATTTATTCAATGCAGTGGACAGAAAACTAGATGTTTGAAAAGACCCCAGCGTAGTAAAAGTGAACCCTGTGAGCTTTAACCACTGACCTATCGACCATCGAATATCAATGTCAATATAGTGTAATGACCCCCGTGTTAGTCGTTCTCTTTGTCCCACTGACCACACCTTCAACTCTCTGCCCCACTAACTCGGTCAACCAGACAATTCCAACCACATACAACCAGATAAAACCTGTAATGATATTCTGGGAAATGTTTAAAAGAATCATATTTTTTATATTAAAAAAGTCTCCTCTGATCGCTTGGTGCTTTTTTAGATGGTGATAATTATCATCCAATCACCTGCCAAGTTTTTTTTTTAATTCATCAACTTCCAACATTTTCCTCCTAAATAGTTCAACATTTCGTGACTTTGTTAGTAGCAACAATATTGCTATAAATCTGCAGTAATATCATTGCCAAATATGTGTATTGTTCTAAATCGGTGGTATGTGAAGGGAAATTTCTAGACGACAGAGTGTCTCTAAGAACATCAGAACCCCTACAGCAAATGCAACACATTATTTCAAGCCTTTTGTCACCAAAATAGACTTTTCAGAGCCATGCTGCCAAGTTCACATTCCTTCAGTTGTTCCCATTACAATCGTAGCTGCGAGTAAAGGAGCTTAAACCACAGATTATGGTTACTCTCAGAACAGTAAACCTTGGCTTATACTTTCAAAAATGTTAAATTAAATAAAAGAAATCTCACATTAAGACTTTTTATCAATAAGTTAATTTTTAAATAATCTGATAATATTAACAAAATATTAGTTTTGGAGACTAAACTGTAAGTGTAAAATCAGCAAATCACCATGCTGTTTGCATAAACTTGGAGACTTTAACTTTCCAAGCCCTCATTTTGCACACTTACTAAACTAAACAGTAAACAAAGCTCTTGTTTTTCACAGTCTGATGAAGTGACAGCATTATTCCCAGCACTATATTCAATCCTGCTACTGCTGTGGCTGCCACAATAGAAGACTGTTCCCATTCATCACGGTCTGTCTATGTACGTTCCAGACAACTAAAAATAAACGTCTCAGTAATAAGGATGGTGATGTAGGTACACAGCATAGAAAAAGCATGACGAGCAGTGAACTAACACCAAAAATTACAAATGGCTGACTGTCTCATTACCCAAACAAATCACATTAGATACCCTTCAGAAGCCTAATATAAATGCTGCACTGTGTGGCCCTTTCTCCTACAATCAACCTTTCTATCCATCTTTCTTTCAGCTGGTATGTCTTAGGCTTTCTTTGTCGGCCTTTTTCTTACTTTCTTCCCTTTCACTTTTGTCCTTTTAGCCTTCTGTCTCTTTCAAATCTCTGTCTTTGTCACTGTCTCTGCTGACCAGACAGGTATATTCAAATGAAAGTAAAGGACAGAACGTTGCATTATTCAAACCCTTCACAGACACAAGAGTTGGGAACAATGACGGGCAAATCCCCATTAAAGCAGGCAATTTCCCCTTAAAAAAAAACAAATCCAAAGAACACGCACAGGTAAGAGGGGGCACCAATCCAGAGAGGACTTAAAACTTACAGACATGAGATTAGAACAGAATAATTCTCAATTGCTATGACACGGCAGTGAAGTTAATTATCGCTGTATCCCAACAATGCCAGAAAAAGACTGATTCACCCTTAACAACAAAAGCAGACCAGAGCTTCAGGAGGATGGTGGCTATTGTAATTTCTTCCTTGACAACTATTGCTACCATGAAAGCTAAACAAGGGACAGTCCTTTGTAAACACTTGCTGTAACTTACTGAAGCATTTGGTAATTTAGGTTTAAAGCGACATTTACAAAGAGCTGCATTTTGTGTTCATCTACACTCAACAACTAGGTCATTTTATTTTATTGCTTACTTTGCCGTCTGTCATCTCAACATATGCAATGTGGGCAAAATTGATTAATGGATAATTAAAGTCGTTATTGAACTGCGGCATCACCTAACATTTTGTTACCAAAAAATATTGAGAGAGACAAGCTGATTAATTGTGGTACTTTTTCTGACCTTCTGACATAGTGATCCGTTTAGACCACAGGGAGGGAAGTCTTGTGATTTCATCCAATGAGAACAAACAGTTTGCCAATAGCCTCTGGCAATCTCAATGTGCAAGTAAGCACACCGTTTCCTCAAGCTGGATCAATGTTTCTTGATTAGGCTGCCTGGACCAAAAAAGGAATGCAACAACTTTCCTTTTTGTCAGTTTTCTAGAAGCATTTCAATGTAACACATGTGCGTATAGACACACACACACACACACACACACAGGCACAAAATGTAAAAAGGCAAACCGATGTCCCAGACCCACACACAGACGTCACTCGTCCCATGGCATTTAGCACTAACGTCAGACAGGGTAGAGCCCTGGTAAGAATCAATGGGTATCTGCAACAATCGATAGCTGGGTTCCTATGAGAAGTAATTAGAAAGGCAAACATGCAGTATTGCCTTCTTCCCCTTCTCCTGGATAGGAGTTTCACACAACAGTGATATTTATGAGTAAGGATGAAAGGAAGCATTTTTGTAATACATTACTGTTGATATATATATGTATAAAAAGGTTTGGATACCATCTTGCTATTCAGATAAAATATAAAAAGGACACATCACCACAGCTGAGTCACAAAGACTGTAAATGCTATAGCAGAGGAGCAATGGTGTCTTTAGATCACTGAGATATGTGACTGGAACAGCTCCTCGGGCGTGTGCTCCAATGCAAATGTGGCTAAAGAGAAAAACCAAGGACACTGACAAAAACAAAATGGACTTTATCAGAAATAATGTCTGCTTGAGCTTCACACAGAAAGCACACCCCGTGTTAATATAAAAGAAAAGATTAACAAAAAGAGCTATGCAGGAGGCGCAATCAAAGAATCATTACTATGTGCATTCACAACTAAAGAGGAATGATTGTTTTTTTATTCATTCAGGTGTCGTGCTGAGTTGTTTTCATTGTGTGCTGATGTACAAATACATTTTTAGGACTTTTATTTGCATAATGCTAATACATTCAGAAAGAGAAGGAGGAAAACATTATGCAAGAACGCACACACACAAACATACTGCAGCATACATTTGAGGTTGCAACTCACCTTGAGTAGCACCAACTGGAGTCGATTCTTATAATGTTGGTCTCTGGCTGGGTGCTGTCAACCGGAAAGGAGAGCAGGTATAAGATTATTTATTCTTTGACCCTGTTTTTCAAATCAATTTGACAGACCAGGAAAGATTCTAAAACATTTGGATATTTTGTACTTTGAAGATGTTTGTTCTTTTTGTAAGGATTATAAAAACACATAATTATAAGGAGTTGTTTCCTTCTCTAAGGTAATCCTGTTTGTCAACATCATAAGCACACAGTGTACAGCGATGTGTTGCACCTGAGATTATAATTAGCATATATAATGGTTCTAAAGGACACTTGAGACATGAGCCAGCAGTTGATGCGGGTTCTTGACAGAAGCAGTGCATGCATGCATGCTTTGTATGTGGTTATTAGTGGACTTAACCTTTCCTGTTACATAAGGCAGTCTTGTGATGATTCCTCTCATGATCCTAATTACACTGCCATATTTTCACTGCACTGACTTACAGCCAGTTTGGCTGTCTTGCCGGTGTAGTGCCGGTTTTTGTATGTATGCATGTTGACATAGAAACGGACGTGCATGCACAGCTGTAGCATGCATTCCTGAGTGATTATGGGTCAAGTTGCAAAGCTTCAGCCTCAGATTTAGCACCACAAATAAACAAGCTGCAACTGAACTGAATATTCCCAGAGGAAGAGAGAAAGACAGAAAGACCAACACGCAGGAAACAGACGCACAGCAAAAAATAAACAAATAATTTACATTTAGGTCAAGAAGATGCCATTTTTTCTCAACGCTGCACCAACATTTAGAGGGTTTTCAGACAGATGCGGAAGTAACAACAAGTAAAATATAAGACTCCAAATATAAATGTAAAACATAGGCAAGACAAGAAATAAGGGATTCAAATCTGAAATACGTCAGCAAAAATGTTCTATGACTGTATATTTATAAAAGAGAAAGTCAAACATGATTTCTTTCTGCACCAAGTTCTGAATGACTCAAAACTGTTGACTTGCAATGACTAGGATCAAGTTTGCTACACTGAAGCTACAGTATATTCAGAACTGAACTCAAAATGTGAGTTGTTTACATAGTCTATGATTTTTATAAACAATAACCAAAGCAAAGTATTTTGGGAGTGTTTTTCCAACATACAGTATATCATACAACATGCCGTCTAAATGTGTTAGAAGATGTCGCTATGCATAAAGACAATCCTTAAATGAGTCAGGGAGAGACATAAATGAGGGAAGTCACAGATGGTTATTATAACATGACATGGATCTGGTCACATCTGCTGTCACTGCAGACATAATGAGGGAGTGAGGTGAGGAGTGTAAGTGTGGAGGAAGTGTGGTGTAAGTGTGAGGAGTGTACATGTGTTACTCATATTTACACAGTCACAGTGATGAAACCACCACACACACTCTTAATATTACTTATTCTTCTTGGCTGCAAAGAGCAAAGAGGTAATTTGAAATAACTATTCAAACCCACTCCCCTGAAATGTTGCACAGTAGACAGTCCTTGGGCTGATTCTGTGTGCTGGAGTTGGCTAAAGAATTCTCCCCCCTGATGACACTCTGGTCGAACAAAGGCTTCTTTTTTTTCCTCCACACACACAGGTGAAAGCAGTTGCTAATTATCTGTCTGCCTCACCTCTCCTGACCACACCCCTCCTCTCACATCTCCTACATCTGAGCAGATCCTCCTCTGCTCAAAAAGGAGCAGTTTGCCATACTTTTGTGGTAATGTGCTACAAGGTTAAATTTGAATAAAGAGTAGGAGGATGTATTGTATAGTGAAGAATAGGGCTAGTGTTTCTTAGAAATAAGTGCAGTGACCTAAGTTTTTAAGTAAATGTGCATCTTTTACTTAATCATCTCTTCATTAATTCCGAGGAGATCTAACAGCTTGGTGAAGTGATTGACAGAACAAGAGATGGAGATGAGCGAAGTGTGTAGGAGGTGAGACAAAGACAAAAATCACAGATGTAAAGAAGAAAATATGATTGGTGGATCTTTTCCAATCCCTGAAAAGAGAAAACGCTCAGTGAGGCGCCATAAGATGGCCCTCTGTTGGCTCCCCACCAGCATTAAAATCTGGCACTGGAAGTTGACAGCAGCTGCTACATGTGCTACACTTTACACATGTACACTATGTGTCTGATGGCTGCCAGGATCTCTGCAAAGCGCGAGACAGCTTTCATCTTTCATCTTTTTCATGACAGTGTGCATACTGAGGAGGAAATATAAAGTTTGTGAATACTTTACACACACAGAATTCTGGTCTGCTGTGATTTCATCTGTCGCTTTATGAAAGAATTTATAAAGTAATTTATGAATAACAAATAAACTCAATAAACACAAGCATTTCAAACAAGCCTTTTCCAAAACTATGCTTCACACTTATACAACTATGTAGAAAAAAACTACAAACTAGAAAACTATGGAGTTCAACTTTTTCAACTTTTTTGGCATCTAACACACAAAATGCCAATAAATTCACTACATGTTTCTTAAAAAATAGCCTAGCAGCAACCCTTACCTCAGTATACAGCTGCATATTTAATGTTTTTTTTCACCTCATTCACTCCAGGTCTCATTCCCCCTCTCAGTAAGGTGACATAGTGCAGCCGAAATGTCACAGGAGCTGAAAGTATTGCACTATGCATATTTCCCTGGCCAGCGCTAGACCTTCTGTCAGACAACAAACTTCTGTGCTATTTGTCCTCATTACAGAACAGCCTCTGACTGCCCACCTTAATTCCCCCGCCTGCCCCTCAGGGGGCTCTTTTCCACCCCTGCTTGGCATGAGTCATTTTTATGAGCAGCATTTTGGCTCCCATCGGCCCGGGCCGTCCACGGTTTAAACCCAGATAGGCAAGTAAATCTGCTGCTTTAATTAAAATAGCCTCTTTTTGTAGCTCATTCGATCCCCTCTGTCCTCTTATCCTGGATGACATAATGGTGTCGGGAACTTCCCTCTGCAGAGCTGATGCAAAAACGACTGGCCCCTGAAATAATGGAGGTGTGTTGCGCTACCTTATGATGAGTCAGCAGGAAATAAGCCTGATCTCATTCTACTGCCTCATCGTCTTGCTCCAAGACTTAACATCATGACTAGAGAGGTGATTATTAAGGTCACTGGAAGAGGATGGTTCACTGAGTCTTGATCATAAAAATATGCAACAATATCAATAAGCAAACAAAGCTTGAGCATGAGGCACTTATGCTTAATATGAATAATTATAAGAGTGACGAGCAACCTTTTTTTCTCAAGGTCAGTGTTTCTTGAGGTGCTAACGATTTATGAAGACAAACTAAATGAGGCTCGTTCAAGATGTTTTCCTATAGTATTGTTCAGGGACTAACTTTGGAGCCATTGATTAGCTGATTTATGGTGTGCATCTGTTATGGGCTTACAGTGAATATAGATCAGCTAATGAGAGGAGAGGAGAGGAGAGGAGAGGAGGGGAGGGGAGGGGAGGAGAGGAGAGGAGAGGAGAGGAGAGGAGAGGAGAGGAGAGGAGAGGAGAGGAGAGGAGAGGAGAGGAGAGGAGAGGAGAGGAGAGGAGAGACAAAGTCAGATTACTTCTTTCATTTGTACTAGTTTTATTACTATTTAAATACTGACTGTGCTGCTGTAAAGATTACTGTTTCTGCTAAACTGTGTTACTCTTTTATGAAATCATAACAATAGCAACTATACTTTAAGGATGAAAAGTAGCAAGTTCAACAAAGAAACAACAAAAAAGGTCTAAAAATTAAGGATAACTCACAGCTAGATATTACTGACACCCTCATAATGGGAAAAATTCGGAAACACGCCACTACACGCCCAGCCTCTAAGCCCTCCAGAAATATAGGGAAAAACCCTACGCAGAGCTCCAGGAAACTTGAAACGCTTTTCATCTACACCAGAAAGTGCTGCTGACTGCAGTATTCTGTCTTTTTCCACACATTTCATTCTTCTCTTGGCTCTGCCATACTCGTCTTCTCTATCTTCCACTCATGAAACAGACACTACAGTAGATGCTCTAATAACAGAACCCCTCCCTTCTTTTCTATTCTCTTCTGTCGTTTCCTCTCCTTTCTTATCTTCAGCCCTGAAGGGGTTGTCTGTCTCCTAACCAGCTGAAGCAATGCTTCCGCCGGTCTGCGCCTGGCCCCTATTACCAGAGCATGACAAGGAGCCGCAGTGTCGACTTGTCAGCCTAATAAACATCCTTTATGGCACCCGCCAGGGTGTGTTTTGAGGGAAGTTAGCAAGCCACAAAGCAGTGGACCATTGATTTCATGGATGGCGTACTTACACATCAACTCGTCCATTACATGCAGTGGACAAGCAGCATTTGTTTTACCATGCACAGCCATACTTGTGACACTCATACTCTAAGAGAATTTCTACTTAGTTTCAGACAAGAAGGCTAAGAGTGAATTAAAGACAACTTCAGTGCAGTTTAAGTGTGGCAGCACACTTCTTTTTAAGACTTACATTGTAACCTTTGTTTTCCAGGTCAAGGTCAAAAGCTGTTTGATAAATTCTCTTTCACTCCAAGTTATTTCCTTCTTTTTAGTGTAGGACAGGTAAGAGGTCACACAGCAGCAGCACAAGCCATTCATTCGCTTACAATGGTAATCATTATTAATTGTCTCATCAGCCATCCTGAATAGACAACATTACCTGTTCCAGGGTTGAACAGACAAGGACAAAGGGAGAAGCCAAACACAGAAAGACCATCACCTGTCAGAATAAGTGGATCATGACTTCAGCACCATGGACAGCAACTTGTCTTGAGCAGAACTGAAGCCAGCAAGCCAAAAGCAAATCGTGCCACTTTAACCTCTGTCCACTTATGTTATAAATATTCATAGCAGGTGGGCAGGCAGACATGTCATCTTAGCAAGCAAGCGGCGTAGGCTCAGACTGAAAGTTCATTAATATCAAACGCTGCTGTGGAAAATTCTAAAATATTCATCTGATACTTTACATAGCATGGGCCAGAGATGTGCTGTTTTGTCTTTCACACAGTATACGAGTATGTGTGTGTGTTTGTAGTGTTTGTATCAGAAGCAAAACCTTCTGCGAAGCCCCTGGTCTTTTTTTTTTGTTATTGTTTTTGACTGTAAAAATAATCTGTCCGCTAAAAGCATAAAGCATTGTACAGCCAGCTTCGGGTTTTATTGAATGTTTATAGTGGTCACTTTGGTCATCTATTGGAAAAACATGAATGACAAAAAGAATGTTATATTCCTTCGAACTAAAGACAGTTTGATTTATCTATATAGCTCATGGGAAAAGGCAGGAAAAGATACTTTATATAATCAATAGCCTATCAGGGACCAGTAAGAACAGGTTCCATTCAAACAGATGCACCTTTGATTGTATTTGCTGTCTTTCAAACTGGCCGTCCATCATGATACAATGCTATCACTAATGCTGGGAAAAAACAGCATTACAGAGCTTTGTGGAGCTATAGCAGTAAAAGGCAGAAAAAAAACCTGCCAACCCGTAAAACTGTCAGAGCGACCTTCACTTACCCTCAGTATTGATGGTCCAATCATATGGAGAATATGAATTAGTACCTTCAGGGAATTCTTAATATGAGGCATAATTCTTAGATATGTCTAAAGAAAGAAGTATAAATCATGTTGTGACTTCATGGCTTCACCCAGAGAACTGGAAAAGATGAATTTCAAAAACATGTTTTCCTCCCTCCTTCCAACTGTATAGGAGGATGTTGTGGTCAGAATAGTGATTAGATCATTGACTTTAACAGCTGAACACACACTTCACACCACACAAAGGCAAATCAACAAATATGTCTTGCCTGTTCGATTGTTGGTTCTCTCTTGCTGACAAAATGCATGTTTGTGTAGATGAAACAATCCTGAACGTACATTTTTTGCTGCAGGTTGTACATTTAAACCTCATGTCTCCAAAAAAATGTGAAAATGTATATACTAAAAAAATGTTGTATCTACATAACTGGCAGATAAACAAAGCAAATGTGTAAGACATAGTTTCACTACACAGTCTCAAAGATTTTCTAAGATAATCATAATAATTATTATTCTTATAAATGAAAATTGATTAAAAAGCCTGGTAGATTTTTAATAGTTAAGCAAATAAAGTATACATTACATACAATACAATACAACAATACATTTATTCAATCATGTAATCTGAAGCATAAAAGCAATAAAAGTGGGATTAAAATCTAAAAACTTATTACTGTGGAGTCATTCTGTATTAGATTATGTGTCCCATACTGGAAGAAAGCATTACAAAACCAGTGCCAGTGGCTCTGCTCTCTCCTCCCTCTTTGTTCAGCTTTTCTATTCATCTTCTTTAGCTTTTCCCCACTATAAATAGATGCCAGTGTCCATTACTGTTTCTGGACTCCTAAAAGACCCTGTTGTACTTTCCAAGCTCTCTGTGCCCATCTGTATCTCTGCTTCCAGCCATTGGATGCACCATAAAAACTATAATATTTTATTACATTACTTGGAGCCTGAAGAGTCACCATCAGAAAGGAATGAAAGAAACAGCGAACATAAAACGTGCAAAGGCGCCACTGAGTAATTCATTCAGCACAAAATAAATAGGTTTTTGGACACATTAATGTTACATCACACAATTCTTATAAAAATGTGCATTTAATTTAAAAAATATCATTGGACGCGTTTCACTTTACTATACTTAATCATTTGAACGTAAAAGTATATGTGTGAACAGATTAGTGTGTCTATATTCATTTGTGTGTGTGTGTGATTGTATTATGGTGGAGGGATATGGCACAGTACTCCAAACCATTTGATTGAATCTCCTGCACAAAGAGGATCTTTTTTATGACTCACTAGATGAGCTTTAATTTTAGTGATATTAAAGAAAAGATCAGGCCACGACAACAACAGACTGACATTACAGTGTTGGAGAGAAAAATAAAAAGAGTGGATGACTGTAATCTTTGTAGGCTGCGGTGCATATTCCTCATTTTAATGGATGGTCCTGAGCATGTTGATGCATTATCTATGTTTATAAGGAACATGAAGTGAATATAAATTGGTAAATAAAACAGGGTGGCAGAAAAAAAGCACCTGCATTACTTGTCACGACACAAATTTCTCACACAAATAATCATCATGTAAATAAGTTGTGTACGATAAATTTGTATTTTGACGGTGTTGTCAGCGACTGCAGTTGAGTGTGACAGTATGGTAGGGATATTGGATTCACCTGAAATGCATAGCGAATGACACCGGAGTGCTAGCAACTGAACCCATGTATTAAATAAATGTCTAACACAAACACATACGTACATAGACACACACAATATTCTACTAAGCCTGCCATGAGTGCAGAGATGCTTGCTCCCTCATCAACTCAAAGCTGAAACACAGAATTTGTCCCAGCATAGCAGCAACTGAGCCCTTCATCATATGATATATACATCCACTAAAATATAAACACAGTGCTTTCAGCTTGCTTGACAACATCAACAACCTGTCATGTTTGTTCTCTGTAATGTATGATGTTTGTTGCATCTCTCTCTCTCTCTCTCTCTCTTTCATCCTCTCTGTCCGGCTGACTATCAGCAGGATGGTTCTCCCTTGTGAGCCAGGTCCGGCTCAAGGTTTCTTCCTGCTAAAAGGGAGTTTTTCCTTGGCACTGTTGCTTTTAAGGGGGTTCAGGCTCTGGGTTTCTGTACAGCACCTTGAGAATTTTCTGAGAGAAAAAGCACTACATAAATAAAATTGAATTGAACTGAATCTTAAACAAGAAGACCAGATGTGCAGGTGTGCCGTGCTGCTCAGATATAGTGATCCTCCCCCCATCACAGCCATTGTGACCCCCCTGCCAGGTTATCTATCAGAGCTGTCTCCGTTACTGATAAATGTATTTTTTTTCTTATCTTGCCCTCTTTGGACAGATAGGTGACTGAACAACTGATATTTTTTTCTTATGACTGACATTTCTGTGTTGTTATGAAATGCCAGTAAAACACTGCTCCACACTTTTACCCAGGCATCTGATTGTTTATGTGAAGTGTTTCATGTTACATTCACATGCATCATTGTCTTTGACAGCAGTTTCATGACCAATTATAACTACTTAACCATTATGCTATGTATACTTGAAGGCTCAGTTTACATATTTCGTTAATAATTAAACTTTTTTATTAAAATATTAAACCAAAAGTTAAAAAAAAGGCACAGTCAAGATTTTTGTTGTTGTCTCTAAAATAAAGACATTTCAACCAAAGACCCACTATGACTGCCAGTGTTACAGTGTATATTTATAACTGGTTCTTTATAAGTCTGAAATGATTTTTAAAAACAAAAACTTTATGCACACTTGAAGTCTTTATGATTAAACATTCATGTTAAAACAGCAATACTGTTACATTTTGTAACACCACAGTGTCTCTAACAGGGAATATCTCTTTCCATCTTGTATCATATTTTTATAAGCAGACAGGTCATTTGTCAGAAATTGGTCAGACAGGTGTTCAGAGAGTTTGGTGTTCCCTTCTGTAGAGGTTGAGTCATCACTGACCAGCAATCTGTCATCCAGTCAGTTGTTTGAGAAATAGTCCCCAGTGTAGATTCACTTTGAATTTAGCTTGATGAACGGATCTTTTGACATTGTTAAACTAGTTTCATTGATCTGAGCTGTAGATTTATTGATTGGGAGGATGATTAATGGGCATGGGGTTTAATTAAGTCAAGATTAATTTCAGCTTTTTCTAAAGACAAGAGGTATAAATGCCATGACACATTACTGCATGTATTAAAAACATTTTTGGTCATTAATGAGAAGAAATGTGTCTTTTTATCCAAATAATATTGCAACAACGCTAAACAAGGTGCAGCTAATTTTGTTTATTTTAGGTGTGCACAATCAAATCACTTTATCTGAGATCGTGGCATGATGCCATTTTAATCAAAGGCCAGATTTTCATTTAGATGCCATGTGCTTCATATCCTCTGTGTTATTAAGGCCAAAAATTAGATGACCATATCCTGAGAGTGTTCCACTGCCAATGTTCAAGGGGCTATCTCTGCTGACATGCTTTTTATGGTCAATACAGTTCACAGCAGTACGCAGTGTTAAAAAAATATCTTCAATTCCCTGTCAGATAGCAGCGTCTAAGTTTTATTTATGTCGCACGGCTCTTTAAACTATCTATCTGAAAGACAGTCACAAAACTGCACCCAATTTATCCATTCATACCACAGCACGCTCTCAAATGATTCACGCTACATTATTTCAAAAGCCCCATCAAATCATCCACACGTATCAGGCTGAAACCTCCCACCGAAATGACGAGAGGAATCGCTGCAGAGCAAAATGGACTCCGGCCACACGTGGATCCTCTGAGAGCAGCACAAGATCAATGACAGAGCTTTTTTTTAACCAGCAGGATTGTCCTCCAGCCAGGGGAAGAAATGATCTATGTAGATCTCATTAGCCCCCTATGATGACAGACGTGCGACCAAATGATTAATGGCCAGCTGGAGAAACAGGAGAATTATTGACGTGACCTTTAGGGATGCCTCTTTTCAGGAGTGAACAGACTGACATGTCCTCCACTAAAATGATCCACTTTGACATTTCCATCCTCTGCTTTTACCTTCTCTCTCTCGCTCTGTCTTTAAGACAGTAAACCCATAACACATTTTCTATCGCCCTGGTCAGTTTTCTTTTTTTATTTTAGAATAGAGAGCAGAGTGAAACTGCATAGGTTTAGTGTTGGTATTATTCTGTCTGTATTACACTATTCTGTCTGTATTAATCTCAACTCATAATGTCTATAAACGTATTTTAATGAAATCATGGTTGAATAGTCATCTGCCAATTAGATTTCATGGGCACATCCTTTGTGAAGAAAAAAAAAGTGAAAGTCAATAACAGTAGACTGTGTCATCTCAGATGATGAGGTTTTAATGATGGGGAGCCATCCAGTCACCTTTCCACAACCCCCAGAGATAAAGAACCACCAACGGCGAGCAAGGACGGCAGAGGAATTAATTCAACACTTTGTGCATGTGTGCATGCGTTAGTGTGGTGGTGCAGTGAAGTGTGGGTAGGTGATGTAGATAAGAAGTCAAAAAGAAACGAGAGAGGGAGAGGTGTGTAAGGAGGAGGCAGAGGAAAATGGAGCATGCAAGAAGACAATATGTGAACTATCTTTTGTGTATATTCTCCATTATTTACAAGAAGAAACGGCACAAAGGAGCAGGGAGGGGTAAGAGACAAAGTGGTGCAGCAGACATGAGGAGGAGGTGGAGGATGTGGGATAAAAACCCAAGAAAACTGCACACCAAGAGGGAAGGAAATAGGTGGCACATGGACGGACCAGAAGACAAGCAAAGATGAGCAAATAGAAAGCGGCTTAAATGAAGGAGGGGTGGTGGGCGGGAACGACGGGCAGCATTACAAGCCCTGGTAATTAATTGGTTTGAACGGACACAGATGTTTGCATTTTGCCTCAGGCCTCAGCTTACATCCCCACATTCTTTGCCTCATCTGACAGTCCATAATCAGTGGAGTTGCTGCCTGACTCAGCTCACCCACTGTGAACATCCTGTTAATTGACTGAAGAGACTCTAGAGTCCCATGGTCATTGACTCAGTGTTTCTTTATTAAAAACATCAACACACACAAAATATTCTATTATATTTTATCAAAACAAAATGTCTCTTGTGTGTTTGCTCTGTGTTTCACATGTTAATAAATCACTATGAATATCAGCCTGGTCTTATTTTTTGATGCTGCTGATTTTAAAAGTCAACTTTCTGCATCACACTGTGACCTTTGTTGAGCTTTGTTTTCCACTCTCAGGCAGAGCCTGTGATCATGCAGCACCATTTAACAAGTGAGGAAATGTCAAGGTTACCGGCAAGAGGTCTTATAACATTATAAGAGAGGCGTATCCAAGAGTATGGATCAAATTTTGCTCAACCTCTTGGCACTAGCATTTAAAAAATTAATAACGGAGTTAAAGAAGGAACTGCATTAAATAAAGAACAGGCTATGGCCCTCAGGAAGCAGGAACATAGTTCAGAATTTAAAACTGTAGCCCAGGGGAAAATTCCACACATCAAGATTGTTGACATTGAAGTACAACATGGACAATGAGAAGGTCTGTACTGGGTTTACAGCAATGCAATATACAGTATTATTTAACTAATAAAACAAGCAATTAAAAAACTTCAAATTGGGAGGGTATATTCGATTATTAACTACCAATAGGCTATGCTTTACATTATTGTTAAAAATAATCTAGATTATGGACCAATTTCAAATCTGAACAACAAAATGCAGAGAAATGTAAATCATTGCAGCAAGTGCTTTTCTCTCTGTGTATAATGCCAAAAGTTGTTTTTTTTCTTTTTTAACTGCCACTGTCAGCTTTTGCAGCTGTGAACGAGGACAAGGTTCACGCACCTCTGTGGTAATGCATTCAAAGATATCCCTTCTAAAAGCAAAGCATTTGTACATTAGACACTCGTTTGTTCAAAACACCTATCCATGGAAATTGTACCCAGAATTTGATTTGCTTTAAAATGTAATAAAACTCTCTCAGCGTACTTACATGTGAATGTATGAAGTGTTTAAAACATAAAGGACACTAACATACATTTTTTTGTAACAAAATATGTATGTGTAAATGTTTTTACTTATTAATGAAGAACAGAAAAAAATTATTTTTTTTTTACACTTTAGGATAAGAGTACAAGTGAGAAAAGGGATGTACAGTGCAAGTGACAATTTGAAAGCAATAATATAAGAAGAGCCAGCTGTAACCATGGAAACCATACACAAAGATGGTTATGGTGATCAAAATATGTGTAAATATCAAAAAACATAAAAATAAAGACTAAAATGCCTCATCAGTTGATGAACTTACAAGAAGACATTAACCCAAACCTCAAAGCTTTTTCTTAAATGAATAATCAGTTTCAAGACAACATGATAGATTACAGGTTTAATAAGGCTGCAGATATTCACAGGAGCCAATCCATTAAAGCTTTATAAGTGAGGAGGAGATCTTTACATAAATCAGTCTCACTTATATTAAAGGCGAATACACAAACATCAGAACAAGTGTTATATGATCTTAGATTTTGTGGGGACATTTATCATAATGTTTGTTGCCAGTATTTATTGTGATTTATTAGAACGCTGTAAACTCTATTTAAAGTGTATTTTTATTAAGCTATCCTCTGTCCAGTCTCCCACAGGCCAGCGTCTTTATTGACAAGCGATACAGGAGTGATGTCTTAGCCTTCAATATAATGGGAGGCCTGGGGCTTACCGGTGTGGTCTGCTGCCTCAAACACACACCCTCATATTTCTGGTGTTGTAAAACTGAGTGCAGGTCCCAGCTGTGTTGTACCAACATCTCTGTCTTTCCATCCATCTTTTCTCTCCTTTTCAGTCACCATTAAATAGAGATGCCACTGAAGCAAAACTACAACAAAGTATAGAGGGCATGGTTTCATCTGCTCAGACCTTAAGTGTGCAGCGTGATGCAGTTTCATTTTTAAAATGGTATTAGGAGCAAGTGTTACTGTAGATATGCTCTGAGGCCTTTGAAAAGAGTTCAGATAAATTCAGTCCTGCTGGTTAGCTGTGTTCTCCAAGTAGTCTTTAATCAACACCTTGCTGTTTATCAATACTTCTTCTTCGAGATATATATATATATATATATATATATATATATATATATATATATATATGTTTTTATATTTCTTTTATCTTTTGTTTACATTTGTTATGACTCACTGACAAAGCAATGCCTCTAGAGGTTAAGGGCTTTGTGATAGAAGATTCTGATCGTTTGCCAATGACAGGCACCCAATGAGAAAGGTGAAAGGTGCAGAGGAAAGATCCTCCTCCACAAAATCCAATAAAGAAACATAGAGACAAAAGCAAGACAGCCAGTGCCTATAGATGAACAAGCAATCAAAACCATATATCTTAAACAACACAACTTTAAATGGACAACACAGAAACTTCATGATGGGCAAGATTAGCCAGGCTACAAGGTGCTGGGCTTATGTAAAATGATGAAAATGCACTTTCAAAAATTCAGATAAAACATTACAGTATTTGACTTGACCGACTGCACAAATTAAAAAAAAAATACTTTATCGTGTGGTTGCTACACAAAGGGCTTCATCAATTGTTGTTTGTGTTGTTTTATTATTTATTTTAAATTAATTATAAATGTACAAGTCAATTCGTGCCAGTTGTGGGGTGAGTGGGATTATGGTGTACAGTGAAGTTCAATGTGAAAGGTTCCTTTTATAAGAATTTTGTTAGCACACATACTGAGCACCAGGGAGCGTACTGCAGTTCACTTAGTGCATATAAATTATTATGGGTAGGCTACTAAGGGTTTCCTTAATCCTACAATTAAAACCTTTAAACAAAAAAATAATTGGTAACAATACACGGATAACTCAATAACCAGATACATTAGTATTCAAGAGGAAATGAAACACTCTAGTTAGAATGATTAAAAGATGGACAACCCGATAAAGATTGTCCACTGCTCATGCATGAATGTCGATCTTTGAGATTACTAATATCCTTATTTACTAACGGTGACCACAGTGATCTAGATTAGAAAACAAAATCCAATAACATCAGAGTGCACCTCTGGCCTGTTGCCTTACCAATGCACTACAGTTTAATGCTGACAGCTGATTGGCCTGTACATCACCTGTAGGAGGGAAAGAAGTCCATTGGTACATGAGGTCAACATTGTAAGAAACCACCCACCTCTACATGATGCTGGTTTACACAGTGGTTGCAACAAATGTTAGCATTGCAGCTAACTGGAAAATTCTCTCATTTCAACACCACTAGCCAACAAAACAGGACAAATGTGACCTCCATTGTATCACCTCTAGCTTGGTAGTTATTGTCAAAGCTGTCACTGCTGGTTATCTAAAACCAGCTACTGTCAGACTTCCATACCAACCACCCTAGTGGCGTATGTTGGGAAATGTATTAAGAAAAATGTGATAATGTCCTGCTTCATTGACAGTTATAAGCCTGTCTTTATTTTTCAGAGGGACAATCAATATTTTAAATTATGCAAACTACAACAAGTGTAACACAGCTCCATTATCGCTATAAAAGCCTCTTAGCCATGATGCAGAAAGACCTTTAATAAGAGATAAGCAGCAAAACCGATAGATACATTCTTTTCCTGTGAATTTAATGCAATTTAATCTCTTCAAAATTAACATTAGAATTAAAAACATTTCTATCCATTCATAGATTGCACATGCTATGATAAAAGTCAGATAAAGACATTGAACACTGGGTTGATGGAGCTGATAAATGGCTCATCTTGCTCCTGTGAAAGGTCAGAGCTGGTATTATTTACAACACTGGATCTTTGTCACGGCTCAGTGACACTGACCTTGTATGGGTCTCCTGTCCCTCTGTCTGTCTATAACTGAGTGTATGAGTGTGTGTGTTTGTGTGTGTATGGGTTTTCATTTTCTTTATACACACTCACAGGTTCACAGTACACTTATAAACATGTTCGTCTATACTTCTACACGTGCAATCACACACAAAAACACAGTGGAGTGACCTTGGTCTAGATTAACAATGGTCCTGGAGGAGCAGACCTCATTTAGAAATCCTCTGGGTGATCCACAGTGTATTTTTGTTAGTCTCCAAGAGCATATAATAGCACTGAAATTCAATTTAAAAAAGGCCATTTTACAAATAAAAACTTAGGGGATAAAAACTCGCTAAACAAAAAAAGTGTTTGGATTACACCGGATTACAAATAAATAAGTCATCGATGCAAAAAGTTGCAAAAGTAGCAGACTAAATCAGCTCAGTTGCTAACAACTGCTAGCTTTTACTTCCATGTTGCCTGAAACTGACTAAATATTAATCATAATTTCGTTGTGTATCATTTATAAATGCTAACATTTTAAATAATTCAGGAGGCTATATCAGGGCTATATCTACAGTACAAGACTACTATGCACCTTACAGTCATTTGTCCCTTGAATCTTCATGCTTTAATATACATAATGGTTTTTCTTACCCCTAACCAGCACATTTTGTTGCCTAAACTGGTAATAGTTGGCATCAACAACCAAGACCTCATTTAAGCGATCGGTGTAAAAAAGAAAGTCAGAGAGAAGAAAGTTTTTAAAATGAAAATTTTCATTCCTACAGCTTGCTTAGTGTAGTAAAGTTGTTTAATCCCTCTACATTGTATTTCATAGAGAAAGAGTCCCCACATTAGAACAAGAACTGGCTGTCTGCAATGATGAAATTTATACATTAATCTCTGTAGCCTTAAACAGCTCTACAAGCACTTTTCAAACTATTTTGCTTGACGTTAAGCTAAACAGATACTTGCCTTTTGACCACCTCACAGACACTTTCCCAATTAAGTCCAACTCAGAACCAATAACGCCAGTACTATGGTGCCTAGGCTAGATTATTTTGCCGTTTATGAATACAAGGTATCAATCATCCATGCTGTCCCCGTTTTATCTACTGCCACCGACTACTGCTGATGATTCACGATAATGGTAATTTTGGGATTTGTCTAATGATACTGCTGAGACAAGCAGTCTCAGCACACTAGTGCCGCACCCTGTCATTATGTACAAGGCCGCCACAGTTCACACAGCTGAATCTTTAATGTGAAAACCCTAGGTGTTGTTTTGATTTGGGACAAAACATGTCCTTGGTGAGTTACGCCCTACAGAGGCACTCTTTGGATTTATGGGTCGCATCCAGCTGCCTGCAACACTGAAAAATGGTAAATCAGCATATAAATGACTGCATTATTGAGAGTGCTAAGAAAAACATCAACCCACAAGTCCATTATATTAATTGGAATCGCCCTCACCATGGCAAGCAATGGCTCCAGTCACACAAGGGTCGAGTGGTGATAAATGAAAGGCCGAAGAATGAATATAGCTCTGGCCAATGGTACAGCAGAACATCTGAACAACTGCTCCCTTTGTTTATACTGACCTTGTAATTAATCAGGGGAAGGGAGGGATGTTGGAAAATAGGGAAGAGAATGGGGGAGGCAGAGAGGCAGGATTTAATCCCCCAAAGACTATGCAGGGAAATCCTGAGCAAACACAAAGATAGTCCAGAGTGCTTCCAAAATGATGTTGATACAGAGATGATAAATCTCAGGGATCAGGGGTTTATCGCGGTAAATCTGAGGATGCTAAGTGACAAGGGAGTTTAGCATCTGTTTGTTCCCACAGATATGTGGGATAACTGATATTTCTAAGGATTAGCTGCAGAAGACAGTAGTGTCAGTTTTTGGGATGTTCCTCCACAAAATGCCACCTTGCTTACTTTTCTATATTTTCCATCAATATGTCAATTGCTGCTATTGACCATGCACGCACAGAAAACAGTGACAACAATAACAACAGACAGTATGGCAAAATGTGCCATTGATAACAATTTCCAAGTATCAGGTCTAATGTGAATGTACCCATTACCAAATCAAAGTTCAGTTCACTTCCTTCACTGCAGTTGTACTCTGTTAAAAGGGCACTTGTGGTCAAACTTGGAAACACAATTATCACAGCTGAAGTAGGAGCTCTAAGCACAGCCTGCAGCACAAACAAATTTCAAACTAACCAGCCTCACAGATAAAGACTATTTATTAGACCCATCATACACAGTGTGAAACAAAATGAGCCGACATGGTTTTTGCCTGATTTTTCACACCTACAGCTTAGAAAAGATCTTTGTACATGTGGAATTTCACCTTATAAAGAAAATTGACTTACTGCAACATGACTGTATACAGACTCTACATTAGCTGGATCTTAATTCAGTCACTACATCATTTAAGGCTTCGTTAAAAGAGCGACCACGTCACTTTTCAAATGTTCATTAAAATGCTGACCTTTTTTATGGTAGCGTCAGACCCAGCGTAGACCCGCCACAACGCAAGCTCTCCCAAAGTTCACTGTGTGCCGGTGATGACTGCATGGTTTTTTTCTTTACAGGACTATACAGCAGGCTCCATGAGCTTCAACAGCTGAATAGTACACTTTTCTATCAAGCAAAGCTGACACCATTGTTAAAGGATGGAGAAGTGAGTTGAGACAGGAATTATTCCATAGGGCCTGAATTGAGACACAGGGTGATATTTTTTCTTTGTTCACTGGACTGGCTTTTTATAAAAGTTCCTGCAGCCTGACATCATTTTAATATTTGCTTCTTTTAAAGAATAGTTCTTTGAGGGTATCGCATCCATTTTCATTAGTTTGTACTTGTCAGATCTCTGCACCTGTTCCTAAAATATATTGGAAGAGCATCCTCTGTTCTGTAATTTAATCCTCTTCAGTCTGCCCACTCTCTTAGTAAAGGCTAAATATTATGAGAATGCTCCTGCTTGAGCTGCCTTTAGAAAAGCACAGGACTCCCAATTAGACTTATTTATTTGACTCAGAAGTCTTGAAAATGTGTACATAGCACTGCATACTATTTTTTTCTATATATATATATATATATATATATATATATATATATATATATATATATATATATATATATATATATATATAGAAAAAAATAAACAGAGAAAAATAAACTCATGATGTATGCAACACCCTGAAGGGTGTTTGTGAATCTGCCATCTCTAAATCCATTAAATACAAGGTATTACCTTAAAAACAAGGTTAAACATTAAAGCGGAGCTGCTGATCATTTGCATATACAATTATTTGATTTACTTTTGCAATTTGGAAAAAAAATTAATGGGATGTTATACTGTGACCTTAAGGAAAAATAGAAAAATAAACAACCCTTAAAAATACTAACTAATTGCTTTTGCTCCTTTATGCTCACTCTCCTTATAGCTGCTCTTAAATGGCAGCACCCATTATTCAAGAGGGCACTGAACTGAGAGTGAGAGATACAGCTTTATTTAGCAAATACAAGAGATTTATTTCAGCTCCACAAAAAAGCAGAAATATGGCACAGGTTTATAGCAGAGTCGTAATTCAGCCATGAGAAAATACATTCATGCGCAATCTGATGCATTACAGGAATTTATAATCAGTGGAGCAACACCGTCAATTGATAAATATGAAGCTCTCCGGGTTCTGCAGTGTGCATTTCAACACAGAGATTTGATAAACGGCTGCTAAAACGCTCACAAAGCTGAGTCACTGTGCTACGCAGTTAAGCAAAATGTCATCCGCTGATTAACACCAGTACATTTGATGGAGAAATTTCTCACATTTAACAAAGTTAATTTTCACTCTTTTTCTCTGTGCACATCCCCATTCAATACATTTGTAAAGGATTCATGCATCAGTTGTTGCAGGGAAATTTTGCTTTGGCTTTGGTAGCATGTAAAAGAAAAGTGAATGTTTTCCCTTCCACCATGCAGCCTGCTCCTATGGCAATTCAAAAATGTCACTTCTAATCCTGACAGAGTCCTCTGGAAGTGTTTGTTTCTAGCATTCAGATTATTAAAAACATAACTTCAATCAGTTTTCTCCCACAGCAGGTTCTACAATACAACTAATTTCCTGCCAAAATAACTAAAGAAGAAATTCTATGTTTTGGCCACTTTTGACTGTTACCTACTCATTTTAACTCTTTATACACCCAGAGTGAACACATATTTTTTTCTGCTGTGGCACATTTCATAGCTGACACGGTTTATTTCATAGACAGAAAATCTTATATATATATATATATATATATATACACATGCACATATATATATATATATATATATATATATATATATATATATATATATATATATATATATATATAAAACAAACCACAGTAAGAAAACTCTCTTTGTCCTGAGGGTCAAAAGTTTTCTAATATGGTTCACTGTTCACAATAAAAACTTCACATATTGACAAACTGTCAAGACTCCCACCGCAATCAGGCAATTTACAATTCACTGGCTCAGTGAACTGAAGTCCAGAGTCACAAATAATGAAACTGTGTTCAGTTCAGTTAAAATGAGCCCTAACTGTGTGCCTGAGTAGGCTTCAGTTACTTTCCCAGCTCAGCCCTACGTTCTTAAAGTTTAATAAGTGCATGTCGTCTTTCAGGTGCCGACGTTAAATTAAAAAGTTGCCTTAAATAAGTACTGAGATCAACATGTGCCTATTTTTGTGTGTTTTTTACTTTTTTTTTTTACTCTGTGCTTGTGCCCGTGTCTTCTCTTTCCCCAGCCAGAGTAATGGAGCAGCCCCATCTGGACCTAACACATGGGCCTGACTGCACGACCTGTCAGGGGATGAATGTGCTCCTCAGACAGAGTTTCTGTGTGCATGTGTGTTTGAACCATAGACAGAGGCTGCGAGTGGTCAGCCAGGAGGAGAGGCTGAGAGCCTGCACCTGTTACTGCCTCCACAGTAGAGCAGCTTCCAAAGTAGAGAGCAAAGAGCTGCTGAGGCAGATAAATGGAGAAACAGGTGAAGATAGTAGCAACACAATGAAGGTAATGTGTAAGCAGAGATGTGTTTGGCTGCCTGTTTCTGCACTGTGCCACCATCTCTCTGCTGTGTGCTTTTTGTGGATCACAACAACATGATCAAGGCCTAACTTTATTATGGTGGCAGCTTTTGGCTGCAGTTGAAAAGATTGATCAATTTGGCTTCTCTCTTCGACGTAGCCCTGCCATGCTGCCCATGACTCTGCAAAACATTCAGCTGCTTGGCAGCACAGTATCAGCTGGCGGGCACCGAAAGAAACGAATTGTAGCTCCGCAAAAAATAAGGACTGTATCCCAATGAATGAGCTCATTTTCTGCCCTCTCGCACCGTCTCATCTGCACTGGCACATACAACACAGTGCTGTGATGTATATGCCAACACTGCAAAAATTATTTCCATTTTCTCTTTGTAATATTCATAAATTCATTGAATAGAGCCTATAAAATGGAGGGAGGACTAAATCATCATGACTGTTCGCCAATTATGATTTAACCATTTTCCTCACTGCATTTTTGGGTGTGAGGACTTACTGGAAGATGCAGAGCTCATAAAACATGGGTGGACAGTTTATTTCTCATATTAGGACAGCAGCAGCTGAAAGAAATAAACAGGTGACACTGACAACTTTTAAACCTACTAAAATTAAGCATGTTGGCAAATGTTGCCTGCACATCTGAGTGATTTATGAGCTGATGAACTCAGTGTCACAGAGCTGCAGGCTTACAGCCATGCCCCACTTTTTTCTATGCTAAATGTAATAAAACTCCTCACAAACACACATGGCTGGACAGGCACACACATACTTAAACTTAGACATTCACACACTTTTTTTTTTTGGCTTCCCTGCACACATTGAACACCCCCCTCGGGGTCGACTGACAAAATGGAACCGCTCAGGTGGAATGATTTACCTGTTGAACAGGATGATACGGTTTTGAGAGCTACCATTTTTCACCAGGGGCTGACACCATCGCCCCAAGAGTCATAAAGAGACAGGGCACCATCTAGACAGCAGACATAGCTCACTTCTATGACTGCATCCAGCTCTGCTTTACTATGTTTTTTTAACCCTGTTGGAATAAAGTGTGCGTCTTAAAATACGTGTGTATTTGTTGTGCTATATTCTAGATTTAATGAAGCTTTTTATACACTAAAACCTGCTCAGTCCTTATTGCTAATCCTTTCTCTGATTGCACGAAGACAGCAGAAGGCTGCCACCTTTATCATCATTATCACATCAGATGTCAAGACAGACGCAGCCTCTTACAGACCAGAGACCAATTACACCACATTTTAAACAGGAGATAATTTCCTCCTGCTCATTTTGACAGAGCAGAGCAGTTTACAATTTGAAGACTCCTTTAAGAGTTTGCTCCATTTTTATTCTAAGTAACAACTGATGCCATTTTGATCAGCATGTAAGCAGTGCTGACAGAACACTATATGCTTCTTTACAAGCTCCTAGTTTCCTAGAACATCCTTGACATTTTGATTGAAGCTTCCTTGTTTAAAGAAAATCTCAAAGAAATGTCTCAAGTTGCATTCATAATAAATTATTTTTTACAATTTGATTTCAGTTTCAACAGCTGGAAAAGTTAGTGAGTTCATCAACATTTATAATACAATTATTATAAAGAATACCTGACATGTACAAAATAAATACAAAACTACACACACAATGAATTATAGCAAGCTTTTGTCACCCCTACTAAGCCTCTGCAAAGCTTTTTATTTCCTGTACCTTGACTTGACTTTGTGAAAGAGCACCAGGCTGATTCCTAACTACATTCTTAGTCACTCAACTGTATTCAACTCTGCAGTTGCTCACTGGGCTTCAACCACAGGCTGCATGGCTTCAACCTCTCCACTTAACCCTCTTCTGCAACTATGTTTATGACCACTGAGCAGCCCAAATCATCTCTCCTTCAACCCTGCAGTAACAACACCAGTAGGTGGTAGAGTCTTTCCCCAGCTTCAGTCTCAGATAAGACTAGAAAGAGGGGGGGGGTCTGGGCACACTGTTGGTGTCACAGAGCTGAGCTTTAGGAAGCAGCCAGTTGGATCTGCTGCGATGACTTGGCAGTGTCTGATTTGTTACATGATTTGGCCGCCATTTCTGCAACAGAACCTCATTTAAATTCATGTCTTTTTTTTTAATCCCCTTCCACGCCTGGAGTCGAGTTCAGAGACTGGTTTGTGGTCAGTTCATGGATGCTTAGGATGAGCTGGATTATCCATTTCTCAATGTCTGGTTACTATATGGACACAGGAAAGTATGCATTTGCAGCAGCGTATAAGATAAGATGCTTAAATTTGTAGGAATAACTTGGTATTGCAAGAGAAGATCAAAATTAGTTTTACATTTGCAAAACCATCAAAATATATCATCAAATATCAATAAAATTACATAGTCACTCAAATTCAGCGATAGCTTGCACCTTCTCACTTAATCAATATTGTGTAGTTTTGCTGAGCTGCTATAGGGAGATGTGTTTCAGCACCCCTTGCTGGTCAAAAAATATTATTTTAATGCAAAATTACTGTTTATTCAGACGTGATGCAGTTTTACTGATTTGAACACTGTGTCGTGTTTAGCATCACTCACTGCACCTCTTCTTTAAATGTACAGCACTGCCTTGCTCTTGGGTTCTTGGGTGCCAGTGGGTGGCAGTGGTTGGCCTGCCCACACATGCATGTATGTAAACTGTGTTCACACCAATAATGACAAATGACCAGACTGACCAGTCACTAACACACACTCACTTTCTGTCACACATACACACACACACACATAATTTTCAACCTCCAGCGCCCTTCATCTGGGATCTGACACCTGTTCCCATGGCAACGCTATCAATAGGGGACCAGCCAGGGTCAAACAAGTCTCTCTCCCTCTGTCTCTCTTCTCTTTCCACAGGTCCTGACATTTGGAGTTCTGTCTCGCTGCGCACCTGTTCATCCTCAGAATATTCCTGACTGTATATTTTCTATCGATTTCTGCTGCTCTGCCTTTTTTTTTTCCATCAGGTCTGTGTCAAGCATGTGGATGTGAAATTATGTACACACGTACACTCACTTATAAAACATTCATCCTATTGACCCAAAGCTCTAAATAGGTTATTATAAAGGTATATGGCATTATTGTCATGCAATATTCTCTGCAATTTTACATTTTTTATGTTAATTTTAGTCCTAAAAACAGCTTTTATCACAGGAAAATAAATAAAAATCTGCACTTTCATAATGGTCATCATTTATTTACATACACTATTAATTCAGGAAATGTCAACTAAGCCAGAATAATAAATTAAGAAAAACATTTAGGGACTTATTCAACTGGAACTCTTATTGAAATGAGTTAGTGGATTAGCAGGGATGGGCATAATTAGGAAATGAATGCAGCCGCATAATAGGCTTTGGCTTTTTGGACAATACACATCTCCTTGACTGCAGTCTTTAATTAAAAACAAAAAAAAATAGATGCCAATGAATTGGATGCCATGTTCTTTTTCTATAGAATTGTGTTGTTTATCTATTGAATTTTTTCTATTAATATTATAATTACAAGACATACATTTTCCTAGAACATTGAGTTTTCTCACACAGTAGTGTCTGGTACAAAGTGCCGATGAGTCACACTGGTCTCAGTGTTTGGAATAAAGAATTAAATAAGCTTTCATGTCATGGAAAAATGCAGATGGATAAAAATGTTGTTGGGGCTGTTTGCCACAACAACAGCAGAGTTAATCAATCCCCATTCACCAATGACAATCAGGACAGGAGAGCCAGCGCCGTCTCATGCGATATGCAAACTGCGTGCTGAAAATCTGCAGTTAGTTAGGGATGTGTCAATAATAGTGTCACTTTTTCCCAACAAGGAAATGGTGTTCTGGCCTAACCCGGTTTAATCCCGCTCCCTGCGGTACACTGCTGAGTTGATCTGAGTCGCACACTTTGTTGGAGAGAATGCCAATGGCTGTCAGACAGCCACCTGCACATGTGTCTCTGCCTGGGGAAGTGCTGCCAGGCCAAACCTCACTGATTAGGTTATTTCTGAATCTGATAGTCTCTCCATTTTCACATTTTCAGTTTTTAAGGAGGAATAAGTGGGGGGTAGTTCTGGAACAAAGAAAAAAGGAAGAAAACGTCCTTTCTAATCTCTTATTTTTCCTCTTATTAAACATGCTTCTTTGCAAAAAAAAAGCTCTACTAAAAAGCCCAGTGAGAATAAAAGAACTTGTAATGCCAACATGGGATCTTAGACCCCCACAGCAGCATATTGTGCATTTGCCTTTTCATAGAAATGCACCTTATATTTGTACTTTTCTCAATGTCATGACAAATAATTTGACAACCGTGATTAATTACTCTATGGAAAATTCTGTGTAATTCTTTCATTTGTGTTGTGCAGACCTCATGTTAATAAACCAGCCAGTCCAACTAGAGTAAATTGCAATTTTGTTAACCTTTAAACCTCACAGTCATTTATCATGTAAAATGTCACACATCTACTCACAGATTATAAACTGTTGTTCAAAGGTAAATGACTGTATACCTTTGGGTTTAAAGCCTGCTCTTTGTCAACTCTGCATTGCCTCACATCAGCTGCCAGTGGTGCATAGTTATTGCTGAGTAAGCCCACAACACCCCTGCATTGCCTGCTTCAAACTCCTGTTTGTGAGACAATTCAGACTGATGACCTTTACAGTCTTCTCTGTCAACCTTTAGGCTGCCACAAGTCACAAATCTACAACACAAATCACTCAAAAGATTAAACAGTGTGCCACCTAAATCCTCAATTCAATAAGCCATTTAAATAACTCTTACTACTTTCTAGCATCCTAGCAAACACTGAATTACTATACCAAACAAAAAGGAGACACACTGTAGATAATCCTGGCAGAGACATGTAAAGTTGTCCTATATGTACCTATATTCATGTATTCCAGTATCTTTCTGGAAAGAAAATTCAAATTGTGGACAGGCACCAGCTTATTAATTTGCCTGTATTGCTCAGATTGCTCAGACTATAGTTACATATATATATATATATTTTTTTTTTTCCATTCATTCGACATTGAATGAAAGACGTGTACTCAAAAGAGGTGCAATTTGTGGCAAGTAAGAGTCGCTTATTTCACAGACTTAGGTAACAACTAGCACATCCTGCCTACTTACATTATTGCAGAATGAAGCTGGATCCCATAAAAACCTGTGCACATTGTGCCATTTCTCCATGCCAAAGTCAAATATCAGTCTTAGGGGGTTTTATTCAGTAAAAATGGTCCTTTACTTCACTGAAACCCTGAGGGACCTACAGTAATGGTTTAGTTTTAGACAAGACAATGAAGGCTTACGTCAGCTTAGTTTTTTTTGTTTTTTTTTAAATTCATAATAACCCATTTTTGACCAAATGTGGGGTGGGCATGAAAAAAATGACTGAGAATTAAGACTTAAAAGTAAACACCTCAGCAGACAAGAGCAGACATTATGGAGGGTTGAATAAAGTGTTTAATAAAAGAGGTGTGCTAATTAAAAATTCATCATCCCTTGAAGGTTCTTACTGGAACAGCCAAGAAACCTGTCAACCCACTTCAGAAGGCTGCCATGTCATGTCATGCTATCTATTTGGCTCTGCAGTACATTTTGATTATCTTTCAGCGTGTCGACTAAGTTGTTTCAGTGACATGACTACCCCTTTCCCTGATGTCTGCCAAAAGAAAACAGAACACTGTCATCCCCAGAGGACCCTAATGATCCACAAACACACATGCAAACACAAGTAAACACACATACACTAACGCACACACACAGACAGCAGCTTATTGATCAGCGTCAGATCTGTCTATAGACTGGAAACAAGCCTCTCAGCAATACAAAAATTAGGACACTGATGATTTGTTCGTTAACACAGACAGGGTTGACACCCCACCCCGCACACCCATTCAATACACTGTCCCTCATTCTGGCACACTTAAACACATTCAGAGACGTTGCCAATACCCCCAAACACACACAGACAAACACACAAATGCAGACACAGTAATTGACTGATATGGAACAGTGAACAAGAAGTTCTTGTCTGTTTTTGAATTATGTCTGGCATTGAACCATTGTGGATGAGTGTGGGTGTCTGAGAAAGAAAAAAACAGAGAACAAGGGAAAGAATCAGGCAGAGAGTAGTGAACTGTGTGAACTCTGCAACTGCCACCCCAGGTGTCCACTGTGCTACACAAGGAGCCACACTGGTAGGACTAAGCCATAAAATATGAACACACAAGCACTGAATGAAGCAATTGGTCCCAGCCAAAGTGGAACCAAACAACTTCAGTCGTCTGGACGAAGCATCTCGAGTTTTTGGATGGTAGATATGTGGGCCCGCCTGCCTGTCTGGGCAAAGAACTAGCTGTGACACGGTGAAGAAAGGAGCCAGAGAAGTGGAGAGAGAGTGACAGGAAGAGAAGGAGTTAAGGATTAAATAAGAAAAGAGAGAGCGAGGGAAAGAATGAGGACAGATGCTGTCTCTGTGACTAACACAGGGTTTAGCTAACAGCCAAATGGCACACAAGAACAAGGGAATTAGTGTTTGCAGTCACCAGCATTAACAGGTTGTTTTAGTTTTTTGATGAGCAGAGTGTTATTCAAACAAAACTGCAGCAATTATCCAAAATGGCCCAAAGGGGCTGAACTGATTTCTTTAAAAGGTGCAAATAGTATTTAACAGCCCATCCTCACTAGGAAAAACTAACATCAGGTTAATATATCAGTCCTTGAAAAGGACCATGCACGTATATTTTTTAAGTCTATAGGGTGGGAGGGGTCCCCTTGGTAGCCGAAAATGGCGATGGCAGAAGGAAAGGGTTTTGCTTGTAAAAAAGGTTTAATAATAATTTGTGTGTTGAAAGACAAACCCTGATCTTTACCTAAGCTTTTACCTTGCTTTTTTAATGCCTAAACCTTTTTTAATGCCTAACCACAACCAACCATCGTAAGTAAAAACAAAAATGTAAGGTATGGCAGTTCAGTGTTTTTGGTGTTAATTTTACGGTTGTGATAAATTTGGTAACACATCTCCAAATCCACAATATTACTATGCTTAGAAATCTGCTTCAAAAGCTTTAAGACTGTGTTGTGCAACATGCATAACATAACCTTGGCAGATGTCAAATTTAATTCCAGAAGGAACGAAGAGAAGGTAGACATGTTGGGATAGCATCAAGTCAAACATATCAAGATAAAAAGTTGACCCTAGAGGAATGAATGGTAGCTTTGAACAGGAGGGGTGGGAGGTAGAACACATGCAAGCATACAAGTTAAAAAAGATACAGAATAAAAAAGCATCACTTTGCTCCAGGCTGTTTTCCTGCAACTCAATCTACACTACACAGAAACTGGTGAAAAGAAGAGGCACCCGACTCTGGATAAGGAGAAGATGACAACACATTTACAGCGCTGCGTTTAACTGCATGAAAAGGTGCACAATTTGTATGCAAAGTTAAAGTGTTTTAATGTGTGGCTTGATTCAAAAACCTATAATCCTTCAGTACAACCATACAATAAATTCTCGTTCTGACCTTTTATTTGTATGAGAAATGAGTCTGAGATCATGAGAACATTTGAATGGATGATTGTTCTTTAAGGGCTCCACTTGACTTTGTTGCATCAGCCAAGTCAACCCCACTCCTCGCAGGTGATCCGCAGAGGTTTTTGCAACCCTGAAGACAAACAATAAGTACATACACACTTACTTACACTTGCCTGCTAGATTTCATTTGAGTGTATATAGCCAAGGGCTCTCCATCACAGTAAGTTTAATTATGCCGTGATTGTACCTTTGTGCAGCTGTACTGAAAATTATAATCAATTTGGACAGAATCAGTGACCTTTGAATTAGTCTGAAGTGCAGTGGCATGATGGATGAAATATGGAAGTAAAAACAGCATATTCTTCTCTGTATGCTTAAGTGTGCTTGTGTAAACAACGTGTATGTGCCATGTATGATCTAAATCCACAAGAAATAGGTCTCAGAACAGCTTTAGAGACAAAAGCGGGAGAGCTCGAGTTAATAAAAGGTGAATGCGGAATCTCCCGTGTTCCTTTAATGTGCGATTTTACCCAATTTCAAGCATGACTGGCTCAATAAGATTCCTGCATCCCATTTAAACATTCCTCCAGAAATAACATTTATCCAATTTGTTTCATGGCTTCCTGCTTCCATGAACTCGTCTCACACATGCCTGTGGCAAACAGCTGGAGTAGTTTGGATTTCAAATTTAAAGCCAGGCTCTGAAAAAAGGGGTATTTGGTTCACTTTGAGGGGGCATATTTGTACGCTAATCCAGCATGACATAGCTGGAATGTATAGACCTTAAATTAAATGTTCCACTAATATGCAATACTCAGTTCAGAGTTTTGGACCAGTGTGACAGCTACTGCATTCAGGTGGTCTTTTTGCACTAATGTTCCGAGCAGGAAGTGACCGTGGTCATGTTTTTAGTTCCTTTTGGTGTGCTGTTCATCTCTCCCCATAAGAATAGCAGTTAACTGTGCAAGCCAAACACCTATTTATTCAGCATTTTTTCTGGCAACAATTTCCCCTGATTGACCACAGACAGTGCTGCTGGATTCAAAACCACCACTGTTTCCAGGCACAGAGCCTATCTCAGCAGCAACACATGGCAAAAAACAGAATCCATCCAGCTAACAATAGCAACCATCCTTATTCTGCTACATTCTCTGCACTGCTCATGTTGCTAATTAGAAGTGAACCAGGTAATTAACCACCTTGTCCTATTGTTTGGAATAGAACATTTCCCTCCCCAGCCATGGTATGCTTTTGTTGTCAACTTAGAGTTGTTTTTGTGTGTGCATCCTTCACTTCAATTTGAATAACCAACCACTCATAAGAATAGGGAAGAGCTTGCTGGATGTGATCATTTTTTGGCTTATCGCAGACACCAGCTCTCTCAGAGCTACTCATCTCTGGTTCCTGCTGCATTTTCACTTCAATGAAAACAAAACTATAGAATACAATTACTTTATGGAAACAGATAATTAGTGCCTTTGCTAGGCATTACCACACTAGCTATGTAAAGGCAGCAGGTTAAGATGGTTAAAAATTCATGGAAAATTTGTAATGTATAAAAACATCAAAAAACAAAGCTACACCGTGGTTCACAGACAAAAAGAGAAAAAGCAGTGATCTCTGTAAGAGTGCCTTATTAACATTAATACCTTCTGAAAAAGATCAAGGCTATTGTTTTTTCTTTTTTGAACTGAACAAAAGCAAAGTTTTTGTGACATAAGTAATGATCACAGAACTTTAGGGTAAATAAATAAAGGGAATAAAGCCTCCATTAAAAAAAGGTATAGTCTCTGAAATCATCATTTTTATGCCCAAGGACAGTTTGGCCTCCCTTCACTCTCTAAAACACAGGACAGAAAGAAGTGGCTGCTAACACCAACAACAGTGTTTGCAGCAGAAAAAAAAGTTTTAAACCCTTGACAAAAATAATTTAGGATAGACATTTTTCAGTACTTCAGTGACGATACAGCAGCACAGCTGCAGCTCTTAACTTAGGTACTAGGTACGAGAGAAAATATATAACGATCCTTTATCCTGAGACATCAAGTATTATCATCAAGTGTATTAATAAAACAGATTTTTTTCCAGATTGTAACAAGCCAGTGAGAGATGTTTCAATGAGCTGTTCTGATCTGTCTCCAACAGGCTTGATTAGAACAATGTCCTTTGCCAGTTTTGGCCGGCTGAATAAAAGCGACTGTAAAGTGTCAGAGAAAGAGGGAAGTGTGAGGGACAGACAGACAGACAGAGAGAGGGAATGAGAAGAGAATACTTCATTGTGTGTGCTCTCTCTGGGTGGACAGCCTTTGTAATGAGAAATATTAACCTTGCCAGACTCTTTCAGTCTTTTTAAAAAAAATAATCATGCACACACAAAAGAGTGCCCCTAAAATCCATCCAACCAATCAATGGCCTTTATAAGGAAGGCAGAGCACAGGGAGAATTTGTTCACACACACTTCACTGAATGCCATTGAAAGCAAAATGAATCATTTTATACATGGGGCGTACTTTAGTATAGCAGTACATCATCTCCTAATGGCTGAGTGTGAGTGGTTTCTAAACAAAGAAATGGGTGGCAGGGAGAGGGCAGTTGTTTTTTTCTATTTAGGTTTTCTAATTTTTTAGATGGTTTTAATGGTTTAATGGCTTTTGAGCAACAATTTTATATTTGCAGGTAGAAGAACTAGAGAGTCAGTAAATGATTTGCACACGTTCACAAGTCAACAACTTATGCAAGTAGCTGGATATATATATATATATATATATATATCTTACAATTAGATATACTAAGTAAGTTTTAAATCTTTGTAATTAAATTTGACTTTATCAGACGGCTTGGTTATCAACTGATCGACATTAACTATTGCTACTTAGCTGAAGATCGACACAGCCATAAACTTCCTGGTGCATACTACTGTGTGATTTATTCAAATGAGTTCTTCACAGTAAGGTAGACAGAAGGAAGTTAAATTTACAGAAAAAGTCACAGTTTCGTAGTAGAGGAGAAAGTGGGGTTAATGCATCGTACTTTATAAGCAGGTTTGTAAATGCACAAAAAACTCCTGACACAGAATGATGATGTGCCATGGACGATGCCCGGAATAGAGTATTCATTAGTAGAGCATGCTGCTGTTTACTCCAGAGACAAAAACACATTCTGTCAATTTAAGTGTACTTTTTGTGACTACACTTACTTGTTTCTTCCTAGAATACGCACAAGGAAGCATTGTATTGATTGTTTACACAACATTGTTATATAATTCATTTTTTTGTTTTTGATGGAGACAGTTTCACACAAGAACAGCCAAGAGTTATTTTTTTACACAGTAAAGGAAACAGAAAGTAGAAAAGATGATCTAAATGCATTGTCGACAAAATGAGAAAAACACTCTTAGAAAAAAATGAATTAAAAAATGAATTTAATTTAATTTTATTTGTATGATTTTTAAAAGACTGTAAGGTGGATGGCTATTCGCATTGCTATCACATTGCTTTATTGAACATGGTTTCAGCAAAAAATCTTGAAATCCTGAAACCTTGGATGTTATTTTAAAGCACAAAATGCTCCAAGCTATCATTTTGACTACCGGCTACCCCAAATTATTTACAGTAGCTGGAAGCCTTCAGTACGAGATAAAGCATCAAAAGTACATTAAGTAATGATCAATCAATAGAAATGATCATCACTGCAGTTAAATTTACTTTGAGTGAAGCTTTTATGCAGGTTTTTATAGTTTAGTACTTTTGACTTGAGGCCCACTGTGGATGATAAATACTGACCAGCCAGGTATGATGCTTAACCACTTATGAGGTCATAATCGGCTGAAAACTGTAAAGGCTCTTTCAGGCAAATCATAAATTGAAAAAAAAGAAAGAAAGCCTTCTCTTGTATTTTGTTAGTGCCTCGACACAACGGGAGCAGCAAATGCATGGCTGTCAGTTTGCTCTGTAATACTTAACACCCAAAATAGCTCTTGACCATTGTAAGGACAGTTTGAGTACCAACTTGGAACAGTAATTTAAGCTACACCTGGAGCAATCTACCATCTATCAATGTCATAGTGGTTCATTATAGGGAAACTGACTGAGCTGACATATTTGTTAACTGTGGTAACCCTGCTAGCCAGGTTGTAGCAGCATAACCTGTGCACAGTAAAACAGCTTCCTGTTTTTCTGCTATGTGACCCTGCAATGTGTGATATGTATACTAAGCCTGACCACAAAGACGTAAGAAACACATCGTCAGACACGTACAGGCACCCACTCAGGCTAAATTCACAACCATTTTATCATTAACCACCCCTTAACCTTAGTCTTATTTGGGTGTACTTGTCAGTAATAGACATGCATGCTCCACATTGTTTGAGTAGTATAAGGCTGTTTAGTATTACAGTCTTATGCACACAACTCACACCATCATAATCTGGGACACACGTTCTCATGCCCTTCAACTGCACTGTCAATTACACAGAGGAAGTCAGCGAGGAAGAAAATGATGAGAGTCAACAATGCATGGAACATCGATGCGTCCAACCACCACTGTCTGTTTAAGTGGAATTGACTTCTGCTCATTTCCCAAATTACGCATATCTGACTGGCCCAACGCTGCAGGGGCAACAGGAAGCACAGGGACGCAGAGAGAGAGTCTCTCTCACACACACTCTCCATTTCTCCATTGCTCTGCAGGGAATCAATGATGTCTGCTTAATTATTGGGTGAATTTAATCAGCGGCACAGCAGTACATAGCCTACTGCCTTGTGACCCAGTAGCTGTCAGGAAGTCAGTTGGTTTCTAAGAGTCAGTGTTCGAATACCACCACAATAATTAAGGGTACAACAATTTAATTGTACCAGAGGTGTAGAGGTAACCGAAAAACTGCCTCTGCATTGTGGCATCTCTGTTCTTACATATTCGAGTAAAGGTATTAAATTTCCACGGCACACATTCATTGTTTGTGCACCAAAAAATCCCTGTGACCTAAACACTAGTGTTCCAATTAACGGTGTATACTGGCTGGATTAGTGTCTCAAAAAAGTTAATTAATAGGCATAGCCAACTGAACTGTGCTCCAGTATTAAGCTTAGATATGCCTATAATTACATAGATACAAAGTTGTGTGGTTGTTTATGAATTTTAGAGGTTTATAGTTGAACCTAGTAGAAGTAAAACCTACTGAGGAATATTATTATTAATGTGACAAGTGTTTGTTAAACAATGTAAACACATTAACCTTTGCTGATCCTCAGATATTTCAGGCTGAAGTACATTGTAGATAATAAGCAAAGCAAAGCACAAACTGCATTACCAAACTTTAATTCAACATCCAAAATGCTCAACACACTCCAGTAGAAGGCAGTGTCTATCTTGGCTCATGTCTGGGTTTTAGACAACAAAACAAAATGAATAGGGCAACATGAGGAGGCACATAAACCTTGCTCCAAGTAGACACCGGCAAAACCTATTCTATTTTAAATTCAAAAATCTTGATTTTGGCTGAAAGCCCATGACTACTGTCCAAAGACAGACACAGTTCGACAAAGCTAAACAATGAGCAGGTTTTGAAGTAGTTCCAACTGTTTCAGCCCCAGTGTTCATAAAAAAAGTACAAACAAAAGAATACAGCGTCAAAATAATGTATAAAGCTTCAACAGCTCCACAGCCCACAGGGCACCTCTCAGTTGGTAGCTTCAACACAGGCGGTACAGTCCATGAAAGCAGACGTCTCATCCTTCTCCAAAGAGATAGATATTGATTGGAAGAGATCGATGACAAGTCTGTAGGGTCATATGATCTTGGTTATCATCAGAATATGTTTTTTTCCTGTAAAAACTGATACACTGCATTGAATAAAGAACAAACTGCAAATGAACTTCATGAGGCAGAGGTCAATCCTCTTGTACTGTAAAAAAGCCATTGAATCACTTAGCCACAGCAGCATCAGCTAAGGGCACTTTTCATTTCAAATTCCTCTTATTTGTCTATTCTGAACAAAGCAGTTATATGAGAAAGGACAGAAATAATTTCTGTAGTCAAAGTTGAAAGTAGTTCAGTAACTGTGACAATTAATAGTGCAACTGGCATCTTCCTGCCACCACATGAGACATGTGATTCTACCTTGATTTAAATCAATGCAGAAATTTCAAGAATCATGTTTTTTTTTTAAATCTTATTACCGCAATGCTAGGTGGGGAAAAAAAGCAAAAGTCAACAGTGTGAGCAGTAACAGAAAGCAGCATGAGCAGTGACAGCAGCCAAAGTGGAGTATATACATGTGTAATGGAGGAGAAAAGACAAAAACATTATTCCCAAGCTTCAGGAGGGCAAATGTTTGATTTTATCATCTCCAGTAGAGGAAGGAGCTTGACAAAATGAATGCAATGTGCATGCTTTATAAACTGAAATGAGGTATATTGGGAAAAAATAAGGACTAACATGAGCGCTCTCCCTCAGAGATAAAAGATGCGCAACAAAAACCTCCAGTAACATTTCAACACAGAGCTTATTTTGGATCAGAACTTCTGACGGAGAGACTGACTGTGAGATTCCAAACAAGGTTATGGACAGGCAGTCCTTCATCTTGACCTTCATCTGCTGCTATGTGTGTGTGTGTATATAAGATTCTCTTCCCTGTATTGTATTTATTGTTCTTTGATATGCTGCTACTATAACTTCATTTCTATACAATGATTATTAAAGTAAATCTTAATCTTAATCTTATCAGCACTGCACAGAATTATTTGGAATGATTTTAGATGCTGTGTGGGTGAAGCATACCAAAATCCATTTTCATTCTAATTATGGATCTTAACATTGTCATAACCCAGTGATGCTAGAGTTGAGTGACCAGAGCAGTTAACCCATTGAGACCAAAGGACACTAATACCATATTTTGGTAAGGGTAGAATGTATGTATGTGTTGTAACAACACAGAGATACTGATTAATATATCTGTGTCCCTGTGCTATTATATTAAGGCAAAGTGTTGCTCAGTCAAGCCGATTATGCACTATACCTTGTGCAAACCAATCAACAACAGCTCAGTTTTGCATATTAAATGGAAAATGTAATCTATCTGAATGCATATTCTATGGACCTATGCAAATGGGACAACTGGAGCAGTTATAATTGCTCAGTGTGTGCAAGGAATGAGAATGGTGTTTTGTATATGCTAAGGACATATTAAGTTAATGACACCATTCTGCTAAATGGCAGACAGATGGAAAGTTCACAGAGAAAAATAGCTGCATTAGATCTTAATCACATGTGCAATTAACTAGTGTAAGAAGGTGGCTTGATTGGTTTATGATAGCAGTGTTCATTTTAAAGGGTGTTTTTTTTAGTTTAAAGAGCACTTCACCACAATGAAAGTGGACTACAGAACTGGAATGCAGCTGCACTGTCAACATGGGTGGAAACTGGCCAATGCGCAGCGTGGCGCTGACAAGAGAAACATAATAGCATTCCAGCTGAGACAATGAAAATACAGAATCTGTTTCTTATAGAAAAATATGTGCATGATGTGATTTACTTTGTGCCGAAAACACCTAAGATCCTGCCAACAGCTCATAGTGGGATGGCGGTGTGTTACTTCTAAAACTGTCAATAAAGCAGAAAAGTCAGTATAAGCATATGATTCATCAGTCAGATGTCAGTTTGTTACCTAATCCTATTTGAGGTCTCACTTAACTATTAATATATAAAATATTCAAATTTGCACTGGATTTGCAACTTGCTTATGAAGACTTAATATCACTTGACAAGACCTGGACTTGTCTCAAAGGACTTTGAGACTTAAGTTGGACCTGCCCCAAATGATTTATAAACAGCTTCGGCTGCAAGGCATTCCACACTGTGTTCTCGTCTCCTCTACTTTCTCCACGCTGACAAACTGGATGATGTACTTGAAACATCAAAAAGTAAAGTCATCTTTACTGAGTCCAGCGTTTGCCTCTCTCTAACATACTGAAAATAAAAATGACAGGTTCTCTTCCATGCTAAACTTGGGATAATGTTTTTACACATTGTCATACTCAGATGACAGCTCATTAGTACACTTTGTTTTTAGGTTGCTGTCGGTTTGATAGGGTATTTAGAAGAGAGACTAGACATGCAGTGTGAACCATCTCATTCACGAAAATATAACATGAAGTTATAATCAGAACAACATGTCCTCACAAAAAAGAACACCACATTTGGTAAAAAATACACCCGCATACAACACATGGTTACATTTCTGCTAATGGAACACATGAACATATTGCCTGATGTCATCTGAACATGTGAGCAATAAAGCTGTAACATTAAGAAGGTGGGTGGGGGGTGAGGTTAAAGTCCCCTGACACCACAAGATATTTTGTTTTCATACCCTGTTAACTTTCATTTTTGCCTGTTTGCGTTTTAGTTTGAAGTTTCGGTTTAAATCATGCTGAATAAGGTATTAAAAACTGCTGGTAAAGGTTAGACATTAAAAACAGCGCAAGTGGTTAGGTAAAGCTCATCCAATCATACCAATTCAAACACATTTTACAAAGAAAACCACTCCCATCGCACAGAAATATGTCCTGTTCACATCTTCTGTTTTCAAGAACTGAATTATAAACCTCATGTTACATTTTTCTGGTGAGGATGGGCTACATTAGAACTCAATGAATGCAGTACTGAGTAGATCATTAGGTTGTTAATACTAAGTGGCAGCTAGGGTACATATTTTATTTTCTTCCCAATCTAAGCACTGTGTGAGTTCAGTATTTCAGTAAATGTGTGAACTATATTTGATTAAACACGTACACATTTCAGGCCTGAAGAGCTTTTCAAACTACAAAACTAACGCAGCATCCTTTATAGGACTGTAATTCTTATAAAGGACTGTAAATCAATGAGACTTTGCAATTAGAAACTTCCCCAAAAATGCAAATTCATCACAGCACAGAGCACAGAGTACCTGTACTTGAGGATAATTCATGTATTCAGGGCACATATTAGGGGACATTTTTTCCTCTGTGAGCAGTGTGACTTCCCTTCCTAAATAAAGGTTGCATAAAGGCAGAGCATTTAAATCAGTATTAAAATGATCCAGTGTACCAGCCTGGTCCGTATAAGATGACATATCAAACAACAGTATCAAAAGTCGGCCTCTCACTGCAACACTATTGTTGTATAAACAGAGCCAGAGCATATTTACCCTTCAGCTAAAGGTGTCTCTTGAGCCGATATGTTTGTATCTCTGAACATCCTTCACAGGCTGCCTGGAGGGGGCTCACGCCTGAACTTTAAGCTTTTTACTTCACAGCAGGAAGAGAAAAAGCAACTAGTATCAGAGGTCATCTGTAACACCTCCTTTTCATGCACATAGAAATATGCTCTTACATGATCACACACACACACGTGCCAGCAACAACGCACAGGTACATACCAGCACCTGGGGACTCGTGTTGTGAAGTAAATATTTTTCTTTAAAAATATGTTTGAAGAAGAGGTTGAAAGAAATGGAAGACCTTTATGGATTATTTCCCAGTGCAGACAGAGAGTTGGGAGAAGGCAGAGAGCGAGAAGAACAGAGGGAGGCGATGAAGATGAAAAAAAGATGCTGGTTGCAGAATGTGGGAGATGTACAGAGGAGAGAGACAGAGAGAGAGAGAGTGAGAAAGACACCAAATGTTAAGTAGCAGTTGAAGTGGAAGAATTCCAGTTTGAATTCAAGCTCCTTGGCTAATGAGGATCATTAACGTGGCCTGCCCAGCTATGCTAAATGCTGGGGAGGACTGGAAGATGGGGGATAAAAATAAAACCTCTCAAGCATATCCCCACAAGGTTCATAAGGCAGACACTTGTAAAAAGATATAGCATATGCTGGCTGCGGAAGGTTCTTCATAATGAAACACCACATACCGTGAATCTTGGAAACAGCAATACCCAACAAGAACATTCAGCTGAACTCTGAACTCTGAATTCTGTCTGAAGGAGTGCAGCAAAAGAAGCAATTTATATGCCTCAAATTTCACAGATTGCAAATAAAGACCAAGGTGACAATGTCACTACAGCACTCTATGATATAATATAAATCAGAGGCTTATCAGTTAAACTACGTCGTCCCACGTGGGAAATTTGCCTCACTGGCGAGTGATGGAATGGAGGAGAAAAAGATCTCCACTCCACTCGACTATAAAGCTCTCCTATCTTATGCACATTACTTCAAGTGGGAAGTTCACATTTCTCTGCACATTTTATGATCCTATCAGCTTTGTCATTTCCACTCTTCTCTCACCGTTTAACACACAGTGTAACAGAACTCGCACAAGGCTTAAAAACACAAGCTCCGGCTCTGCTTGTGTTATAGTTTCTGATAAACAGTTTGCTTCTTTTAAAGAGCACTTCTACAGCACAATCAATTAGTGGGTATCAAAATAGCTTCAAAGCATCAATGTCCTTCATCAGTGCTAAACAATGGAGCAGAAAACAGCTTTCTTGATGATCCTATAATCGATTTCTGTTTTTCCCACGCTCAGCAGTGTCACTGTACACCGTTCAGGAGCTGCATATGTGAAATTCACAACATCTCGCTGGATCAGGCATTCCCAAAAAGCAAATGCAGCAAACGTGCCACCCCATCAGCCCTCCTGTCTGTTATGTTGTATTTGACACTGTTCTGTCAGTCAGACAGGCAAGTGTCTTTATAAGATCAGAATAAACGGCACATTCATTTGTCTTCTGTTAATAAAGTGCTTTATGGTTAAGAGAGAGTTAAAACTCTCTCTTTATAGCATAGTGAAAAATGCCTAATCCCTATAGAAATTCAGGCTGTTAGGTGGTCAGCTGTGATTTAAACTTCAGTCCAAGCCTATGATGGTGTATTTACAAATTAGACATTTGCCCATTTACCCGTATAAAACGTTAATTCACAAATCTGTGGCTGACCCAAAACCAGCCTGGTAGTTCAGTTAAGAAGTTCAAAATCAACACATTATCAACACCCTCATTACTCCTTTTAACCATCAAACAGAGACACACAGCACTCAGTCAAAACACTCACATCAACCAACCAGCACGACAGCAAGAGGACAAATTTAATATAAATAAAATCAAAGGCAAACATTAATGAGTTAGTTCAGAAAATGCCATTGAAACTGTGATAGTGTGATCTAATCCACATCCCATTGCTGTATAAACACATTGTGTGTCACTTTTCTATCTTGGGGTGAATGGTAAGTGAAGGAGAGGTGTCCAGCCGCAGAGAGCAGCAGCGCAGAAAGGGAAGAACTGGAATAAAGAAAGAAAGGTAAGAGTTCAAATGTTTGTTCAGACAAATATCTGTGTGTGGCGCCTCTGCCTTTGAACACATTTATCAGAGCAGTCTACTCGGATTCATCACATCAGACTGAGACGAGGCCACAGAGGTGATTCTTGAAAAGATTATAACCATACTGTAGGTGGAAGGATAGGAAAATGTTCCATTTTCACACCTCTCTTGGAGCCTCTAAAAGCTCTTCTTACTGTATGTGATGTAAAAATAGTCGTAAAATGAACAAGGCGAACACTTTTGAGAATTGTTTTCATGTTAACATAACTGAACAAATTGCAGGTGCCTGAGTCTGAGCGGCAATGCAGTAATCTAACTGGAAAACTAGAAAAGACTCTGTGCTCATTATAAGTTTTTCTTTTCTACTACTGTGCTTAAATCTGTGCAGTTTCTGATGGATAACGCGGTCGATAATGAGAGCTGGATATGTCCACATTTAACTGTCTTCCTAACGATAACTAATGACAGTAGCTTAGCTAACACAATTAACACTGTCGCAGAGGAAAATAAAATTCCCCCTGAATGAAGTATTATGTAAATTATTAATTACTGCGCAGACGATTGCAATCTTGTTCAGCTGCCCATTGGCACTTGAATAACTGTGAATGATGTGGAAACAGAGGGAGGAAAATTGTGAAGATAATCCTGACACAGAGGCAACGTGAGAAAAAACGTAACAAATACCACCTGTTCTTTAAGCAATTTATAGAAAACATTTACAACTGAACCACTGAACACAGCCTCTCAACCAAACTGACATTCAGCAAAGGCAAACATTAAGGCGGGAACATGGGAGAAAGCATTTCTATCATTTAGCTCTTTTCACCTCTGTTATGTTTCTATAAATCTTGCATGTACAGTTCTAACAGTAAGGCATGTCCTGTAAGATCCAGACAGGTTTGTAAAAACAGCATCATTTTTCTTTCTCACCATTACAGATGGTAAAATCTGCCTTAATTTGAATTTCAATTACATGATTTCTGTACGCTCTCTATGCATGTTTTATGAGCAGGGTGCTGATGTGTTATTTCTTTATGTGTGTCTGTGTGTGTGTGTGTTTCTGAATATGTATGTGACAAAAAGAGAGACAGAGTGAGAAATGAACAGATAAAGAGCCAGTGAGAGGTAAAGACAAAGACGGAGAGAGGCCAGTGCAATGAGGAAGAGAGAAGAGAAGCGCAGAGAGAAAGAAAGTGATCTCTCAGATTTGGTGTCTCAGCTTAATGACACTGGGCCCACATGGGAGAGAGGGAAAGCCAAGCTCTGCGCGAGAAATGATGAATTCAAAGACAGATAACCTCGAGCCTTTCCATTCGTAGGCCTAGAAAAAAAAACAGCTCAGCTTCTGCGCTCGCAAGAAACAGTAGTTTTCTGTCTACTGTGTGTCGCATCTGCCTTTTTCTGTCAGTCCATCACTCTCCTGTCATATATCACCTCGGCTCTCCACTATCTAACTGAAACTGAATCCCCCAACCTGCTCTCCTGTTGTGACCATGGACAACGAGTCTGGCAGACTTTGACAAATTAAACCAAGCAGATATATGGCCATAACCTTCACGGGATAACATGGAAGGAATAAGGGAAGCAAGGGGCGGGGGTTATGAAAAAGGGAGAAGAGCAGCGACTGTGAGAAGGATGAAGGCACACGTACAGATAGATGATGGATTATACTGAGCAAGGCATGATGGTATTTTCCAAGCCAGGTACAACATAAGAGTACGCAGACCAACTTTCTAAATGTCACCATGCAAGTCAGTTCAGCTGAGACTCACTGCTTTATGAGGGGAGAAAAGACTGTTAATTAGCCTTCAAAAGCAGTGGTCCACAACTGCCAAAAAGGATGCAGCACTACAGGAATCTGCCAGATGACGACTGATTTACCATGCAACACCTGACAGGGACAAGTTAATACTATTACAACTATATCCTCACACCATGGTTTTTATCATTATCATTAACTGCAAAAATGGGCTTTTGTCAAAGTTTCCTGTTTTCAGTCCTCTTCCCTAATGTCCATTAAATCTCAGCCAGAAAGTAAAGAGGTGATTCCTTTAACAGACATAGCAAATGGTCTATCAAGAGAATAAACAACTGGCTGTAAACAAATATCCCTTCATGACAGTTGTAACAAACGGGCATGCAATGGCATCAACCACTCCAATTAATTTCCTCAAAGCCAGCTTTTATAATGACTCTTATTAAATCGTTCAAGTGGCTGTTATTCAGACACATTTCACCTGTAACAACAAATGGCTTCCACACAGATGCACTTGAACTACACACACACAGACACAAAACAGCAAGAGAGGGTCGTTAAGCAACTATTGTAGTGTTCCTCTCTGCTCAGCATGATACTGGCTTGATTGATACTGAGTATCCCCAGTTAATCACCTAGACAACTATAATGCATGCTGCCTGGTAAGTGATGCACACATTAAAACTAGGAGAAAGCAGAACACACTCAGCAAAAACTCAACGGCAAAAAAGGTACAACTGTGGACACATAAAAATGTACACAAACACACACTTGTCACAAGCAGGATGCACCTGCCAAGCATCTGCTCCACGCAAGCACAAGTTAACTTACCTCCTTTGAGTGACCAGCTGAAAGCTTTCAAATTGGCCTTGGGTAATCTTCCTCCCTCTCACTCTTTCCAATCTTCTGTAGCCCTTTGGCTACTCTCTCGCTCCCTCTCTCTCTCTCTCTGGTAGTGCACGGACGTCCTACGGACCGTTCACCCTTCCTGTGTGGTTCTGCGTAAGTGCATCGATCTCTCAGCCAAGTGGTACGAGGTCCTGCTGCTTCCACAAGGCTCAGATGTGCGCTCTCCTCTCCACTGCTCACTCTGCCTCACACAGCTGCAGAGGGAATATGAGGATGGTTAACGTGGTGCTCCACTCTCTCTCTTTCCCTCTCTCTCTCTTTCTCTTACACACACTGTGGTGAGCTGAGATGCGCTCTCTCTCCCTCTCTCTCTCTCTCCCTCTCAGGTTGTCAGCTGCTACGATGCTCACTCCCACTGCCTCCTCATGCTGTCCCTCTTTCTTGCTGTGCTGAACTGCATGCTATCTCGACATTTCTCTTTTTTGCCATTTCTCCATTGATTCCTCTGCTTTTCTCTCTCGCAGTATTGATCTATATATCGGAGTCTTTCCTAGTGCAGCCTCTAGTGGCTGACTTCTCTACATGACGCTCACAGAGACAGAATTAATTTTTACTCACAGAAAACACAAAGCAAAAAAAATTTGCCTCCAAGAGTCCTCCAACATCAGCTAAAAAACACACTATTATACGCTAACTAGAATAACACAAACACACTAAAACAACATACATTTACAGTGATATAAACCTGACAAAACAAAAAAATCCCATCTACTAATTTGAAATGCTTAGAACAGCAAACATTTTACTAAACAAATTAGTTTACTGCTGCATCATTCTGTTATTTAAGCTCCTGGGTAAAAAAAGAGTTATTTAACACTGCTGACAACAAATGGTTGAAACCATTATAGGTGAAATGGATTTCTTCAGTTAGTTATTTTTAGATAAAATTCTTACAGTGTCCAGTGCTTCTAGCCAATAAATGTCATCACCTGTCAAATTTTCTCTTCTAACATACTTTTCTCTTATACCAAACACCTGCCTACTTATCTTTGATATCTGTCTCAATGCCCTGCTTATTCCTGTAACAGTAACCCAGAAACATGTTAATTAATACTTTTAATACTGCCTGTCTCTATATAAAATACTTACATTTATAACCTGCACTACTACTACTGAATAATTGTATCGATTTATCTTGCTTTGATGTTCTCTTCTTATCTTTTCTTATTTCTCTGAAAGGTCAGCCTGCCCAGAAAAGGGAGGTGTTAACCCCATTTAATATAACATTATAGGATGGAGAGATACAGTATTAGACTCAATTATTAGCCTCCATGTCATTCTTTTTTATATAATCCCCACATTACATTTAATAGGGTGAAAGGATTTTAACATAACATTCTCAAACAAGCTTACATTATATGAATTATACACTAATGGTCAATTGTGTATCATTGATGTCTGGTAATACTTTGGAGGTCCCCTCCAATCCCATGAGTCTCAAGTCCCTTCAGATATGATGGCATTCTGGCATGGACCCTGGTCTTTACTACACTTGATAGATTTTTAATTGGATGAGGTGAAGGCTTTGTGCAGGTCAGTCATTAATGTTCATTTCGTCCTCTACAATTCGTCTAGTGCAGAAACACTGGTAAGCTTCCCCAGAGCATTATACTGCCACCGCCATGTTAACTGTGAAGCTCTAGTTTTGTTTCATCTGACCAATGACATTATGTGTAAACTTCCTCGCTAGCATACTTCAGTCTAGCTTGGAGGTGGCTTTTCTGTAGGAGTGAAGTTTTTCTTGGTCTGCAGTCCATTCCTGTTCAGGACTCTAGTGGCCGTCTAGTGTGTTGGCAGTTGTGTTTGGCTCTTTAGGCACATCTCTCACTGGGTTTCTTTCCAGAGGCTTTCAAATGTTTCACATCCTACCTGTCTGTCTAGGTCTGCACTGTTTGACTTTCAAACCGATACCGATACACCAGTTCTTGAAACTCGGAAGCACTTTGATAAACTTGTCCTTCTCCTGCTTTGTACACGTTAACAATGTGTTTTCTTCACTTTTACCATCATGCTTTTAGGGTAAATAAAGCTTTAAGCAAAACGTTGCTTGTTACACTGTGTGTAACTACTGCAAGATACCAATCACATTATCAAAGTCTTACAGGGTCACTCAATCAAAGCATAGTCATTTATGATACATAGCATCAGCAGCAAGCATAGCTATATATATATATAGAGAGAGAGGGAGAGTTCAAATTCAACAGTACTCGGAAAGTTATGTGAAAGAGAAGTACATTTTCAAAGGGGGCAAAGAATTGTCTTCAACTTTGGATAGATGGATGGATGGATGGATGGATAGATGGATAGATAGATAGATAGATAGATAGATAGATAGATAGATAGATAGACAGATAGATAGATAGATGCATGCTCCAACAACGATGCTAACATCTACTACGTATTGCTTGGCTAGCCTAAAGTTGCCGTTTCCTATTTCCTGCCTCCATGAGTACCGTAGTTAATGAACGCATTGGTGCTACACATCAAAAGAAGCTCGAGTAAAAACTCACCAGAGTCGAAGTAAACCTCCTGATGTTCCTTCAGAAGACTCTGGACAGGTGCAAAGTAACAGGAACACGTTACAAGAATGATGACTGCGCTATAGTAGACAGTCTAATCCAGGCAACGTTCAATGCAGGTGAGCTGCTTCAAATGAGCTCAGTGCTGCCCCCGGAGGCTGATTGTGATATTGCGGCTCCACTGTCCACTGGCCCAGCTTCAAGTGCCCACACTGCAGCAAGTGCACACACTGCAGCAATCACACAAAAGGTTTTTCAAAAGTGAAAAATATGACCTGGTCAAGTATGTTCTCTGACACCTTTTTCAGAATTTTCAAGTAGAAGGTAGAGCAACAAATTCACTCACAGCAAAGAGCAGCTGAGAAGAGGAGTGAGACACACTGCTTCACAGATTTATACAGGACTGGTGTCATCCACGGCCACATCAGTTATAATTAAAACATGTATGGAATTTGATTATACTGTGTTGCCACCTCTGTTTTCAGCACATTACATGTGGTCTACAGCAGCAAGCTTGTCATTATCATCACTGTCATGGCAACCACTGAGCTCCTTCCTCATCTTTGGGGTGAAGCTGTAGCCAGTAGCAGTCAAACAGGTGAAGAGGACTGTTCAGATCCACTTTACCAGATGATTGCTTGACAGTCAATGGTGCCATCTTCTCAAAACGGTGCAAATGTGCAACTCTTGCTTACCTGAAGCAAAAGTACCATACAGTATAAATTCAGTTAAACTGCACATGCATCTAACCCCTCAAATATCACATGAATTTAATGCAAACTGAAGGTTATATAATCTTTTTTTATCACCTGTCTTGTCATAATGTTGGTTGCACTCAACTGGAAGCCAACCACAGAGCTGTCAGGAGGCACCTTCACTAACGCAGCAGTATTTGTCTGAGAGGTGTATAGAAGATGAATCAAGCAGCAGCAGCTTTTATACCCTTTACACTGCAAAGCTCTTTATAATTAACTCACATGTAGGTCAATGCTGAAAAGCACAATTACACAAAGAGCTGAAGGTCAGACTTTCTGTTGTTGTGTTTTGAATACTGAAATAGAAGTCAGACACAAAGCCCATGTACACTGGCTTCTATCAACAACAAAAGTGTTTTGCACAAACAAAACAGTAAAAAAAAGCAGCAAAGCATGCTTTTGTTTCTGATTTGATTGTTGAAGTGTCAGGTTATGATAAGGAAAAGGACCCGAGAGGGATGCTGATGTTTTATTCTTAGTAAGTGACACACGTGTGTACGCATGCATGCACGTATCTCAACTTCTGTTTACAAACTTCAAAATGACACCAGAGTCAAAGCACATACACACCACAGGAGATCAACCAAAAATACCTCAGGCTTTCCAACAAAACTGGATGGATAATAATTGTGAGTTTGTGAAGGAAGGAATATGTGGGCTGAATGGTAAGATGCTGGCCTAGATAGAGATCCATAGGGTGCCATTAGCCAGGTATATAGCAGGAGAACCTGATGCTGGCTGTCACAGCTGATGAACAGAATTCGGAGGAGATCACTCGTCGGCTTATGTGGGGATCATCACAGTGAGCCAATTAGAAATGCTGGCCAGGAAAACCCTGGGAAAAGATAAACACGAGTAAAACATCACACCTCCACACACACCTGCAGTGTGGGAAAAACTCAGCATCCACAGCTTCATCGTTTAATTTAAATGTGTATGTAAACAATATGGATTATTTAAAAATATAAAAGAAAAGGCAGGTAATGCATTAAACATATTACCTTGAAGTCAAACACATAACATGAGAAAAAACCCAGCTATTGACAAAAGGATTTAGGGTGTGTTGACTTGAATGTTCTCACTGACAAGCTCATAACAAGGATTATCACAGTGAGCAGTGTGATCTGACACCTGTTGCACTGTATGTATATATAGGAAACTCATAAAGAGTGATACTGATCCACTTTAAAGGGTTTTGAGCAGAGGATAAGTCCCTCATAACACATCCTTTCTTCTCCTGGGCCCCAATTGACAAGCGTACAGCAACAGCAATTTTGATTATGGTAACCCATTTCAATGCAAAATACAGTACAATAAAACAAGCTGCACATTTCCCCTCTGCAAGAAACATTCAGTGACATTTACCACCATCGTGCAGTCATTCATTGCATCACTGTCATTTATGGGCCCCCAAAAAAGGAGTATTTCAAGAAAATGTGATGGTAAGAAATGATTGCATTGAGCTTGTGTCTCCTCTGCCCCTCAGCTGCTATCAACATTCTTTTTCTTACCAGTCCACAAACAGGTTTTATTCCTTATTTATGCCGCTGCATGTCTTCCCCAGCAAAGCCTCCGGCAGTGTTGTCTGTATTTACCTGAGATCTGATGTGATGCTGAACTTAATAAGGTTTTTAATCCCTTATTTTAAAATGGACGTGGTGATCCTGACCACTGTAAAGCCTTTATGTTGCAGTGAAAAGTGGCTGCTGAGTAAAAAGAAAAAAAGAACAAAAGGTTGCAGCCTATGTGGTGAATGGCTAATAACACAAAGCCGTGGTCTGAGAAGCTCATTACATTTCTGGAACACTATAAGAATCAAGACAGAGTGATTGTTCCTGGGAAAACACTGCAGCAGCAGTAAGCCTGTATTGAACAGAAGCCTTGGTTTATCATAAAGCACAGGCAAGGGCATCACAAAAGAATCAGCTAGCTCAGTCCTGCTGCGTTTATATGTGTGTGTGTCTGTGTGTGTGTGTCTGTGTGTGATCTTCTGGAGGATCAGAGGTGCTGACTGGTGATAAAGCCTCCCACACTTTAATCAATAAAGCTTTGCCATTGTTTAACATTAGTTCTTGATTGTGCCAATAATCCAATTAATGTGTGTCTGCTTTGCACAGATCATAATTTAGCAGAAGAGTTGCTGCCTAATTAATCATTCAACCATTTTTACTTGCCTAGTCACCACCAAACTCAATTCATTGAGTTTGTCTCACTGACTGTTATTCATTATCTAAATACACACAAGACGCCAGCCCCTATCATTTCTGTAGATGGCAAAAAAGACCTTTGATCACTGAAAATGGCCTTTTCTTTTATCAGTGTTTTTATACTGAAACCTGTAAAATCTACTCCCTGAACTTCTCATCAACAATCAGGAGTAATGGTCTCCTGGAGTCTGGAGTGTTTTTCCTGCTGTTCCTTAAATGACCACTAGAAGTTCTCTCTTCTATGAATAATTTAGATCTCTGGTGGTGCCCAGATGTCATTGGTAAGGACATTTAACTCAAAATCCTGAATCACATTGCAGTACAAGATAAACACTCAGGGCAACATGGATGTGTACCAAACATCCTGCTAATCTATCCATTAAAGGTGAGCAAACCATTGCTGAGAAAGATTATTGATATTTGAACACAGCAGCCAAGAAAACACACCCCTCAGTGCTCCTTCAGAGGCTCAGACATCCAAATTTATGGACTCATAGCTGAGGTAATTGCAGGAAGCAATGGCAACACTCAAAGGGTGTTTGTAAAGTGTTTGCTGCAGCAAACCCCTGGCAGAAGGAGCTTTGTGTGGACAATCTAAGCCACATTTACTAAGTCTGGAATCTTATTTTAGTGTGCACCGAGATGCACAGAGATTGGAAAAGAAGGAAAACGTGTATTGACTTGTATTGAAGTGAAAAACACACCAAAGTGGGGGACACACAAAAAAACTCACCAAAATCAATCCATTCAGTCTTTGCGATATACTTTCTCTGTCATTATCTCTCCACTTACAGGGATTCAAAGAGCACTGTTTATTTCCTTCACGATCTGACATGCCCTTTATTATCATCATAACAGGGTGATGTATGTTTTGAATGGATCCTACATTGACAGGTCATCACAGTCTTCATGGCTTTCTACTGCAGGACGGACAGATGATCAGGACAAATGGAAAGGAAAAAAACAATAAATAAATACGAGCATCTCTAGAGGAAATTTTTATTAATGGCTCTGAACATCTGTCAGAGGAGTCTAATTGCCAAGGGAGAACAGCCAGCTTTTTTATATATATAAATGAAAGAGGAAACATTCGCTCCTTTACTTAATTAAACATGAAAACATTCTTTCTTTCTTCTAATTAAAGATCTTCTCAGCTGGCCAACTGCAGTAATCTCAGGTGTCTACACGTCTCACCACACTTCACTTCTTTTCAGCAACGTGCCAGCAGGAGAGCGGCCTGTCACTGATTATTTGTCAGCACAAAACAAAGGGGAGGAACAACTTAACCAAGACGCTCTGATGTTCAGGGCTGTGTATTTTTAGTCAACACTGTCAATGGCACGTATGGTGAGATAACAGGAGTTGATATACAGAGGCTAATTGGAGCACAGTAAGCTAATCAAATAGGTGAATATTTAAAAGACTGAAGCTGTTTGTGTGAGAGTGATATGGCTGCCAGCTCCCATTCAGTTGAGGTCAATTAGAGCTGACATAACAAATGATTTATATGCACTTTATTTTTAGACATTCATAACAGGTGTACAAACACATTAAGTTAAACCTCGTTTTTAATTTAGCCACATTGAACTGCCTTCATGAATAGCAGAAGAAAAGGCACAAAGGCAACATGACTTGGTGACAATCGGAAATAATCATATAATGTGATTTGGCTTGAATCAAAGTGGCAACCTCCACGGCTGAATCATGGAGCCAGTGCGAAAGTGTCATAAATTGAAGTTCATCCAGCAGGGAGTGATTCAGATTATGAAATGATGTATAATTTCATGATGACCTGTTGACTGATGGTCTGTATTTAGAGTCAGGCTCTGCCAGCATCGCCTTCAATATAAAAAACGTGTCTTTTTGTGTTTTATGTCTCGTCTTTCAGTTGGACTGTCAGGAGATGGCAACTATGTAAACACAGGCTGTCATCTGTTTTCCTTGCAGTTGATATTCTCCATTACTACTGGTGTGTAAAGGATGTAAAAAAATACTAAATGTCTACCTTAAAAAACAAACTTATCGATCACCACTCGTAAACAGAAGAAATAAAATCCTACTGCTGCTTGTGTGTGTGTGTGTGTGTTTATCCTTTTGGTGCCAGCAGCAGTTGTGTGTTGTCTGCCCTTTGGAGTAGACATGTATTGAAAAGGAGAAGAATTAGTGTTGTGCCAGCTGAATGAGAGATACTTGTTAACCAGTCTTGGCTTAAAACAGCCTTCTTGTAACCTCCTCAGGAAGTGACCTTCATAGCTGTTCTGCACATCTATTTTTAACAAAGACTGTTCTGGTCACTGCATCCACTAGACATATAAGATATAATAAATATTTGAGAAGCACCAATTATTTAATGAAACCTTGTTGCTTTGACCTTCATTGTTTTCCCTGTTCATCATAACTGCTGTTTATCATGCAGCCATTGTTTGCCTAGTGTAGATAGCAAGTATGAGTAACCAGTTTATGTTTATATAAATATATTTAGTAAGAAATCTCTTTGAAAAAAAAAACATGTCTTGTCCTTGTTGAAGTTTTGTCAAACTACCATTTGCAAGGTCGAAAATACCTTTTCAGCACAATATTTCAAGCTAAGATATGCAGCGACCATGACAAAAGACTACCTCTTCCAACACAACAGACAACTCAATGTGCTTATGTAAACACAGCCTTGCATTCACGTCCAGCTGCGACCTGTGAGACACTCAGTGAATATACAGGAGGACTGGCAGTTATTTTATGTTTCTTCCATTTGTGAATAATCCCACCAGCTGTTGTCACCTCCTCAGCCAGCTGCTTGGAGATGGTCTTGTAGCCCATTCCAGCCTTAAGTAGGTCCACAGTCTTGTCCCTGACATCTTTGGAAAGCTCTTAGGTCTCGGTCCTGGGGAAGAGTTTGGAATCTGTATTGATTGAGTGCTTCTGTGGACAGGTGTATTTTATACAGGTAACGAGCTGAGAGGGCTCCCAGTGTCAGCTGCTTACCTGTATAAATACACCTGGGAGCAGAAATCTTGCTGATTGATAAATGATCAAATACTTATTTACTTATTTCATTCATGAAAATGTGAATATTTTATTTTATGTTATTGTTCTGTCTTGAAATTATAGACTGATCATTTCTTTGTCAGTCGGCACACTTACATAATCAGCTCATCAGCTCATGTTCATTGTTTGCTGTCTTCACATACAGACACAAACGCAGGACAAATCACATCATTGATATGGTTCAGCTGTAGGATTCGAGAGAAGACGAGCAGCAGGTGTGCCAGTGTAGAAAACCCGCTGGAGACCCCTAGTGGGCAGGTGAGGAATTACTGCAGGAGCTTTAAAACCACACTGCTCTGTCTTAATCAGCACGCTGCTTCAGAGCTGTGTGTTTCTCTGCTAAAGGTCACCTGCTTCACAGCACTGCTGTTTTTAGCTTCTCTGCCTTTTCTTTAATTCTGCTGCGTTAATTTAATGTATTTTCGAGAACAGGCCCACAGGTTCATGTTCAAACAGGAATATCATATTATTAATAAATGTACCTGCACACCTTCCACAGCCCCCACCCGCCCCCACCATCTGGATAAGATACAAAAAAGCAAATTAGGTGAAAACAAGGTGAAGGTCTTTTCCATAGTGAGTCTTTGTCTGCAAGAATACATTTATGTCTGTATTCAGACTTATCTTATGCTGAATGATTGCTCTATAGATTACAGTTGAAGGTTACTTGATGCATTAATTTCACTGTACAGCATAAGCTTTCCTGTACTTTTTAAAATGTATTTTTTATTAGCAGTGACAAAAGGAAATGAAAGAAAGAGGCAAATCAATGTGTGTTACAGTTACATGCATTCACTTTAGAACCCAAACTTTGTCAGCAGTCCTTTATCGTGTTTACATCACATACACATGGTGACGAGACACAGGTGACAACGATTAGGGCGGGACAGCCAATCACAGTGGAAGGAAGTTTGAGTAGGAAGCTCAACAAATACAACGGGCAAAATACACCAAAACTTTAAACTCAACTAACACCAAACAAAAAAAGGACTATAACAGAATAAGTTTAGGTATTTTAACCGACTACAGACAGATGCCTTTTGTGTGTTTAGATGTATCACATGATGGGATGCTATAGTCCAGGTTTATACATTATCCTTTAAGTATAAGGCCTCCACAAATGGCAAACACATGTTTACAAATCCAAACCACAACATCTGCTGCAGCTGTTGAACATTCTCTGTTCTCTCTTTTTCTCCACAGCTCTACACTCAGTCCTCAAAGAGACAGCATGTGCTATAAGTCCACATGTCCTTTAGCAAACACTAACAGCAGAGTTAAAACCGCTTGATCAGCATCTTTGATTAAATATATTTGTCAAACTCTGAGTTCCTTACATAATGCAGCTTGATTCATTTTTTGACCGCATGCAGTTTTATTTATTTTTTCTTTCATTATTATAATTTATTGTATAAATTTTTCCATGGTAAAGCACTTTGTATAACTTTGAAAAGTTGCTAGCTGAATAAAAATGACGTCTTGGAGCAGAGGAAATGAAAGTGGACCAAGCTCAGAGTGAAGGACGGACGGTAGACCAGACTTCAGCTGCCGCTTGTCTGGCAGCTACTGTCACTGACTGTCAGACAGCACAGCCCACTCCTGAATGTTTTATCTGCCTGCTTGTGGCGCAGCGTGTTATATCCGGAGGTATGTCATTTCTCTTTATGGCCTGCAGATTTAATCTCTCTCTCTCTCTCTCTCTCAGAAATTGGTTTGCTCTTCTCAAAGTATACCCTGAACTTTTAGATCAACCATTTGATTGATTTTTTGCTACATTAAAACTGCATGTATGTTGTTTAAATATAATATTGTGTAACATCACAAACACAACACAAAAAAGCTGAATTTATTCTTTTCTGTTGTCTGTTATAATCACATGCCATGGAGACTAATGCTCACGTGCAGTGCATGTATTTGTGTGTGTGTCCAATTAAGGTCCCCCCTCTCAGTGGTCCTGCTGTGTTACCCTTGAAGTCCACAGTGTTGACTGTGGCAGCAGAAGAGGACTGTCTCTCATACAATGGCTTTCCTAGAAAGAGTCCTAGAAGATGCGTTTGAAGTTTTTTTTGTTGAGTTGGGAACTTCTCGTCGCAGTCACAGTCACAGTCACACAGCAGATACATGCTCACACACACACTTTTACCCAGCAAAGGAGAAGGTGAATAAAGTCATCAACACAAACAGAGTAAGACAAAGTACAGCGGATGTGAAGAGGGAGGGCACTCTGAGGCAGCACAGGACTGTGTTGTAGGAGACATGAGGAGGCGTACACTGTGCTAAGCATGAGGTGCTAATTGCAAACAGTAAACAGGTGACCCATCATTGATCTGTGCCCCTGAAGGTGAGATGAGCTGTGTTAAGTCACACATCACCACATAACATTTACACACTCAGCCCAGCTGTTAAGTAGCATATGAATTCATACCATCATCTGCTTCTTCATCTCAGGGAAGTGGAAGCAGCTTGAGGATGACACACATGGTGAATAAGGCTGCCATCACTATTGTAGTCATGATGAGTCATTTTTCAGGCTGCCATGTTTAAATTCAGCACTTATTCAACATGCTGCAACCTGTAGCCACAAGGTCCTCTTCCACCTCCATGGCTGATAGGATTTTAAGAAATACAAGGTTAACCTGAATGAGAAGTAGCATAAAAGTTGTTGTCATTAAATCAGAGTTAAAAGTACATGTAACAGTCACCAATCCTAACCCTAACAATGGCCTATAATCACACATTCTGATCAATAAAGACAGCAGAAGGGTACAACACCAACAGTAAAAAAAAGCTAATTAATGCCCAGCTTTACTTTATGTTGCAAAAGTTGGCCACTTTAAGGAATATTGTAACATGTAAGAGCTGGTATTATACAGCATTGGTGTCCAGTATAGACAAAGTCCCAAGATACATACTACTCTATAAGCTAATAAAAAAATGAGAAAACAAGTAGACAGTGAGATAAGGATTTATATTTAATAAATTACCTATTAATATTTATTGTAATTTTACTTTTGTTCACATAATGACAAACTAATTATTTATTTATTCATGATTTATTTAAAAAATCCTAACATATAAAATAATAAAAATTTTAATTGTATACTTTACTAGGTTTTGATGACAGGCACTTATTGGAAAAGCTCACTTTTATGTAAATGTGTGTTAACCTGCTGGCTCACCCTGGGGCAAAAATGGGAATTTGTTCAGGTGCTGTAATTTGGTAAAACAAATAATAAAATATGTAAGGCTTTCAGCATGTTCGTCTGCTTTGCCCAGCTGGAAACTAGCCTTGGTGAGTGCTTGAGGCAGAACTTCGTCTACATCTGTGCTCCATTGTTGTTTAATTCGCAAATAAAATCTGTCCATTAAAACAAGCAGTGAAACACGGAGCAGTAATAATTCTAAAAAGAAGAAGAAAGTAAATATTAACTTTCTGACTTCATTCTGCTCTCACTGGTTGTGCACTTTGGCTGAGCCTCACTCTAATTTTAACCTTACATTATTATTTCAGCAGCACAGATAGTCTGGTGTGAAAAAGAAATGTGAATATCATCATGAGACCATAAAACAGTTCTCTCTTTCTCTCTCTCTCTCTGCAGATCAATATGAGGCAGGTGTGCAGTGTGGACACGGTGACCCACTGACATTCAGCTGTTAACTCAGAGGAGCAGAGGAGGTGGAGCTGTTGAAAATGTGGATTTCAGACAGGTGTGAGTACAAAAATATAAAAATATTCAGATCAAATAATCAAAAAATCATGTTGACAAACGGAATAAATGCATATAAGGAGCTTTAATGTGGCTATGTTTATTATGCAGTGTGTAAACAGAGTAGGCAGCGTGGATGATTCTGCTGCTTCATCTAAGCTTGTGAATAAAAGCATAATTCTTGAAAGGTGATTGAAAGGTGTATGAAAGTAAGCAGTGAGAAGTGATGAGATGAAAACAGGTAGTGCTCTCATTAAAGTGGAAGTCTCTAAGTAATGGCCATGCACATGAAAGTCCTCTTTAAGTGATGGTTAGCTAATGATCTGGCCGGTGACTTGGTTGTTTGCTGCAACTACAGACGACACTACGGCCAAATTGGACCTATCATGTAGTCTGCACGGTGAGTAAGCAACCTGATTTCCCCAGAACTGTTCAGACTTTACTGCAGCCACTGCTGTGTCCAAGCCGAAACTCCCAAACAGGACAATGAGTCTGTTAATGTTATTCTAACTTTAATTTGAATGCAGAATGATAGTTTTGTTAAAACATAGCATAGCAGAAATCTAAAAGTAAACTTAAGTGAGTCTGACCTAATCATTACATCGTGAACGATTTTAGATGCGATGGTAATTGTTACCATGGCAACCATTATCTTTCCTAAACATAACCGAGTACTTTTGTTGCCTAAACCTAATCTGAAAGCGATACAAACCTGCGCTTTGTTTGTCATGACAACCTGATGATGTACAACGAAGGACAAAAGTCATTTGCCTTTTTTTTTTTACATGCCTTTGCATATACTCACTAATTTTAGGATATGAAGAGGAGCAATGATAAAAGCTAGAAGTGATATGATGGTTGGGGAGCTTCACAAAGGAGCCGAATAGAGAGAGAAAATGATGATATGTTGGGAAGAGAAGTGTAATAAAAAGGGCATTAAGCAGGATGAGTTACATGTAAATGAAAAAAAAGCAATGACTAAAAATAAACTGAAGTAACACGCACAAGTTCCTAATGACAAAAATACATTTGGTAAAGCTTTAAATGTGAACCACATTTGCTTGAAGAGCATGTCATCCTCTTCAAATGTTCCTCTCGCTTTTCCCAGCGAATCTCTTTGTATCTCTTTGGCAGTGATTTGATCAGTCGAGTCTGTCGGACACATCCCGGGCGTCTGCAGATGTGTAGTCGGGTGGTGTGTGAGCGAGTAGGAGAGGAGAGAGTATATTAGAAAACATATTGGAGAGGAAGCAACTGGAGAGCAACATGGATGCCTTTCCGAGCAGCTTAGTGATGTGCCAGAGGAGAGAGCTCACAGAAAATAATTGGATTTCATTTTGGTCCGCGGGCAAACAAAAATAGATGCATGCTGTCTCCTCCAAGCTTTTGCTACAGGTATCATAAAGGCCAAGAAATATCTGACTTCCAGAGAGAATCCAAAAACTCCTCGTTCTAATGAGAGACTAAATCCCACAGTGCTTAATAAAAACTCACATGGAAACAAGGTGACTGACAGGTGTGACATTTATGCAGTGATACAGTCAACTCTAGTCCTCTGTTTTGGTGACTGATTCATTACAATGGGTGTTATTTACTCATCAACACCTGGTGTTTACTTTGAGGGCAGGCCGCGTGGCGATGCACTGGATTAGTATGCACTGGGCGTTTCTGCATTAGCTGCCATGATGTTGCCTTTAATGATGACAAGACAGTCAGCCAAATGTGCATCAGGAATATGTTTCTATTCAAAGCATACATCTTGAAGGGTGATTTACTTCCCCTAACAGAACGTAGAGAAGATTGAAGCAAGGCGTCTGGACTTGTAGAGTTTTCTAGAAGACGTTTCGCTGCTCATCCAAGCAGCTTCATCAGTTCTAACTGTTTGGTGGGGAAACATGGTTTATATGTGGTTACAGACCTATGTGGGTGGGTCTGGGTAAAACTTAAAAAACTTACAAACAATAGCACTAAATGTTTCCATACTTACCTGTGATGTTCTGGCTGACTGGGCCAGGTGTGTTTAACGACTGGCTAACGACTATGAGACTATGAAGGAGGGGGACTGGTTGACAGCCCTTTGTTCTTGCTGTGAGTATGTGCAAACTTCCTGGGAATGGATGGAATCACTGCATTGGTCAAATCAAGACCAACGAAGTGGAACGGTTCACAGAACACATCAACGCAGTGGATAACAACATCAAGTTCACTCGCGAGGACACCAAGGACAACAATCTGGCCTTCTTGGACTGCACAGTACATATACTGTATGAAGCTGCTTGGATGAGCAGCGAAACGTCTTCTAGAAAACTCTACAAGTCCAGACACCTTGCTTCAATCTTCTCTACGTATGATGACCTGGATGACTGAGAATCTTCATCAACATCTTCCCCTAACAGAAGTATAGTGGGTTTTATTTTATGTTCTTATTCCTGCATTATTCACAGTGTGGTAGATAAGAATATATATATGTAACAAGATGAGGAACAACTATGGCAGATATGCTGTTTAACTACTTGCCAAGGAGTTTTCCAATTTTCTCCCTTGCTTTTTTTGAGAAAAAATGCCTCACTATCATACACAATTAAATACAATACATTCTATTCTATGTCCCAGCACAAATACCCTGTCAAGGATGCAAATGGGCATTAGAACACACAAGGCAAATGTTATATGATATAATACAGAAGAAAAAATTATAACCTTAGTATGCATTAACATAAATTAGTAAAATCTTTTATATTTTCAAGGTTTTAAGGCAAATTATATAAAACTCTTGCCTCTCTTAAAAATATTCTGGAAGCTATATGATGTGTGTGTGCTATGTGATGTGATGTGCTATATATATGTAATTATTTATAACCTCACCTTAACATTAAACAGCTCCCATCTGTAACAAGTTTCTCTACCATTTTTGTGGTTACCATGGTGAAGAGCCAAACAACACGTCACTGTGTTAACACCCAAGAAGGAGTGCAAGGACTGAATCACTAATGGGATACAACTATATGACAAAACACAGCTGAACACAGTGATAACAATAACACATCCTCGACTACATGAATACACCAATCAGACATGACTCATGGTTACATCAGTGTTAACAGACCATATGGACGTATTGCCAGGCATCATCCAATCATGGAATCAATATAGCCACAGAAGCCCAAGTATAGGGAGGTATTAGGCTGGGGATGGTGCGGGTCAATGCAACAGGGCAGACTTTGGTGAAGCTGGATCCATACTCCGCGAGACAAAGAGCGGAGAACGCGCTCCACGGGTGGTAAGAGATACAAAAAAAAGGTCTTTTCCACACTACCATACTCCGCGAGACGCGTGTGTGCAGAACTCCTCATACGGCCCGCCCACTAAACTATAAGGAAAGACTTTACTGAGTTTTTTAACACACCACAAGGACGTGTGCCATGGCAAGAGGGCATTATACAGAGAGGCTGCCTGCAACAGCGTGAGATGTCCGGCGATGAGTTGTGAAAATGCGACATTAAAAGTAACAATAGCAAAGATTCAGTGTTTGTGCCTTTATGACCACATTTGCACATCTACTGTGTTCCAATGTGCCTGCGATACTTCAAACTGTCCGGTGATGAGCTGTGAAGATGCGACATTAAAAGTAACAATAGCAAAGATATACATTGTTAACGAGCCTATTATGCCCGGGTATGTAGGAGTATATAGAATGGTAATAACATCTGGTATGTGTGAATGGCTGTCTGGAGTTATGGGTGACAAATCACCCTGACTTGCCTTTCTTTCTTTCTTTTATTGCTCATCATGCAAAACCAGTATGGTCTTATCTAAATCTGTTGAATCAGCGCTGTTTATACACCTACCTATATACCTGGAGAGGCTCTTGCGCTTCTCCACTTTCATCACGCCCACAATAAATTCCGACCAATCACAGCATGGTTGCTGCACAGTCTTGAAAGACAAAGTTCGGCCCGGACCCTGTGCACAGGAGTGCGGATCAGCGGGCGGTCAGAGACAAAAAAATGACGTCATTTTGTGGGCGTAACGTCTGCAGGGGGGGAAAATGTCTTTGTCTCGCGGAGTATGGATCCAGCTTGACACTTGTTACCACAAGAAGAGTCATATGCTTCAATAAGAGATATTTAAGATATTCCTCTGCTGGCAGGCCATGAATATTAATGTACATAAACATTAATGGGACAGTGAATAAACCCTACTGATGAAAATACCCACTCTCCTAAAGAAACTATTTTCCAGCGCCCTGCTGAAGAAAAATAGCTTGTTAGAGTTATAGGACACAAAGTGGCCATCTAGGGACACACAGATTTTTACAGTCTATTAATCTATGAATAATTAAAGGCTCTCAGTTTCCCAGAGGAGATTACAGCACTTTGTCTCTCAATACAGTAACTTGTTTAGTGGTGTCCAAGCACAGCACACTGCAGTCTCTATTGTCAGGAGGCTCAGAGCCCAAAAGGCTGTACACCTGCGCAGCAGAAGAAAATAGGTCAAAAGAAGAGGCTGCATTGCTCCTGATATCAGTATTCCTTAATTTGAAGTGACAAAATATGCAACTTTTAAACTCCTCTCACTTGTTATTTTTATTTCAAAGTGACAGGAAATGACTTTCAGTTCCTTTTCTTAGATTTTTCTTTATTACTTTCACACAGGAAAGTATTAAAATCATTTGTCATTATTCTGTTATTGCCAAAATGTGACGGGATTGAGGATACACGGAACACATTCTTCCTCAGTTTTTCCGAGTGGAGGAGAGATGTCCAAACAACAGCTGTTATTGCTGCTTTGCTTGCTTTGAGATTTCAAATGCTCGCTTGCAGCAGCAGTGACAGTAAACAAGTGCTTTCTGCGTGCAGATGACAAAAACAAATAGTTTGCAATCTCATCAAAGACCGGAGCGAACAGAGGTGGATTTAGAGCCAATCTCTCAGCAGCATCAAGAGATAAAAACATTCAGTCTGTCTGCCACAGTGATGGAAGTTCCACAAACACAAGAGTTCCTGATAAGACTCAGTTTTTTCAAAATACATATATAATGACTGAACATGCATAATAATAATAAAAAGAGCATATTCAACATAAAAGCAGATTATGCTGATTTAGCTCAGCAGGAGGGAGTTTGAAACTGAGGCGATCTGCAGTGTGTTCTACATTATCAGCATATTTTAAAAATCAATTCTGAACCTCACAGGGAGACAAAAGGAGAGGCAACTGTGAGTGTAATAAGTGTCCTGTCTCCTGTAATTAGATTAAAAAAATACCGGCTAATTGATTTAGGAAAACCCAAAATAACTGTAACATACCAAATAACAGTAAATGAATAAAAGACTTCAAATAACAGCATATAAGCTGCTGCATGAAATCACAGTAACAGTGTTGTTTATGCATTATTCTCTCTTTTCCGTCCTTTTAATTTTATTTTATATTATATATAATAAAAACATGCTAGCAAACTTTAGCTTAAGAAATGCAGATATAAAATGATGAGCAATGCAGAATGCTAAAAGTTGGTTGGATTATAATGTGCTTCAAGAACTCCATTGTTGGAATCAATCTTTCCTCCGTTATCAGCAAATGGTGCTAAAGCTCAACTACCAATCTTGCAGGGAAGTACTTTTACTTCAGCTCATTCCTCCCTGCTATATATATATATATATATATATATATATATATATGTTGTCTTACCACAGACTTCCAGGTGCAGCCATTACTCACAGTGGATAAAAACATTTGCATCATTCATAAGGTACATATTCCAATTGGCTGGAGGTAATCCTGCAGCCACACTTCCAGCCTATCAGAACAGATGTTATGAATAATGCAAATGTTATGTAAATAGCTTGTGAAATGGCTGGAGGACAGACGTGAACCTGGGCTGCAAGGAATGATGGATCTAAAGAAACCTCAACAAACTTCCTGCTGAACAAATGATCACAGATATGTTTCAAATCAATTTTTAATGATTCATAAAAGGCCGTAGCACCAGATCTTACAAAAAAAAGGAAATATTCCACCAAACACACACACACACGATTTGCCAGATAAACAAGTTGCATTCATTATAAATGTGAAAAGGCAGAGAAGCAATTAGGGACAAAACAAAGAAACACGGATGGACCTCTCACACACACAACTGCTGAATTGTCAAAGCAGCCTAATAACAACAGCAAGAAACATTAAAATAGCTGCTTTCCATTTACCTGTGCCCAAAGCAGTGAACAGTGACATAAACAGAACACTAATGCGGTGCTGTGCCTGAGTACATGAGTACTCAGGCACAGCACATGAGTACATGCGTCAGAGAAGAAGGGGTTTTAATGGACATTACAGTCCCTCCAAACATGTGCATAAAGGAGGGTGGGAATGCACACAGCTCAACACAAAAATTCATACATTTTGAATATCATCATTACACCTATGTGCACAATTTATGGCCTACAAAACATTCTGCATAGTCAGCTGTGAATTAGAGATTAAAAATGGGACAGATGGGACAGAACACCAACAGTAAAGAACACTACAAAACCCAAAACTAAACCACTTTAACATTATAACATCTACTTCCTCTCAGCTGCAAAGTGGAGTCATCCCACAAATGTATTCATTAAAAATGTGGAGGGAAAACAGTGTCACAAAGTTACCACAGAGACGTTCCATTTTTCTTCAGCATTATCAGGTAATTAGTTCTTCTCATTCATCACACGCTGCGTTCAGCAGACAGGATCGCAAATCAACGACACACGTGAACTCACACTCCTGCACGCTCACTTTCTCTAATGACAAGCATGCATGTGACGGTGTCAGCATGGAGACACACACACACACACACCTCATTTCCAATAGGATTAGCATATCATTTCACAGAATAAAGTGGAGCTTGTGTGCAGGAACACACAGTGAAGAGGAGCCAGCAGGTTTCTGCAGATTAGACACATATGCACGGATACTGAGTTGTGACAGTGCTTGATAGAGCAGATAATTTGGCTGTAAGTAGCTCAGATATTAAAGTCTCTCCAGTTATTTCAAATAAAGATCACTCTTCTGAAAGAGAATTGAGAATGATGGAACAAAGGGCTCAGCAGTGTACAGAGTCTGAAGACAGGTGTGATGAGTGTGGCTGCACTAACTGCGGTCCACAGGCTTATGCCGGTTAGTTGTGGACAGAAAGAAGTTATGTTTGGGTTCGTGTAGCTTACAGATGCTCACAAGGGAGCTAGTGTGCACACCTTTAAAATCCCAGCTACCCATTACGTGCATCTGCAATGATGGTTGGTTGGGCAGAGAAAGATATCCAGGAGCACCAAGGAGGTGCCAGCACCCAGCGATGAATTAATAAGAGCACCAACAGCAAAAGTAGACTCACTGTAGTTGCTTCCTTATTTCCTCCTACATGTTGTAAAACCGTCATATTTATTTTTGTAAATCATAGGCGTTTTCTATCTTTGGATCAAAAAGCTTATTGTTTTCCATCAACTTCCAGTCTTTGTGCCATGCTAAGCTAATTACATCCCAGTATCAGCATGTCATGTCTAATACGAAAAAAGCAAATGTGTTAAATTAGTCTTTTAAAATGAGAAATCATTCAGAAACCAAAAAAAAACCATCAAATTTAGCAGCTTAAGGAGAATTACCGTGGTTTCATTTAGCACCATCCAACCACACACGTCAGACATGACACTTTTTTGATCACTACATAATAACAACAGTCTGTTCACAGTGTGCAAATAATAGAGAAATCAGTTGCGCTCTTCACAGCAGAATGGAGCCAACCTGACATGATTTCCATTTGTGCTGAAGTGCTGAGTGAGTGTAGATTCATCTCCTGAGAGTGCCTTGATTCGTCTGCATCTGTAATTAGTGGAGATACACACTATCCGGGTGTGCAAACCTGATAGGAATCTTGCTTTTCTTGCTTTTTACAGAAATCAGATAAGTAGGAGTCAAAGTTAGGAAGGTGGCTGACTTCAGTATAAAATGATGTTGTCAGGCACTACATTAGGATACATACTATGAATAAAGTAATTATTCAAATAAAGCTAAATTAAATAGAAGTAGAATTTATAGATTGTTTTAAACTAATTGACTACATTTCAGCATGGCCGCCTTATCGTTATTCTCTGAGATCTCTGAACTGAGCTGAACTGTGATCTCACAGCTGCTGTGTTTCCAGTGGTGTTGTGTTGCTGCTCTGTGTTGAAGTGAGCAGCAGGGATTTCAGCTGCCACCGTGTAACGCTGGAGGGCTTTTCCACTCAGCAGTGACTGACCATGTGAATACGTGAGCCCTCCTGTACCCATCCCAAAGCAACAAAATTTACAGGGGCAAACTCTCCCGACTGGACGAGCACAAACCGGCTCACAAACACATGTCTCTGAAAAGAAGCAGGCTTGAGTAAGAACAGTGAACACCTTATCTTGCTGCTCATTTTTTCCTTTATTTTTAGCTGTTAGCCAGTCCCCAAATGCACTTGCACTGCAAGGGCAGTGGCCCATAACGGAAGAAATCTAAATATGTAGCTGGATCCAGCAAGTCCAATACACCAACTTTCAGCTGATAGAAACTCCAACACTTACCTACCTATTTGTACAAAAATCTATTTTTCTGTATGTTAAGAAGCTCCCTGCACACCTGCCAAAATGCCAAATCTATGAATTCAGGGACATCGAGGCTTATAACTCAACTGGCTATCAAATTTAGCCACAAGAGGCTGGGACAGTTCCTGGTGTCAGTGTTGGGGAGTAAGATGTCTGCTATATCAGACATTAGAAGCTGCTTCTTCAGTAACTCGACAATCAAATCTGAGTAAAATAAAAATCATGTGGTTGTTTATGAACTTGTTTTGTTTCAGTAGTGCTGCTCATCCAGCTACATGTGCTGCACACAGTGCTTATATAAGTACCGTCCTGTGTGTACTGATTCGTGTGATGGGGCAATAATGGCTTTCAATATCACACAATTGATACATCAGTTAGGCACAAAATAAGCTGCTTGCCTTGACAGACACAGTCAGGCTACAGCAGGATTACACAGGAGGCATTGTCTGATGACAGAATTCAACAGTGCTACCATAAAGCGGGCTTCAAGTTCAAAAGCTACAACATGACAAGAAGACAGAAGCTCGCATGGAAAAGAAAAATAATTTCTGCGTATTGCTGCTGTCTATAGAAACTTGAGAGAAGTGGACTGGAGGAAGCAGTAATCAAGAAATCAGAGATTATTTTGCTTCACTTTGATATTAGCAGACTCAGAGAGTCCTGGCAACAAGCTGCTCTGAAAAGAGACTCTGAGGTAAATTAAGGTAAATTATAAAAACAGCATCAGTGTATTTCTGTACTCAGCGTTATTACATGTGTGAATATGATGTGTCATCTACATGGTAATGTGACCATGAAAAAGTGCAGCTATGAGACAGATCAAAACATCAACATGTTGAAGATAAAAAGGTGTGGCTTTCCCTATGAACGGTCTAAAGGCTACAGATTTTACATTCCTCAGTCATTTTCAGAAGAGCAGAGAAGAACAAGAAGAAGTGATTTCAAATGTTTTCCACGCTTGTGTATGTGTAGAAGTGAAGCCAGGAGAGAGGAAGAGTTGAGTGGAGGGGTGGAGCAGCAGTCAAGGCCTGTGCCAGCTGCTCTGTTCTCACGTGGGATGGCTGTAATTAATTTGGACACTTGGCTGCTGGGTGGCATCAGCAATAACGTGTGTGTGTGTGTGTGTGTGCGTGTGCAAGTACGCAGGAGCCTTTTATCAGTCAAGACATATCCCCGCCCTCCTACTGTATGTTGCCCTTGAGGTGGCTATTTGCATTAGTATCAGAGCAGGCCCTATAAGCTATAGTTAACACACACACACACACACACACACACAAAACAGAATTTAAGGTAGTTAAAAAGACGTTTTAATCATTTATGACAATTTTCAGTGTTGTGTTATATCGGGAATTTCACATTCAAGATGATTATTAATGTTGTTTTTAACAGGCTGTCATTGATCTCTGCAGGCCTGCAGTTTGAATTTTAAACATGCGTATTAAAAAAACATTAATGCTTTTTCAGGGCCACAGGGCACTGTATGGTGCACAGCTGGAAAACAAACACACCTCCACAGTCCATCACAGGTCCGACACATAAGTCACATGCACTAACATGATTATGGCACAATCCTTACACACATGACTTTAAATATACTGTAAACAACAGGATCAGAAACCAGGGACGGGGATCAAATTCGGGGGTCCTATTGGCAGTAAAACACTCAGCACAGAGCTACGATGAATTAAGTCTGTGTAAACACCTCCACTTATTTCAAAGTTTCTAAACAAGGAAGGATAAAAATAAAGATGCAGCCAACAGAAGAAGAACATAACATGTTAATCTTCTCACCGTCAATGCCTGAAAAGAGAAAAAACACACATCTGGTTTACATTAACGGGAAAATATCGGCCAACATCTTTCAAAAAAGGGGCTGGTGCAGATCCATCTTCTTCTTCTGCTGATGATAAACTCCCAAATATATGAGCAGACCTACAGAGTTAGTTGGTACTGGCAGCCTCGTTCACAGTGCATATACAAATTATATTCACTGTTAGCAAGAAAATAATAATTAGTGAAGCTTTACGTTTGGTATTAAAATCTTAAAAATCATTAAGCAGACAGTCTCTTGCATAATTTAGAAATGAGAGCAGCCAAGTGGAGCAGCAGCTTAAATCTACATCCGTTCAGCAGTTTAGATATCATTATGGCTTTGAGTTTCCTCCCATGCTTAGCTCAAGTGTAACTTTGCTCATAAGCATAATTTGAAAGTTTAGTTGAGGAAATATTTCATTAAAATAGCGTTTCAGCAAACTGAGGAGCAGTTTTTTTTACACTCACTGAATATTGCCTGAGCGTGCCTCCTTTTGTTGACAATCGTGACAATTTTCCAGTTCACCATAAGGTGGCTGGGACACTCCTGCCACCAACTATGGATTTCACACTTTCTGAGTCTGAGGCTACTTTTAATGCAGAACCATCAAAGAGCAGGAAAGTCATGCAGAACACCACACCTCTGCCCTCCTGGGTATTTCTGTCACCAAAGGTATGACGCTGAATAAGGATTACTCAGCTGACATTGATGATTTCCACACACCGGTTTCTTCTACACTGGTTTCTTCCTTTTTATTCTTATTATACCAGAATCTGCCATATTCTTTTACTAAAAGACATGTCATGATGGGATTTTAGTGTTTTAGTTGCCTTACTCCAGATCTATATTGCCATAGAAACTGATGGTAGTCATTGAAAAAATAAGGACCTGCACACACACAGCTCCACATGCAAGGACCATTTATCCTCAAGCAATGCAACAAAACTAGAGCAGGTAGGGGAGAAGTCAAAACCAGGATAGAAGGGGGAAAAAAATAATAATAAACCAGCACGGCACTGACAGGCTTCCAAAGCAGACGCGGTAAACACACAATTCAAACGCAGGCAAACTGACAAAGACAGGGGAAGAAACAAAAGGCTCAACACACAGAGCGCAGAAAGGAACAGGTGGACACAGTCAGGGGATCACAAAGTACAACTCAAAACTCAACAAAGACAAATGAGCAACAACTCTTCCAACATAAAAACATGACAGAGGGTTCTGTGTTTTGTTCTTTAAATGCTGTGAGTCCCTTTGAAAAGCTGCAACGACATCCATGTTGCCATGTTGTCTGGTGATGATGTTGGTCTTGGTCACACAGAGGTACAGCAGCTGTTGTGACCTGGCTCTTGACCCACATAAATGATGACGTTCTTATTTATCGTGACGCACAATGTCACAATGTGCATGAAATGATGGCTTGAAAGGATGTTTACAAGATGGCTAAAGGTTAGCTTACTGAAAATGAACAATATAAGGAAAATGTTAGACTTGTCCATTTACCACAAGGGGACCTTGGTGTGACTCACTCGAGCAGAAAGTAATGTTCTGTCAATCTAAGCACAGGCCGTGCAAATGGCTGCTAAGGGCAACATTCGAACTCAGATCACATTTCATAACAAATACCGGATAACCGATCTAGCTGTGGCCTGGAGGTTTTAATATAGATATTCAGAGTGCCCTCTAATGGTCCAAATGAGACTTTGACAAGCTGTAATCAAGAGAGAGTGCTATCATTATACAGTACATCATGAATAATCCACTGAAAATGCTTAAAAAAGTATAGAAGTGAGTTATAAGAATAAAGATATATGAGAAAATGAGAGGGAGGAAGTGTGGAGGAAATGTGCCATATTGCTTATTAATCAACCTTGGACTGCCTGATGAAGGACAAACCATCGACAGAGGCAGGACTGTGCCTGCAGGCAGCCAGAAAGGGGAACACACTCTGACACAAAAACTCTCCCCTCACACTCTCTCTCTCTCACACACACACACACACACAGCTTTAATTAAATTTACAGATGTCAACGCTCTGATCACGAAAGCAAATCCCCCTCCTCCCTCCTGTCACTCATCTGTCCACCTATCCATGCGTCCGTCCCTCTTTTCCACCCATCCTGAGCTGAGAGGACAGCTGTGAGTGGTGTGACGGTTAAAGTTGTGTCGTTCAAACTGAAACACATGCCCTCCCTTTCAAACACTAACACACACACACACAAGCAGAGCTACATTCTGTCTTGCACACAGACACAGAGAAAGTGATTTCAGACAGCTATTGATCTGTTATGTAACCGATAGGACAGTAATGAACTTCCTGTAGAACAAACAGCATCATGTAGACAGAGAACTGTGCTCTGAATGTCCCTGCCACATCAACATTTTCCAACTGAAGTTCATCATCGTCTGCACTGAGCTTGGATTTTGCAGCATGTTGTGTGGTTGTTGTCACAAAAGAAACAAAGAATGAAGCCAATGTTTGAAATGCATGATATCATGAATCATTTGTAAAAACATGAACCTATAGGTGATAATGAAATGCTCTACTGATTCCCAGTCAGGGCTGTGTGCTGCAGTTGCTCCAAACAAGGTGCTGACTGCCTAAACTATACTGAACAAATCCATGCTTGATACCATAGCAAAAATAAATGCATTTATATCAGAAAAGCTGGGTGGTTTCATCATGTAATTTATAGAAACAGTGATAGAACTACCACAGGTATCACTGTTTTGTGTTTTCTGAACTACAATAACTCATAAATGTAAAGAGCTGCAGGGATTTAACGTGAACCATTAAACTTGTAGGACATGAAGACACACACTCTCACCATGTTTCCATCGTCACACTCACAGTGACAGTCTATAAGCTGCCACACACCCACTCGTCCTGGCTGTATATGAAGATCGAGTGTCAGGTGCGACTTGTCGGGGACTTACAAGGCTGACCTGAAGTGCTGATAGGATCATTAAAGTCTCTAAAAGGAGACCAAATGATCATGACACAAAACTGTAAAGGCTGACCTTGGTTCTGGTCTGTGCAAAGAACTCCTCCTCTTTGTCTCCCCAGAGCTGTATCATTATTAAGGTAATAGAGGTGGCTAGGGTGAAGTCTGCATGTGACAGAGATACAGAAAAAGCATGTCTGCCCTAAATGCCCCTGGCACCTCCCCTGAATTTAGAAAGGAGCCCATCAGTCTTCATGTCCGGCTGCATTGGCAGTACAGTAACCGTATCTGTACTTGTCCTTAAGAGACCTCCTGCTGAAAATAATGAGATGCAGCGGAGATGAGATGATCTTTTTTTTTCTCCCACAATCACCTCCTCATGCTTCCCCTCTCTCTCTCTCTCTCTCTCTTTATGTCTCTCACTTTCTCCAGTCTCAACAGAAAAGCCTGTGATGTTTCACTCTCTGACTGACGTGCTGTACAGTTAATACTTCGCCCTGGGCAGCGTCTCAACATAAATCTTAGATATTCCTGTAGGATGCAGCACAGCCAAAGATATGGGTTTAAAAGTAAAAGAGTGAGATGCACTTTATTTTCCAACTTCACTTCATGGGAAAGTTGAATCCAAGCAGAGTCTCCAAATGTATTTAATTTTGCCTGTCTGCACTCTCCTCCTTCATGATAAGAAGCTCTTAATCCACTTAGCTTTTTTCCACTTTAAAAAAAAAAAGAAGCCCAGAAGTAGTTTTCAACTTGTCAAAAATCTTTCACTCCGCCCCCAAACAACATGCATAAACCAACACAAATAATAATGATAATAACAAAACAACACGCCTCTTATCAGAAATGTCCTCCAGTGACAGGGAAGGAAAATAAATGAGGCTCAGATAGAATACAGTTCTGAGCAACACACACACACACACAGGGGAGCCTTAGAAGCTGGTTTAATAGACAGGGATTTACCTTCAGGATTTATCATAAGAGCTCTGTAATAAGAGAGACACAGAGAGAGAGTAACATTATGGTAAACTGTGAGCACCACTGAGCTCCTGGCTGAGCGCTGCTCTATGTGAGATGAGAACTAAATTATAATTTCAAACATGGCTTCCTTTTTTTTTCAGCCTCCAGTCATTCTCAAACGTTGCCCCCCCCCTTCCCTTCCCCTTTTCCTCTGCACCGTCACCTCTGCAGCCCGAAGCCGGATTCATACCTGCTTGTCAGGCTGTTTTGAAGGATGACATCTGAGGCAGGAGAAGCTGATGCAACACTTACTGTGCCACAGGGGTCAGCCGAGTCGAGTTAAGACAGCTCATATTTGTTAGCGAAAGGTCGTCATCATCATCATCATTATCATTTGGCTTTACTGCAGGTACAAACTAAAGCTTTGCTGCAACATTCTTACTCATTTTAAAGGTAGGGTAGGAGATTTCAAACTGATGCACTTTTTGTTAAATTAGTGTAACTTCTCTTTACAACCCGATAGCAACCAATTAGTTTGGCAGTTTCGCATTAAAACGAAGAATATTAATGGCCGAAGTCACAGACCGCAGCTCGTCTTCAGGTAATGTGCGTCCATGTGATTGGGAGGTGAGGCTTCGGGGTGAGCGCCAAGAGAAAGGGGCGTGTGTTTACTTTCGAAATCTGGCTGACTCTCACTGAGTTTTCAAAATCTCCTACCCTACCTTTAACAAGATGACCATTTTAGACCAATTTGATGGAACAGAGGGAGCTGTCTGAAGGCACATGCCACATTGTTCAAGTACCGTACATATAGCCATACACAGAGCAGATGACAGCTGATCAACAGTATGTTATCTTTTATTTCCTATTTCCTGCACAGCACTATATATATATATATATATAACAAACATGATACAGACTGAGTGAAGCTGAGGCACGACCAGCATGGGGCCCACAGTTGGTTGGGTAGGACGAGGTTGGGCCACACTGATGTTTAAACTATGGGCCGCGTTTTTTTAATACTTTGCTCAGAGAGTTATAAAGGTGGAGTGATTGATGTGTTGTTTCACACATGCCTAACAAGCTGCTCTTCACTATGCAGGACGTGAGTAAATAAATACTTTCATCATGTTGCAGTGTGTTACATCATTCATCTGTGTGTTCTCCTCCATCATTCATAAATGTTGAATACAAATCAAACTGATATATAATTAAATATTTAGCACTGGAGCACAGTTACACTGCAACTTAATTAAAATAAAATCAGACTAGATAGATCAGATAACATAGACTGGCAAAAAAGGTCCATAATCATCTAATCTTATGACTAATGCACCTACTATTACCTGGCAAGTAATTACCCATGATTGGACAGAACCTTCTTGCCATATTTATCAGATAATAACTGATAATTTAAATGGATAATAACATTTGAAACTGGTGCCAACAGCGGTACTAGCAGCTCTGTGACAAGCTCACATATATCACATCATATTTCAGCAGATGTTGATGTAAAGATGGTATATTTACAGCTCCAGGCGTTAATAGCTGTGCAACAATTCTCACCTGGGTGCAAACACTCCACCCAGCACCCCAAATATCAGTGCACTGCCTTCATCATTTCCAGTCACTCCAGAAATAGTGATTTGCCTAAATTAACACAAAACAACATGCACCACAAGTTCATCTGAGGCAAGTACATTGGAAACCAGTGCAAGGAAGGTCAGGCGGGGCCACTGATAATCATTTTAAAGTGCTTATCAAACACCATTACACACACCATATATCCTTTTATATGCTCTGTGAATGGACTTCACTGAGCAGGATGTGCACTTTGTCCTTGGTTTAATGGCTGTGGAAGTTGATAGAGTTGCAGCTACATATAACGTGTCTGATGTATCACATTACTCTTGCTCATTCTCTACACAGCGGGACAGCAGTTTACTATACTTTGAGGTCATCACCGTGACTTCGCTGGGGTTCATTGCAAATAAACGACCCGTGGACCTTTAAACAGTGTCGTTTGTGAACAAATAATATTCATGCTCTTCATGTCACTCACAACTTCAGGCCTTGATATACAGTCTTACCCCTTCTGGGAGTTACATGGAATATTTGTTTAGAAAACTCACAAATAAATGCCATATTTTGTCTCAATTGTGTGTCTCAGATGAGGAGCTGCATCCTTTGAAGGACACATCTGTAGACCTGCTGCATCACAGGCTACAGGTAACTTTGGTCCTGACCTCATTGGGTTTATGCATCAAAACTACTTGGATAGGTTTATGAATAGACTGGACTTTGGGTTAAAACAGACATTGTTAAAACACAAGACAAAATGGTCCTATCTGCTGAGGGGGTTCTCCACTATTTGTATGACATGTTCCACTCTGAACGACAAATAGCACATTTAACATGCACTCACTACAACCACAGGAGGGTACCTGGCATATAAACACCTGGCCTTTTAAAAACTGACCTTGTGACAGCCTGGTTCAGAACAATCCAATCTAGTATTTGTGTCCGCTGTGTTCTATTATGAGAATAATAATATAGTTGTACCAGCAGTGCCAGCAGAATGCCTATTATGTGTTTGGATGTTGGCATGCACAGTGGGTATTTGAGCAACTGCAATGAGATGGAAAGATACGCTGCCACTCTCCTCACTGTTATCTGTACTCAGCAGTGGTATTTAGCCTGACAACCTCGTCTTTGAAAGCAAATGATATTTTATACATATTCATGATCCCCGTGGCGTATCCTTCTTATGACCTCTGAATAGCCAACTCATCTGCAGCCAGTACGGTCCACCCACACCCACACACAGCTACGCACGGATCCATGATTTGAATAACATGTGCCGCCTCAAAGCATTGGAGCCAACAAATGTCTATTTTTTCAATAAAAATCCAATTACTTCCTGTGTGGCTGCTAAGGCAGTGGTACGGAAGGAAGGACGAGGGGCAGAGATGCATGAGATGGGGAATGATGGATAGAAATATATTCAGAGAGGGAAAATAATAGAATGGAGATGATGAGGTGAACATCGGACTCTGTAACAACAAGTAAAGCAAGGAACAAAAGGAGTGCAGGAGGGCAATGAGGAAAGAATGTGTATCATTTTACAGACACATAGATGGAGCTCTGCAAGATCACACCATAACATCCAATTTTAGTGCTATAAGGTTTAATCAAAGCAACCTCCAAATGCAATAACCTTGTATAAAACAGAGAGAGAGGGAGAGGAGAACTGATGGAGACAGATAAAGATTATAACCAGGGTCAGAGATGACACACTTCTGCGGTCTGTCGACTGTGTTGGCTGGCTGTTCTGGGCTTCCGAGGTCAGGGTGAGACAAGTAAATGCTGAGGCTTCAGCAATATAGTGCAGCATGTCTGGAAAGCTTTTGCAACTCTGTATATATTATCTTAGACTATAGAAGTTTCTTGTACACAATAAGGGAGAAGAATTGGATGAACCACAAAGCTGCTCTCTGTAATATGAATTTAATCTGTGCAGTCAAAGGATCAAATTACAAGGGGACAGGGGGGGTTTGCTGAAGAATGGTAGGTAGAGGTGTAATTGTTACTGGGGTTGGGTTGAAAAATGACCCACAAGTGCACTTCAAGGGGGATTAAAATCACACACCCAAGAGGCCATGTTAAAATAATCCCACCAGATTTTAAAGTCTACATGGAATCAAAACTTCTATATGTGCCAGTATGTTGCCAATCAATGACCAAAAAAGCAGTTTTGAAGGATTTCTTCCTTTAACTGACTGAACGAGCTGCATCATGAAACGATACTGGCTCCAAAAGCAATGTCCATTGTCACCGCTATGTAGATATTTTGTGAGAATAAAAGTTAGTAGATATTATCCTTTGGATTCTAGGAATATCTGTGATCTTATAGCAAACAAGTATAAAGTAAGTAGTCAAATACTGGTGTCTAGATTAAAGTGGTCAGCCGTGTTTCAGCCTAAAAGCCTCAGTGGGTATCTGGAAAGACATATTAATCTGCTGTGAAGCGAGTAAAGTGTAACTTGCCGGTGTTGGTTTGTAGGAACATAGTAGCTTTGTACATGATAACTGTCTCTGTCTCGGGCTGGCAGTGTCGCAGCCGCTTGGGGTTATCTGTCACCTCTGATTTCCTGAGGACTGTCTGTCCCTGTGTGTGCTTGGGGAGTAACAAAGTGATTAACTATTAAAAAGGGTTGATTAAAATTTAGATTCAAATGTTAATCAGCAACGAGAGCTATAAGGGAAACTGATGCCAGGTCTTGCAAACATAAACTGTACTCTCGAATCTACTCACTTCACTGAAACTTTTTAAATCACACATTATATCATTAGATTATAACTAAGTAAGAGCAAGTTAACACACTTTAGACTAATATGACATAAAATGCAATTTAAGTGAAATACATTTTCACTTAAATTACTTTTCTGTCTTTTCCCCTGTTTCATTATTATGTATTCTACTGAGTGCTAAATGTTATTATACTCTGAATAAGTCACAAAATGATTCTTTCAGCATCTGTAATGCAGCGAATTTTCTCTATCAGCATATTTTCTTATCTGCTAGTGGGTTTTTTTTTTATCTCCGCTGAGGTGAGCAACAGGCAGACAGATGCTGAATGAATGCAATATGCTGCAGCTCCTGTATGTTGATATTATCTGTCAGGTATCATCAGTTTTACACTGGAAACTTGGAGCTGAGTAACACTGACTGCGCAGCCGACCATGTGAACATCCAACAATCAGAGTGGGGCACTACAAGTGAAACATAGAAATAACACTGTCTGATTGAATACTACTGTTGGAACTTTCTCTGACACAACTTAAAGGGACAGTTCACCCTAACATCAAAGTTTTATTGTGTTATCTTGATGCTGGTTGCACTGATCTGATGTGAAGTTGGGATGAAGTGTTCCTATAGATAACTACAATCACTATTTTTCAGTGTGCAGCTGCCATGACAATAAAATCTACTCCCTCATGTTTCTTTTTTGTTTTTTTTTCAAGATGCTACATGAAATATTTTAGAGTATTACTGGTATCTGTATGGATTTTTTCGATCTCACTCCTGTCAAATTTCTTTCTCGTCTCTCACTAAGATCTCACTCGTCTCCAAACTCTGGGAGAAAACTTGCTAACATCCTTGACATGCTACTCAATCCCTGCTGTGTTGGATTGACAATTCCGTGCTGTGACAGAGGGAGCAAACTAATACATGCCAGTCAGCCGGATGGATGGAGACAAGTGATTACACCGTTGATGGAGGTAATTCTGCAGAGATAGGCGGTCTGATAAATGACTGATAAATACTCACTCTCTAAAAGGAAGCCATTCCAAAGCACATTGAATAGTTACTGCTGTGAAACTTCATACAGAAAGGAAGCCTGAGCAGATAGACCACCTGAACACTTTCACAGCAGACATTTCTTCCTTTTTTTACTTAATATTTTATCATTTCAGATGGATAATCACAACTTTCAACAACAACCAATAACTCTCATGCTTGCGAGAGGCATGATGGGACATCTCCTTTATAAATCTTAACATAACAAAACATGCCAATAAGAGCCAGTCTTTACAGTGTTAATGCTAATATAGGTAGCTCACAAGCAATTGCCATCCCTACATAAACAAAGTAATTTTTAAAAGAAGGATCTTGCAGAAGATTACACCAGCTGTAGCATGTCACTGTTTAACTAAGCATATTAAATACTATAAATATGGACAAAGAATGGGTTTCTAAAGAGTCTCTCATTGACCATAAAATGGACAACAGGGATTGAGCAAGCCTCTAGAGGCTGTGGGGTGAACTGCACTTTTTAACATTTCCACATGGGCTTCGTGACGCAGCCCTGGAGGTCGTCCCTTAACTATACGTTTTTACATAGTGAGGCTTTAGAGTGCCTTTTTTTTGTAATCCTATAAGTTCACATTCATTCTCACTCCCAATCATAAATGTGGGGATAGGTTTGTCTTATTGGAATGAGAAATTGGGGGTCGAATAGTTTATGACCAGACAGGGACTCATCAAAACGAATAAAGCTCTGCATATTAAAACACAGAAAGCAGATGAGAAACAGTCCAAAGGCCAAGTGCATTTCAATAAACAATGAAGTCATGTTGTCTGGGAACAGGGAAGCGAGAAAATGTCATTTGGCCCAGGTGGACTGTTGTTTGTCTGGCTTATGGCATTTGAGTTCCTGTGAGTAAAACCGATTTTCCTATCTGACTTTCTGAGCAAACGCAGCAACCATAAAAGCAAAAAGTTACCTTGCTGTCTAATGTCAGCTCCTGTTATTTCGCTTCCTCCTCCTATAATGTTCTTATCTCTCTGTGGAAGAAATGAGCAGCAGTACGTCAGGATCTACACACCGACCCAGGGTCTTACTGAGTGAAACTGTACTGCCAAATAAATATCATCTTCACACAGAGGGTGTCAGCATGCAAAAACTGTTATTCTTTCAATGATACACTCCTCATCTCAAGCCTGCATCAGCCGCTCAGATTATTTAACTGACATCTTAAAAGGACTGGCTTGGTGTGAGAGAGAGAGAGAGAGAGAGAGAGAGAGAGAGGGGAGCAGCAGAATGAAAAGAGAGGAAACATCTACACATAGAGAGAGTCTGATGAATAAAAAAAATAATAATAAAATATCTAGCCAATCGTCCTTGTGATGTAGCAAATGACAGTGTGCACGAATTTTGCAAGCCTCAGCAGCTCGGCCTGTCAAGGACATCTCAGCTCCTATATAATGTGTGGTTTTTAGATATCTGCAAGAGGAGGCGGCCACCTATGGAGCATGGAGTGAAAGAAACTGAAACATTCTCCCAGAAGAACACATTAGTTTCCAGAGGAAGGGGGGGGGGTGTAAGAGGAAGCCCATTTACACTCAGCAGGCTGGCTCAGGTACTGCAGCATCTGTAACAGTGACAACTTCTGAGTTTAAGGGACGGCTGCAGAGTTACTATGCTAGAGTCAGCTTTTCTGGAACAAGGGTGGCATCTAATGGTCACTCTGAACATAGCAGAGGAATGCGTCACTGACAGACTGTACAATGCTACATGCTCAGACTGGCAATTTCAAACTTGTTTTATCTGTCACAGTTTTTAAACTCTATTAACACTCAAAGAGATGGATGATCTGAAAGAATGACATAAATCAAAGTGACTAAGTTTAATTTATTGGCCAAACAAAGACAAATTACTTATCAAATAATGCACCTTTATGTGGAAACATTTTTATCCTGAAATTGGATAACTACAGCATATGAATGGAAAATGAGTCAACCCAAATGTTCTTTAAAATTATTTAGTTAGCTTATCTATCAGATTTTTTTTTTATCCAACTCTGATTGTCTTATTTCCCTACTGACTCTTATGACGTGCCTAATCCGAGATGTGTCTGATACCTCTGTGGCCTCAGACCGGAGGAGATGTGTTACACAGCTAACGAAAATACAGTTAGAATGACCATGTATCAGGAGCTGAATAACTTATCTCCTTCGACCTGACCAACACACAGCACAAGAGTCCAGTGGTGGAGGAAGTACTGAAGCTTGGTACTTAAGTAAAATTACAAAGACCCAACAAAATATATACTTAAGTAAAAGTAGAAGTGCTACATCAACAATCCTACTTAAGTAAAAGTCTTAAGTACTTACTTTTAAATGTACTTAAAGTATTAAAAGTAAAAAGTACTCACACACTGAATATATATTGTATATATATTCAATTTGCAAAAGATATCTGAACAGGTTAAAATAATCAAAGAAATCATCTTAAAATTAAAATGGACAATGTGTAGTTAATTTACATTTTCAGTATAGAAATCTTTGAAATGTACCCAGAAGCAGCTATGGACAGGTTTGTGTGTCATGAGGCAGGCTGTGGGCATCAAGTGGACGGAGAGGCTGCTAATAAAAAACAGGCATTCAGCATTTTTACTGTGTAAGTATTCCTGCCTTAGATTAATGTTATGATTCATGTTAATCAGACATCAATGGATGGACTTGTGTTAGCAGACAGTAGCTAACTAGTTATAACTGAGCCAGAGCACCGGCATCATGACTGAGGCTCATTATAGAAACACAGCTCGCAGCGTGACACCACCTTCATGTCTGACCTCACATCAGTCCAGCACAGCTGTATAACAACCGTATTCATAAATGTACTTGTAACTACTACTACATTGTAAAATTTTGTAGTGGAGTAGAAAGTACAGATAATAGCTGCAGAATGTAATGGAGTAAAAGTATGCACTATTATTTTTACTTAAGTAAAGTATCAATGCATAAAAATGTACTTATGTACAGTAACGAAGTACAAATACTTAGTTACTTTCCACCACTGCAAGAGTCTCACAGATATAAAAAACTAAACAATAAATGCTCCATGGTTCATAAATACACTGATTCTCTGAACCTCCCGATAAAACCTCTCCAATAGTGCACTTTGATAAACATGTATGTCCTTCTCCTGCTCTGTAAACATTAACAATGTTCTCAAGTATAAACTTATATCGTTCACCTTTGCCATAATGTTTTCACAGGTGTTAGGTCAAAGCATTACTTGTTATACTATGAGTGTGGTGCATGATACCACTCTTCACTTTTAAGTGCAAATCAAATGCTTACAGGGCTACTCAGTTAAAGCACAGACTACATAGTATCATGTATAACAGTGATTTGTACTATGGCTGAACAAAGAGGACAGGTGTTAAGGGGGTGCTAATATTGACCCTGGTAGTCATTTGTTTGTGTGAAATAAATCTGTTACTGTGTGCAAATTAAAGTAATCAAGGCTTTCTTAAGGGTAAATACTTTGGTAAAAATGTAGTTTTCTCTGTTAGCAAATATTTGAAAAAGAAATACTTTTTCACAAGGGGCCAGTCATTTTGTCTCCAACTGTATTGTCTAACAGTGTAACATAACGTTTGGAAAGGCTTTTGTCTTTATATGCTGTTCTATGATGGTCCTCCAAATCCTCAACAATCCACCTCCTTTTAGTGTTTAAAGACTTCAGGCGAGACTCTTCCTTGGTCTGCCTCCATCTTTTCCTAAACCCTTGCCAGTGTTCTGGCAGCTGTACCTCTTCTTCTTTGATTTTCCTTCTTCCTTTGGGATGAAAACAGAGTCACTGATGTCTTCTGGTCTCCTTTTTAAGCTCTTCCTCACGCTCTCCTCCTCTTCTTCATTATCCTCTCCTGCTGAGTCTGAGGATAGATCGCTACCTGATTGCTCGTCCTCACTCTCCTCTTCACTGGAACCCATCCTCTTTACCTTCCACACTTTAGATTTGACTGTCTTGCCTTCCATTTCATCTTTCACAACCTTGCTGCCTGCTGTATGGCTCTTAGGCCTTCCTCGGGGCCTCCCTGTGCTCCTCCTTTTACCTTTTGGCCTCTCTGCTTTCTTCTTCTGCAGCACCTCTTCTGTATCTTGCTCTGCATTGTCAGAGTCTGTGTCTTTCTTTTTCCCGTTGACCTCATCCACCTCGCCTCTCTCCCACTCTTGTCCAGAAGTGGATGAGTGGCAGCGCTGGATGTGACTCTTCAGGCTCACATTGTGATTGAAGCTTTTGTCGCAGTGCTGACATTTGTACGGCTTTTCCCCCGTGTGAAGGCGCATGTGGGATTTCAGGTGGCTCGTCTGATTGAAGCCACGCTGGCACACAGAGCACTTGTATGGTTTGAGACCTGTGTGCACGACAGAGTGTCTCCGAAGATGATGAACATCCCTAAAGTCAATACCACAAACCCCACATCTAAACTCTTTTGGTGCTCTGTGCTTTGCCAGATGAGTTGTGCGTTGTTTATTGGTTGCGAATGTCTCTGGACAGTCTGGACATTTATAACGATCTTTTCTGTCCTGGTGGGTCTGCTCGTGTTTAAGTTTGTCCGCCCTGGTTTTAAAGGTGACGTAGCAGTACTTACACGGATGTTCATAGGTTGCATCGTGGATTCTGCTGTGATTTTTTAGGGATAGCTCAGTAACACACCTTTTGCCACAAATATTGCAGGAATAGGGTTTTACTTTGTGCTCACATGTGTGAGGCTTCAGGACATTGAAAAAGCTCCCGCATTCTGTGCAAAGCTCGTTAATTTTGAGGCCGCCGTGGGAATCCAGTTCTTCCTCGTCATCTTCTTGTTCTTCTGTAGTTTCATCCTCGGAGTGCTTCTCAGCCAGCAAACACTCCTCAGCTGGATTCCATTCCCCATCTGAACTCGCATCATCCTCATCACCTTCCTCTTCATCTGCGGAATCACTATCTTCATCACTAAAAGTTACAATCTCAGACGAAACTACAACACTGGGCTTGTCATCATCTGCCTGTGAAAGACACAATGAAAACACAAGGCAGATTATTACAGCAAGATAATTTACTCTACTAAATTACCCTTTTTTTAAAAAAAAAAAACCGTCCCACCTCACTTTGGAGAAATCGATGCACCAGTGTCCATCACAAATTAATTAAATAAGATTAAATAAGTAATCACAGAATAAGGATGCTTTAAAAGACTAACACTAATGGACATTTTAGAGATATTAATCATGCTCACAAAAAAGAGACGTATGTGACCTTTGACCGCGGAAATAAATATATGATAAATAAGAGAAAAACTATTATTTTGAATGAGAAATGGAATATTCCCACCTGAGATCCTCCTGTAAGGTGTCTACCTGCATCTGATGGGACGTCAGCATTGACTTGGCTTTTCCACTGGTTTGTGTAGCAACACTTGAGGCAGCGCTGGTTCAAAATAATGAGTTCCTCGTATGTGATCTTCTCCGTCTGAAGTTTGGATTTACACAAAGGGCACTTACGGCCAAACAACTCGAGGAGGCAGTTTTCATTCACAATGTATTTGTCTTTCACCTCTTGAGGTGCAGCTCTAAAAAAAAACACAAGTAAAATGACTGATCAGAAAAAAAACTTGACATACAACATTTGATTGTGCTAGAGAGAGAGAACAACTTACATGTTCTTGTTTAGATCTGTTTTTCAGGTTCAGGACAGAACCAGAGGAAAGAAACATCATGTCAGTCAGACACTAAGACACAGGACAAATGTTTCATTTATAATACACAATGATGTGTGATGTTTTCTCACCTGTGTAAGTACGGTCTGGCGTTTCAGAGTGCACACTAGGATGACCAGATATGTTAGTGTCATCACACTGAATAGCAGCGTCTGTGGTTTCCATATGCACCTACACACAGTCACAAAATCAAAGCCATGCAGCTTAGAATTATGGTTCCATCCACACATTCCTGGGTAGTGTTAAAGCAGTCTAAAAACACAGTCCTTAATACTCGTGTGTGTGTTCAGTTAATATTGTGGTATAGAAGAAATAAAACCACCAAGTGCTTCTATTATTATTCCCTAACTCTTATTTATTCATCCTACCCCCACCATTTTTCTATCTCTACTACCTGTTTCACTAGCAGACTGACCTCTGGTGGCGCAATGAGGAACTACAACACATCAGCTCAATATAGGATTTCTATATATCTAAAATATTGAAAATTAAATATAAATGATCAAATGGGTCATAGCACAATATCTTTCCTAGTGTGCACCAAATATAAACTCATGTATGTTGAAAATCACGATTGATAATTATTTAATTACCTGGTATAACCAGGTTATTAATGCTGCACCCTGACATTACAAAGCATTGTCGCTATCAATGACAACACCTTCCTTGTATCACTTAATGTCATATAAATATAAAGCCAACTTCCGTTATTAAAGTCTGTTACTGTGCAGACTGAATTCTGTCATTCAGCTGGAATGGGCGGTTAGTTTGACATGTGTGTGCTGTATGATTCAGTGTCAGGCGCAGATGATGCCGCAGCTGTCAGACTCACCACATGTTGTGGGATCACCGCAGGGTCGTCTGGTTCCGACTTGATACACAGTGATGGGACGACACCGGGCTTTAGCTGGACCGAGCCGGACGCTGTGTTCGGGTTTTCAAAACAGTCATCTGTGAAGTGTTCCCTACAGACAGTGATGTCAGTCCAGGACGTTTCTTTAAGTCGCTGTCCGTTGACTTCAAATATAAACTGGACCCACTCCAGTCTTTTTTCGGGGTCATCCGGCAGCTTGAACCGCTGCACGCCGCGACGAAACGACTCACAGTCCAAAACAGAGCACATCTCGGATTAAAGTCTGAACCCGCGGACTCCTTGGAAGCGTGACAGTTTAATAGTAGTCATGATAACTCAGGGGGTCCCGCAGGGTCGTCTGGTTCACAACGTCAACACTGACAGGCTAACTGATAGCCTGTTTGCTAGTAGCTGCTGAGCTAACGGGGTGGGCGGGGCAGAGAGGCCGGGTCCGCATGTCTTGGTATCCGGCCGTAATGTAGCATGATGGGCTACAAAATCAGAATACGTCGTTACATGCGACACCAGTTTTAAATGAGTTAATATCAGAAAGTGAACAGTGAAGAACAGTATGTAAACACCGTCATCAACTAATGCAGGATCCGTAGTCATTAATATATCTGTTCAATGCAAAGCCTAATCTGAATGATTCAATAATGTTAAAGAGCAGATGACATCTCATAATGTAATATATTCACTGTGGCATTTAAAAAAACTCTGTTAGAAACACCAGCACACCTTTTCCTGGGTCCTGAACATCCAAACTACAAAATAAAAGCAAACATTTATCATGTCTCATCTGTGATATTGGTGTTATTATGAATTCTATATTTACATGTTGCATTCGGAAAAGCACAGCTGCAGATAGAACATTAAACTTCAGTGTTAGAGCTTATTGCAACATTTAAACAGGGTCGCTATAATGCCGTTAGCCGAGTACAGATTACCTCTATAAAAACACAAAGTCTTTACATGTTCCATATTTGTCATCAGTTTGTATACAAATGCAATTATTTACAATTACAACATTGTATTGCTCATTCTAACGATCCAACACTTCTTATATGTGCAACAACCCAAAGGATGCCAGGTCAGAGTCTGGTGGTGGCACTGAAACATGTGGCTCATACAAGCAAGGAACTGAGGTGAGGCAGTTGGGCTATATCCAGTATCAAAACATGGAAGGAATAGAATGCTAACAGAGTTCAACGCTAAGAACAGAGGCACTTATCAGCTGGTCTCAAACACTGATGTTTAAAATGACCCGAGCTTAAAGTTTACACAGTACATGTTTATTTCCTCATATCTAATGTGTCAAGGAAAGTCCAGTTCTACATAATACTATCAAATGTTCGGCTCCATTTTTTTCCTGAGCTGTTACTGAACACTCTGACTGAGGCGTCTCCTCTTCTTCTCTCCTGGGTCAAAATCAGAATCCGAGTCAGAGTTCTTGACTTCGCTCTCTTCCTCTCCCTCCGTCAGCTCAATGGATATGTCACTTCTAGCCTGCTCATCCAGACTTTCTTCATCACTGCCATGTGCTCCCTCTAACAGATGTGCATTTTCTTTGGTGGCTGTTGTGTTTAAATTCGGACCTTGTGTTGTCTCACCTTTGGCATTTCTCTTAGGCCTTCCTATAGGCCTACCAGTGCTCCTCTTTTTATTCTCCAGTGGATGTGTTGTTGTTGTCGCCACCTCCTCTTCTGAATCCTGTTCCTCAACCACAGGGCCGAGTGCTACAGCTGCATCTCTCTTGTTTTTATTCCCCTGAGCGCCACCGGTGTTTCTTTTATTTCTTCTTCTGTTGTTGTTCTGTTTCTGTTCTGGCGCGGGCTTGCATGTGTGGTACCGTTGGACGTGAGTCTTCAAGCTCACATTGTGATTGAAGCACTTGTCGCAGTGCTGACACTTGTAAGGCCTCTCCCCTGTGTGCAGACGCATGTGGGATTTCAGGTGGCTTCCCTGGCTGAAGCCACGTTGGCACACTGAACATTTGAACGGCTTCTCTCCTGTGTGCACTGTTAAATGTCTCTGAAGAGGAGTAGTACGTTTAAATTCCATCCCACAGAACGGACATATCAACAGCCTGGGACCTCTGTGATCTTCCAGGTGGATTTTACGCTCCTTATTTTCTGCAAATGTCTCTTCGCAGTCTGGACATTTGTAGGGTTTTCCTTCAGTAAGGTGAATGTCCTCATGGGTGATTTTGTCCACCTTCGTTTTGAATGTTACGTGGCAGTATTTGCAGCGAAACTCATAGTTTTCGTCATGGATTCTGCTGTGATTATTTAGAGCGATCTCACTAACACACCTTTTACCGCAAATGATGCAGGAATATGGCTTTACTTTGTGCTCACATGTGTGAGGCTTGCGTTTGTTAAAAAACTTCCCGCAATCTGTGCATAGCTGAGTGTGATGGGGGGCAAGTGTATAACAGTCATCACTTTCGCATGTGCTATCTTCATCAGATTCACTAAAAACCTTCTTAGCCCGTGAACCACGCCCCTTTGGACTCCATTCCTCGTCTGACTGCACATCACCTTCATCACCTGAATCATCTGAATCATCTGTGTCATCAGTGGCATCGCTCTTCTCCTTAACAGCAGCACCAAAGTCAGACTCATCAGTGCTGCTGTCTACTGTTGAAGCAGTCTGTGAATGACAAAATAAATCGAATTAGGTTGATGTTAATCTCATGGCAACCAGTATGTGGCTAAAGGTTTTTACTCCTGACATGGAAAGTGGTGCTAGAGTGACCGTGTCACTACCAGTGTCTTAAGCTTGTTACATACTCCACGAGAACAGCTCATTTTTGTCGTCTTCTTGAGATGGCAAGAACAAAAAGATAACAGATGTACATCATAATCATACATCATGAGAAACGTGTGTGTAGAACTCATCATACGGCCCCTCCCGCACACACACGCAGCATTTTTAAACGCTTTTTTTACTGCTGAAAAAACAGTTCAGGTGAACGTGTTTGAAGCGGAGGTGCAGGAAGAATTGTTGCTACTATTTGCGATTTTGCCCAAATATCTGTTTACCTGAATGTATAGCGATATAGTCGATAATGAGGGGTGGACGTGTACCTGCTCATAGCATGAGAATTGATTGATAGATATTCTGGGCTAGTGGTGAAGCTTTGCCCCTATTTCTGCATTCACTACACCTATTCCAAAATTCTGACCAATCACACAAATGTTCGGACACGACTGAGTTCTCCTCTGACAATGTGTCTAGAACGAGCTGCAAGTTCTCCCAAATCAGCTCTCCGTGATGTCGTGGAGTATGTAACAGCCTTTACCTCTGAAGTTACACCTGTGCCTCCGGTCAGGTGTTTATCTGCAGCCGCTGGGACCCGGGCATTGACCTGGCTTTTCCACTGTTTCCTGTAGTCACACTGAAGACACTTCTTATTCAGGACAAGGAGCATGCTGCGTACAAACTTCTCCACCTTGACTTTAGAACCACAGACGGGGCACTTGCTGCTGAACAGCTGGATGAGCCTTGTTTCATTCACAACATACTTCCCTTTCTTCTGAAGCAGTGCAGCTCTGGAAAAAAAATTAAATGTAAATTAAATGTATTTAGGCACAGATTTCAAAATACTCAGCTAAAATACCCAAACTAAGTGTAATTGGTGTTACTTACTTTTTCCTGATCATGTCAACGTTCACGATGTTATGAAGCATCTGATTATAATCAGATCCAAATGAGTCTGGGGCATCACTCGGTCCTGGGCTTGCTGGAGGGTCTGCAAGTTAGTTATTCACACACACACATAAAAAACTGTATTTATTGTTGGGTTAATTGTTTATGAACACATGAACACATGTATCTCTTACCTGTTGAAGGGGAAGATTTTCCTGTATGAGACAGTGGACTATCACATTCTTTGAGTTGATCAGTGATTTCCAAAGGTTCCTACACAAAGCAGACACACATGAAAACAAAACGCTACAAACCCTACACCAAATGTTTGGATGATGATCGTAATAAAAACCCTTGGATTGATTCGTTTATTTTATGTAAACAAGCTAAACAAGTGACTCCTGTCTCCTAAAGTAAACGTATTTGAAGGAAAGTTAAACATTATACCACTATACATTGTTTTTTTTTTTCATGTAAAAAAACACACAAGATGCCTAACAATACTAAAGTGCACTAGCTCTAAGTGGTTCTGAGTATAGTTCCGTATTTTTGTGCAGTCAAAGCCGGGTTCAGCTGTCAGTGGACTCACCACATGTTCTGGGTTCACCTGCGATTCTTCTGGTTCCGACTTGACACACAGCGATGGGACGACGCAGGGCTTTAGCCTGACTGTGCCGGACACCGCTTTTACAAAGCAGTCCACTGTAAAGTGTTCCTTACAAATCGTGATATCAGTCCAGGAGGACTCTTTAAGTTTTTGTCCATTTACTTCGAAAAGAAACTGGACCCACTCCAGTCTTCTCTCTGGATCTTCTGGCAGCTTGAAACGCTGCACACCACGAATCCACGAACTGCACCCAACGACAGAGCACATTTTAAATTAAAGGCGGGACACGCTGACTGTGAGGTGGCCGGAGAGCATTAAAAATCAATAACATGCACGAGATCCGAGAGGAACCCGCAGAACGACGAATGACTTCCAAAATCAACAATAGCAAGCTAACAAGGTAGTAGCCGAATAGTTAGCCAACATGCTAACAGAATGAACGCTACCGGTGCGGCGCGGTTTGATGTCGTCATCACTTTCGTCTTCTGGTTGTTTTTTTCATTATTGAAACAAGTACGCAATAATTTGGCATAGTACAGTGTTCTACCACAATATAGGCCTAAATAATGAGAGTAAAAATAAAACAATAAAAGGACACATACATAAAAATCAATAAACAAACAAAATGGGGGACAGGGCTAGGGGAATTCTGTGAGGTTAAACTCCTCTACTAAATCATTGCAGTCTTTCTCTCCATGTGTTTTAAAGATTAAAAGTAATGACACCTCCTTATGAAAAGAATAGAATTGGGGTTTGGTTTTCATCAATTTGTTCTTATGTATGAACATTTTCGCAATTCCCGAAAATGTACTGGATCTTTTATATACATACCATAAAAATTCTCTTTGACTAAATTAGATAATTTGGGGAATGACCAGTCTTGTAAATCTTCCCAGAAGGCATCAGTAACACACATCTCATTTTAGAAACAAAGGGTAGTGAAAAAAGGGTAAATCCACAAAGTCACATCAATTTTCATTTTATAATGCCTTGTACAATCAGATATGTCAAGGCACTGTACAGAAACCCAGAGCCTGAACCCCCTTAAGAGCAACAGTGGCAACAGGAAGAAACCTTGAACAGGACCAGGCTCATAAAGGAGAACTGGTGACTGGTGCAGGCAATAACCATGGGTTTGGTCTGGGGCCAGACTGCGGGTCAGCATGCAGGTCTGGAGGCAGAGGAATCTGCAGAGAGAGACAAAACTATGAGGCAGACAGCAAACACAGTCAATGACATGGATCACTAGTATGAATTAGGCTGATGAGAAAAGAGGAGAGGTAGAAGGGTAAGAGGTTGAGTTGCATGGGGAACTGCTCCATGATTAATCTATGGTGATCAAATGTATCAACGACACAGAGCATGTTACTCAGTGGAAAAAGGGTAGTCGAGTCAAAATAAATTATTATTTTATTATAACAAGCAGAATTGTCTAAAAGCATTGTAAAGAAACCCAGAGCCCAAACCCCCTTAAGAGCAACAGTGGCAAGGAAAAAGTCCCTTTTAACCCTCCTAGAATGGAGCTGTCACCGGCGACAGAAATTGACATGCGCTGTTCAAACTACCATAGCTCTGGTTATGTTCTGTTATTGACTACATTAAATCATATTTTCTGTACAATAAATTGTGGAAGATCCCAAATGTAAAAACAAAAACTACAAAAAAACAAAACTAAAAACTACACAAGCTGTTCATTTTACACACACAGCTAGAAAGAAGCAGTAAGTGCTTTTATGTCCGCTCATCAAAACAGCTGAAATTCCAGAAATAATTTAGCACAGCTGAAACCTGCCTTTGTTTTTTTAAACTAAACTGAACAGAGTGGTGGTTCTCTGTTTCTCAGAGCATCAAATCAAAACAGGAAAATGTGCCTTTGTGAATAAAATCTGCTTTACCAACACTGAAAAGAGCAGCAACACCTGTACCTGACATATGGCACATTATTGATCATCTAAATACAGGATACCAACAATGAGAGCATGTTACTAAACATTTTTATTAATGTGCAGCAAACACTTGAAACTTGACAAAAAATACACAAAATCTTAGAAAACCACCACAGTTGAAGATGAACAAAACCACAGACTAAGAATACATATTTAATAGCCGTATGGCCAAAAATAAGTTCAAAAAGAACAAAGTTTGACATACTCACACCTCCAATCATTTACCCTCCTACATACATAAACATGCAATGATGCAAGCAATCAGACAAAAAGTGGGACATCGGCTTTAGAGAAGATCTTTGCAGCACTGAATTATTACATGACTCCTTATATCCACCGAATACAGAGGTCTGATAGCTACAGCCTTGTATATAAGCAGATTTTTACATATATGTATAGAAATCAAATACATATATATTACAATCATCACATATTTTAATAAACTTTGCTTCCATGTGCTATTCATTGTGCATGGACAGGTATGTCTAACTGCAGATGTGTACACAGTGTACAGCAGATGGCGCTGCTCAGTTATCGCAGTGAGATTGTTAAGTAACATTTAACTGCAAGACAAACTTTTTATTTATATTTCTTTGTGTCATATTGTGGAATAGGAAACACATGCATATGAAAGGCTTTAATTAGCAACGTCTAATTGTATGAGAATAATGTGAGGATGCCACATTGGGTCCTCATTTAATCTTCAAACTGTACAAGAAAACCCAGTCACCATAAATATTCCACCAAATCCTCCTGAGAACCCACCTTTCTTAGTCACGTGTTCCCACAAGATGAGACTTGTTTGTGTAGGGATGTATGCATCAAAATCTAAAGCTTTTAGCAGGTCTAGTCCCTAAAGTAAAAGAGCACATGTTTTGCAGGAGGTGAGCACATAACTACAATACATCATGTTTTCCATCACTGGGGAGCTGTAGTTGTAAATAATCCTCAACAATCATTAATCTCTCTTTTAAACATTCAATGTTTGTCCAGCACTATCATTTTTAACACATGTATGTTTATGTCTCGCCACCTTGTTGGAAAATACAGTTTCACAGGTCAATGTCATGTTGACAGAAACAGACACAGAGACAAGAAATTAAGCATCCTGTTGTAGGTGTTTGTTGAATGTCACATAATAGTTTTTAACTCAGGAAATGGTGTGACACAAAAATCTGCACAGAAAGGCCCCGGCTGGCTGAAGGCAGGACGTTAGGTTTCTAGGAGAATTATGTCAGCAGCACAGTTTGTAGTAATAACAGTGGGATGGCAACGAACCAATGAGAATAGGGCTTGGCTGGTGAGGTTAATACCTAAATATAGCCTAAAAAATGTGGTAAAGATAAGCAGATGTCCACGTGAAAATCTAAAGCCGTTACTGCTGATTTATGACATATGGGCTCAGGGTCACCTCTACACTGTAAACACAGGGCGCCTGAACAAACAGGGCTGACACTCACGACTGCAGCCTTGTGTAGCAGGTGGTGACAGGTTGCTCTCATGTGTCTCTTGGGGCATCATGCCTGCATGTCCCAAAACATGCGAAACAGAAAGTAAAGGAAAGGACTTTGTTGACTTATTTTAAGGACCTCTACTTCCATATTTAGTCACTCATCACCTTCGCATATATGCTGAATATGTTGATTAAACCGCAGGCAATCAATAAATGTCACACAAACACACAGCATCAGAAGTTGATTTTCACCTATTACACAATGGCAAACTCTCTCATTTCTTTCATGGTGATTGTGGTTCAATATGAAGTTTTCATGTGACTGTGCCAAAGGGGGAACAAAAGCTCCAAAAACTGTAGAAAATTAAATTTTCTTGGATGTTTGCACACAAAAGAATTTCACCCCTGACTTGCTTTTTACATTCTCTTGTCCTCCATCATACCAATTCTGGGAAAAAGAGAGAGTCGAAACATGTCAGCTGCCTTTCACATTCACAGAGGAATGTTGGCGAGTTTTCACAATGTTGTCAGTCAGTAAGCCAGATAAGAGCTCTCAGTTCATAAATAAGATTGATGGCATTGCATACCAGCAGTTCCTGCTCTGTGTTTTCCCATGCAAGCTTCTCTGTCAAAAGCATCTGTGCTATCTCAGCGGCTCATATCCTTTCTGCCCAAGCCCAGGCTTGCTGAGGTGTTTTAACATTTTTCCCATTTAGTTATCAGAGAACAGGATGTGTCCTGACTCTATGTGAATGATGGGCAGGTGTGTTTGTTTATAGGTTAATATGGCTCTATGAATGATATGATTTATATTACAGAAAAGTCCCCTCATGCTGCACTTCCTGGAGGGAGAATTACAGAGATTAAAGGTTTCACTGAAGTGTTAAAAAGTTGGACTTTTAGTCCTTGTATGTAAAAAAAAAATGCTTGTTGCTACATTTAAAGCCCACCTTTCACACTCTGGGTCAATGATTCCATCTCAGGTCTATCGGGTAGGAAGAAAAAAGTCTTTAAAAGATACTCACAGCCTTTAAAAAAGTTTACACAGAAGACATTAACAAACCGTCGGACTTCCGTCCGTGTTCCCCCCTTGTCAAGTAAAATCAGTGGATTGCCTCATTCACCTTGCTTTGCTAATGTAATGCCTCTTTTTTGCTTTTTATACAATACTGTGAATAGGAATTTCCAATTGTCAATATCCCAAAGAAGCATTTTAACTGTAACAATTCTGTGAATGCACACTGATGACACCATAACATTCATTGTCCCTGCTGCTGTCATTCTCATTGTCCTCTTGCATTGTGAAATTTCATTGTCTCTCTTTCTGTGTGCGCGCGCGCACTTAGTCGCCTCAAACTGGTACAAGTCGATATTTGTGTGTGTGTGTTGTTGTGTGTTTGTGAGTGTCAGAGAGATCAATTTGGAAACTTGACACCACATGACAGCTCTCCATTCTCTCATCTTCATATCCGATGGCATGGCCTGAAATAGTTGATAATCACCTCTGGGTGTGAGTAAAATGAGAGGTAATGAAAGTATCGAGGTGCAGGAATTTTCAAATGGCATTAGTCGCTAATCTGGGAGAAACCTGCCTTTGTCACGTATAGGGTTACGTGTCCCTATGAGAATGTGATCTATGTCAAGCATGCTCTTCACCGCCAAGAAGAGAACAAGAGAGCAGGCCACCCGAGAAAGATGAACCCGAAAGAATGCAGCTCTGGTATTCATTAATGAAGAGCACTCCTCTCTGCAGTGGAACAAGAGGACAACGACGAGGAGGTAAGATGACGACAACGATGGAGGGAAAACAATGAGGAGATTATAACTCACACCACAAGTTAATGTATATTAGAATATTTTATTGTTTATGAAATGTTGCATGAAATCAACTGTAAAAACCTTCATATTATTCACAGAAATGTCTGTTTGAAGTCAACACTCGGTTGTTTGTATACAGCTTGACAAGACCGTGATTGTCAGCACATAACTTACAACAAACACATAAACTCTTTGGCGTCCTGCTCAAAGCGCTACTGTATCTAAAATAACAATACAAACATCTGTAGAAAATATAATAATAATAATAATAATAATAATTAACCTGTTTGTTAGTTCAAAGCTCACAGTAAACAAAACTTTTGTCCAGCACGGTGGTGACCAAAACCAGCAGAATCACCACGTCAGGATGCACACTCACACATGCAAACATACTTTGAGAAGAGGAAGAAAAAAAAAGCATCAGGAAAGAAGATCAACACTATGATGCTACAAAGTTACAACACCAGGTCTGTGTCAGTTTGGCAGCTCACTGTTCACACACCTCAGAACCTCCGCAGAACCAGCTACTCGGGGTCCGAGAGACATGAACAGCAAGAGCAGTTAAATCAGTGTTTCATCTGTTATCAGCTTAAATTACAAAAGGGGGAGTCTTCAACACATTGGTAGAGAAAGAAAGGGGGAATGCAGGTCACATAGATGACCTTTAATTAAATATTTATCTAGAAGAGCATGATATTAGGGGGGAATGTGGATTTCAGATTAGATAAATATGCAGCTTTTTAATTCACTGGATTTGAAAGGAGGGGGTAATAAAGAAGGGAAAGCAGCAATTAAATATATATATATTTATATATATATTTGGCATATACTCTCTGAGAACACATTGCCCAGTTACAATCCACAATACTGTCCAAGTACCTCAGGAGATCCTCTCACTCTGCCGGGCAGACTGCCTGCAGCTGTCCAGCTCAGTGAGAGTGAGTGAGTCGGAGCACAGCTCTGTCTCTAAAATGTGAAAACAGTCCTCGTTTTTTTTTCTCATGCATTGAACTCTTTCTGCAACATTCTTGTATCCAATCATATTTTTGTTTCCACTCTCTTTTCTTGCGCTCTTCACAGATACTCTAAATTCACCTCCTGGATCTTTAAATGAAGATTTCCACAGCCTCTGCCTCCAGCTCATCCAGACCTCTGAACGGGTTCAACAGCAACTTCTTAGGTGCTGCTTTGTCTGGAGAAAAAAAAACAAAGAGACGAAAGAGAATTAGAGAAATGTTTTAAAGCTAAAAAGTAGAAATGTTACAGCTCAGCTAGCAATGACTAAAGGTTAACAGATATTTTCCACAGTCAAACAGACCACTCTGGTGAATGTGCACAGTCAACAGATCCACATTATTTCCTAACCATGCACATTCCACAGGGCCCACATTATGAACCATGACCTGGACAGATGGTATCTGATTGGCTGGCTAAGCCGCAGCATGGTTAATCAATGTGAGCGTCCATGAAGACGAGGCCAAAAGAAAAAGTCTGCGTACAAGCCTTTTATTTTTTTAGCCGTGTTTGTCGTCTGAGGTTCTTGTGTGCTGCTAGATTAGATTTAATTACCTGGATTAAAAAAAACTCTACAACACTCACCACTGCTGAGCTTAGTCGTGCCTGCAGCCTCTTTGGTTTTGGTTCCGTCAGCTGGCCGCTCTAGCGTTCCAGGTTCAGACTGAATGGAGAACTGATGGTTCGGCAAAGTCTGATCATCGGACAGACTCTTACCTGAAGACGGCAACATGGAAAATGTAAGCAACAAATCAAACTTTATTCATGCATACATTTTGCAGTAAATCAGGATGCGGATCTGAATCATCATGCTTCTTACCTCTACTCTTTGCGTTGCTATTAATGGTGCTGATTGAGGGAGTGGAGGATGCAGCTCTGAGCGGAGCCCCCGCTGTGTTCAGCATGATCGTTCGGGGACTCGGCGACTCATCCTTCCGACCTTGGTCCTGATGCAGCCGCTGGTTGAGGATCTTGATCACAGCGTCTTTTTCTAAAATCTGAGCGTAAAGAGCTCGGATCCTGAAGAGCAGGAGAAAAACTCTTTAGAGAGCAGAAAACCAAACAAAACGACAAATCCTTTCATAATTTCTAAATGAAAACAAACGGAGGTTTTAATGGAAGCAGTACCTGTTCTCCATCTCCTGATTCCTGTAGTCAGCAATCGGCAGGTCTTCGTTGAAACTGTTGTTAGAGGAGTGGCAGGGTGAGTGGTTAATGATGGTGGTGTCTCTGTAAAAATACATCATTCTGGGCTTAATATAAAATCATATAAGCAGGAAATACATTTGTAAACATCATCTATCCCAGAAAAAGTCACAACGTCTGGCTATAGTCTTTACCTCTGTGCAGCAGCGGTGGCTGCCACCTCCATGGCGAACTGCCTCATGGTGCTCTCCTCCAGATACTTCTGCTCCCAGCGCACCATGTCGGCTTCCAGGGCCAGGATTCGCTCCTCGCGCTCTCTCAGACGCTCCTGGAGGGAGCTCATTGTCACTCCTGGTGGCTGAGACTGCCTCTGATATGAGGACAAGGAGAATTTGTTAAAAATATTCCTTAACTGCAGCAGATTCTTTCATAAACTTCCTCAGACAAGGTGCTCACCTGTTGTGCCCTCAGACTCCTCAGCTCCTGCTCCAGCCGTGTCCTCAGCTTCATCTCCAGGCTCTCCCTCTTCTCGCAGGTGGACTGCAGCTGAGCCAGTGCACTCTGAAGTCTCTCCACCTTCTCTACATAAGCCCGCTTCCTTCTCAACTCCTCTTCGAGCTGACGACCTCGACCACGTGCTGTCTCTAGGGCCTCCTCCAGTCTCTTAGCCCTGGCGCTCTGCTCCTCGGCAGCGGCTCGTAATCGCTCCAGCTCCCGCTCTAAGCGATCCCTCTCAATGTTCTGCTCCTCATCTAAAGCAGAAAGAAAAAAAGGGGGTCAGGTTAAGTGCCTGTTAATGCATGCGGATTAGAGTTATGGATTCAGTTCTTGGATGGGATGTAAGTGCTTTTCAATTGGAATATCTGTTCAAACTCTCCTGGTTCTCTCAAAAGAAGTGAAAATATAATTAACATTCCACAGTTTCTACCTCCTGAGTCCAACGGCTATAATAAGTACCAGAGTTCCTACATGGTGGCCAGTGTTCTTCATTTATTGAAGCACTCCTGGAATGCTGAGAAGAGGAAGGAAGAGGAGGAAGGGGGAGAAAGCTGCCCTATCCCTTTGACCCACATAGCACACAGCATTCCTCATCAAGGCCATACAAACAGCACCACTCCGCTTGAGTCTGGTCCCTTAAACAGACAGCATAAATCACACTCATAACAGGTGGGACTGAGAACCTCATTTCTACCACTTCTTCCAGTGCTGCTCTGTCATTTAGAGGTGGTTTGTTTCCCTTCGCAGAGGTGCGTGGATTGATTCTCTATCATTAAACCTTCCTACCAAATAAGCTGAGGTTACGCAAGAGGAAATTCCTGCCTTTAGTTACAAAAAGGGCCCAATGCTACGCTCCAGTGCAATGAAGTATGCAGAATCTAAAAGGAGGATGTAACACAGAGCAGCAAAGAGGAAACCAGCCAAACACAACTGCATACTTACTTTGCTCAAGGAGTTTCGCCATGATGTGCTGGTTGTGGTCGGCTGCCTCTACTTCTTTTGCAACATGTGTTCTGGCATTCTCCAGGTTTTCTGTGATTCAGCAAAGTTGTAAAATTAGACTTCATACACAAACCACATGAACTGGTGGTGATGGTATTTCAGCAGGATGCCTTGTGTCTGTACCTCTTAGGTCTCTGTTGAAATCCTGCAGCCTCCTGACCTCTGCCACCAGCCTCTTCCTCAGTGTCTGCTCCAAGCTTTCTCTCTTACTGCTGCCCTGCATCAGCGTCTCATAGGCGTCCGAGATACGTTGGATCTCCTGCTCCAGCTGAACAGAGGAGAAAGAGGAGCAGAAAGGAGAAAGGGTGAGAAGAGGATTTTTTTATGGTTAACCTACTTCACATGCCAAAAAAGGGAACCTGGAATGCTGTTTCATGTTTTTACAGTAAATAAATATACATGTGGGTACATACGCAACTGTGTGTATACACTACACCCACTGATATAATTCTGAGAAGGAATTCAAGCCTGCACCACTCCCTGTGTGACTGATTTATATCTACATTCCTGAGGGCTGATAGCTCTATTTCCAGGTGTGTTAGTGCACAGGAGTGTGCACGTATACACACAACACACATGTGCATACAACTGGGAAGGCTGCCAGCTGAGGAAAGGTGTGCATGCCTGTGCCTGGGCTGTGGACACGGCAAAGAGACACCCACCATTACAGCAGTCACACAGGCATGTTTACTCAGGGCTGCGGCCTGACGGGGAAAACTTACCAACCCCAGCAATTATCATTCTTTAAGGCTGAGACAAGAAAAGGGCCATGTGACATAACTGCAGTTGATTTTTTTTTTTTTACAAAGCTTAGCTGAGGTGTCAAATGTCTCTGAAGCTTAACGTGTACATATCAGATTTAAGGGCCAGAGAGTCAATCATGAACAACAGGGAGAGGTGAAAGTGAGAGCAAACTTGATGGAAAAAAAAAAAAAGATCTTTCACTTTTTACACAGCAGCCTGCTTTAGGTCCCCACCCAAAAACCCATTAGCCATGTGGGGGTTACAACCCAGGCGACTGCTGTGGGACAAGTCCTAGATTAGGCTGAAAATCTATGGCTTCTCTGGAACCAACACAAACGCACACACACACACACACACTGGCCTCCACTAGGTCAGCTACACAATGAAAGCAGTGTGTAAACACAGTAGCAGGCTGTGACCTCTGTTTGTGTCTCTGTGGTATGGAAGGTAGCAGCTGCTGATCTCATCTGTCCATCCAGATGAGGAAGCATGCCTGGAGGTGGATGTCAGGGAAGCAACTGTTTACTGGGGTTGTGTTTCATTGACAGGTGGCTGAGTTGGGGGGTGTGCGTTGAGGGGTGTGTGCTGAATGCACAGTCAGTATTTCTTTTAGTATTTCCCTAGTCTTTGGACTGTAAAACTGTCATCTACACTTTTTCCAAAAACATAACTTCTCCTCTTACCTTCTGAATGCGGCTTGTCTTCTCCCTGTGAGCTTCCAGCTCTTGTCTCAGCCTCTCATTCTCCATCAGGAGCAGCTCCACCTGATTGGGCTCCTCCAAGCCAGCAGGTGGCAGGCTGTTGAATGTGTTGTAGCAGGGGACTTCAGCTGGCTGACCAGAATGGACATACCTATAAGATGAATTAGAGGATACTCTGAGTGGGGGTATGAGGAATTGTTTATGACACCTCAAATATATTTCCACTCTTCATCAAGCAGACATGCTGTCTCCAGTCTGCAGAGAATGTAAAAGCTTATATGTGAAACATCCATGGCAACACATTCATGTGAAACTATCCTGTTGAAGTATGCCAGACATTGCAAACACTTACAAGGCTGGACTTGTTCCTTTGTAAGTATTTCAGGGAGGAAATATGATTCAATATGCAGGCCACGGTGTGACTCATGCTGATAGGTATGTGTTTACGCATAGAAAGCACAATAGTAAGTGCAGGGCGGGCTCTAATGCAAAAATGACACCACCACAGAAAATGATGTAAGGGTAAAGTAGTTTGAAAAACATGCACAAACTCCTGTTGGTACCTGTGTTGCTGAGCTTGCATTGGTTCCTGGACCTGGTGAGGGATAAATCCTTGGCCCTGGATGGGGGCTGAGTACTCTGGGGGTGGATTGCGTTTGTCCATGAGCGGCCCCATGCTCTGTATGCACTGCTGTGTGTAATGAGGCAGCTCAGGGTAGCTGTGAGAGGTAATCTTGATGGCCTCTGCTTTAGCTGCTGCATCATGCCTCTCCAGAGATATCTGCATGCGATGCTCGCTGAGCGACCGCGCATGGCTGCACTTCTGCTCCATCAGGTCTGCCTCCTCGTGGAAGGCACCATCATGTAGAAGAGCCTCCTCATGGAGCTGCCTGATCGGGCCTGCAGGGGCCCAGTGAGAGGCCAGATATTGGGAGTGCACTTTGGCCTGCTCGTAGGTTGGCAGCTTTTCCCCATGCAGCTGGTAGCCGCTCTCTGAGTGATGGTAGTCTCCCTGGTGCTCCTGGCCCTGAGGCTCCTGCCTGGCAGAGAGCTGAGGTAACAGAGGGTCCTCCAGGGTAAGACTCTCCAAGGAGGATCGTGGGCTCCTGCTCATGTCCCCGCCACTGCTGGGCCCACTGTTGCTTCCACTGCCTCCGCGCAGGGCCTGCTGCTGGATGGCTAATAAGGTGCGGGTGTCTGTGGGGTTTCCATATCGGAGCTGCTCCTGGATGAGCCGGTGCAGGACCGTGCCAGACGGCTCCTCAGTGGACGCCATAGTTCTGTCTGTTATTCTCTTTTATGATCACTTGAGTTTCAGCAAATATTTTTTTTAAATCAGCTGTGGACCTGAAACACAAAGAAAAAAGACAAACTTTTGTTTTAAAAAAAGTGTCACACAACAAGCTGACAACAACAAAAACACCAACTCTATTGTCTTATAAACAATACATATTTACTGTTTTAAGTGAATTGAACAATAATACAGCCATGAGCACACATTCCCAACAGCGACAACACAGAGATGTGGACACATTTTCCACAGCAGGCAAAAAAAATGCATGCGCCAAAAATTCCTCTCTCACGGGGGAGCAAAAGCGCACAAAACCGCATTGTAAACGGAACAACTTTAGCACCGCCGTCGCACCAGAAACACTCTAAATAACTTTTAATCCTCTCATAATAAACTATTGTCAAAGGAAGTTACAGTCCAGCAGCTTTATTCAGGTTTGGAGCTCGTTTCTGTTCTGCTGCGCCGAAGAAAGTAGAGTCTCCACTTACCAGCTCACACTTTCATCCTAACCAAACGATATCCTCGAAACTCGGAGTTAAATTCAGAGTAGTTCCACTATTTCCACACAGTTTTTTAGAGTCAAACGTGTCTCATCGTTCTTCCCCTCCCCTTTCGGACGGGCCGCTGCTCTCCACGCTCCTGTCTCGCTGTGAAATGATCGTGGAGAGAGCGGGCGGTGATAATAAGTAACCGAGGAGGGACTGAGGTCGGAATGTTAGGAATGTAAAACGCGAGGTCCCTCGGGGATCAAAAGCGTAAAACCACACGGGAGGGAGGGAGAGAGGCATGGGGGGAGGCTGCAGCGAGCTTTATTATTACCAATGAGGAGTGAAAAAGAAGTGGAGGGACGGGCATTCATTTGAAAAAGCTTTGAGTGTCTCTCTGAAATGCATCCAAATGAAAAGAAACAGCAGCTTGGTGCATGCATTTAATTTACCATGCTCGTCCAGTCAAAGTTACTTTATCATACACATGATTGTAAATACATACATACATACATACATACATTCCTGTTGCAGGCCATCAATGAATGATCACAATATGTGATCAGTTGAGGAGATCATGGGTGATATTGATACTGTTATATACAATATTGTATGTTGTTTACAGAGGGAATACCTGCAGGCGTTTCTGCAGACATGTGACACATCTGCATGTTTAGACTCTTGGTGTTACACTATAGCGATTGATTTGGATTAGTAGTACTTTGGCAGCTTACCAACTGAACTCTGAACGTTTACGACTTCATTAGCACCAGATTTCTCACCAGCTTCCTATAGGAAATAATCGCCTCTTGTTCACATACGTGGAGTCCGATTATGCTGAAAGTGTGAAGGCATGTATTTATCTTTAACTGGAAGTCAGCTCTATCTGAGCACCTTCTCCTGCAGGCTGCAACCAGGCCCTCATTGATAAGACCTCAACAAATCATCTCATGAAAGCCACTATTGTGCATTTTTTTCTTCAAACAAAGCTTTCATTAAGAGCACATCATAAATTGTACTGTCATGAAAAACTTTCATAAGTGGAATAGTGGAGTAAAACATACTGTTCCTCCCTCTGCAATGTAGTGCAGTAACCTAAAATTTGGTACCTCATAATTTCTCTGTGGTGTGTAGGAGTGCAGCTGTCTGGCATTCACTGCAGGTCACTATGGGAATGTAAAAAACTCTACTGCTGCAAGTGTGTTGTAGCTGTTACATGCCTCAAATGTGTGCATGTGTCTGTGAGGTGAGTGTGTGTACAGCAGCTGTCGCCTGGAATCTGAAGTCTTTGTAACCTCATTGCTACAGAGTGAGCCTTTGTAACCCAACATGGTGTGCAGACCAGAGCCTGAAAGATGCCACACTGCTGCTGGGTTAAAGGTCCAAAACCGAGAGAAGGGCAGTGTCCAGAATCACCCACTCACTCACGACTGTCTACTCACCATATGAACAACTGTCTGCAACACATGAAGGTACGTATGGTTGTGCACATAATACATTGTGAGATACACGTGTGCACAATATGGGATTCATTATTCTCACTACACATTCAAACAGCAAGCACACTGTATATACACACAGTGGGTAGGGTGTGATTTTGGACACAGCCAAAGTTGCATAGATGAATGAATAGCCGTCAGGGTAAATGTGACCGCCATACAGATTGAATTGTGAGTGTTTACTCAAAGAGATAAACTTCCCGCCTCGAGGGAGAAGGCAAATCTTTATGACAGGCTTTATTTCTGTCAAAGCCAAAAAACAAGACCAAGCTAGGAAGAGAGAGGCTGTCCTGCTTCTGCATAATATACAACCCCCCCCCAACAAACAAATCAAATTGAATTGATAAAGAATTGGGTTCAGCCATTATAGCTCAGCGGGCCACACTGATTGATTGTTGAACAGTATGTGGCCACTGTAGGCCTCAGGCTGATTATCTGACTACATCTAAAATCTATAGGCCCAATGCTTGTTGCTATTGAACAACAGATCACACACACACACACACACACACACATCATGTTTCAGATGCTAAGTATTCTTAAAGGAGCATTTTTCTTTAAAAACATGCAGACACTGAGTCTCCGTGGGCGGCATTCGCACAGAGGCGACCGGTCAGCAAAGTGGAACATGTTTGCATTTCCCCTTCTGATCCACACCGTGAAGCAGCACAGTCTCCACCTTTTTTTAAAAGCCTGGCCATGTCATTTAACACCACCTCACGACTTCCTCTGCTCCCTCTGTGTGTGTGTGGTGGACAACGCCTCTGGTCATTTTGTCCTCCATTGTAGCACACTTCCTGTGAACTTGCAGTGGAATGTGAGGCTGACCCTTTGAAAATTATAGATGCTTTCAAAAAGTCATTACAGGAGATGAACATCTAAAATGGCCTGCCACAAAAATTCCTCAGTGTCTGTGTGTCTGTAGGGACCAAAACCCTGAACCAGACCAGACTTATATTTCACAGATTATTTCATGTTTGTGAAAGAGAAGAGTGGCACAGAAGAATAAAAATACAATTGTGTTGTTGCTATATATACAGAAAACTCGTATTTCTCTTGAGGTTTTAGTGGAAACATGAGCACAAATGAGGCAACAGTCAAACTACCAGTTACACAACTGGAAACAGTCTGACTCTAAATTTATTCTTTTGAGCTGAGTGTTAAAGGAAAAAAGAAGAAGACAACTCTGTGTGGGAGAGCCCTTAAGGAAACATTTCTGCTTTTGTAAATGAATTACTCGATTCAACCTTAAAATACAATTTGAAGGAAGAGATAAAATAACTACATTTACTTAACAACTATTTGACAATTTGCTTGTTTAAAGGATTCACTGCTTGCAACTCAAAAAATATGCATTAACAGTCTAAGTGACCAAAAGTAAATGCACAGTGTGTTGAAGGTGGGCGTTTTGACTATCAGATATGACGTTTGAATTTATGATTGATAAATATTGAATGAATCTATGTTTTCTGACATTTTTGGGACTAAACACCAGCTAAATGTCCAGAAAATGTTCCTGTTTCCATTCAGAACCTCCATTTATTGATTAACTGTTGGAGCTTCAGAGCATTTAATGAGTGTTTAGATGTGTTTATTAAACTTCCCAGTTTGCTGTGGAAGAACTCGCCTGTCCTGACGTCATCACTCCTTATCAGGCTTTACAAAGGCCCAGATAGGCTGGACAGAGAACTGGAAAAATGGAGGCCAGGAAACACATAAGGTAGCATATATGAGTTTCCACATACTTTTGTCTATATAGTGTATATCAGTATTGACAATACTCAGTAATAAGTATCATCGGATGTCATGTTATGTAAACATGATAGTATGGTGTTCTCACTTTGTCACAGTGGGTGGCTTCTATCAATATTATGTCTTTATCAGAACATGATATATGAGCCGAAGGATTTTCTGTTGTTAATAGGTGATAATATGAAGAGATAGTTAAATTGCCAATCTGAAACCCAAACAACAAGACGCTGGACTCTTTGTCTTTTGTCTGTCTCTGTGTCTCACTTTCTATCTGCTTCCCTTTCTTTTTGTTCCAGGTCTTTGCATTCAGATGTGATGTGAGTCTTGGATGTCTGTGTGTGTGTCTTGAGACAGAAAGTTAAAAGAATAGGACAGAACTGGTGGGAAAGAATGAGCCAGAATAGCAGACAAGGCCATCTGATATGGCAGGATTGGTGAGGAATGTAACTGATAGTGTTGGAGGGAGTGGGATGGATTCCTCTGTCGGGCTCTCACATCCCTGCACTGGCTTCCTCATTCACACAATGTATGTACATGTATCCTGTTCTCAGGAAGCCGCTGACGACAAGCTTCCCATGTATTCGTATTTCACACCGGCTTGGATTCCAATGACAGGGTTGGTTTTCATAACGTCAAAGCAAACAGCCCAGAGTGATCTAATTCACTCTTATCTGGATTTATAAAAAATAAATAAATACGAATTTGATTATTTGTTGAAAGCGAAGAGTGAAGCAGCTCTGCGTGTTGCTGCATGTCGCGCTAAAGTGAAGGGAATTTCCAGGCATTCATAGCTAACAGACTGCAGACATGAGTCACACAAGATGAATTTAAGTGTGAAAACTGGACAAAACAGCTGTGTAGTGCAGTCATATCAAGGATGAGCAGAAGACTTGAGCCCATGATGTTCCTCAAAAAAAAAAGTAGGTACTATTTACCTCTTCTTCACATATTGCCATGTGAATCAGCAGAAGTTGTTTTGGGAGGTGAAAAAGTAGAAAAAAAATAATGTTCCCTGAGATAAGACTTCATCTTGACTGACTATTTGTTAATAAAGCTGCTGGTTGTAGACTAGCAGTGGCTGTAGCTATGATGAGTCTTCACTGCTAGCAGCACTGTCATAAGCATTTACTGTAGATAGAAGCACTGCTTTGTTCTTTTTATGCCCTCTACAAATCACGTTTTAAAGTTAGCATGATGTTAATTTGATCAACCACCAATAAAGAGAACAGGAGAGTGTCACCCAGTGCTTCCTGGATAATTCAGTTTACTTAAAGCCATTATAGATTGTCCAGACAGCCTGATCAGCTTGTGGGAAGCATCAAAAAGTTGATTCCCTAAGGACTACAATGCTAGTTTAGCCAGCTATTGCAATACACCATATACAATGTATTAGTCCGGACTTGATGCCTTCAAGTTGAATTTGAGTTGGATTTCTGCAGGCAGTATGAATGGACACAAAATAAAGTCCCTCTGTACATATTTGGATAGACGTATTATTCATACAAACAAAGCATGTGATGCAGGCAGAGCAACAGCGAGACTAGAATCAACAAAAGACATCAGAAGAGGCATGAGGCAGAGGTGAATGATAACTTCAATCATCATCAACATAAAAAACACATTCTTTCCAAATATGTCTGGACATTTTATTTTTATTAAAATAAGTTGTGTTACAGCCTACAAAATTATCTGAATAGGTCTGGGGAAAGATTTAATGCATCCACATCCACCATATTATCATTATGTGCCACAATTGTTGATTTTACATGACAGGTGAGCACATTGCTCCATTAACTGCCATTAAATCCAATGTTAAAACAATATAAACAACAAACTCCTCCTTCAGACAGTTCTATTGTGGTCACCGGCTAACTGCGATGCCCAGGTGTGTTTTCTAAGAGACCACATGTACTGTCCCAGCCCACACGTCCACAGAACTGGAAAATCCACATTTTTTTTTCTTCTCAGTGATGAAATCCGAGAAGCCCTCTTGTGTATTGTGTACCTAGCGTAGCTGTGTGGAAGTCAGTGTTACCAGGGTTCAAAAGTGAAGGGAAATCTCATTATATATGAACACTACATTAGCCAACAGAGCAGGCTGTGTTCTGGTCTGTGATATTGTTGTTGCTGTTCATGGGAATTTTCGCACTGTTGGATTATGAAAGGTTCACATGTTGCACCTTTAACATGCAAGATTTTACATGTCCACAACACCATGGTAACTTCACTGTTTCTTTTTGCCTCACAAACACTGAATATTTGGCCTCTGTTCTCAGGCGCATTACTCATACAGCGCTGAGGGCAAATAGCTGAGTGTCACTGTAATGATGTTCCTTTTCCCATTTTCTTCCTCTTTTTCTTCACTTCTCTTTTGATATACACGCTTCTCGTGAGTTCACAGTATTTCTGAGGAATTCTAACAGGTCAAGTGTCAAGATGTAAAAGGAGTCATAAAGTTGTTCAACTAAAACTACCACCACAGGCGGCTGGTGCCCGGATTTTTGATCTTTTTCTGGTGGTTTGCACATAAAGATTTTCATCATTTATCAGCCTCTCAGAATAGAAGTAATAGGAGTCTGGAAGCACAAGAGTTCCAGTCATCACCATCTTGAGGCCGATGCTGAATCAAACTGCACATTGTCACTCTGAGGCGCAGCTCCAGGGAATTTTATAAATACCATCCTGAGCTGCCCTTTTGAGGTGCGAAAACATTTTGCAGCCGTCTGACCCGGAGACAACGTGCCTACCACAGACAAATGACACAGCAACAAGCCACGACACCCTGTCCTAAAACAGTCGCTCACCCCAGCAGGCCGCTGCCATCCTGGGAGGTCACCAGAATGCCAGTCATTCATTTGGGCCCCGGCATGTGTGCCCCCAGCAAATAGCTGTGCTCCTCTGCTGCTGAGACTGCACATAGCATGTGATCTGATGGCTGGCTTTGGCCAGCGGCACCATGGAAAGATAGTGAGAGAGAGAGAGAGAGAGGGGGCTCTGTGTCTGTATACGAGCTCAGCAGCTCTGAAAATGTACCAGGGGCTTTCCATGGTCCAGAAGCAATGGGGGGAATGTGGGCTGGGATGGTGAGTGGGGGGGGGGGGGGGGGGGTTGTGATGGGGGTGTGTGTGAGCATTTGGTGAAGGAGAAAAGAGGGGATAAGCAGGTAGATGATGGAGTGGCCTGATGGAGAGTGATGGATGGTTCTAAATACTAGAGATGGTATTCCTTTTTGGGCATAACAGTATAACATATTCTACCTATTTTGATGCTCTTCAACCTTTCCACCGCTGCCACATTGTGCAATAATAAAGAGTTTAGTCAATACCATGGTGCAACACCCCATGGTGATTGGGTAATGTTACATACCACACCATCAACCACCAACTCTGTACACAAAATGGATGCATACTTCAGCTTTTAACCCTGACAAACTTTTTTTCTTGATATTGTTCACCTAATTTGACTTATATGCCTCTTTTTGGCATTTTGTTTTTATTTGATCCTAATGTATTTCTTGTGGTTTGTGTTGCCAGTTATAAAAATACTTTGGGACTTAAAAACGTCTGAATTAAGCCTCACAATTGTCAGTCCTATACAAACAAAACAAAAATGAAAGGCATGAGAAAAGGTCTTTCACGCTGCTTTACATGAGTGAAAAAAGAAAGTGTTACATGAGGCCATGTTTCTTAGTACTTTTTAATTCTGGGACATCAAACCGGATCAGACAGCTTTCACCCTAACACGACACTACTCCATAAGGACTCCTGTCCACACTCTCTTCTGATGCAGTTTGTTTTTCTGCACGTTTGCTGTACGCCTATTGAGCAAATCAAACTATTTCTCAGACTTGATATGTCAACTTGAAAAGTCTTTTATCATCACAGCCTTTTTGTTCCTACCCGTAAGTGACGATGATTCAGCTGTAAGATATGTTAATGGTTGCAACTCAAGGCTTGGATGTGTCTGCTGACACACAAAGACCGCATTGTGTTAACCAAAAGAAGGTCATTGTCTTATTTTCTGCAGACCGTCTATTTTTAAGGCTGCCGGGGAGAAGTCAGGGGAAAAATATCTAGTCGGTGATAAATTTAAATGGTCAATAATATGAAGGGGGGGGGGGGTAATTTGAATGTCTTTAAAGTTAATGAAAAGTTATATTGTGCATTGACCCAGATAGATAAAGCTGTCCGCAGATCAGCTGTGCAATTCATGTTCTAGGAAAACACAATCAGTAACATGTTTATGACCGATGTTCAATCTAAGCCTAAATTATATCTCAACATGTCTGACCGACACTTTGTTCTGCTGTGGAGAAAATGATAAGATTCCTTTTTAAAGGTCAAACACGGTGATACAGCTTTAGATACACTTGGAAGGAATCATTTAACTTTCACAGCTTGTTGATATTTCGTCTTTCAAGTACCCAGTTTAACATTAAGAATGTTCGAGCTTTTTTCCCTTTATTTGTCCAGATGGGGGCAACACTATGTAAACAGTAGTAGTATAAGGGAACTGTGCCTTATGCCAATATTGCTAAGCTTCTTCATTTGTCATTTTACAGGATTAGGGCTTAGATCGGCTTAGATACCCTATAAAATCGGGGTCTAAGTTATGTACAGTGGTAGAAGGTCTACTACACTAATAACATGCCAAAGCTTGTGTGTTGTTACAGCCTTTTATATGCATAACCCTAACTTAAATAGCTGAGTTAAATAAATCTTCAGAAAAATAAGCGAGCCTCCAGTGGCCATCTGAGGACTGCAGTTTTTGGTTGAGAAAACATTTGGTCAATAATACATCTTCCAGCTATAACACATTGCTATGTTTATGCTAACGGAACATACGATCATATTTTCTGATGTCATCCGATCATGGAACTAAATACAGACACACTAAACAATCAATGTCTCGGTAAGGAGTTAGGTTGAGGGTCACGCAATGTGATGGGCTTTCACTTAAGAGACTGAGGTTCAAGTCCCTCTGACACCACAAGCTGATTTATTTTCACTGCGTGTAAAGTTTTGTTTTTAATCACACCTGGAAAAAAAACTACGTAGGTACAAATCCCTGCCCCCATCAACACACACACTCCACTTTCAGTCACTGAAATATGATGATGATGATGTAAAATTACAGTCCATACAATGCAAAGCTACACAATAAAACTGACTTAAAGGAGACTTAAACATAACTACTGTGCAGAAAAGATTGGCTGTTCCTGCATGTGTCACCAAAGGCCACTTCACACTTGTGCTGAGGAATGCCCGGCATCTGCTCGCCTTCATTTTCCCCTTGTATAATTCTCACTTGGGAGAGGGCTGTGATCACAGGAGACTCTGTTAGCACTGCTGTCCCAAAGGAAGAATGCAAACACCCTAGAAGCTCTTCCAAGAATCCCCATTTGAGGACTTTTCTGGAATGTCCTAACGAGCCTTCTCCGCTGTGTTTATAGTTCCAGACCGATGGCAACCCTGCAATCTGCCCTGCCAGCGTATCATTATCTGGCCTCCTCGGGGGACAGGCAGAGGAGCAGCAACAGTTTGAGGAGATTTCTCCTCTCTAACCAGAGGTTTAGATGTTTTCAGAGCTGACCATGCTACTCCAAACAGAACAAGAAAGGCTGGGACAAGATGCAACCACAGACAATGATATCAAGAGGATTAATAAATTGGTGAAACCCCTTGATTAGTGTGACGTCAACACAAATGGCTAAATGCTAAGGGGGCCTCTGCCTTGTCAGTTTAATCTTATTGTGTTGTCAGGTTACAGCTCAAGCATCATTCAAACCAGAAAGGAAAAGTGACCTTGCTATTTGACTAAGACTGGAAACTGTGTCTGGAAAGAGGAGAGCAAAAGTATCTTGGCAGAATGGGAAAAGCATACGATACAACTGTGTTGTTGATGGTTTTGTGTTTATGTGTGTGTCTGTGTGTGTGGGAGAGTGCCGGCAGTTTGTTCACCCCCAGCTAACAGTATGTTCTGATCTACTTCACTGAGATCAGAAACGCAAATAAGACCTCAGACATTATTGACTTCAGGCCGCTCTTATGTAACACAGGAATGTTGGCACAGGACCGCCTCCCTAAATCACACAAAGATACAGCAAAATAGTTTTTTTCCTAATGAAACTGACTTTAAATAAATACCTTTGAAATCTATGTTATGTTATACACAGTGTAAATCATATTGTATGTATCAATGCAGAGTCGTCTTGGGAACATTTTACACATTGATCATGTCACGTCTCCCTTTTCAAGGTTAAAAAAAGCCACTTTAAAGTTTAAAGAACAATCTTGGATTATGATTAATTAAACAAGGCAGAGTAAGTCATGTTTAGCTCGCCGACACTTGGCATTTCCTGTTGAACACTTTAATTAATTACAATATGCAGACCATGTTTTCTGTGTATGATTCTGATAGCCCACAGAAGTGAGGTGCAGTGTTACGTTCTAACTTCTGATCAAATTGAAAATAGGAGAAGTGTGTGTATATGCGTGTATGCGTATATATATATATATATATATATATACACTTCCATTTATAATTGCCAGAGGTAAACTATTTGTGCATTTTGTGTACTTGCTTGTACAATCGGATATAGTAGTGAAAGGAATTTTAAGGGCCGTCCTTCACTTGCACCAGCACCATATATACAGTGTAATTACAACATGAAGTAAATCAGTAATCAGAGGGCACAGCAGCAGACCCAACAATCCATACTAATTAAGGTCAGTGAGCTCTTGTAATTGTAAACAAAATGCTTGTACTGAAGTGTGCACACACACATAAACAGTTCAGTGGGAAAAAACAAAGCACCAACACTAGTCAAAATGTATAATATTAAAACATTTCTCAGTCTATTGTTCAGGTTAGAAAGTTTCGCTCAGTGCCCTAAAGTCACACATGTTAATGTTATTACTCAGTGGTTCAAAGTAGTAACACTTTCATGCCAAGGCCGTGCACGGCCCCCTCGTAGGCCGTTTCCTGCCCACAACAAGGTATGAACAAAGAGTGAAGGGTACTGACTGGAAGTCACCTTGTTACACCAGACCAGCAGTGACCCAGCAGGAACACTCACTGGAAGGCTGCCCACAGTTTTAAAGTGCCAAAAAGTGATAATCAGAGGATGGCTGAAGTGTGGGAATTTCACCTATCATATTTTTCCAAAGAATTCCAGGCCTGTGAGCAACAGAGTCGAAACAGGATGTGTGTGTGCAAGAGGAATTTAACCTTGTGATTTCACACCGTGCTGTTGTGCACCTTTACAGATACATTTTGTATTTTACTGTTCTCACACGCAATCTTCCCACATGTTAAGATTAGCCCAATAAAACAGTGCCTTACAGTGATTTACTGCTCACAGGACTACAATGTCGAATGTGTTCCTCTTTTCCAATTACAAAACACAAATCCAGAGACAAAAATAAAGCCACGACTCAGACGCCACATTACCAACAGTCCTGATAACCTGTGTGACCTTTCCGCCTCATCAGACATCACATAAGAATGCAGAGTGGTGGGAAATTTAGGTAGGTGAGGCTTAAAGAGAAGATATGATGCAACAGATGTGAGCTAGAATCCGGAAGTACACACCCAGTTTCTGTGATTCTACAAAAACATGACAAACACACTGCATTCATCCACTCAATAATTATTTAATAAATGCTAAATAACACCTCAGCTCAGCTCACCTTCTGCTTCATATTACAGCTGTCTAAAAAAGGGTTTGGGGTAGAAGCATCAAAATGTACTTTTTTGTTTTTTTTGACAAGAGTTTTGGTTATCTAGTTAACATTTTGTTGTGGACTCAACAATACTGTATCTGAAATGTGTACCAAAACCTTGCAGTTCATGCCCCAGATGCAATTTTATTTACTCATAAGGGGTTTGGGGATGTGTCGTCTGATAAAAATCAAGGTAATTCCCACTTCTCTACAAGTCCAAACACTGCTCTGCAGGAGGAAATGCCTCCTCTTATCATATTGCAATGGTTGCTTGAGAAGCATGCATCAGTGCAATCCTCTAAACAGTGTTTATCTGCGTCTGTCTCAGATGGGAGCCACCTAGTGGTAAGATGGCATTTTCTTTAAAGCAAAAAGATGTTTTATTTTTTTCCCCCCACATGGTCTCTCATGAGGTAACAGAGCAGCAGTAAAGGTGCAGGCAGGACTGGGAAGTAAAAATCACTGAGATTTTTCCAATGCAAAATTCTTTTTTAGATTGAATGAATTAGACAATAAGAATACTTTTGGGATATACATTCAAAAGCAACCTGCTGCAGAGCCACATATACAAGTATTTACACAGTGGTGGGTGATGTACTCATATCCCTGACTGAAGAAAAAGTACTGATACAGAAGTTTAAAAATACATTTTGCAGAATACTGGATTGGTGCATCTAGTATATATATTAGTATCATTAGAATATTAATTCCAAATCTTCAGTGACAGAGCAACAGAGCAGCATGTTGGTGAATGAACTACCCAGTTTAATAGAGGTAAAGTTTACATAATGGGGACAGCAGATAAGAGGATTTTAAAATAATAAAAACAAACAGATTCATACATTTAGATATTTTCTGCAAACTTTGAGTGAATATTTATATTTTTGGAGCTGTCATCTATTATTTAAATCTAAACTTTGCTCTGGACTACCTCAACCTCAACCTCAGAAAACAGGGTAACCACTGGTTTAATCTTAAATTTTATTTAATTTAACTTAAAAGTAAGCAAAGTTGTCAAATACATGTAATGTAATGCAAAGTACAATATATTTTCTCTAAGGTGTGTGTGAAATACACAGCAGCATAATTAATCTACTTCTTTCAAACACTCAAATTTATTTACTCTAAATTTATGTTATATTATTTTCACTGCATTAGATTCTAACACTCTCTGTGATCTTGTCTTTTCTGTGGTTAGACGCAGAAAATTCCAGAAAGCAGGATGTTTTACAAAGCGTTTAGTGAAGTGGGCTGATAAATAAACAGGAGTTGCACTTGCACACATACACACACACTGCAAAGAGCATGTTTCTCATCCTTGTTTTGGGCCTGTAGCTCGCAGCCATGGCAACCAAATACCGAGGGGAGAAAAATCTGTGCACCGCCTGGAGGAGCTCCATCCCTCTGGCAGTCATGCTAAAAACTCATGAATCGCATGACAAAAACAACATTCCTCATCTAAGTGATATAGTCCTCAAGGAATTCCTTTAAAACAGAGGCATTTCTCAGCGTGCATACAGTACTCTGTCATATTGAAACCATCTGCTGTAATGTTTCACTGTGGATTCTCCTCCAGAGACAAACAGAAAGAAAATGAGCAAAACTTAATAGTGCATTGTCTTTTTTTTCTTTTTAAATACTGAACAGATATGCATGCCTGCTGCCTTCTTCTGCTGTGTCTCTGGTTGCAGCACAACCACCATATATATCTCGTCACTATATAAGCACATCCTCTCTCCATGGCTCACCGCCAGCTCTCTCTCTCACATCAGTGCTGACCCCTGCACAGTTGTTCCTATTTGGTATAATGCCATAACTGTTTTTAATATTTAAAACTTTTTTTAACTAAATGTTATACAAATTGTCCCATTTACAGGAAAAAGTGTTAGCACACACACACATTATAATTACATGGACACTCAAAACCAAGTGGACCTGATAAATATTGCTCCTATTTACAGATCTGAACTCTGTCCAATCCATCTGAAGCTATGTGAACACCGTTTGTAAGCTACAGTTTTAAAAGATTTTATTAAAAGAAATAAAAAAAGAAATAAAAAGAATTTATTTTTAAATGTAAAACAAAAAAAAATTATTTTTAAATTTCATTGTGTCTGTTGGCTTATTTCAATTATCTTTTTCTACATGTGTTAGTTCTGATATAACAGTGCACACCTGATCGTCTCACAGGTAGCATCCCTGAGAGTCCGGAAAAGGCTGCGTCATGTGGTGGAAAGTCCACTGCAAGATGCCATCAATGGAGGTCTGCTGTGTCCAAAGAGGCAGAAAACAGCATATGCTAGTCATCAACCAGTCCATAAACCATTCCTTAGAAATGTTATCAGAAGCGCTAAAGAGATAAAACAGTGGCACTGCTGTCCATGATATAAATCTGAATATGCTTCAGTACAGGAACACTGTGACACATCAGTCCTGCTGTTACACATTCTATGTCTGTGTGGAACAAAAAGGGCGGCCATGTAACTGAGCCTCACTCACGTCTGCCAGGATGGAATCCAGTTCATCTTTATGGAGGCTGGGCTCAGAGATGGAGACGCTCTGATCATGACTGTTCTGAGCCACCAGTGCAACCTGATAAACACACACTGAGATGAGATTACAAAGATTATGCTGGAGGTGTCATACTTTAAACACACACACACCTGGACACCTCTGGATTCAGCCTCATTCTCTGTAGAGCTGGCCCACAACCTGGAGCAGGACAGGCAGATGGACCTCCCTCTTAAAAAACACAGAACATGAGTCAGAGTGTACGCTGCGGTGTATAATGTCAATCAGTACGTATTCATGTACACTACAGAGAAGATGCTTCAAACCCTTTCAGCTGGCAACTATTATGGTAAGATGGGACATAGTGTGTTCAAGCCGTGCCTATGCAGTCCTTAAAAGATCTACTGATTCCAAATTTGTGAAATCATGTTGTCACGTTATAACCATGCCATGTTGGTTTTAATAGAACATACAGTGCAATGCAATTTAGAGGAAGTTCAAGCAGGCATGTTTACTGCTGTGGCTGAATGATGTATGTGTGCAAGAAATGAAAGGTTTTCTTACTTGGAGAAGTGGCAGTGCACGTGGAAATGCTCCAGACACTGAAAGCAGTGAGTCAGGTCTCCTCCTCCGAGGTGACAAACACCACACACCTCCCTCCCTCCAACCAGCTCTTCACCTGAGCACTGAATACACAGTTTGTGCATCTAGCAAACCATTTGTTTTATAGGTAGCAGTGAAATAACATTTAAAAAAAATAATCATCACCTGGTTTCTGCCACTGGACACATTCACAGACCCAGCGACACTTGAGACAGAAGATGACAGCTTAGAGTAGAACGAGACATCTGTGATGGAGTTACTGGAGTTTGTGTTTGGTTGCTGAGGTTCAGCAGATAGAGCCTGAATAAAATATGTTTAAAACATCAGTGTTTATTTAGACCATAAAATAAACCTTTTCTGACCATTGTTTGATCTGTGATATTGGACTACAACTAGATTACAGGAAACGCACACGATTGAGTGTTTTAATTATATGCTAGAAAGTATGTGTGCAATTAGCAGCAGCATGATACTGATATAAAAATTAATCATATGGCTTCAAAATCTTACTTGTAAAGGAAGTGGAGCTGTCTCTCTCTTCACTCTGTGCCCACAGCACCACTCACACAGCCATGTTCCACTGCAGATTATGGAAATAATGTCACAACAAAACCAAAGCATGTGTTGACCAAACATCACAGACACGTTTTTCTTTTCTTTTTACCCTGGGATGGATGTGAGCGGGGGCTTGAGACAGGCCAGGTGAAAAGCTCGAGGACAGCCGTCGCAGCAAATCAACTCCCCTCCGTCCTTACAAATGGCACACTCGTCATCATTACAGTGCATCTAAACACACACAAACCCAGACCGTACAGATGCTGACACATAAAGGATGAGTCACTGTCTTCAAGCATGAGCAGCTGTTAGAACATACCATGCTTGTGGTTGTCTCCCCCTTGTGGTGAAATGTCTTCTTAGCAGGAGCAGGGTTCACTGTATTTGTGCTGTCTGATGCACCACGAGAGAAAAACTCCCCAACAGCTTTAGTGGACTTTATCTCTGCTAAAAAAAAAACAACATGGGCGTTTTTAAGGGCTGATTTTGCTCAAATGTATTTTGTGTTATTGAAGCGTTTGGAAATGAATTCAGATCCAACATCGGCCTTACCATCCGAGCTGTACGCCTGCTTGATGTGGATCTTTTCACTGGCCTCATGGCTGACAGGTGGACCTGCAGAGGAGGCAGAGGAAGAGGAAGAGGACAGGGGAACTCCTCTCTGGACTGAAGAAGACACCACCTGCACACCTGACGCTGGATTACCTGTGTTTTGTTTAGTATTTAATCTGTAGTAAGACCGCATTTTGTATGTATTTATTAATAACAATAACTATGTAGTTACTGTTTGCAGGTAGCAGCTGTGTAGCTGCAGCTTCATTCTTCACTCTGTATAACTTCACTTTATATCCTTGAGAAAAAAAATAGAAACAGCCAGAAAAATGCAATGTATTATCTGGGAGGACAGATACTGAGCAGATGCATTATGGGAAATGACCTGTTTCGTTGCTTGTCTTGGCTTGATACTGTAAAAGCTGATTGTGGGAATTTGTCCCTTTGTCCTCATGGCGCCTCTTCTTCTTATGAAGAGTTTTGTGACCACTGGGCGATTTTTGTTCACTTTTAGATCCTGCAGCAGTCCTCCCTGTCAATGACATGCAGGTCTCACCTGAAAGCCTGCTTTCAGCTCTGCTTATATGTCATTTAAAGACAGAGACATTTTTGAAAGAACGCTGGTGTCACTTACTGGACTGCATGTTAGCCAGGAGTGTCTGTAACTTTGGGTAACTGTCACGATTGTAGTCTTTGGATAAGTTGCTCCAGAAGGCCTGGATGGTGGATCTGCTCTGCCCCAGCACCCAGGACAGGAGAGAGTACATGGCTTTGTGGATCCCTTCTTTACCTTCCTTCTCCAGGGTCTCCTATGAAAACAAGTAATATTCCTAAAAGTATCAGTGTCAACACAGAAACAGGCAGAAGTACAGTTAACAGAACATTGAGTCATTGAAATGAAAAATTGTGTCAGTTTGTGATAATACTAGCTTGTAACATTTACTATTTCACACTTGGATCAGATTTAAAAAGTAGATTTTTTATTTCTTACCTTCAGCAGTTGCTCTGTGATGATGTTTTTGTCTGCCAGGCCATAGACGAGAGGGAACGGGTCACCCACAGCCATAGAAATGTCAGTGCGCAGCTCCCTCAGCAGAGAGCGAAGGTTTGTGTCCCTAAACGCCTCCACTCTGGACATGATGTGCTTTGTGCGCAAATGAAATGCGAAGTGACCCGAAAGGTCCTGAGATCATGGATCAAGTATTTTAGATGCGAGAGGCGTGTCCTCTTCAGGGAAGGAAGGAATCGGTTTATGCAGAGACGTGGTTGATGATCTTGAGAACAACAGTCATGTATGTTTGTAATAAATTGTATGCATTTGTTTTTAATCTAAATATCATACAGATCTCTGTATAATAACATCATATAAATGTTGATGCAGCTCACTTTGACAGAATGTCTGTGGAAAGTCTCCACAGACTTTCAGGCTTCGATCTCTGTGGACTGAACTTGTCCACTAACAGCACTAACTGTCTCTGTCCAGGGGAATACCTGTCCTCTCACATCAGGGCGGCTCTGTGAGGTGACCTGATGTGTCACAATGACAGTTTTCTTCTTAAAAGGTTCTTTCCATTTCAACTTCCCCTCACCCATCAGGTTTTCAGACACTGACTCACCACAGAAGAGGGAAATTAACTCTGCAAACAATTAACTAAATGCATGACTGAATGACTTCCTCATCAGCAGATGTCTTTGGAACAAATCGAATAATTAGATTAAACAACAAAACACAACATTTAAGGTGTGTTTTTGTTCATTAGTTTAGTTTTTTCCGTAAATTTACATCGCATTTTTGTTTGTTTTTTGTTTTTGTGTGTCACTCTGTTAATTAGCATCACAACAGAACAAAGTAATGCTCTATCAGATGTTATTCAAAAAGTTTCTGGCACCTGCAGACAAACTTTTTAGAAGTCCGGTACTCGTCCGTCGCGGTGAAAATGAGATTTATTGACATCCTGGTTGCAGCATGTAGCATTAACCCCAAAGTTGCGTATTATTAGCACGTCCCGGGCAGGTCCGTCACCTTTTATGGTCCCCTGGAAACAGGTGTGTTTCTTTTGCATACGGTCTGTTTGTTTCCACTTTGTCTTTGAGTATTTGCAGCAGGTTGGAAAATTATTTAAAATATTTTGTTAATATTTTTTATACTTATGCAGTAAAAATAGAAATAATATAGATTCAAATTAAAATAGATTGGACCATTTTGTTTACAGGTCAATGTTGATGGTTAGGAGAGTGAAGCCCTTTAATCTGTAATTTATTAATCATTAAACATTATTACATTATTCATACTGGTGAACAAGGACCACTTCTACAGAGGGACGTTCACAACATACATATTACATTATTATATACAGTGCAGTGCATTACAGTGTATTGTTATATTTGTATTACCGGGATGGAGGGAGGGGGAAGAAAAGAGGGAGAGAAGGAGGTAAGGAGGGAAAAGGAGAGGAGGTTTTGGAGGGATGGGGGAGTTGTGATAGTAAGTTGTCTTTTTATTACTTATTTTTTTTTAACCACAGTACAGTTTGTTCTATAAAAGTTAAACCCATAGAGAGATAGAGTGCCACATTTTCACAGCTACTGTTAGGTGAACCTACTGGAAGTTGACTCTTGTGGGAATATCAAATGAGATACGTGTTGTCATGAGATGCTATAGAGAGATGCTATAAAACATTCTAAGATAGTCAACCTCCTTCCAGAGCATGGAGACCCTGGAGGGCAGGCCAAAGGTCAAAGGTCAAAGATCAGATCAGCGTGCATGCGTGCTGCAGACATTCAGACATGTTCAGCCACCTGGAAAAATGGCTGACCCCTGCTATTTCTCCTTCTGTGTTTAGGCATCATTTTTGGTGCTTTCCCTTTTTATATATAAAAAATACAAAACATAACAGCGAAAAGAACTCCATTGGTTGTCCTGTTTTTCTCCCTTTTTCATTTTTCCCCAAATAAATTTTTTGTTCATTTTTCATTGCAACATTTTTTTCTTCCCTTTTCTCCTCCAGTCACTTACATATTGACAAAGTATACAATATTTTACAACTGAACAAGACTGAGAGATAACATTTGATTCGTCCAATCAGATACAAGGCCCAGATCCTATATCCAATTAGAGAAGTCAACTGGAAGCTAACCAGTAGTAAGCAACACAACAAGCCTATGGTGTGAAGGGAGCTGTCCAAATGCAGCTCTGCATTAACATGAGCACCCGGCCTCGGGAACAGCGGGCTCGGCTGGCTTGTCCAGCTTGATGTCGATCACTGTGGGTTGTCAAGTTAGGGAAAAGTCACACTGTTAAAAAACATAGACTGAACAAATTAAGTTGTGCTAATTCTTGACACTGGATATTGAAAATAATCACATTCAACCTCTGTTGTCACTCATCAAACAACAAGAAATGTCATTTTAATTAGCATACACTCCTCTTGCTGCTGTGAATGTTACCTGTGATGCAGCACAGCCACAAACAGTTGTTAGGGTATTTACGTGCTACTTGGATGTAAGATTAAGCAGAAATTTGATCAGAAAAGGTGATGTGACACACAGTTAAGATGGTTCACATCCTTACTTCATAAATTAACCCATTGTGTGTAGTTTATTAGTTGTAATCTAAAGTCAATGTTGTTTTATTTCCTTGTAATAGAGACCATTTAATATTTTCACTCTACTAAATTATTTATTAGCTTTGCTCTATAAACATCTATCCTCCATCACGCATCCTCTCCTGCTGTCACTTCCCAGACAGCCACTGTGTGGTGCTGTACCTGTGCATCCACACCATCTTCCTCCTGGCGCTGTGCTTTGCTTTCTTCTCTATTAGGCATAAAAGGTTTAATGGCTGAAACCTCGGCAGACAGTAGGCAGAGCTGTTCTGGTTGCACCAGTGCCAACCACCACTAAGAGATTAAAAATAAGATGCCCATTATCTGTGCTGTTTGGCTCTCAGCACTTGTAAAGGATACTGCCTTCAGGATTTGCATCGTCCAGGCTTTCCATTCCAGGTAGGGCTGCTGCAACTCGACGAAACAGCTACGAGGAAAAGCGGAGAGGAGGAGGGGAATGACAAGAGAGAGGAAGAATGAGCAAGGGGGTTAAATGAAGAAATTGTTGTATGGGCATTATATGAGGATGCACATTCATGAAGTGCCAGAAATAGGAATCTATAATGTCAACAAAAGATTGCAATAAAGTACTCTGAATAAAGTACTAATTTCCCTGGGTAAACATAGATTACCTTCTGTACATTGTTTTGAAGATCTCCAGTATCCCCATATGTAAACTACCCTACTTCTCTTTCTTTGTGAGCACCTAGGGCTGGATAAGATCCACACATGCCTCTACTGTTTACTGTTATAATACATTTTATTTAATCACACTGATGGCTCGGTCACCTCGCAGCAACAAGAGGAAATCTGATGTGAAGTGATGCCCAAAAGGCTGTAAAATCTGGTGAAACTGCAGGGATCACCTGTTTGACATTGCAGCCTGTTTTGGCACTGGTCTCTATGAACATGACGTTCAGCTCTTTGGCTCTCTGCTCGCCTTCCTCGATCGTGATTTGCCTGCCAGAGAAACAGAAGTCAGCGTCTGCAGGCTAATATCTGTTCTGTTCCACAGAAAGATTGCTTTAAGGGTCAAAATATTTACCTCTTCTCCTCCAGGTCTGTCTTGTTGCCTACTAGCATGATGATGACATCACTTCCTCTCTCTGTCCTGACGTCATCGATCCATTTGCAGGTCTGCTGGAATGAATTCACATCTATGGAGAGCAGACCTAGGTGTTAATATCCCACCTACTATAAAGCCGATTAATTTAAATCCAGCCATATGTAGGCGACAGGCTGATGCTCACTTGTGATGTCATAGACGACCACCGCCACCGTGGAGTCGCGTATGTAGCTGGGAATGAGGCTCCTGAAACGCTCCTGTCCAGCTGTGTCCCACAGCTGCAGCCTTACCTGGATGTTGACACAGAAACACACCTTTAGCAGCTGTTTCAGCATCAGCTGTCACACACATAAGTACACTCGCAAAGGGATAAGCCAGTATCAGCTCGTGTGCAGGCTTGCAGAGGATAATATAATACTAGCTGAAGGAGATGATCCCTGAGTAAGAAAGGCTTTGACTTATTAAGTTGAGTTAGAAAGTGAGCGCAGCATAGCTATTACTACCAGAAATAACCTTAGGATAATCATGTTAGTGCATGAAGAGAGCAGTAATTAAGTAAATCAAATCAAGGATTAGTCAAAAAAAGTAGAGGAAACTGGGACATTTCTTACTTAAGATGTTGCCTGACTAAACACCTATAGTGCAAAAGCATTACTGTACATGTACATGTGTTTACACATGCGAATTTTAAATGACAAGCAAGGCTGCCTACTGTTCGGTCTTCCAGGTACATCGTCTTTGATAGGAAGTCAATTCCAATGGTGGCCTGTGGTAAGAGAAAAACAAAAGAGGGCACATAAAAATCATCAGTGAGGTGCAGACATTCAGCTTTAAATGTCTCTCTGCACCATCTGGTGTTCCCAGCAGAGTGATTGTTGTTAAATAAGAGCAAAATACAAGAAAAAGCTGTTAAGGAGAGGGGAAAAAAGCCAATAAGTACAGAAACTGAATCAGACTAAAGCACTAATTTCATTTGTGCTGCCCTCAGGCTCAATCATTCAGAATTGTTATGTCCTTAAAAAGACAAAAGAGAGAACGGTTTTCTCATTTCTAAGAGACTCATATCTCTGTTGGATCAACACTGAAATGAGAACACGCTTTATGGACACTTAATTTACCTACTCTGATTGTAATTTGTCCATCTGGGAGATCACTGTAATATTATTTAGGTGTTTAGCCATAACAAACTTACACTATGATTATTCCTGCAGTTTTAAAAAGGATGCAGCATTTTCATTAACCCGATCTCTCGGTAATCACATTGATTCTTGGTCTCACCTGATATGTGTTGTCGAAGCTGTCATACATGAATCTAGTGATGAGAGATGTTTTCCCCACTGAAATAGAAGACATAGGATTTAAGTTAATTTTCAGATCCTCAATCATCCATCCTGTTATACTATCAAATTATTGACACACAATCCAATACTTGCATCTATGGCCACTGTAAACACTGCAGACCAATAACGGCAAAAACAAGCTACAGATTAGAAAACAATTATTAGAACATCTACCCAAAAACATGGTCATGTTAATGTTAAATTAATCAGTGATATTTGCATTTATCTGTAAAATAAAATAACTAATCAATAATTGTTATCTATATTTTCAGGGGATGCCATTTAACAAATACATACATGTTAGCCTGTACAAACACATGCACACTATGTAAAGTACTGATCAAATTATACAATGTTAAATTATCTTTTCCAGGCAAAACTATTTAACAGCAATAATAATAAGGCTGCAATTTAATACTCTGAATGATAGATCACCAATCAGTTAGTATTATTATAATTTTTTGTGTGCATTTTACTCATTGTTCCCATGTGTTGTGCCATTCTCTAAACATTTGTGTGATTCTTTGGGTACATTTGTGTCCAAATACAGAGAATATATGTCACAATTTTGATTAATAAACATATTGTTTGGGCTGTTATTCCCTTTTACTCGAATATATGTGAAGAAATGCTCATTGATGACCAACAAGAACACACACTCCAGTCCACAGTCATCCAGAACCAGTCCATCAACAAAGCATCACGACCAGGCATTCATGCGGATCACTCTTCTAAGGATCAAGGTGAGCCTGGTGATCTCCATTTTTATTTACATCCCTCCCGTGCTCCATCTTTAGCTCCATTTTACAGCACAGGAGTGAGGAGCAGGGCTCTTCTTCTTCTAGCAGGCCTCCACACTCTCATGCAGGGTGCAGACAGGTCTGAAGGCAGCGATGGGCAGTGGCCGCACCAGGCCTGCCTTCAGCACCACGGACAGCAACATTGCAGTGCAGGCCACGCAAACACACAACATGCAGCACACACACACACACACACACATACACACACACACTGAAACGTCACAATCTAACACACAAACACCAGTAAAGCTGCTGTCATATTACACATAATGATGTGTTTTAATGGGATTTGTGTGCTGCCACTGTGGATGTCTGAACACGCATCCAGGCAGCTTTTTACAGCGCATTATCGATCAGCTCCTCCTGGGTTTTTTTCCACATCAAAGCAATACAGCCGTCCCCAACACGAACACACAGATTATTGAAGAAATATTATAACACTGTGGGAGCTGTCACAGCCCGTTTTCTTTTGATTATTTATGGAGCCGAGCCGGAGGAGACTGCGAGGTTTAGAGATGCTACAGACATCGCCAGCCTAGGGTGTGTCCCGAGCTGACACATGGGGGACTGTTTATTATCCCGTGTAAGACAAAAAAGAAAGAAAGAATAAAAAAACACTGAGGCTGGCACAAACAATAAACACTGTCATACAGCAGAATGAACGGTGGTTGTCAGAAAAAAAACATGAAAGTGAGATAAACATGTTATCTGGGAGAGGCTGAGCACATTAGTCGGTCACTGCAGCACATCAAAACATCCCAGTTCATATCGCCTGCTATGAAGCCAATTATTGCGACAACCACACATTCCTCGAGGATGATCGTTACATTTTAGACACGTTAAAGCGAACACTGTGGTTATATTTTATTTACAGGGTTACTTAATGTCTGCGTTTTTCCCCCATCTTGGGTTAATCTAATTTTCCTCTTTCACAGATTGATCCCGGAACATCATGGGCGTCACATACACACCAAAAGCAGCCGGCACATCTTCTGGATTCACTTCAAACTTTCAATAAAATCCACACGGATTATATTACACGGCCTTCAAACACGCACACACACACACACGCATGTTTGACAAGGATAAACCTCTAAAAACGCCCCAAACACACTCACCGCTCTGCTCTCCCAAAAACACGAGTTTAAATTTCCTCAGGGGATTCCCCAAATCTCCTCCAGCTGACATGGTGGCAGATAAACAGCTCGGCTGGGATTATTTTATATGTTCGTGTCGCTCGGCGTCTTCTCCGCTGTAGCCGGGTGCGCAGGGGGATCCTCCTCTCCTCACAGAATGATGGGAATGCAGCTCAGCATCCTCCTGTCAATCTGGACAGCTTGTGCGCCTGCGCGACCTCACCTATTTCAATCCCTCACCTTTTTATTGGACCTCAAACTAGAAACTAAAACATGTTTATGTAAACTAGGCTAATAAATGGTATTTGTACTTTATACATGAGTCAAATATTTGGCAGATTGCAACACGGATTAAAATAATCCTGCAACATATAAATAGATAATCTAGCAATCTAATCTATTCTAGAATAAATACATCTGTTCTTCAATTAACTCATTTGTAGACTTGCAAAATGCAGCATAGTGCTACATTGTATTGTGGCTGTGTTTTAATGCTGCTTAAAAACCTTCCTGTCTTTCAGATTTCTCACCGTCAAGTTTGCAGTAGAGGTCAAGCCATGATTACTCAAAGGACCCTGCAGCAGATTAATGCTATCACTTATCTTTGCAATAGACTGTCAGTCATGCATATTTTTTATTATTTTATTAAGTTCCCATTTTATTAATTTCCCTGCAGAAACACATTACCATCCTCATGTGTAAAACCTTTTAGAACCTAATGATGAAAATCAAACAGCTCTGCCTCCTTCTCCTTCCAGAAAGCAAAACTGCGATCAATATACTTACAAATATCTTCATTGTTGAAACAGGAGAAGTCTGTGTCCCTGCCGCTCTTATCTGGGGTGGCGTTCTGAATGATTACCTTAGGTACTAATTTGGAATCTGGCAGCAGTGATGGTGATGATGAAGGGCAGCGGCAGGGTCTTGAGTCACCAAAGAATTGGATTTTGATGTCCTCAAAGCCGTCGCTCCACTGTCGCCTCCCAGCCCCGATATCCTGCAGGACAGCCTTGTGGAAGTCCCGCACCCTTTCCCAGGGGAATCTGCCGACATGGTCGAAGACTTCGAAGCAGAGCAGATGCCTCATCTTCCTCTCCTCTGGTGGAAGTTCCTGCTCTAAGATGTGGAAGTAACCCAGCATAAAAAGGTCAAGGGTCAAGCTGTCGTGGCTCACTGCGACACCATCCACATCTGGCAGGAATTGCTCTGGGGAGTAGGTTACCTGAGGGGCCTGAATGTGTGAGGGGTCAGGGCAGGACTTTTGAGAGTCTTTCAATTCTAGTTTATTCCTCCAGGAGTTCAGCATTTTGTCCACAGCACCTCGTTGCTGGCAGAACTGAAACATGGAGGTGATTTTCTGCTGTGGCTGTGCTGCTGCCGCTCTGCCTGGTGTGGCACCCTGTGCCTGCCTCTGCCTTGCTGCTCTCAGTGAAATAGCATATGCAGACTTCTTCCAGTGGCTCAGGAAAAGCACCACTATTCTCTCCTTTCTTAAGCTGGTAGTCTCCATAACAGGAAGACGTTTTCTATCATCACCTCTACCGGCACTGTGATTGTTTCCTCCCGAGCCTCCAACAAGTCTCTGGTTTTGTACTCCTTTTACCACCCCAGCAAAAGGATAAATGTTACCAATCTGACCCTCAAAATTGGATCTGAGGTTTCTCACTGACACCCCAGACTGCTGGATCTCCCTCTCCACCTTCTCCCTCCGTACCTTGCTGTAGCTGTTGTTCTCCAGACGATGGCTAAAAGCAGAAGCCATGCCTATGTGTGGTATCCTACATCCACTGTGTGCAAGTTCTGCCTCGAGGCCGGATTTCTGTCCTAAATTAAACCCTGAACTCTTATCCTGATCTCTCATCTCCTGCAGACCCTTCATCCCCTCCACCATGCCCTCCACCACCCTCCTCTCACCCTCTGTTTCTGTGTTTTGAGTCAACTTGGCCACCAGCAGAGACAAATTCTTAACAATCTCTGAGACTCGACTGCACCAGACCGGTAACACCAGGTGCATTTTCCCCTCTGAGTCCATCTGCTGTAAAACCTCTTTGTTGAGTGAAATGTTGACGATGGGTTCAGGTAAAATAGACCTGAGTTCTTCAGTAAGTCTGGTCAGCTCCAACTCATAGGCCTGGCAACGTTTCTGCACGGAAACAGACTCAATCTGCTGCTGCAGGTACAGCAGGTCATCCTCTGTAAGGAGCTCACCGAAGGGCCCCAACACTGCGTTGTATGACTGGGAGTACCTCCAGCCATCCACCGGCATGAAGCCATTAGCCATGTCCTGCAGGAGGAGCGAACATTTCAACAAACAGGTCTGAGGGGTAGGTCTATTAGGAGGGATTTTGCTGCACAAATGAGGAGTACCTGTCTCCTCTGCTCCTCCTCGTCCTGCAGTCTGACCTGCAGCTGCCGCACCATCACCTGGCGTTTCCACTCTGCAATGGGCCGGCCGGTTTCATCATGAGTGGGCACCAAGGAGTCAATGTCAGCCAGGATCACATCCATGATGGGTAACTCCTCCAGCTCCTCAGCACTGTCAAGCTTCTGTCAGTGTTTAATAATGTATTGCAAAGCATCACCACTGAGTTCAGATAAAATCACATTCATAGGATCTCTAGAAATGTATATTTTAAAAGGTTTTACTGCATGGTTCCTCTCTACCACCTACAATATATTCCACTAGAAAGCTACATGTCAAAACATGTATGTAAAGACCTGCACAGCCGTGGCACAGATAACATGCTCTCAGCAGCTCCATTTAACAACAGAAGCCTAGTTGTCTTGGTGATCGTCGCTCAGTACAACGGGTCCTTCTGAAGGCATTGTTGACATTTTGCCTTTGCCATTTTGTGCACAAAGAATTTGCAACACCGAGGATGCACATGAAGCATCCTTGAAAATTAAAGAGACAGAAGTGGAACAGTCCTTCAGCAGGATTTAACAACATAATACCCTTAAAAAGCTTCAACCCTTGACACAATAGTTGTCACAAAGCAAAGGCTCCTCTAAGAGAAGCTGAAGAATGTGGCCCTCTGATCCACAGGGTGTACACACTACTAGTGGCAGTTCTCAGCATTCTAAAGTAATGTGTGAGTATTCTGCTATGTGATGCTTATGTTATGTATTTAACTTTATATCAGTTTGTTATTTTAATACAAGGAAGCTGTAAGTCCTCCGGAGTCCCACAGAGATGCCATCAATTAGTTTAAAATCTTGACACACACTCACCAACAAAACTGTAAGCTGAGCTTAACTTCAAAACATAAAAACAACATAAAACAGGACACATTGTGAGTATTATTGTGAGCATTTGCACAGCTCACCGTTTGTCCTGTGAAGACTGCAGTGAAGCCAGCGTGCCTCAGAGACCTAATAGACTTCATCTGAGACATCGGTGTGAGGTCTCTCTCTGGAGGCCTAAGATGATTGAGTGATGTCACCACTGTAAACAAAAGGCAAAAGGTCAAACAGAAAAAATCTTCCTCTAAATTATATATTTTATGACTTAATATATAAATGAAATTATGATGTGACAGTGGGGTTGAGCTTATAAATATCATTGTTGTATATATAAAATTGTGTCATATAATGCATGATTCTTGAGGTATGGCCACTAATACTGTATTTTACTGATGTTTCAGTGACACCAAACTTTTTCATCCCTGAAGCTAAGTGGAAATTTGTGTCACATTTGAAGACATTCCTTATAATTATTTAAAAAGAATCATGAATCATATCAGCCATGACTGTAGCTTTTTTTATACTGAACACCACCTGAGGAGGCCATCTGTACGTGCTGAATAGAGCCTGCGGTGGGTTTTTTTGAAGTGGAGGTCACAGGAAGTGGGGCTTGTTGGCGAGGCAGGGGGAGCACCTCCTTCACTGGCTGCTGGGGAGACACACACACACACACACAAAATCAAAAGAAGACATATGGAGAAATAACCTTCTTTTCTTCTTTTTTATTTTTTTACAGAAAATTTAGAAATGAATTTTTGTTTTATTTAATCGGCAGAAGATGATCATAATGACTCTATGGTTTGCATTATTTTCATGTCTGCTGTGCAGCTTTGAATGAACAGTTATTCACATCAGATGATGTGTTTCAGTGACTGGTCACCTTGAAGTTCTCCATGTTGAATCTGGTTTTTTCAGCTGCAGGAGCTCCTGTTCCTAAAAACAACAAGAACAGAAACAGAACAAATAAAACAGGCAAAGGACCCCAGCAGAGGAGAAATGTGACACAGATCACTCAGCAGTGAATGGCTACAAAGTAATCTCACTAAAAGACCCCCAGATGGCACACACACACTCACACACACACACATAGAGTTAATGTAAAGACACAGGCCATAGTTCGTAGTACTTGGAACTATAACAAAAAGTGTTGAAACTGGACGCCGGTCAGTGAATGTAGCGTAGCCCACACAGAGTGCAGGAGAAAGCATGTTAGAGTGAGGAGAGACATGATATCCTGCTTCAGGTATCAATCCTGATTCACCTTTTCAATAACAGAAATACTCACTGTTTGTCCTAAAAGACTGAATATCGTTATTATTTCTGCTAAAATGATTTCACCTCATGTGATGCATTTAAGAGGAGCAGTATCCTCGTTTCAATTAATCAGACATATGTTGTAAAACATTGTATGTCTGCATATCTTACCAGGACTGAATACATTACATAATTACATGTATTTTTAAGCAGTTAAGAAAGGGAAAGTCAATTCTTTCAAAAGGCTTTGTTATGTGACTCTTGTCACTTTCTTTTTAAATAATGCAGCATGTCCTAATTCTCTTAATGACCCAACACTAGAACTCTTTCTTCTAGTAATCATAATCCAGATGCTCACAGTACTTACAGTGTGATCCTGAGAGTCCAGCAGCAGCTTTCAAAAGTTACTAGGATTGTAACGGAAAAAATAAAATAAAAGGCAGAACATTGAGCAGCTAATGTCTCTCTCTTCACTAGCAGCCAATAAACAGTGAGACCAAGAAGCAGCATCACCTGGACCCAAACCTCAGATGGGGGTCCTTCTTAGTGTGCATAATTAAAGAGGTGGGATAGGGTGACCTGGACCTGGAAGTATAGAACGATAGCAGAGTGATGTATGAAGGAGGCAGCATACTGTACACACGGCTGGCCACACCTGTTCAGAAGTGTGTGGAGACGTGTGGAGACAGCGGTCACATTGCAGTACACGCACGGATCACTGCTCCCTGTGACACAGGGCAATATTTGACTTCCCCTGACAGAGTTTTATTCCCATGATTTAGACATATTTACATTTCGTTTATTATTCTGAAACCAGCAGCTTCTGTTGCTATAGCAACCTCTACAGGGGATTTTGAGGCAGCGATTCCTAAAATGATTCCTAGCATGTTAGCACCGCAGCACCGCAGCACCCCTCAGCCACAGTCTTTACTTTACTTTATTTATTTATTTATTTTGAATGGGTTTTTGTTATGTGGCTCTAGACTTTGGTTATAAGCAATCAAGCAATAAATAATCATAATTATTATTATTTTTTCTGTCATCATCATCATAATTACTACTAGCACCAAAATCTTTTTTAAAAAAAAATCTCACTTAAGAGTATTGAATTTCCTGTATTGCTAGTCCAGCTATCTGAGGCTAATACAGGATTTGTACTTTACACTGTGAGGCACATGTTTAACTTACATTTTAAAGGTTTTTCTTCTTATGCTTAGGAACAAATTAGCCAAAGAAGTTAAGACATGGGATGTGCAGAAGAAACAAAAGAACATCACAATGAAAAGACCCACTGTACCTGACCAACCCCCCAACCCAGTCTAAAGGCCTTTGTGTCAGGCCCTGTTCCTGCCTCTGTTATTATGGCATTAGTCTTGACTGGCCCCAGCTGCCACAGTGCACATGCTGAGTACATAATCAATAATGGAAGGCTGCACAGACGCAGCCGCACACAGGCGTGCACATGTTGTCACCCTGAGCAAAAGTGCAAACAGTTATGCAACTGACATGGGCAGAGGATCCTGGTAGGTACATTTATCAGGATGCTCCGTCAGCAAAAAACATCATGTTAGGGTCGTGTAGACAAAGAACTGTACATACACCTGCATATTAGTTTAACCATTGATCCTTTGAGTTTGAGTCAAGACTGGGGAAAATGTCATAGTAAATTATAAATGATTTTCTTACATGTTATAGTGTACACTATGAGAGAATTCTCTGGAGTTGAAATTATTCTTTTATATAATCTTATATCAGTTTTTTTATATAGAAAATATGAAGATTATTCAGTTAATTAGTGATTTAACAGAGCTAATGTTCATTCAGTAGTCCTGTAAATACCAAGAGAGCAATCAAACAGTTTCAACACTCATTGATTTATTTGCCTTATTTTTTTTTTCTTGACAACTTTTTGTTATGTGTCCACAGACATGAGAAAGAATTCCAAAACACTCAAAAGATAAATGTGAGCATTGAGATTAAGACTTTATCACAGGCTTGGACCTGGGCCTTCTGTCAAAAAGCTCAGAGCAAGAGTGCAGACCTGGAGATCACCTACATGGCCCACGAAGACCGCCTCACCTGCACGGAGCTGAGGATGTGCAACACTGATCACCGATCAGCACTCTGCACTCTGTGATGACGCTTGACGAAGCAGCAGGCCGGTTATTCTTATTCATCATGGTATACACAGGAAAAGAGAGTTAATATCATCTGTGTGATGAGACCCAACACAGAAATCTCCATTTATATACAAGACAGAGCCAAGAGGAAGGTTTCCAATTAATCATTACAAGGATCATGAATGACAATACTTTACAAGCAGCACTTCAGGGGTGGAAAGCTGTTGTCATTAGCAAGCGGTAAGGCAGGAGAGAGGGGACAGCAGAAGATAAGTGGACCTGCATGCTTCGATCCAGAGCTGTGACAGTTAAAATGCAGCCAAATATAAAATAATCAAATCATGTAACCTTTCAACAATTACTGGCCAGCACAATAAAACTCTCACAAAGTGTTTTTAACAGGATACCCTTAAACTATTAGGGCTGAAAGCATCACGACTCATCTGCCAGCTATAAAATAAAAAAAATATGCGATGCAGTAATGGTGGTGCTTTGACTGCTCTAAGCAGAAATGACACAATCTTCCTCTGAGGACCAGGCCAATATAGTTTTTTAAAAACAAACCATCCTGTTCTGTGTATTCTAAAACATCACAATATCTATATATTAAATCATATTAAATAAAGATGCTTTGTGCATAAGTGCATTATACTATAGGAACATAATTTAAAACCTTATAAATAAAACTTTCCATTTGTCTTCTGTACCAGCAGACAGCATACAGTATATAGTTATAAACAATGATAAGAGCAAGATGACCCTGAATGATGAGAAATCCAAAACCAAAGTAGAACAGGACACGTCAAAGTCAGACTTTCCACATGCCTTCACAGCATTAGGCTGCATTGCTCAACAGGTTGGCTGGCCTGTGGCACACAGAGTCCTAAATCCTTTCTGTTTACTGACTGTTCGTCAGGGCGGACAGTCAGAACGAAAATAAAGAAAAAGGCAAAATGGCTGCATGACCATGCCTTTGTTATCAAAAACAAAACAAAATCCTTTTACTTCATTTTATGTTCCACTGATTATCTTGATTTCACAGCAACATCTGGGGTCACCTTGTTCTATTAAGGACAGATAAACAGATAAAAGCAAGAAAGATCTGGACATTAAAGGACAGCGAGCTGATCATACTGTACTGGTTTCTGACACGAGTGTCAGGCTGTCACATATCTAAGCAGCTACCGTACGAAAGCCAAGAGGGAGATCTGCTTTTAAAGGCAACATTTACAGTCCATGATAATGAGATATATACGTTGTACTGTACTGTTACAGGATACACCAACATACTATTGATGATCATCGATAATATTCACTCTCCAAAACAAAAACAAAATTACCATTACGCAACATGAAACCTTGAATCATGGTGTGACTATAAGACAGCGATGAGGGAGGGAGAGAAGAAAAAGTGGTGAAGAAAAGGGAGGCACTATCTGGTACATGGACACACTTTTGTCCACTAAAAGGAACGGCCCTCAACAGGTTACAGGTCCACCATCAGTTACAGCTTTGTCCTTTCCATTTAGCTACAGGAGTTTTTAAACAGTGAACATATTTGATGCTGGCCTGTAAAAGACAGACTAAATCCAATTTTGATTAAAAAAAAAAGTTCATCCCACACAGTGCAGTTGTCCTCACAGCTTATCATAAAAAATGTATTCACATCAATTTTAGGTGAGATCGATTTAAGAACAACAGTTTTTAGCCTGGAGTTAAAAGAGAAGGCGTGAAGAAGGCATGAATGTAACCAATGTTTCCTGACGTAAAAAAACTCTTAGATGATCACCTCTAATGTTCTCATGTTAGGTTTTGGTTTAGTTTGGACAGATACAAGTACTCTGTGTCCATCTTTTTAGCTCTCATATTAACTATGTAACCACAGGAGCATATCAATCTTCTCATTCGACTCTTTGCAAGATATAAAATAACTACATTTCCCAAAATGTTCGAACTTTAAAATCCTACTTCAAATATAACACAACTGCACAGTGAACAATCAAAAATAAGTAAACAATGCTTTGGTTAAAAATAACTGAGTAAATGATACATTAACTCAATAGAGACAATAAAGTGCCATGCAACACAACGGTCAGTGGTCCTGTCACAGATAAATGACAATAGCAACATTTAACATTTCCTTCATGGTTACATGAAAAAAATCAACACAAGGACGAGGATGTGAGTGATCTCTCCTGGTTGTGGGGTATTTTTTTTGCCTTACTCTAGCAACAAACTATTTTCAAAAAAAGAAATAAACAGGAACAGGAACAACAGCTTCTCCTTTCGTCCCAACAAATCCCTCCTCATGCTACTTCAGTGTTTAAATAATGAGCAAGTGAAATAAATAGTACTCTATGCTGTAGAGCACCAGGCCAATCCAACTGAGGTAATGTACAGTGTAAGTATGCTGGATGTAGAGCTATCATCCCTGCACTTAACACACGTCAACACAGAGAAACATCCGGTTTCATGTTTTCATTTCCCCCCCACTCACATGATGCCATTAATGGTTGATGGTTTACAACTGGGACTTATTTTCAGTAATAATAGAGGAAGGAAGGACTGACCACATTACCTCTACCTCTTCTGGGGTCCATATCTTTTTACAGGGAACTGGCAGCCTCACAGGTTTCTACAACTACATGATAATTAATTGGAACTATCCCCCAATGCCCAGCAGAGGTGAGGCAAGTAACAGGTTTTCTAAAGGTCAGAAAGGAGCACATCATGCAGGTCTTAATATGGTGACTGCAAAAACAGACAGAGGATGGTTCTGTTGGGGGTTTGCAATGAGCAGTCAGGGATTTTTTGGGGACTGGAGGAGTCACCACATAGAAGGATATTGAAATGGTTCTATGTATAAGTTTGTTCATAAGAGCAGGATGCTGAGCTGAGCTTTCAGATTGTTTTGTTTGCTTGTTGTTTTCCACCAGGCTGGTTCACCTCTTACATCCTCTGAGCAGATGGGACTGACTGGACAGACTTTCTCCTGGAGAGCCTTGACCTGACAAAGAGGAGATTCAAAATTCAAGGATTTTAACACAGAAAAGTACAACTTCCTAAAACATTTCCTGAAAACAGCTAAGATCATTGTAAAAAAATAAATCTTGTGGAGGAAGCTGTGGTGAAACAGGTTGCATAAATAATACTTTGCAAAGGGAAAACAAAAACAAGTTGGAGAGCTGGAGAGACACAGGTTGACCATTCTTCAGCATAGACTGGAGGTGAGAATTTAACAGTCAGTTTTAACATCTATCAAGAGGAGAGTGCTAGCGAAAGGGCTTGAGGGCTATAAAGTTTGCTGTTGCTTGGCAACACAGCTGCTCTCTCTCTGTGTAGGCCGTCTCGTTGGCTATTGTGAAGGAACAGATGTGTTATGACATCAATCATATGTCAGTAATGTCAGTTTTTTGGTGTTGTCATGGCTACTGAATGAGTCGGATCTGTAAACCACATTTCTCTTCTAATTAAACACAGTAAACCAAAAATTCATGCAATCCATCTTAATGCAACAACCAGGGACTAGTGGCCAAAGGAAGACACAACTTTATTTAAGCAGCCATAAGCAGTCACTCTGGGCACTGCTGACAGATTAGTTTTCAGCCTGTCTCTGTAACCCTGTATCCCAATAATCAGCGTCAAATTGCACTGATGAATATGTTGTAATTATTCCAGTGTGATCTTAGGGGAAAATGTTTTATGGTGTATTGTTTATTTCCAGTTTCTCCACCACTCACCTGATGGTACCAGCTAACAGAGGGTTAAAAGCATACAGCCAGTCATGCATCTCTTTGTCATTGGTGGCCTGCAGCAGGATCCCACGATGCTCGGTGCACACAGCAAACGTGTTGGGAGTCTGAGGACATCAAATACCCACAGGTTACAATGGTTCATTCAGATTTCTAAGATTTATTTTTTCTCTGTTGAGTAATGAGGTTATACCCGCAGTAACGTCTGTTTGTCTTCACTGTATTCCACCTTTGCAGACGACAGGTTGATGACAGCTCTCTCGACGCTGTCCCTCTCACTGCGGTACAGGTAGACGTAGGGCCTGCGCACCACCACATATCGCTTCACCCACCCGCTGGTGTGGGGCTCCAGGAAGTGCAGGTAGCCCTTCTTTGATACAATCGGACTGCACAGATTAAAGCAAATGCTCGTGAACAGAACTGAATTATATGTCCAATTTTCTTAATCCTTTACATGTGTAATTTGATTTGGATGTCACACGCTGGTAAACATGCACTGCAGTATGATCCTGTGTGTGTGATCTGACCTGACACGGATCTCTTGTATGTCAGGAACAAAGGTGAAGCCTCTGAGAGCCTTCTTTCTGTCCACTGGACTGTACGGGTCCAGGTCTGGTGTGGACGCTCCTGAGCTGGGATCAGTGTGTCTACACAACAACAACAAAACCCAAATTGAAGAACAAAACATTGTTTTATCTTGAATCTAAAACATGCTGAGATTAAAAGCTTCTAGTTACGTACCTAATGTCATAATGTCCCTCAACCAGTGATGGACAGGTAGAGGATGGAGTGAGCGTGCTCAGTCCAGATGAAGATGAGTCTCTCATTAGTGATGCGGACATCTCAGAAAGCTAAAACACACACACACACACACACACACACACACACACACACAGAAACAATAATGACAAGGACACAAAAGACAAGGGGGACATGTACAGATACAAAACAGACCAGCAAACAATTAAGCACGGACGACACAGACATGCATTCAGAGAATAATTCAATCAGATAGTTTGTTTTTGTCTAACAATGTACTATAATACCACCACTGTCATATAACCTCTAAGAGCCCCTCGCTGGTGTTAAAGAGGACATGCAGGAGTGTTATTATATTAGTGGAGGACTGGCAGGGAGAGGTGAATTCAAAGAAAGAAGAAGAGGTTAATAAACTAAGTTAAGGCTTTAATACATGGGAATGGGAAGACAGAATTATCAACAGACCTGAGTCAATACTATTTTAAAAATAAAATTTACATTTTGATTGTCACATCAGGTACTGGATGAAGGATATAAAGAAATATTGTAACCTGTAACCCAGGTCTGCTGTAATATAAAATTAGTGGGATAAATAGGACTGAGATGTTGACAAAGAGCAGAATCTCTGCAGAACAAATGAAAGAATGATAAGAGGATGTGATAGCGGGGGGGGGGGGGGGGGGGGGGGGGCTGTGTAGAGGACGAGGACTGTGGGGCTTAGATATTTAGTGAAGCTACAGCTGTAAACATTTGGTTCAGAAGGATTAACGGGCCGGGTTAGAGGGCCTAGGCTGGGGCTCACCTTGCTCTCACTGGCACTGCTGCTCACCTGGCTGTACTCCCTGTTGAAGGTGTGCATCAGCAGGCGCAGACACTGGAAACAAGAAAACAAAGAAACGGCATGTTTTTTTTTAAGATGTGTGATCTTTCAAAGCAGGAAGTTAACTAGAAATAATGATGTTCTAAAGGCCTCAGAGACTGGCAGTCACCTTAGCAGCAAGCTCCCTCTGTCTCTGGTTCGGGCTGTCGGAGATAGGGCTGCCGCTTGGACTTTGGCTAAGGACGGGACTCTTTGCAAAGTCGCTGATGTCGCTGCTCTTGTAGAGAGCGTCCTGCCCTGCCTGCAGAGTCGCCTCCAGCTTCTCCCTCAGCAGCAGGTAGTGCCTGGTCTTCTCAACCTTACAAAACACAAAGCAAAGGTTCAGTTAGCTGGATGTGGCCTCAGTGACAATCATTTTATCATCAATGCAGCAAACGGACCTCCTGCAATAAGCTGAGTTTCTCCAGCTCCCACTGGTGGTCGAGGATGAGGCTGTCACTGCGAGGCCTCCATCCAGCCAGGTTCTCCTCTCCCCGGACATAGGCTACCGAGGTGTCCAGCACACGCCTTCGACGACGCTGCATGCCTGATGAGAAAGAATGAAACAAACAGTGTCAAAACACTAAAGAAATGTTTCTTTTTTAAATTTTGTCGTTTAGTTTTAATTCTGCTCCACCTGGACTTCCATTGTCTGCCACATGACAGAGAGTGACTTCGTAGACTCCTGTGACACGGTTACTGAAAAGAAGGAGAATATTTCAGAGGAATCAAACAGCAGACTACATTTAAGAAGAACCATGGTGTGTGTATGTGCACATAAATCCATAAATCTGTACCTCTCAGAGGGCCGCAGGCAGCCAGTGCTGAAGAGGTTTCTGATGGAGCGTGATGCCGGCAGCTTTGCGTCACGAGAGTAAAACACCATGCAGAAATCTTTGGTGATGACTGTGGGCTGTGTGCAGTTCTCCATCTATTGAAGATAAGCCAGATATTAGTTATAACATGCACAGAAATCTACGAAACTGTAAGTTGCTTCTTTGTTGTGATTACAGGGTTAACAAATATGTTTTCTATTACCTCTAAATAAGCAGAGAGGGTGATGTAGATCTTTTCTCCGTATGGAGTGACTCTGTTCAGAAGCAGAGAGTTGTGCATGGAGCTGTCCCACGCTGCCTCAAAACGGTAGAAGGTTCTATGAGAAGAAATTTCATTTATTTACATGGTTTGGATTAAAATAAAAGCAAAACAGTCATGTAATAAAAACAGGCTGCCAGCTAGTGATCACTTTGTTATTAGAACCAACAATTAGTAAGATTTTAAAAAATAATGATTGTCTTTGTACCTATGATCAACTCCCAAGGAGACGCTGCCATTAACAAAAGAAAAAAAAGAGAAACAAGAATGAATTAGAAACTTTTAACTGCAGCTGTTAAAAGTTTAAACTTACAAATGAAGCCGATGCATGCAAACTGAAAAATGATTTGAGCGACAATTAGATACTGGAATGTAAAAAGCACATTGAAGCAATGTTGACAAAAATACTACAAAGCATCGAATCTGTCACACAGGTTTTTTACTGAACTATGAATCACTATGAACTGATGTTGATTTTTAAGGGAAACGGGGACAATAATAATTAAAAGCCAGTTCATAATTCATACTTGTCATCATGTTTGGGCCAGAAGTATCCCGAGGACAGGATGTTGAGGGAGAGGATGTTGGGGTCAATGATGGTTTCATCAGCCTCTGGTGTGTTGCGAATACGCCCTGCAGTCAAAAAAGATATAATGAGAGTGATCCTTTTGAAAGATTAGCTTTTGATTAATAATGTCTTCCCACTGAAATTAAAACAACAAAGCTGTTACTCACCAATAACCAGCTCCTTCACCTCTTTCCATTCAATATCATTTCCTGTTTCGTGAGCTATGGTAACAGTGATCCTCCTCTGAATGCCCTACAGAGCCACAAGAGGATATAAAATATAAGCTTATGATGCTGAACAGTGCAGAGTCTAAAGCTACAGGAATGTAACGGCTGTTTGTAGAAACATGGACAGACCTGATGCAGGAGGAACGTCCCATGGCAGGGCATTCCACCTCTGTGGTCAACAACAGCTGGGATGTAGCTGGAGGCAGAGAAATAATATGTTAGTGAGACATTCACAGCTTTAATTGTATTTATATGCTAATACAAATGTGGGACTTACTCTCCATTTGCTTCCAGCTCACAGATCTCAAAGAACACCATGAGGTCGTATTTTGCGTGACAAGGTCCCGCGGTAGACCGAGTCAGAGTGCTGAGCTTGGTGGCTGGCACTGGAAGAGTAAAGAGAGAACCTTTAATAAACAAGGAAATATAGTATTATAATGAATATTTAAGGGATGCGATATGTGCGAGATGTTAACCTGGTTTGGATAATGGCATCACACGGGGGAACTGCCTCCTGGAAGGTCTGAGGGGACTGAAAGAAACCAAACATCCATAACAGGATCCAATCATATCTATTAATGAGGAAGAGGAAATTAAAGTTTACATTTCTCCACACCTAATTAAATCTTTGCAGAGCGGAGGGAAGGGCTGCTTCTGATAATGTCCAAACACCTCGAAGACGATGGGCTGAGTCTTGATGTACTCCATGAAGGACTTGGTCACCTCCACAGTGATCTAACACAGGGGAGAAAGAGGAAATACAACAAAAATGAGAAAAACATCTCAAATGACAGGAAGTAATTTGCCATACTAGTAAAGAGTTAATATAAGACATTCATGTACTGCTTACATTTTGTACATGGTAGAAGCCCAGCGGCGGTCCTCTACCGGTGTTCTTCAGCGGTTCAGTGGAGAACGCCTCATCGTGACGGTGGATGAAGCTAAAAGACGAGAAGTAGTCTCCTTTTAAGATTTAATGACAATAGCAAGTACTAATATACTATTAATTAACAGCAGGAAGTCAGCTGGGTGGACTCTGCATTGCATGTTTTGCGTTCATTACACTAACCTCAGATGACTCAGCAGGAGCTGTGTGGTAAACAACTTACTGACACAAGATGTTATAGCAGGATTTAACTCACTTGAACTGGCAGAAGATGTCTGCGTATTCTGCTGAGATGCTGGAGGCCTGTAAGACAGTGACTCTGAAGGTGAATGTGCTGCCGATCTTCAGGTGAGAGAGCGCTTTCTCAGGGGAAAGGTCCAGAGGGAGGTCCCGACCAAGACCCAAACTCTTCAGTGGGCTTTGAGGAGCTTCCTGTGTGGCTACATGGAGGAAGACATGTAGAAACATTTAGTTTTTTTTTACATTTTTAATAATCAATTATTCTAAGAAGTGTCTATTATTTTATATTATAGATCTCCTCTCACCTGCGCAGGTGTTGTTGTTAACTTCATCAGCAGAGATTCCAATCTCAGAGTTTTGTCCTTCTCCCTCCACAATGCGCAGCTCCTCCTGGGAGGTATTGGAGTGTGACAGACCACCAGGACACGACTCAGTCTGAAACTAAAATAAGACAAAAAAAACATCTTTTCATTTTTGATATTCCACACAGGATGTCTATCACCCATTCGACTTTCAAATGATGAGAGGTACCTTCTCAAACTGTTTGTCTTCAAAGGAGATCTTGGCAGTGCCTGACTGCCTCACGCCAGAGCCATAATCAGGGGCCTCCTCATCAGCTAAACGGACACAAAACCCAGAATCTCACACTTCAATACAAAAAAACAGAATGGAGCAGCTACGATCACTCACAGTGATTTTATTTGTACCTGAAATGGCCTGCACAGCCACTCTGAGGAACCCTTTCACCTCTCCTTTCTCACTGACGATGGCCACACGATGTACCAAGGGCACCGGGTACAGCAGGTTACTCAGGTACACAAAAGCCCTGAGGGGGGAAAGAGCAAATGTAATGAGAAGATATTGGATTCAACAAGCCTTTATTATCTGATAAATGAGCAGGATTTAAATCTGACCTGCCGACCAGACGGAACCAGGGGAAGCGGTCGTAGAAGGGGTCGCCTCCAGTCAGGGCGTGGTCGCAGTCCTCCACAGCACTGCTGGGCAGCTCTGCAGCACGGTCGTACATCTCTCTCATCAGGTCCAGCCTCTGCCTGCAGGGGGCAGCATAAACCCAACAATGTAAAGGATTTAACAAGGCCATGGAGCTTAAATGAGGTCACAGAGGAAGAAATTATATAAAATTCCAGTTTACAAAGAACAACAAGAAGTTGAAGTGTATACCATAAAATTACTTGCGATCATTTCAAAAATGTATATGTTACATCTGACACATCAGCTTTGGCACACATGATTTTACAGATGAATAACTGGGACCATGATGAGTAAATGAGCCTTTTAAATCAGTAACTCTTAGTACCTGAGTTTTTCCAGAGTCCAGTAATGTGTGGCTCCATTCTTTTGATCTTGTACTTCAACAGCAACTATTGTTCGAGGGAAAGGCCTCCTCTCTCTCTCTTTAGCCACACTGGCTGGCAATAGGTCAGGAGGCAGTGGAGAGTAAAGCGTATCTGTCAACAGGACAAACTGGAACTGCACCTGACAAATGACACAATACAACAAGATTAAAACACACAACTACTGTTGTTTAGTGCTAACATGCAAAACAAGACACAGATTAAATCAGGTGCTACTACGCCTGCAGTTATAAAACATGAGAAGGATTTTATACCACAATAATCAGCATAAAGCACTCTGATAACAAAAAGACAACAACAATGCAGGTTTTAAGAAGAACGACATTTCACATCAAACTGAATTTATGCTGCATTATGCTGAAAGTTATGCTTAACCTTTTTCTTGAGCTCCACACTGATAGCATTGGCCTCTTTGAGGAAGATGGCATTGCCCCAGAGCAGATCTCTGAGTGAGGTGAACTGGTAGAAACGCCACTTTCTGAAAGCCCACAGCGCCAGCTCGGTCTCACGTTGTGTCCACGGGACTGGAGGGAGAGGTGAATTTGACAAATTAAAAGCATGACACCAAGTGTTTCATGCATCCAAGTGCTGCATTACAAACAAAAATGACAGTATACCTTCCTCTTCAGGCTCCTCCTCCTCCTCAGGTGACTCCAGGTAGCGAGAGTCCACTTGTTTCTGAAGGGCCTCTAGTTTGCTCTCATAGTCCTGGAAGAAAGGATCAGGAGCGGAGTGAGAATGGGTATAAATTCAGAGAAGGTGGAATGGCATGTAGAGCTTGTACCCACCAGTCTTTGCTGTTCTAGCAAGTTACTGGCTTCTTCTCTTTCCTTGCGATATTGATCCTCCAGCTCCTGCAGCCTGAAACATTTAATATTAGTCAATGCCAATAAACTGTGCAAACACTAGCAATAGTATTTCATGTATTATAAAGATCTCCAAAGCAGTACACAAAAACTACAAACAGTAAAACATTAAGATCAATACAAAGAACTACTATCCCTCTACACCCACCTCTGCTCCATCTCCTGCTTCATGTCAATGCCTTGTTTCTCCAGCAGCTCTCTCTGAGCAAAGGCCCAGTCCACGGGCTCCACGGGCGTCTCAGCGCACGGCGTCCTCTCTCGCTCCAGACGAGCCTGTTCAGGGTCATTGAAGCGGAACACGTGGCTCTTGCCCATGATGATGCGGTTCCCTTAAAAATGCAAATGAACAAAGAAAATATCAAAAGTCTGATTTAAACAAAAAGCTGACGGCATTAAAACATCAAACAATTACATTTCAGATTATTTAAATAAATATATATTTATATAGAAAATCAATAATACTTACCAGACCGCAGCACAATAGGAGCCGTCACTCTCTTCCCATTGACGTATGTCTCTGCTCCCTCACATGGCTCGAGGATGACACAACCTGTTCCAGAAAACAAATGTCACAAACGTCAAAGTATGTTCCATGTATTAACACCATGGAACAGATGTTCCAGCCTTTACCTTCTCCCTGAGGCCCAGTGGTGCTGCTGAAGGTGCAGTGTTCGTCTTTGATAAAATGGCCGCTGAGAACAATGTCTTGGCGAGTCTTCGCATTTTCACGGCCAACCCTGCAGGGAGATAACATCAGCAAAGATATACAAAGTCCAAGAAGCGGCACAGCAACAAACAGGATTAAAGTGGAAAAGAAAACTGTTTACTTGGTGATGCCGTCTTTGATGTAATACAGCAGACACTCAGACATTAGAGGGTCCTCGTTGAGGTTCACCAGATGAGGCGTCTAAAAGAAAAAGGTTTAAAGTGTTGTATGCCTTCTTTAAGTCTGTGAGACATGTTATTGGACAAGCATCTTACCTTTTTAGGGGAGAAGACACCAACTGTGCCTCCATCTTCTCTCATGGCAACACCCATCTCAGCCAGCAGGGCCTCCCTACAGCGAGCAGTCACAGAGTCATACCAGACAGCATTAAAGTCAAAACAAGAAGCAGCTGTTAACCTTTTAACTGCTAATAGGAGTATGTGATTCTTCACAGACTGCAACATGAAGTCTTTCGTTATGATTGTTTATCGCTTTAAACTATATCTTGTATTTCAAATTACAGTTGTGGGTTAAAAAAGGCAAAGATGCATCAGATGCATGTACCTATTGAGGAAAATATAAAAATATTTTACAAACCTCTCCATACGGATGGCCTCAGTACGACGCAGCTTCTCTTCCCAGGTCTCGTTGAGCTCTGCGATGATTTTCTCAGTTTCCTGTTTGTGAAGTTGTGACAGATTTCTAAAAACAGCTCACTCTCAAATTAGAAACACTAACTCTATTCTTTAAGTGTCTTCCCACCATACTTTTGTACTCTGCTCTTCTCACCTTATTCCTTTATTTTTACACACATTAACCTTCCTCTTTAATCACATTTCACATCCTTCCTACCTTGAGCCTTTCAATTGCCTCTTCACTGGCCGGGCTGAAAATACGATCATGGAGGTTACTGATGGAGCCGGCACGGCTGGACAGGGCGGACAGTGACGGCGATGGGCTCATTCCCGTCATGGCGTTGGTCACTGTGGAAAGATCACCCCTTTGATTGACAGCCTGGCGATTATTCACAAAGTTTTTGTAATCGCACAGGTCTGTCAGAGAGAGAGGCGTCGCATGGAAGAGAGCAAGGAAGGAAGGAAGGACGGACAGAAGGTAGGAGCAGACGCAAGGTGTTTGAGGAGAGACATCAGGGATTGAGAGGAAAACGCAGGGACACGGATTAAAAAGAAAAAAAAACAAAGGAACAATGGGGAGGAGTACAAAAAAAGAAGAGAAAGCTCAAATAATGGATCAAAGAAGCAGAGGTCTGCTTGCCAAAGCCATCACAGACAGAAAAGAGCAACTGAAATGCCAGATAGATTGGAAGCTAACAACCAGAAGTCTTTTTTGACACATGAGCACATTCAACAAGCTCAGAAGCATGGTTATGAGGAAATAAACCAAAATATCAATACATGACTAGAATGCATGTCTACAGTGTGTTTTGTGAAGCTAATGTCTTCAAACATTTGAGCACAACCTTTGGTAGCATAGCTCCTGGCAGTGCAGTAAGCACCTGACTCAGAGATTCAATTACTACAGCTCCACACACAGAGAACCAGGATGCAAAGAGAGCGATCTAAAATGGCGTCCTCCCAGTCAATCTTTCCTTCCACACTCTACAAATATTAATTACCGTAACAGCCTACTCTGAATTTGACTGCATCTGTTTCTCTTTTGAAGAACAGAAACAAAGAGTCACTATGGGGTCATCATGCAAGGTTTTCCAGTCCATTTAAAAAGTATTGCTATGTCATTGTTACCATGGAAACCTGAAAGAATGGAAAGAGGAGGCCACTTTAGAGTCCTGACAATTAACCTTGGTAATATCTGCTTTACATATTTCTGTCAAATCAATGTCCTGTCTGGCTTCACATACAGCCCGTTAGGACTGGTAGTTTAGTCTCTGGTGTGGTGGAGGATCATAGCCGGCGCAGGATTCATTTCTATTAGTGGCAAAGCGCAGGCTTGCGAGAGTTATACACACATTTCAAACCAGTGATGACGGGACCGGTGCAGCGATACGCTGATAGGACAGAGGAGAAAAGAGACCGTGTGTGAGAGACACCCACATGCCATGCTAATCCTCTGTCTTCAATACTGTCAGGGTTCTGTGAGTGTGTGAGTCTCTATATGTAAATTTACTGTATGTGAGAGGTGTGTTTTTTCATGCGACACTCACTCTCTATGATGTCGCCCAGGCCCTGTGCATACAGCAGATCTTTGAGACGAGCCACCTCCTCTTTAAGCTCACGCACCAGGCGGTTGTTGGGGTCCTCATTGATGACAGCATTACAGCGGATCTGTTTGGCACGATCAGCATACCTGGGGGAGAAGATGGAGGTCATCGAGGTCAAAATAGTTAGTCTTCAGTGTCATTCCTTCCCCAAAGTGGAGGCATGCTGACCACCAGCTACTGTAGATTATAAACAGGTCCCTCATACAAAACCATTTATATAAAAACAAAACAAGGGATTCTCTGGCTTTTTGCTCACCGGAGAGTACTGAGGGTCTCATCATAGTTAATGTCTGCAGGGCTGAGGGCAGCCACCATGGCTGTGCGAGAGTTTCCTCCTGAAACACGAAAGGAGAGACAAAATATTACATGAGACCTAAAATTATTTTAGTGTTTTTAGTTTGTGTGTGTGTGTGTGTGTTTGCATACCTAGGTTCTCCCTTAGTAGCCAAGTCAGAACTGAATCTCTGTAAGGTATGAAACTCTCGACCTTCTTCTTTTTCTTGTTCTGTAAAAAAAAAAAAGAAGAAAAAAAAAAAAGCTTTAGGTCCTCACTCATAAAAAACTGACTGTATTATGCTTAGGATGTGCAGCAAGTAACACTAACCTTGTTTGGTGCTGAATCCTAAAAGATGAAAAAATATATATAAATATTTGTCACTTGGACAACAACAAATGATTTTGTTTTTAGCTGTACATTTAGAAAAATGTGAAAAAATGATACCAGTTCAGCCAGTGCAGAAATAACTTTCCCCAGAGTGGTCAGAGATTTGTTGATGTTTGCTCCTTCCTACAAGCACAAACAAATTAAAAACTATGATTTGATGTATTTGTTTACATGTTGTTAGAATACTGTATTCAAACATTCACAGTTCACTCCTCCCATCATTAATCAATTAAAAACAGCCCACTGATCTCACCTTCAGTCTGGTTCCTTTAGCTCCGGTGGAGTCGGCTCTCTCACTGCCAGCCAAGTCCACCAGACTGATCTTGCTGACCTACAACAATCAAACAAATTATATGTAACATCCACCAACTAACTAGAAGAACTGGCAGTTAAGTGTTAAGTGTGGTCATCAATCAGTTCAGATGACCTCCTGTCAATCATTTCTGCCTCTCTACTCTCCTATTGATTTGTTTGTCTAAGACAAAGAATCTCTGTTTCAGGTGCACAACAATGAGCTGGGCTTTGTGTACGAACCTTTTCTGATGTGTTGTCGGATTCCATGTCATGTTTCTTTTGTGTGAAGATGATGTTGAAGACAGCGTGGGAGCGGCTGCTGGTCTCATTCATGTTGGTAGCGGCAACAGTCCTGAAAAAAAAACAATGACTTCATTCACTGATTCATAAATCATCCCCATGTTACAGACATTAATCATCTAACTAAGCTTTGTCACCTGGCCTTGTTTCCAGAATCCATCAGGTCCTGAATGTCATTGTAGGAAGTGACGGCCAGTTTGGACAGATCCTCGACGTATGGTCCCATCAGAGGGTGCTCTCTGACACGCAGATTTCCTTTGTTTTTGGGGTTCAGCAGGTCACGCACACGCTCGCAGTAGATCTCCATGTAACTCACCTTTGGTAGAGAGAAAGAAAAAAAGGCTCTCAGTGTATAGGTTTGTTTAAGTTATAAAATGTACTCTTGTTTCTGCAGGAGAAAAAACAAGCTTCTGCCTACAATGAAGCAACATAACTACAATATGAGCTCATCCTCAGCAACACTTATGCAATGAAATTCAATGTTTTAGTGATTTTATGATATATCATCCTTTAATCATGTCCTTTAATATCTGGTCCAGCAATGACAAAAATGTTTTCTTAAATGTTTGATAAACAATGTGGCATCACCAACCTCCACAGAGTAAGACATGCTGTTGTCATTATTGCTGTCATTGATCTTGGTGAAAAGGTCCTCACAGAGCTAGAAAACAGGGACACAAACATCATTTGGTGTAATTTGCTGCAAAAGATGTTCTAGTCAAACCTATAAGAACTCTTGAAATTTCTAAAAGAACATAGGAGTCGAAGTTTGTGTGTTCAGATTCATATGACATATTACCAGAGGTATGATTCCCTGCTGGTCTTTCTCCTGTCGGCCCATCATGGTGTAGCTTTTGCCAGCTCCAGTTTGACCATATGCAAATATACACACGTTGTAGCCTTCAAAGGCATGAAGCAGCATCTCCTCCCCGATGTCCTTGTACACCTGCATCTGGGACGCATAGTTGATGTCCTCAGGCTGCAGACATGCAGAGCAGAAATAAACATTAAAAGGGAAGAACAAATGCTTCATTTCTCACTGCATAATGATTCAGCAGCTGTCTGTTGGTCACTGCTGATTTGTTTTACCGCTAATCATTAGTTTTTTGACTATTTGTTGAACAGAAAAACTCACCGTGGTGTGTGACCAGTAAGAAAAGTCAAAGTTGAAGCTTTTGTTTTCTTTCGGCTGTTTGGGGTTCAGGATTGCTGAAAAAAAAAACCCAGAACAGATCAGTACAAGGCCTCGAATGTTTCACTTTAATAAGTGAAGGATGCATGCATTATAAATCCACATTTGTCATTCAAAACAATGTTTGTCATTGATTATTTACGGACCCGTTTCACCGCTAAGTATAACCAGTAATGTAATCACACATGGTCCAACCTAGAAGCTCTCTTTAAAAGCCCATTGCACTGTTGAGATAATCCCTTCTTTTGCATTATGATTAAGGTTGTTAGTATCATAATTACAGCCACCGGTTGCAGTGAAATTCTAAACTTAAGACTTTCAAATAAAGAGAGAAGAACATCGGAGAGGATTCTGAATCTGATCAATAGCTGTTTCAAACACACCCATCGTCCTTTTTAAAGAGGAGATGCATGTCGTGATTGTTTAGTATGAAATGAGAACTGAGCTGCTCTTTTGGCTGCAAACTGAGTCTACTGTGTCACCCCCTGTGGACATGCTTAATATAGCAACAGCAGTGTCGTGCTGAAACGTGCACTCAGCCTGAAACAACCCAGTGTTATTGAAACACACTGGAGGAGACAAAGCTGCGAGCTCTCACACTCAAAACCAGCAGAGTTTAAGTTGAAGTAAAGGAAAATCTGAATCTTCAGGCTTTAATAAGAGCCCAGGAAAAACAAACAGGCACAACAGGCTGACATTCACCCCTCCATAGACACATCAGCTGACTCTGAGTCTGGACTCCACCAGAACAACGAGGCCTTTTTGGTCCGTGCAGCTCGTATGATGAGAGAAGAGAGTTGCAGCGGTCGCTACACCCTACACACACACTGACAGGCTTCAGGCCTGACTGAAGCCTTTGTTTTCATCTCTCCCTGCCAAAGATGCCGCATGCCTCCCTGCCCACTATTATGCTGCTGCAGGGCAAAGCTGCCTACCAGGACAAATAACTGAAGTGAAATTCTAAACTTGGCTGAATGTAGGTCACAGAGATATGATCAAAACAGCAGCAGAGCATCACACTGTAAGAGCAGGAGGTAGATAATTCTAAAAGGTTAGCATTTCACCTCAGCCATAACCTTGTAATCATTGTATGAAACTGTCTAAATTATTCATAACAACATGTAGTGGTTAAAGTTAGCAGACCACAAAATGACCTGACAGAACAAACTGTCTGTCTGACATAGACCTATTTATGATCTCTTCACTGTAAAAATAAGAAGAGAAAACAAAAATGTAGCCCTACGCCAGTGGCTTATTTACATATGGTCAAGGAGAAATGAACTAATGCATAAGTCCTATGCATTATAAACAATTAACCAAAGTTATAGTAAATAGTCAATTCCATTCCACTAGCAGCTGAATTCATACTCACTTGTGGTGTTTCCTGTCATCTGAATAATGCATTTGCTGTCCTTCGCCATCTCCCTGGAGTTGAAGGGTCGGACCCTCACCGCCACCTTCACGGAGGCCCCAGCCATGTTGCAGGTGGTGGGTGTGTGAGTGAGCAGAAGAGCTGGAGATCAGTGTGGCTGCAAACACACACCTGGTATCTGCACAGTAGAAAAGAGTGAGTTATAGTAGATATATAAAGACACAGCCAAACTTTAAAATAATATTACTCAATATCAGTATGTAATATTGTTTGAATTACAACAGCTTGTTTTTATTTTTAGGACACAGCCTTGTATGAGCCACAAACAGCTACCACATGACACATTCTCCACTTTTAGACCACGATGAGTTTTTCTTTCAGGCAGAAACGCAGAGTTCCTAAAACACCCTGTCTAAATAGGCTGGACCACTATTTTGCAGGAAGCTCATCAGCATCCCTGCTCTTATTGTACAGTAAAATGGCTGCTTATACTCCGGGCAGCATCCCCATCATGGTTAAAGGCCTAGTGATGAAACTGCTTCATAAATTAACACACATCCATACATGTCTGTAAATAACCGAGTTTTCACTGTATCTTAGTAATCATTATCTCTCGATCCTGTTGTTTCTCTCTTAAACTCTTTAGGATTTCTCCGTTTATTTAAAAGGATGCTTTCAGGTGTCTTTGCTTCAACACAGCGCGCCGCGCCTCCATCTTCTCTGCCTCAACCGATTCAAAACACAAATCCTTCCTCACATGTATAAACCGAGCCATTATTTATCCACAATAAACATGATATAAAAAAAGATTATTTATAATAAGTGTAAGATAAATATTGCTTCCTCCATCTTGCTTTGCCTGCCGCACCTCAAAGATCAGGCCGCGTAAACATACACAGACACCACATCATCAACCACTGCGTCAGAAAGGAGGTCATCACACACACATATTATCATTACAGATTAAACGACAGTTATAGATTTTATAAGCGCATCTGTTAATCTAATAGATTCAGTGTATGTATGGTATGTTTTGAAATGTGGATTAAGGATTTAAAGATGTTGACAGCCGCGGAATCAAACATCTAACACCCTGACGCAGCGTCTCTTACATAAAGGTAACAAAAATCCCCAAAACACAAGCTGTCCTCACCACGGCGTGACATCCTGCGTACTGTGCCGTGAAAAACATGCCAGAAGAGCCGTATCTTACCTCAGCAACTCAGACTCGACAGCCGCAGATGGTGAATCTCCTGCCCATTCAAAACAACGCCAGGATCCTCCGGTAGTGCCTCCTTCTTGAATCTCCTCAGCAGCCTGTATTTTCGGTGGTTCTTTCTGTCTTTGGTTACACTACAGCATCATTTCCCTTTGCGCATCCATACATGGAGAATCCGCCGGAGGAAGAGAGGGAGTCTGCCTCTCAGCTTCAGCAGCAGCAGCAGCAGCGGCGCTCGGTGGGCTGAGTGCTGCACACGGCGGTGCGTCAGTCGAGTGGGAGAACAGAGGAGGAGGGAGGAGGAGCAAGGGCCGAGCAGCGGATAAACAGGGTGCGGGATGCTTCAGCGGACCCGCCTTCGACTTGTCCGTCAGTCAGTCTGAAAGTAGGGAAAATGGCGGCGCAGCTGTGACAGGGATGCTGGGAGGCGGTGATGACATCAGCATCAACACCATCAGCATCATCATCAGCAGCAGCAGCAAAGCAGAGCAGCCATGAGGCAGAGCGATGCATCACAGGAGGGAGGGCGAGGATAACACACATCAGAGAGACAAACAAGGATAACAGACATGAGACTGGATGGTTAAAGAAACAGCAAAGCTCATACAGAGCAGGAAGAAAATGTGAGGTGTATCTGCAGACACTGATCTGCTACACTGCATGAAAATTTGACCAAAACGTGCCAAAAAAATAAATAGAACCCAGGCGTATGAAGGCATTAAATTATGATGATCAATTGTAATTGTGTAACTTCCTGAAATTAATCAGACAATTACTTCTCAGCAATTACAGAGCTCATGCTTTCTTTACTCACGTTTTAAAGGTACAACACTACAAATGACTTCAGGTATCTGCATATAGTGTGCTTTATAAAGGTCAAATGATGTTTAAAGCTGTAAATGCTGACAGACTCTTCACAGTCTGGGGGTGCTTAACAGAAAGTGTCTTTCTAAAGGGCTGAAGGCACAAATGTAACATGAATGAAGCAGCCTTTTGTTGTTGGGATTTAAAGTCAATAAAAAAATTAATATTGTTGTTATTGTTGTTTTTCTTATTCAATGAAATTGTCCACTGTGTGTAAAATATAACATGGTCTGGGCTGACACTGTTGTTCTGCCATACTGTTAGCCATTGTAAATTTACTGATGGTTAAAAATTAAAAAACAAACACTTCACCCAATTACATCATGACCCAACACTGTCTCTTTCTGAAGCATCTGCAATGACATCAGAACACAGGTAAGTTTAACAATACATACATTAAAAGTATAATTCTGTTAAGACTGAGATCGATCTGGGTTTAAATTTAATATCTATGGCACCATTAGTGACAGTTTTATTTGGGCGTCTCTCTGTTGCACCACAGCTCCTCCCCTCCGTTTTGTTTGGGCAGATTTTTGAGTCCAGAGCAAAGGGCACTGAGAGGGGAAAAAGTCCCACTTATTTATCAGCAGTGTAATTATTTACCCAGGCTCACCCAGTACCTCATCCTGTTGTGACATAACAGTTAAAAGATGAAGTAATATTCTGTTTACATCAAGTAGTTTCACTAAATAAGAAACTTAGCAAAATTGGATTTTGTTTCCTGAATATAAAATAATATTTATAAACAGAATTTTATAGAAATGTTTTTAATATAGACTAAATGCTTGGAGTTTGGGTTTCCTTTCTTTATGACCTAAATGCTTAATCATTTTTCACAATATTTTGTTGTTTTAAAACACCTTTGCACACGTTTACAACAATTAAAATCATACTTTAGATCCCTGCTGTGAACTTTAAACTGTCTCTGATAGAGCTAAATGTAATGACTAAATAATATGGCCAATAATGGTTTTACAGCACAAGTACTCAGCTCAATCAATAACGCATAAACAAAACAAAACTGATCCGTTTTTCAAAACGTGTTCCAGTGTGTGTGTTTATATAGGTGGGTGTGTGGGGAGAGTGAATATTTGCCAGCATCCTGAGCGCAGATTGGCTTTCTGAGAGGAGACTCCTCTTTGCAAACCTCTGTAACTAAAGGGGCAGACAAAATCAACAAAGCACCTGTAAACTAACCTCAACCGGTTCCAAGCTGCCAAAGTGCAAAACCTCATGTTTTCACACAGTTTAAGAGTCAAGTGCTGTGGATCTAAACCTGAAATGAGTCACCAATCACCAGTCCATTACAAACTATACTGAAAGTCTTCAGCATACATTTCTTAAAATCCTAAAATTAGTCTAAAACCATTCACTATACCAAGTATCACTGAGGTGTTTAACATCTCTATTTGGGTAAAAAAAAAGAATTATTTTTTTATTCCTAAGTTTATATATATATAAGTTCCACTTTTTGGTTTCCCAACCTGGTAATAAAGACCATGAACACCCCATGAAAAGAACACTTGGTTGTAAACAAAAAGAATTTGCTTTACCAGGCATGCGATTGTGCACCTTATTGCCACCCAAGTGACACACACCGCCCTGTGGCCACCAGGTCAAAGACCTGTTTGTTTTAAATCTTCACCCAAACTCAGTCAGGTTCAGTCTCTCTGTCTGCCAAGGGTGACGGCACTCACTGCTGTTTTCAGAGGAACAGGACACAAACCGTGATGCAGCGGGCTTTCTTTAGCCGGAGCGCGCTGCTCGCCCAAAATGCAGCAGCGGGCCTCGACAGTCCACTGGCCGCCAGGTGCGCGCCAATGCTCCAGCGCTTGGACCGCTCCATGTCCTCCGTCACCATCCCGCCGCCGGCATGCATGCTGCGACCGCTGGAAGTGCCTCTACGATACCTCTTCGGACCGGGACCCTCAAACGTCCCTCCACGTATCTTAGCTGCAAGTTCCAGGCCAATAATTGGTCATCTCCACCCAGAAATGTATGAGGTAAAGGCTCTTAGATCTGCTGAACTGAAACAAATGTTGAAATTAGGCCTACATTATGATCAACTTATGAACAACTTTTGCTCAAGTGCTAAACCTTAGAGTGGTTGGTTAATTTTATATTCATATTGTTAGGTAAAATTTGGGAAAACATTCATCACACATTAAAGATAATTAACCAAAGTTTAAAACTACCTGGACATTTTACACTAAATGTTAGGCTACTTTTAGAAAAAAAAAAATTCAATTAAAGTTGCTGTGGCATAAAAATGTTTGACGATTAAATGGGATCAAAGCTCAACCGCGTGTGCGTTATTACGCACAGAATATAGTATTCAACAGTTAACAGTGAACATCAATACATGGCAAATTATTTTTTTTGTTAAATCATTGCGTATCATAGATCATGAATGACATCAAGAGGGGGATCCAGTACGCCTTTCAAACAGAGAACAACATGACTATTTCCATGAGCGGCTCCGGGCACGCAGCTATGGAGTGTGCAGTGTTCAATACGGTGGAGCCCGGAGAGAGTGTGATCATAGCCATCAACGGCATCTGGGGAGAGCGAGTCGCAGAAATTGCAGAGCGAATGGGTAAGCCTTTACGCACGGTTTTACGCACAGACCTTCTGTAGCCAAAGGAAATAAAAAAGATATTGAAACTCTAAAATGTTATTTGCGCAAAATCAGTAAGTTTAAATCATGTTTTTAACATGTAGGTGCCAATGTACACAGAATGGTAAAACAACCCGGAGGATATTTTTCCAATAAGGAAATTGAACAGGTTGGTACCATCTCTCTAAAGCAATCTACTTCAGTTAAATATATATATTCCTCGCCAATAACTGATACCTGTGTCATTAAATTCATTTTTATGTTTCTGTGAAGGCCATTGAAAAACACAAGCCTGTCTTGTTCTTCCTCACACATGGAGAGTCCTCTGCTGGTCTCTGCCACCCAGTAGATGGTATCGGAGACATCTGCAGAAAGTGAGCCCTCCTTTCATATCCCTCTCAAACATTTGAGACATTAGAGAAACAAGAGAGCCAATTAAAAATCATTTAACGTCTTATCTCCCACTACTCGTGTCATCCACAGACATAACTGTCTCTTCCTGGTTGACACAGTTGCTTCACTTGGAGCAGCACCGATTTTTATGGACAAACAAAGTAAGGAAGAAATGAAAGATCAACTCCACTATCAGCAGTGCTTGCATATGTGAATCTATTTTCTATGGTACTTTCAGATATTGACATTCTGTACACTGGATCTCAAAAGGCTCTAAATGCACCACCTGGCACAGCACCCATCTCCTTTAATGACAGAGCATGGTGAGCAGGTGCAACATTTCATACAAAAATGATCACAGCTGCATAAAAATGTCATTAAAGCAACACAACCTCCCCCCACAGCAACAAGATGTTCAACAGGAAAACCAAACCAGTATCCTACCTCTTTGATATGACACATCTCTCCAACTACTGGGGCTGTGATGGCAAGGCGGCCAGAGCGTAAGTCCACTGTTGCATCTGATTATACCACAACTGTTTTTAATTTATACCAAAGTAATTATGTTGGAAAGGTCTATGTGTTTTAAACAAATCGAGATCAAACATTTAGTTTAAGCATTTGTGCTCTTATGTTTAGATATCACCACACTGGTCCAGTATCTGGATTCTTTGCCCTGAGAGAGAGTCTGGCAATTCTTGCTGAGAAGGTAAATAACTATTTCACCAGTTTCTGCCTTTATTGTATGCACACAATTATTCTTGTTTTTACCTTTTAACTAAAGAAATTATATTATTAATAGATCATTGTTCTCATCAGCCACACTCTTTTCCATTTATATGGTAATTCGTTGCTAAAGGCAAAGAATGTTCTGAATTCACCACAACAATCCTCATACTATTTTTTTTTTCGCTACGAGAACTTAATCAATCTTTGTCTCCCTCTAGGGGCTGGAGGAGTCCTGGAAGAAACACAAGGAGGTGGCAGCCTACCTGTACAGAGGACTGGAGGATCTGGGCCTCAAGCTCTTTATCTCTGAAAGGGTGAGCAAGACACACAACAAAGTTATAATGTTCTGTTGACTTTGATGGCTTTATATAGACTGGCAATAAAAAGTCAGTTATGTATACCTACATGTGAGACTGACCAGCGTCTTTGTACCAGCATCCTGTGTTCCTGTTGTTGTGACCTCAGTCTTTTTGTGACATGTGTCCTTCAGGATTTGAGGCTTCCTTCCGTCACCACCATTGCCATTCCTGCAGGCTACGACTGGAGGGAGATGCTGGCCTACATCATGAAACACCACCAGATGGAGATGACAGGAGGACTTGGTCCTTCCATCGGCATGGTCAGTAGATGTGACCCTCAGTCTGAACACAGTGTGAGGGTTTTAAAAATACTGGTGAAGAGGAAAACTAACATTCTCTTTATTTACTCATAATACACCCCCAGCAACTGCATTCATGATGTTTGAATGGACATTTTTAGAAACCATCTCTGGGTAATAGACATTGACATTAGATTAGATATCCAGACTGACTTGTTTAGCAGGTTTAATCACAGCAGTTATAACATGAGTAACGTCATCAGTTTGGTGTCTGAACAGCCTTCTGATTCATCCTGCTGAGTCACTGCAGACAGTTTTCTTATTCACTACACTTTCTCCTTTAATTAGGTGATGAGGATCGGACTGATGGGATACAACTGCGAGAAGACTAATGCTGACCTGGCACTACACGCTCTGGCAGACGCTCTCAAGAACTGCAAAAAGAGCAAAGCTTAGGAGCCCCTGTTCCCAAACCATTAACCTGCTACTCATTCATTGGGGAATTAAAAAAAATCAGTGCAGGAACATTTAGTCTCCATATGCAGGACAGTTGGAAATAACATATTTTTTTCCTGCATAGATTTGAGGGGGGGGTGAAGCATTGTGTGTTTCATGTATGAATGAAGTAATAGATGTTGTCATTTAGCCATGATGTCAATAAAATGTGTTTTATTTTATCAAACTCGTCCTGCCTCACTGTGTGAAAACGTTCTGTAAAGGCCGACGAATAATAAGCTTTAGTAAAATTATAAAAACGTGTTTTAATTACTGTACATGGTGTTTTTAAATGTGAGTTTAAGTGAACTACATCTCCCAGAATTCTACGCGGTGACGCGAGTGGTACGTCACACCGCGTCTGTCGCAGTGTCACTAATGATAAGGTGTTTTTAATTCGTGTATTTCTACCCAGTTGTGTGGTTTTACACTCTTTTGACTGCAGTTTACCTCATCAATGGCGTGTCCTTTCAACCACACGGGTAAGTTTATTGTTCGATTTTAAATTAATAATAAAAACACTGTGACAAGTTTGTTTTGTTTGTTTCGACTGCCCGTCGCGAGGAGCACCGGCTAACTTAAAACTCTGCCAACGTATAACTTTGCAGAAGCTTTTTAAACTTAACGAGAATACTAAAAATAAGCAACAAAATGCCTAAACTGACACCGAGTCCGCCTGTTGTCCTGGTGCGTTTCATTCAAGCGAGCTTTGAAAACGAAACCAGCTAACATTAGCTTCATGTTGGCAAACATTACACCCGAACTAAGCTGCTTGTGCATTGTGACCGATTATCCGCGCTTTGGAGAGGTTTTCATTATCATGTGAGTGTGATGTAAAACAGTCACCTTTCTCTGTGTCCCTCTCCTTCGCTTTTCATGCACATTTCCGCAACGTTGCCGCCACCTACTGTAAGAATTCTTCTTCTTCTTCTGCTTGTGCTTCTTTTCTTCTTCTTCGTTTTTTCTTCTTCTTCTACTGCTGCTGCCCTTGTTGATTGTGCTGCACATTTATATAATATAAGATTTCCTTGTTTTTCGTTCTGCTACTACATTCTCTCTTTATATTTTTTTCCTGTCATATACTTAGAATGAGAGCAAAACAGAAATGCATTTCAGAGAACGTTTCAAACTTTCTTTATAATTAATGTGTGGCTATTTTACTTTGTTCATTTGGTGCTTTAAAGTCGTTTAATTCTTTTTTACTTTAGTTGTAACAATTTGCGAGAGCAGCAAAACTAAGGTTTGAGTAATGAAATGCATTAGCAAGTTTGTAAAGGAAAATGTGTACCTCATAATAATACACTCTCAACTGTGTGTTTGTGTGTGTTAGCAGCAGTGGAGTTGAACCCGGCCGTCCTCCCTCTAGAGTGGCTCTTGGGTACTTGGGAGTGTGATGAACCTGGTGAGGGCTGCTTTCCCACCATCAAACCTTTCCGCTACACAGAGACACTACACTTCAGCCACGTGGGCCAGCCAGTCATCAATTTCATGTATGTAGGTTATCCTAAATTCATAGAATACTGGGATATTAGATTCAGTGACAAAGTTAGCTCTTCTGGATTTGAGTTAGTAAAATATGAGTTAACTGTGAGTGAGTTGGGGAAGAAAATGTCTGACTGGAGTCGTCTGCGGCTGATTCTTTACTTTTATTGTATTTGACAGGTTCAATGCGTTCCATGCGGAGTCTAAAAAGCCCCTGCACAGAGAGTGTGGATTCATCCGAATGCAGCCAGCAACAAACAGAGTGGCATTCATCATCGCACAAAACTCGGGTATAATTCATGACACAAAATTTTACTGACAGAGCTGGTGCTTTTCTGTGGTGAACAGAATGTGTTATTTAGCTCCATCTTGTCCTGCAGGTCTGGTGGAGATTGAGGAGGGAGAGCTGACTGCGCAGCAGCTGACCCTGCAGTCTCGCAGTCTGGCCAGAATCTCTTTTGCCAAGAAGCCCCATGTACAGCAGGTGAAACTGATCCTCCAATCATAAAACTGCACTTTTTGATCAATCCCTCCCCTGTGACGGTGTAACGCTGAGTTTTCTTACGCTGTCTCTCATGTCTTAGATATGCAGAGTGTTTCAGCTCCGACCAGATGGGAAGCTGGAGCAGACAGTTTCCATGGCAACAGACAGCCAGCCCCTGACGCAGCACTTGCAAATCACCTACCGTCGGTCATCTTGACCCACAGAGTGGGCAGAAATATGCTGGTCTGGAGAAACTTGATCAATAATTGCAACTGTCAAATAACCATATAAACAAAGTGACAGCTATACAATGCAATCATATACTAAACCAGACTGCATTAACCACAAGGATAATCCAACAGCCATTATATACATTTATAGTCTAAGATAGTGATGTGGTATTGAATTCTCATTATATGGTTACATTCAATATCGTTGGTCAAGTGCTTTAGCAATGTTGGTATTAATAGTCTGTTACATAAATGAATGAATGTACGTATAAGTGGAGGTCAATAAGTGTGTGCCCTAAAGAGTCTGTTTTAATGTTATTTATCATCTAATCTTCGCTGTAGTGCCCTGCTCCAACAGACGGAGAAAATACAGAAAGTGAAACAGCAACACCCGATGTCCACTTTAGGGAACACAGAGTAGTTAGCTTGGCCAGCCAAACCCATTCTCTCTGTGAAATGGGTCCCTTCACAGCCATTTCCATTCTTTAACCCTATCACACCAAACATAACCTTTTTTTTTTTTTTTTAAATATAGACAGGCTTTATACGACTCGCTCTGCCTACGTCACATGCTTTGTTTCTGTAAATGGCCAGGCTAGAAGTAATCTGAGGGTGCAAAATGAGGTGAATAGGGTGAGTACAAATCTACATTCCTTTTTGCCTAACGGGCTAATTCTCTAGTCAGACCACATGTACATGTAATAAAAGCTGCTAACTCATCCTTTGTCTTTGACCACAAACCTATCAATCACCCCTGTGCATGTAGATGTTTATGTCCTGGATACATTAAAAGAGAGTTTTTTGCATTTTGTCTTCACTTATTTGATAATACAAATAGGACATTTGTTGTTGTTTTTATCTTACTGTATTAAGAACATGACTAGGTGGCTTTGCTTCTTTTTCATTTATAAAAAGATGACAGTAAATGTGAAGAAAAAGAGCTTTCCATCATCTTCAGCTTAACACTTCCTCTCCCTTTTAGTTATTTGGGCAGCATTGGTTGCTCTTGTTCAGTGAAACCTGTCTCCAAATGTGTGAATGTATGTGATAAACTGAAACACTAAGTAGTCCTTTATAGGCAGAGAAAAGTTTAGTAAAAGTAAACTAGTTCAAAGAAGCTCACCTTTAAACATCTACAGCAGTTATCTTCACCCAAAACATTAAAAAAGGTGATATTTGTATTGTTAAAGGACCTCTTCCCCAAATGAAATGAAACGATTATGTGCTAATAAAACAGATCAGAGAGGTGAAGCATCATAAAGTCATGCAAGTTCCTCCATGAAGGTTTTCTTGAGTTTATTGTGGGGTTTTTAAAAAAATATTTTACAGACACACACACATTAACACTGTGAAAGTGACACTCATTGCACACAATCATCCCGTCTTAATACTGCAGCGCTTTCAATAAAAAAAAGAAATAAAATCATAAATAATCTTTGTACAGATTAAAAAGAAAATCATCAGTACGAACCATTCTGTTGACCTTTAGTTCTTTGGCCAAAAATGGGCTCAAATAAGACCCAATGTACCTCAGTGAAATTGTGTCTAAACGTGCAGCAGAATGTTTAGCAGGTATGTTTGGATCACATTTGGAAACACTGTTGGTACTTTGGTAAAGAACAATAGATGAAACCCATGAAGTGTAAACAGTGGATACCACCTGAAATTGCTCCCCCTGATATCAGACCCAGCCAGCTGAGCATTCATTTCATTTAACGTCTTTAAGTATCCAAGACAAACAGCACATTAAAACATCGGTTCTATGTCAGGAGGATGAACAGCCTCTCGTAGCTCACATTCACACTGCACACCATCACACATCATAGTCACAGCACTGGAGAAGCCTGGTTTACTGCACTTGGTGTAAGCAGTGAGGAAAAAACACAGAAGAGATGGAGTGATACAAACGTTTCCATTTATGCTCTTAAATACCACCGTGACCACTCTCTGGATGAAGAGTAATCACTTACACTGAGAGAACACGCACACGCTGCTGATGAGAACATTTGTCGATGGCCATTCAGCAACAGACTGAAATCTGCCAGCAGGCTCGATCATCCATCGGACACGGCGACCGCCTCCACGCCAGCCTCTATGCACAAAGTCTGAGATTTCACTCCTGCATGAGACGACGCCTCCCTTTGCACTCTGTTCACGGCTCCTTCATGATGTAGACGTACATCGTGGTGAGGAAATACTTGAGGGACTCGATAATGGAGGACAGCCAGTGGTATTCAGGAGTCAGCTCCTTCTTTACCACACATTTAGTGATCTCAGCCTGATAAAAAAAGAAGGAAATGCAAAGAAATTTAAGACAATTTCCTTTCAAAAATCAACATCACAGCTGATATTTTAAGCAGAATGGTAATTAACCAATCTTATTTGATCTATTAAACAGAACTGTATTTTCTTCTCCTCACTGCCAATTTTTACACATAAACATGCAAATAAAATAGAAACCAGAATAAGTTTAAAGGAGTTCAGTTTTCAGGGTACCATTATATCTTACATAAGTCTGCCAGAGCTTATAAAAACAAACTGAGCTCTGATCTATAAACAAGATAGCATAATTAGTCACGTTGCTACAGAAAATGCAGCGTGGAGAACAGGATGCTGCCGGTACAATGTAAACGTCTTTATTTTAAAGTCAGCAGAATTACAGAAAGAAAGAAAAAAATATTAAAAACAGTGCTTTAAACACTCACCCATCCTCCCTTCCTCTTCAGCCAGGGAACCAGGAATTTACGGACAAACTGTCCCAGACTGTCCACTAAGATATGCACTGTGGTCGGGTGGCCTTGTCTGACACAGTCCACTGCTAGAGCTCCAGCTACTGCATACATGGATACCACTTTACCCCAGGTTATACCTACAGGAGAGGAAACAGAGACTGTTATTTGTCTGTGGAAAGCAGAGGTTCAGACAGGATGGGTTCACCTTATGTCTGACTATACATTCATATCTTCTGAATGTTCAGAGTATTTTTAGGGATCTTTGAGCTTCTGCAGTTCAAGCTGATATTGATGCTGTCTTGTTGCCACACAGCAGTTTGTCTGACAAACTTTACCCAGAAGGCTTTGAGCTTCAAGCCCACACAGGCGCCTCTTCAGAATCGATAAACCTGCCATCTTTCTCCCACTGTAAACACGTCTTTCCTGTTCTCATGGGAACCAGTCCCTCCCAAGCCGAGCAACAACATCACCACCCCTGAGAGTCTGTTTAACCTGACATAAAGACTGTGGGGCAGTCTGTAGTGTATTTGTGTCAATGCACTGATAAGACATTTTTACAAGTCTGTGTAAATCAAACAATGGAATAGAGCTGTGTGAAGCAGTTGTAGATACAGGTCAACAGGTTGAAATGTGAATTGTTGGGTTCAAAGCTTGATCCCGGTTTACTCCACTTCAAGGCAATCTGACCTGAATACAATCCAGCCTGAAGATAGAGGGCATCCAGACATTTCAGGCTAGCCTGCTTCCAGGAGCAGCAGGGATTGTTATACCGACCGTCAGAGATGCAGCGTGGGGACTAATGGCATTGGCCTCCTTTTATCCCAGCCTGCATTGTCATGAGCTGACCTGTAGCCTCTGACTGTGGCTATAAGGGGACAGAGCTCTGGGTGAGCTTAAATGAGATAAGTATGCACGGAAGCTGTCAGAGGACGTCATGTCTCACTCCCTGCTGAGGCGCAGTCCAAGAATAGAGACAAGATTGTCAGGGATAAAGCTGGAGGAGAGGACGGTGGAGAGAGAAAGAACAGGAGTGGGAGGCAGGCGAAGATAGATGGAGGACAGACAAGCCATGTTGATTTAACTGACCGCAGCACAGGCAGATGTTTCAAAGAGATATGTGAGGATACAACGCACTGATTTACTGGTCACTTCTTTGTGGTAGAGGAATGAAAACTGAAAAGCCAAAATGGACGTTTTAAATAAACTTCAGACAGCAGGAAAAACACACGTTTTTTTCTTCTATTTATACCCAGGTTCCGATGCATCCCAGAAGGCTGGAGCAGCCTGGGTTCACCAGTTTGTTATTCTTCAGAAGGAATCCCACGCTGTTTCCAGAAATTACACCCTGATGACGTCAAAACGAGCACAAGCCTGAAAGTTATATCAAGTGAGCCCGTTTTTGATGTTTCCTGGCAACATTTCAAATTGGAGTTGTTCATCTCGCTGCGTCCCTGCGGCTCTCTAATCTGTCCCCGAAGGGCACACTGAGGACATAAAGTCACCATTTTTATTTGCATGCTTGAAAATGTCAGAGTACAAAGTACATCTGTTGTCACGGCAACCTGAAACAACACCAGAAACAAGTCTGAGCACGAACAAGTTCAAGTCAAGACTGGAAGACGGAAGTAGAATTTAAGCAGCAGCTATTTTAAACCACTTTTTCTGCACATTCATAATTCACACATGCAGACAGGAACAGGAATAACCACTCATGATGTTTACAATGGGAGAATCATTTAGGTTGAAACTGAGGAGGGTAACCTTGTGACCTATAATACTTAATCAAGAGTCTCAGCTGCAGCCTGCACAGAGCCATTAGCTGCTTCTTCCCTCAGTGTCACATGAGGCCAAAATATGCATATTGATGATGTGTGTGTGGCATAACCCTCCACGATCATTTCTGCTGTATTGGACAATTTTAACATGGAGGTCTGTGAGGGTTGATTCATTTTGGAGCCAGCTTCAAGGGGCCTTTTAAGGAACCATCATCACACTGGTGTAATTTTTCAGCCCTTAAAACAACACGTCAAATTCCAAGCTTGATCTCAACATCTGCAATAATTCAATATGATATAAATCGAGGGGGAACACAACAATGTAGAGGACCAACAGTAGCAATGTCATATCTGGGATGGCAGCTACATATCTATATTCATGTGATATGTTGCTTCAAAGCATGATGTTTGCCCCTGTATGGACCTGCAAAATCTTCTTTTACATAATCCCCAGCAAGAAGAAGAAAGCAGAACTGTCAGAGCAAACTAAAAGAAAAACAGGAACTATTTCCCGAAACTGACCATCAAGATTCTAAACTTAGATGTAGAGCTAATTATGTGTTTTAGATAAAGTTTCACTCCACCTACATCTGAGTCTCACCCACTCACTCACTGCCTGAAAAAACCTCACAGCCAAACACACACTGCAGAGGCACGCCTGTTAAATCACAGTAAACTGCCTCCATCAGCAGTCAGCGGTGAAACTCACTTCCTGTGATGGCTGAACACTGAATGTTTCATATCCAACCTGACACATCATCATCATCATCATCATCATCATCAGGTTCAGAGCATCCCTGTACCTGTTGAAAAGATCTCTGTTGCCACGCCGATGAAGGCATCTGAAACCATGTTCTCCATGGCAACAGAAATGTTGAGCTGCCGTGCCACGTTCCTGTACAAACTGGGCTGTATACACTCCAGCTCGTCGCCTAGGCAACAGAAAAGGGAGCAGAGACAAAAATGAAGTGAGGACAGAAAACAGAGATGTAGCTATTATTTAAAATGTCCTGTTCAGAGTCATTCTGTTTCACTCAGATATTGATCTGTTCCTGTAGCTACATGTGCCGCCTGGTTCAAGCTGTTCTCACACACACACACACACACACATAATCCTCAACTCATCATTTTCCCTGAGCTTATCACGGCTTGAGCTAATCAGTGCAGACATGGTGTATGGAAATCAACACACCCATTAATTATGCGTTCATGATACATCATTGCACTTTTCAAACAGATAAATGTTAAACTGCTTTTTACAGCCTTTTAAATTTACAAGCACACTGTGAGATAAGATGCATTCTGTGGGGTTTTTAAATTACAGATTAAACTGATTTATTAGTAAACACATGGCAAAGTTCAGCCTCTCATCACTACAAACAGCCTGTTTCTCTTACCAAGACAGAGGAGCACCATGGACACCTCGGCCAGCGCTGCGTTGCAGGGCGAGAAGTTGATTTCAGTTTTGGACCACCCCAGACCGTTCTGGTTGAGCCGGGACAGGATGTAGTCTCTGCACAGCGCTTTGGACTGGGACACCAGCTCCTTCTCAGTCACGGATCGATCAAACACATCCAAGACCTCTGCAGCAAACGCAGAAGACTGTCGCAGGACCTCCATGTCTTCCTGCAGGGGGCGCGGGGATCAGGGTCAGAGAGGGTCTGCCCTCTGTAGATCAGCTGTGCGTCCTCTCTTTACTCCCAGAGGAACAAAGTTTAGATGTGCTGAGAGGGACATGAAACAAAGTCTCATTTAAAAAAGAGATCGTTAATATTTGATGCAATAATATTCCCTGATGCTGTAAACCTTACTTTATTTCCAAGACAACGTGGGTGTATAAGGACATTTAGAATCTAAATCACAGCAGAAACTTACATAAGAATATGATGGAGGCGTTATTGTGGTGAGTCACATGGTGGGATAGTCAAGATATTGCTACACTTCTTGGATTATGCAACAACAAACGCTGATATCACAAGATAACAAGAGAAGCTGTGGGCTGGTTGGCCAGTAACAGCTCGATAGACTCTACAAACCATCAAACTTTTCAGGATTCAATCGATTAATCATCACTGACACGCCAATAAACCGGCACGCTTACCTTCCACATTGTAACCACAGTAAGACGTCCCCTCTCAGTGTCCGATAATGGAACTCAAGCAAATCAAGAAAAAACAGACCAGCTGTCCGAGGAGAAAAAAAGGTTCTCTACTCTTGTCTCCGGTTATTAAGCAGCCAGCAGACGAAGTTCTGCATAGTGCATATTGCGGTCGTCCACTTGTTCCCCTGAAAACCACCGACTGAGCGCCGGGACTCAGTGTGAGGACGCCTACCTGTTGTTCCAGCCTCTCATTGGCCCTCAGTGGGTGTGTTGGTTTTACAGACAGGAGAAGTCCGGAGAGCAACTGTGGTGTCCGCCTCCAAACGCGACAAGAACAAACCCAGCCCGGCGGGCAGAGGGATGCAGAAAATCAACCGCACCTGCATTCATTCACAAATCTGCGCAGATTAACTCTGGGAAATCTTCTTTCTGTCAGATCTGTGACACTGCATTCAAGTTTGAAATAATGCCCGTGCAATGATTGTATGAATCATCAGAATCAGTGTGTTACTCAGCAGATGATCACCCGCTAAAGTTTATGTAAGTGTTCCACACTGAAGCCAAAAGTGTCACTTTTAATCCCGTGCAGATAAATATAGATGTCCCACTCTGCGTGGCTGACAGGTCACTGGACTTCACGTCGTTACTTATACTATATTACTTAGAGATTACAAAACTACAGTTAAGCAGATTGGACTCCACATTAACTTGTGATTTTTTTTTTTTGATAATCCGGATTACAAATTGAATTATTTAAACATGTCTCCTTTCATTCATAATCTCAGGAATAAGAAATATTTTGCCAAGCCAATTATTACTCTGTGTGAAAATGTGTGCAATTTTTCTAGATAACACAGTACTCATAGTGATCATAAGAATCTTTGGCCGCTGGGCGTCGCTGTTTCTCACTTTAATGCTGTGGTGGGAAATCCTGTAAGAACTCAGGGGTCCAAGAAGAAGACACGAGCTGGTCAACTGAATCAGTTGTTTCAGTAATCGGGTAGGTGGACATGGCTTATTGAAGAAAAACAAGGACATTTTGTGATTTACGTTAATACACCTGTGAGTTTTAGCCATTCTTTCAACCATTTTGAAGATTTAGGTTAAAGTTTAGAAGAAAATTGATTTGGTGGAACACATAGATGTTTTAGGTTTTTAGGCCCTCATCACAAAATCCTCTCTTTAAAATCCCCAAACTATGATGTCAGGAGGTGAGTCCCTCAGTTACAGAACAACTCCTCACTCCGGTTTTTTCCACCTTGAAGAGGCTGCTGCCTCATTAAGTAGTATGTTAGTTCCTGGGTGAGTTTCTAAGTCAGTCTATTTAAAGGAAAGCATGGGCCAGAGAGTAAACCTCACCCCCACCCATGTGACAGTATTTTCATTCATTTGTTCAAAGAAAGAGAAACCTGAGCTTCATATGTGTGAGGCTGTGACACATTTAAAAGTGAGAGCAGATTAACACGTTTTGTGGTATGAAACAATACATCATATAAAGACTCTGTGTTGCATAACCCAGCTCCCGGCCCGTGGGATCTGGCTCTGTGACGGAGTGCCAGATTCCAAAAAGGTTCGTGTCACCAAAAAGCCAATTTATAGGCCCTGCTGGCCATGTGACATTCATGTTAAACAATTTTAGCTATTACACAAACTGCATGTTCACATTCTTGTTTCATGACTCCCATTATTAATCAACTCATTCATTCCCAGCAGGCCTGGAGTTCCATCTCTCACATTCGAGTATCTCGTCTGTCTAATTTTTCTGATTTGGCAAATTAAGGACGAGCAGCATGTCTCGAGGACACCAGCTCTTCTCTGTTAAGGGCTGAATGTCATGTTTGTCCATCACTATGTGACAGCTTCTGCTGTTGGCTAAAACTCGACTGAATGTCAATGTTAAACAGTCACAAGACCATAAAGAATAAAGAGTGTGTTGTTGTTGTTGTGTGTGAGTGGCAGCTACAAAAACAGCTGACCGTGTACTCAGAGACACCAGCTCTCACATTCATAATCAGTCTAATGCATCATTAGGTGGTTAATCACATCGCCATCATCTGATGAGCTAACGTGCTAATTCCTGATGCACATGACTGCCACTCCACACAAACAGAGCACCTTTTTCTGCATAACCTCATATGTAAACAGCTGCACCCCCCACATTCTGTGCAGAGATCGGTGAGTGAAACTGTGCTGCTCTTACATATGTTAACACACAGAGAGGAGAAGTGGCACCTTCAAGGGCTCGCTAAGTTGCAGTTAAAGGTACAGCGTCCCCCCTGGGATCAATAAAAGTTACAGTGTTTTACAGCATGATTTCACCTCATCATGTCTGCACTTGGGTGTTGCACATATTATTGGAGATGACTAGGGCCTGAAAATATTCTTTTTTTTTTTAATCCTGACTTTCCTTCTCTTTTTCTCCTTTAAGATTAAACCCAAAATTCTGACTGTATTTCTAACAATCTTAAGCATAATTGTCTTTCAGAAGACAAGACCCTAAATCTAAATTGAATTCTGAGAAAAAGTCAGCATGCTGACTGTCATGTCAGATTATTCTTAGAATCCTGATTGCACCTTGCAGGATGACAATTGAACATTTATGGCTTTTGAAAGAAATGTGACTTGTAAATTTACACATTATTTTTACAGTGGCTCTAATCCTTTCTCTAAATGTGTTTCATGCCAGCGGTAGCATGTATTTAACTGTGAAACATACATGAACACAGCCGTCCTCTCTTCTCTCCCTCCTCCTCCGCAGATGCCTTTCATTCCAGTTTGTTTCATGGAATTTTTAAGCTCCATCCAGACCTCACGCCCATTATCAGTCAGTGTTTGGAAAACAGGTAAAACAGGAGGCGCAGGACAGCTCGCTGGATAGCAGCAAGGGTTGAACTGGAACCCAACCTTCTCAGTGACAGCAGAGGAAGGGATGGGCAAAGTCAAATGTGACGTAAGGTCTGTGAATGCATCATATCTGATCATACCTTTAACCTAAATCATTTGTGGGAGACATACTTTTGAAGAAAATAATGTCATCACCTCAGCTCAGGTTTTTAACTGACTTACATTCACATTATATTTAATGTGATTCTTAATAGAAAAAGTCACTGTTCAATCCAGGCCCTGCAACTTTCTGACCCCATCTCCTTCACTGCCATTGATGAGACAGTCCAATCACAACAGGCTCAGTGAGGACAGGAGGGTGGAGCCAAGCACTGAAACAGGGTGTGGTCCTGAAACCAGAAAATCTGTAGTAGTGCCCTGGGGTTTAAATTCAGTTGAATGAGCTCAGTGCTATAGTTATCAGAGATTACCTGTCACTGTTACTCATCTCTTTCTCTCTCTTCAGTCCAAAATATTCAAGACTCCTGCTGGATTTTTTAGTGAACACACACACTTGAGGGCAGCTGGAAACTTCCACCCAAACAGGCGGGTCTCTGCATGTGATTTTCACCTCTCACGGGTGTTGCTGATCTGTTGGATCCTGTGGATTGAGTGCTGCCTGCTTTGGCTGTGCAGCTGCTTTCTTTGACTAGAACAGGAGTGCTGAGGACCGGTGCTCAGCAGGTGAGTGACACAAATACAGGAGCTGAAGCAGGCTATCGGCTGCACTGCTGTGAGACAGTTGAACAGTGAATTAAATGTGAGGACAGGTTGAACTCCTACACTTCGCTGTTTGAATGGGCATGATCTAGGCTGTATTTTACCACCTGGAAGTCCATGTAGCTCAATTGGTCATATGGGCTGAGCCCTCTGCCTCACCTGTTTGACTTGCTCTGTTAGTCAGCCTGACTATTTCATGTTTTTTTCTTTTAGACTGACATAAGCGTGCAGATGTTTCACAATCCATGATAAACCACCCAAACATTTGACGCTGATACATTTGGGCTGTGAAAGCAGCTCCTCATACACCGTGTGCCTGTATGTTTGTTTAAATTGTTGTAGCCAGGGGAAACTCCTGGTGTTTGATGAGCCTGTGCAGCTGTCTCTTGTTTGTTCAGGCAGAGGGGAATAAGGTGGATTGGTCACTGTGTCACTCAACAACCTCTCATCACGTCCTCCTTTCTGACCTATTTATTTTTCAGGAGTTTAGTGGGGCAAACAGCTAGCAGTCACCATGCTGCAGGAAGCTTTATCAAGCATTGTGAAATTTCACAATTATCTACAATCAAGAACTGGTAGGTGTCTGTTTTCCACACATAGTAGATTTTAAACTGTTTATTTCAGATTAAAGATTAAATTAATAATTCAACCAAACAATTAAATCTGTATTTTAAAAAGTTTGAAATGGGCACATCTTCCCCTTAATGCTTCCAATGAACTGATGATGAGCCTGATGAGATGATGGGGGAAGAAATATCAGCATGAACATTTTTAGACATTGTAATGGGTGCGTTCAGGTGCATATAATATAATGCAATATAGATAAGCCTTTAGGAATCCACACACCATTGTTGGGTGCAAGCCCTTTCTTTGGCTAAATTATCTTCTGATGTTTGCACATATATTTTATTCTTAGCATAACACCTATGTGTGTTTTCTAGATCCCAGAGTCAGAGATTACCCTCTGATGCAGAGCCCCCTTCACATGACCGCCCTCCTGTTGGTCTATGTCTTCTTCTCTGTGTACGTCGGGCCTCGCCTGATGGCGAACCGCAAACCTTTTCATCTCAACACAGCCATGATTATCTACAACTTGTGCATGGTTTTAATGAATGGCTACATAGTGTATGAGGTAAGAACAAATGAGAGTTGTTAGCTGACCTCAAACCTCCAGAACAAGTGAGTGATGAAAGCTTCTGATGTGTCTTTCTACATCTAGTTCTTGATGTCGGGATGGGCTACCACCTTCACATGGCGGTGTGACCTTATTGACACCTCCAGCAGCCCGCAGGCTTACAGGGTAAGCCAGTACATATGATCAGGTTCACAGTAAAGACATCAGTGTGTTTTAATGACTGACATGACAACAGATGTTCATTCCCACAGATGATTCGAGTGGCCTGGTTGTTTTATTTTTCAAAATACATCGAACTCCTCGACACAGTAAGGACGCCTGTTTGTGATGCATTTAATCCATGAGTTGTGTCTTATCTTGTAGGAGTGTTAACCGTTGCTTTGCCTTCTTTGTTTCAGTTATTCTTCGTGCTTAGAAAGAAGCAAAGTCAGATCACATTTCTCCACGTCTTCCATCACTCCTTCATGCCCTGGACGTGGTGGTGGGGCATCACCCTGACGCCTGGTGAGTCACTTCTTCGTGTTTGAAGAAATGAAAACATAAGTTTAAAACAATGCAGTGGAGTGACCTAACAAAAAACATAACTTCCTGTGTGTTTTCCCCCTGTCCAGCTGGAGGAATGGGCTCCTTCCATGCCATGGTGAATGCAACAGTCCATGTCATCATGTACTCCTACTATGGACTCTCTGCTGCAGGGCCTCGCTTCCAGAAATACCTCTGGTGGAAGAAGTATATGACCGCCATCCAGCTTGTACGTTCCCTTATTAATAATCTATTTGCACTAACAATAGCACAAGTACTGCAACTACAACACAACCAGAAATGCTGTTACACAAACAAAGGTTTTCAGAGAACCTAAAAAGTGAGAGTCCATTGAGAGCTATTACTAGCACGGTCTGTCACTTTTTGTGGTCCCTGTGGAAACAAATTTTAATTGCATGTTTCACCAGATTTCATGTATAGGTGCAGCATCTCTAACAAATGAGTGTCTTATGTTGTTTCACTGTTTCTGACAGACTCAGTTCATCCTGGTCTCCATCCACATCAGCCAGTACTACTTCATGGAAAAGTGTGACTATCAGGTCCCCATGTGGATCCATCTCATCTGGATGTACGGCGTCTTCTTCTTCCTCCTCTTCTCCAACTTCTGGGTGCAGGCCTACATAAAGGGCAAACGACTTCCTGTCATGGACGACAAACCTGTACAGAACGGCTCAACCAGTGAACCCATTAAGGTGGTGGCCAATGGCAAACACGTCGGGAACGGGAACGCTCACCAATACACCAACGGCAAAATCCTCATTGGAAAAGTAAAGGAAATCTAACCTGGGACTCTGAAAAAGAGAAGGAGGCATAGACTAACGTCATTCATATCTAGTCTCATATTTGGAGTGGCACAGGTTTCAGGGTGCTACTTCTAACCTATAGATGTTTTATATAATTCTAGTCTTTGGTGAAAATGTATGCACACTCTTCAGGATGTGAATGGCATGTTGTGTTTTGCTGGTGATCTCTGCTTACCACAACTGTGTTTGTAAGTTGTTGCAAAAACTATTAACTGTGATGAACACTGCATGAAGATTGGTGCTCATTTTCTCACTAATAGTATTCTTCAACTCAGGTTTGACCCACTACAAGGCTGACTTACACACCACTGTTTGGTTAGCATGGCCTTTGTTGCTTAGGAGAATTACACAGTTTCCACTGAAGACTAGTATGTGTAAATAACTGCTTCCTGAAAAAAAAACAAGTTTCATTGTAAATGGTAAATATTTAGTATTTTTTCTGTTTTTTAATTTATCTTTTGAAATAAAACTAAATTTAGATAAAGGTCTGTGTCATTTGGAAATCACTTACGATGTGTGTGAGAAACACACCGGAATCTTTCAATTTTAAGAAAACAAAAAAACAAATGGATGCATTTATGCATCTATACTCTCCATGTATTCTCCAGTTTGACACTGAATGGTGTTCCATTGTAGTTTTTAAAACTTAAACGTGTTTAAAGATTTTGAGTTCTAAAATCATATTTTTTATGTATCCTCATTGAAAAAGAACACATTATTTAACACTTTTCTGGTATCAGAATTTCTACGTTTTGTGGCTGATTCCAAACCTGTAGTATAATGTATAGTGATATACATGCTTGCTATTGTTTTTTGTGTCTGACATTTGTCAACATACTGTAAACTGTTGAACACATGTTCAATTGAATACGATAAATTAAACCTCTACAAACAACTTTCTATAATTCCCAGAAAATGTGAGTCTGTGCTACAGATAGGACACAAACATTACAAGATACATTTAAAGTCAGCACGTGGTTACATGCATGTGTAATTCAATGTCTGAACTGCAGAATTATTTTTGCCCTGCTTCATCTTTCAGTTGTCCAATCAAAAGTTTTATCTTATCAGCCAACTCTTTCCCTCATTGAAGTATTTTTTTTTTTTTTGCAGTAACTTTAATGTTTATGTTGGATAGAGAAGACTAATCTTGTTATTGTTTATATATAAAAATCTGATTACAATCACCACAGAAGATCTGATAAACCATTTATTTATAACCCGGTTCATGTATACAATCCATGTAAGAGCCCACTGTAGGTTATAAATACATCTCAAAAACATGCTTTAAAAACACTTGAACATATCAGACCTGTGACCAGAACAACCTATTACAGGAGCAGTACAAGAAATGGGTGGTAATCTTTATTGTGAATTAAATAAAACATCTGCACATAGCTATATTATAACATGCCAAATATCCCAAGTCAAAAAACTTTATCTGATGGACTGATGAATCACACTGCTGGTGGGTTTGACCATCCTAGACTTCTTCTTAATGGGATCCACTTCAAAGCTCTTCCACAGACGAATGCTCTCATCTCCAGCAACCGTGGCAATGGTGGAGTTGTCTGGGCTTAGAGTCAAATTCAGAACTCTGTCCTCATGACCTGAAATAAAGAAAATGAGTGTTTATACAGTGAGGACCAAAAGCAGCAGTTTGCACCTCAGTGGAAGTCTAGGCTGTGATGTATAGAGGTGAAACTGTAACTTACTGTTGAGCTCTGCCACTTTGGTTAAAGCAGGGTACTTCCAGATGACAACATTGTTGTGGGCATATCCATGTGCAGAGACAAGCTCCTTGTAGTTGGGTGCAAACACCAGTGATGAGATCTGGAAAAATAAAAAAAATAAAGAGTCGAACAACTACTGAACACCCTTCCAGGGACACCAAAGTGCACTTACTTGGGACTGGGTGTCGAGTGAACTAATGCAAGAGCCACTGTTCACATTCCAGATGCGGATGTGACGATCACTAGTACCACCTCCAGATGCAAGGATATTCGACTGCCATGGACACCAGGCCAAAGCCTACAACAACCGCAGTGCATACAAATAGTGGGTCAATATGCACAATGGCTGAGAAATCACATCCTCTCTTTTTTGTTCAAGTGAAGTTACTCACCTTGACGGCTCCTTGATGATCGCCCCAGCAGCGAACAAACTGGTTCTCGTTACTAACGCTGCCCTCTTGCACACGGGGCCATAGACACACCAAGTTGTCATTGCCTCCACTAGCCAGGTATCGGCCATCGGGGGACCATCTCAGGCCACACACCTCCTGTGAGTGAGTAGTGAGGGTGGAGATGTGATGTTCTGCCATCCTCACATCATGGTGGTGGATGTGTCCTGACCGGGAACCACTGAGACAGAAAGGAGGAATTACATAAAAAAAAATTGACTCCAAAAACAGAGCAGTTGTCGGTAATATTCTTAAAAAGGTTTACTGTACCTTGAGAGAATATGTTCATTCCAGCTCAGACTACTAACTCTACCCGTGTGGCTGGCCATGCTTCGCAGCCGCTTCTGATTTTCAACATCCCATAGCTGAGGAAATACGTACCGTTAAAGACAGAAAAAAAAAATCCCTCAGTTTTTTGCTGTGTGTCATAATAAATTTAGGAGGCGTTGGTAAACCACACTCACTTGAACTTTGCAATCACTGGTCCCAATTGCGAGGTAGCTCCCGTCTTTGGTCCAGTTCAGAGAGCAGACGTAGTCTTCCTCACACTCCAGCTTCATGAGGAAAATAATGTCTCCTTGAGTGGCATTCCACAGGTAAACATTATTATTAAGAGCCACGGCCAGAAGGTTTTGACTGCTCCAGTCAAACAGATTCAAATCTGGAAAAAATAAAATAGGCAATCAGTCAGTGTGCAATACTTGATTCATGGCTTAATTTCAGGGGAATGATGTAAATTCAAGAGCTTATCTTACAGAAATCATTTCTTAGGTCAGGAGCATCCAAAATTCTGTCAGGAGTTGAAGAGATGTATCTGGTCTTTTTGACAGAGGCAGGAGTTGTAGCCTGACTATAAAGGACTTTCAGGTTGTTTTGATAGCCTGTAAAGACAAGTACAAAGGGTTAAAAAAAAAAAAAAAAAATTCTACACAGCACCATGTTTCACTGCATATGTTCCTACCTTCTGGTGCGTTCAGTGGCTTCCCTCCAAGGTGGAGAATTTTTGCATCTTCAATGTTGTATCCATTCAGAGACATTGACCAGACTTTCTTAGCTTCCTTTAAATACACATGAACAAATATCAATAAGTCGTTCGTGCACCACAAGTTTGTTATACAAATACATGCTTTAAAAAAAATAACTTACTACAGCGCCTGGTGTGTTGTTTGTGTCCATGGGCTCATTCTCCTTCGAGATCAGAAAACTGGCAACATCCATTTGATTTCCGTTTCTGACGGGAATGAAGCGGTCGCCACCCATCTTAGAAGGCGTTAGCTTTTTATTTTTGCCTGTGATACAATAAGTAAAATACATAAGTCGTGAATTTTCTACTTCAAATCAACAATGCATAAAACGCTGCAGGAGACACACATTACCTGGTGTTTTGCTTGGCGTTTTTGATGAAGACAGAGATGCATTCGTAGATTTTCCAGGCGACAACCCGTTCATGGTGGATGTGCTACAAGAGCTGGCCTTTCTCTGCCACCTCGCCATGGGAGCGTTTGTGAGGGGCATGTCGAGCTTCAAGATGCTGTGGATGTCGTTTTCAAACCCGAACTGCGCCATGTTGTCCACGTTATAACAGACCTGAGCATCAGCGGGAATGAAAAAAATGAGCGTTAACACATAACGGTGGCTAAATGGATGCTGTTAGCTTTTGTTGTTGTTAGCTAGACAACCCACACCGTCGTCGTTGGTGACGTGCTTGGTATAATTTCCCATTTCATACAAGAGTTGGGAACAATAGTTTGATAATAGATGAAAACAATTAGTGTAATGACTTTGAGTAATTTGCTAAAGCATGCAAGCGACATTTAGCTACACGCTATAAAAATGTACACGGGTTAGCATTAGCTATTAACATTAGCTATTAACATAATGATAATTACCGTTCTGTGGAAAATCAAAACTCAGTAATCCTTGAATTCGATAATCTCTCCGCCTCGAAAAAACCGATAAACACTGCGGAACACGAGTCGCTTTTCTTCCTCTACTCTCAAACACTCAACACCAAAAGTTTGAATTTCGTGTCGATGACGCCACACGATTTAAAAGCCGAAAAGCCGCCCTGTGATTGGTTCATTCGACGAGCTGCAGTTAGCGCCAGGCATTGCTACGGTAACGTTTACGAGACCTGTAATGTGATTGGTGGACGACACCCCTGTGTTGATTCCTCCTCCAGATCTGTATCGCCATCTATTGGTCAAAGAAGATATTACGCTGTTGTGATTATTCACTTAATAAATCATTTGAAAGATGGGAATATATTTGTTAGCAGTAACATAACATGAACTATTATTCAGAAACAAGAAGTTATTAAGATTAAGATAAACTATATTAATAAACAGCGTTTTGCAGACTGCCCTGAAATAAGAAAAAATGACCCAGAATAACACATAGTTGAATTTCACTCAGTTTCAGCAGAATTAAAATAGGTCATTAGCAAAATACATTGTTCTTTTTCTAATTTACATACAAGACAATGTTTTATCATCAAATCAATGATCATTTGTTTCTTGTTTTGTTGATTAAGATGACAAATGATTGATCAGTGAGGTTTAAAAAAAATGTGTAGTTAAAGTGTAAATAGCACAACTCAAAAAGCACTGAGTGCATCATTGCAACATTCAGGAGGCGTGTAGGTGGAGCTGGATATCAGCTAGCACAGAAAGAAGAATGTTGTCAAAGCTCTCATAGCGATGAAGAGACTTAATGCTTTACTAAATATCTCAGGATGTCCTTACTGTTGCCATTACATAATTGATACTCTTTGTTTATCCACAGAGCTCTAAACCTATTTTGATTAACTCAAAGATGACCACAAAGAGCTTTACTGTGCTATTACAATAAAGGCAACACCCAGAGGGAAAAATAGAACTGTATTGGCATAAAATATTTTTAATGGAGCAACAATCTTTAAATGTCACATACAGAAAAAAATGCAAATATTAATATACAGAATGTTTCAGCAGGAATTTATCTACAGACTTCAAAATATTTTTGTCATAACTTGTATATTGTACATTTACATTTACCTTCATACATCTGCCATTAGAGGTATTAACATGTGCAAACATAAGCTTATACATTACTGAATGAGCTTAAATATTCAATGTATTTGCAATAAAAATGCTAGTGTACAGTGTGATACATGCATGTTTAAAGTGCATTTAGGTATTGTGATTGGTTGATCCCAGGAGACGGTTGGTTTGGTTACATTCATGGAGCAACAGGAGGACAAAGTGTACGTTCAACGGTAGAGAGAGGTCCGACAGATCAGCCAGTCTGAATTATAACGTACGGTATCCACAGCCTTTTGTCTCTGGAGGCACTTCACTCATATCTTTGGGATAATGTATGATTGAGCCAATAACACCTGCAGAGAACGCAAATAAGACTCAAAGAAGCAAAGTCAGCTCCATAATGTCCAATTCAGCTTTCACATCTACAGTAATTTGCTGACCTGGCAACTGCAGTCAAAGTGAACCATGATAAAAGTCATATTGTACAATATAACTGGGTGAATATGTACAAGCAAAAGAACACATGACTGAGCCACAAGCACATTCAAATGTAAAAGACTATGCTCATCCAAGGAGTATGTAGCTTTCAGGTCATTTAATATTTAACTCTCTGTCAATCTTCTCCTCAGACTATAACTATAAGACACTAAAGTGAAAACATAAGTGTGGTTGTTTTCTTACCTCCAGGGTGCCTCATACCTAGACAGAGAGTGTGAGAAAGACAAAACACATGACCGTGCTTTATGTTTTCCCATGTGTATGAGATCTCATTCCAAAGTCATGTGAAAAGTATGTGTTTCTGAGGGCAACTGAGGTTATTAATGTAAAGTTGTGGTAAAGATTAATGCTTCCTGCTGACAAACAGTAATGCAAGATTTTTATTTACAGCTGTGAGCTGTGTGTTTATCTAAATAAAAGAAATCTCACCATGGTTTTTGGAGAGGAGGAGGCTGACTAAAATGAGTCCGGTAAACGTCAGAAGGGCCAAGATTGGGATCACAAGCTGAGGCAAAGGAATCTCTGCAACTGAAGTGACTGGATGTCAACAAAACATGCCACTGTACAGACAGACACTCAGGTCGACTCATGCAGCAAACTCATATTATGTTATGCTTTAGTCCATGACATATAGTCAGCTGCCTCAATAAGGCCCTAGTAACATGAATTTATTTCGTCACTAGTTGGGGATGTGCTGTACATTGCATTGTTCGAAAAGATGCAAACAGCCTGGTCATGTGGAGCACAACCCTGCAGTAACAACATGTGATTATTTTAAAAATAATAATAAAAAAACAGGAACTAAATAACATTTCTAGGCTAAGCACCATGTGGAAGACACAAACGGACGGAGTCCCACAACTTTCTAAACATTTCAAAACTGTGAAATATACCTGATGATATACTTGATGGCTCCTCTGAAAGCCTCAGCTCTCTCATCAGCTTCATGCACCCCTCCTGCAGACGGATCCTCTCTGCTTGTTTGCGCTGTGCTTCCTGGTCCGTCAACAGCCCTTTGAGGGTCAGTGCCTGCGGTACGTGGGCCGTCCACACCTCATCATGGTCCAGAGTGAGATACACCTCGCCATCGTAAAACACACGGTCAGCCCAGTGCAGCTGAGAGCCCTCCAAAATGCATTCTCGAGAATGGAGAATGGTGTGGTTTCCTATAGGAAGTGTGATGAAGGTTATTACCTTACATTTTACAGTTGTCACATTGAGTAATGATTTTTTTTTTTGTTTTACTCAGTGGTGAAGTGTGGTTGACGCTGATAAGAGCTGGGAGGACCGTGTCAGCTGACATGGTTTGGATGATGCTGCTGACTTCCTGGCTGGTGCTGGACAGAGCAGCTCCATTGAGGAGAACCTGCTCAACTAGCCGCTGATTTCCAACCACTCCCCATTGGATCTGGACAATAATGGTGTCTAATAGGAGAAATCCAAAGACATTACAATAAGCATCCAATGAAACTGAATTGTTTGTCAGGTTAAAAAATTATTTTGTAGGTCAGTATGCTGTGTGACCATCCTGGCTGTCATTTCACCACTGAATGACATGTGGTAATAAAAGAGGTTTGTTGGTTCTGTGTAAACTTTCAAGCAGCTTGACTGATTACAAAGAGGAACTATCTCTGTTTAATTTCTTTTTTGTTGTCAGATTTCTCTTTGACTCATTGTTTATTTTTAGCTTGTGCTGTGATTTCCACCTGCCAGTTGCTTCAGGTAGACAAAACACAAGGTGAAAACTTATTGTAATGGACCTGTTAGGTATTGTTGACATAAAGAAACCGAAACAACGCAAAACCCCAGTTTATCATCTGTGCAACACAATTCGATCTAACATGAAACCGAATCTTAACAACAGCATTTCATCGCACTGTGTGATATTTCAGTAAGTGAAACAACAGTCTGCCACTGCTGCTCTGCTCCTTCTTCTCTTCGTCCATTAGCTGAAACTAAAAGCAATGCAAAACACACACGCTTCTTACCTACAGGGACAGGAACAGCCCGTGACAAACGGCACAACATCAAGATAAAAATGACACAGAAATGCATCTCTGGCGTCAACACTGTTTCTTTCAAATTCTGTACGCGCTCAAGCGTCGAAAGTCTCCACAGGTATAAATAGCCGGGATTGTTTTAAGCCATTTAAGTGTAACCACGTCCTGCACATCAAATAAAACCTGCGGTGTAACTTCAGCTTCACACACAGTCGACTCCACACCAAACCCGACCCTCCTCTCTCCCTCCCTCTCTCTCTCTCTTTCTGTTTGTGTGTGTGTTGCTCGCTCCACTTCATTGTGTTTATCTTATAACCGTGTTGCTCCTGATTGGCTGATTCAGTTGCACTGTAAACAAAGGCAAAAGGCTTTAAAATTCTTACCAAAGGTTACAACCTTCATTTTATATCTCCTTATAACCTGCATGAACCCTTTAACCTCAAATGAAATAGGCTAGATAGATTTCCAAATTATTATGAAAATGTATTTAAGGTAATTGAATGTCCCTGTGTAATAAATTTCTATTCTTTGTAATGTATTATTGGTTATATCAATAAAATAAACAGCAGTGGCTATTAAACACTGAGCCTAACAATAAGCACCCGGCAACCATAGCAACAATGACCCAAACCTAAATCATCCTGACTTCAAAATTTGTATTGCTTCTAAATCTAGTAAATTATGTAGTGTAGTAAAGTAGTAAATGTGCATCCATTTTTAATGTATTCGTATTAAGGGTTAAATCATTGCTGTGTGTGTGTGTGTGTGTGTGTGCCATCCAGACAAAACATGTTTGTTTTTTCAGAAAAGTTAATAAGTACATCAGCTGATGGCTTGTCAATGATTCTGTTGTAAAAATGTTTAGCTGCTACTTCAGGTAAGATGTTAATGTTTAGGTTTGACAGTCTGTCCTCGTTTACTTATCCAAAAAACAGTTCATGTGTGAATTATCACACTTAAAGCTGAACGTGTCATCAGACGCAGAGGACAAAACGTACCAATGATTAGATATTCTGAGCCAGTGCCTGCAGCATCAGTCTTTCTTTGCGTGCTGTTATGTCATCGGGTCTTGGGGTGATAACTGTCTCGATCTTATGTAGGAGTATCTTTAAAATGGAAGGTATGCAGAGCAGAGAGGAAGTGAGTATATAAACAATCTACTGAGTGCAAGAGACATTCACTTATCCTGCTAACTTCAGAACAATGTGTGCTGTGGATTTACTTTCCACTGTCAGGACAAGGACAAGTCACGCTGGGAAAACATTGTCATTTAATGACTGAAAATTCAGAGGGATTTTCAATACACATCAGATTCCAGTACACTTTAAACCCAGCTCCACCCTGAGACAAAAACCTGGTCCACCCCAAGGACAAAACTCTCAGGGACAGACAGAGCAATGTAGTCAATGCAGTTCAGTGCAGTGAGGAATGCTCTGATCTTTATATTAGTGAATCTAAACAACCACTACACAAAAAGCTGTCACAGCACAGGAGGGCCACCTCCTCAGGACAGGGACCAGCAGTTCACCTACACCTTAGAGCAGCGGTCACTGCTTTGAGGACAAGAATGTCCACATTCTGGACAGAGCGGACAGATGATGTGAAAGAGGTGTCAAAGAAGCCATCTATGTGAAATTAGAAAAACCCTCTCTAAACAGAGGAGGAGGGCTGAGGCATCAGCCAAATGACCACTAACCAACAAGAGGGATCTTAGCCATGTGAGTTCCTCCAAGATCCACCCACAGAGGTCCTGAGCACATAAAACACAGAGTCCCCACTGGAAGAGCAGCAGAACTGCAGAAGCCCCTATAAATTCTGCAGATAAATAACCTCCTAAAATCTGGTTCCACTGCCAACCAATACATTTTATTTGTTGTAATTGTTATTGAGGGTTCAAAGGTGTGAAATATGTTTCAAGAGTAATTATGAATAGACTTATGAGCATGTCAAGCATAAAACACTTTGACAGGTGACATGTTGCATGTGAAACATCTTTGTACAAGTTGTATAATGATGGACATCTGACTAAATATGTATGTATATGTATTTTAAATATGTATTTTATCTTATTGGCTTTTATTGGCTTCTGTTGCCTGTGTCTTGTTTTATTATACTTTGTATACAGTATGTGTTGAATGTGTATTAGAGAAATTTAAGTATAATCGTAGATACCCAGCAGACTAGTGTTTATCTAATTCATATATCAATATGACTTTTCAACTTATGTTTATTAAATAATTGTCTGTGCCAGCTATTTGCTGCCAGTGAGTGCCATCTAGTGGTGCTTTAGTGGCATTTCATGTCATTAGTGTGCACTAACAGCTTGATGAATCATGACACGTTGTTGTAGCTTTGTTGTTAAAGTCCCAAGTGCTTCAAATATCAGTGGTTTAATGGCTGTTCTGAGCACGCAGCAGTTCACACAGCACTAAGCAGCTGCCTCTGTTATCCTTCTGAAGCTGGAAACAGACTTGTGTCTCTGTAGGTTGTAGATAAGACGTGGTGTGTGAATAAAGGCTGTGTTTGTGTTCTGATTCCCGGCTGGACTGAGATGAAATAGACTGTAAATGAATACTGTTACTGTCATGAAGCTCATGCCTTTAGGTTGCAGATATAATTACTGGGACACCAAACATTGGACATTTCCCAAACATTCTGTGGTTGGTTTGCTTTTGTTGGAAGTTTTATATTACTGAGTCTTACAGGCAAACACAGGATGTCCGCTACCTGCTGCGGTACGATTTACATAATAAAAACGTGCTGTTTGTTCTTGCATTGTTGCTTGTTGTTCCTATGGTAATAAACTACTGTAAGTCCAGACCTCTGTGTGTGTGTACTGGCAGTGGAGGAGCAGGGCTCCTCTCAGGTTCTCAGAGACAAAGCTCTATTGTGCTTTCCATCAGGGGATGGAACCACTTCATCCCTGTGTGCGTCAGCACCCCGGTTTTTCCTTTGCTCCTGTGGTCTTGCCCTGTTTAAATAATTCTGTTGATTACTTGACATCAGATTTCTGGCAGTTTTTGGTTCGGGACTGTGATGGGCACACCCTCAGCTTATGTGCTCATAAAAGCACAAAGACACTGGATGACCCATTTGTCTTACACTGTGCTTTAGGGTCTCACACAGTATAGTTAGATGAAAACTGCTTGTTTCATTCACATAGACCTGCAGGTTATGCCAAAGACAACAGGATTCAGGATCATCATCCATTCTGCTTATTAAATCTGTTTTATATTATGATAAAAAGTCTGAAACTTTTTCATTAAACAAAATACTAATGCTGCTAATGGCCAGCAGCAAGGAAACCACTCAGACATTTACGTTATAGCCATTCTCTAGTGGTCTCTCAGATGCTGAAGAAACAAAAAAGTTTCAGAGGATTACAAATCTTGGAGATCATTTCTAGACATTTATATTTATTGGCACACTTTTATTATTAGGTCTCTTTGTGTACAACATTATTGTTATTGTTGATCAAATAGAGTCAAAGAAACATACATCCTTATAAATAGAAACACAGCAACATGTACATTTATATTGTAGCTGCCCTGGTTTTTACTTCCCATGTTGTCAGGTGACATGTTTTGTCAAGTGAGGCTTAAATATGTCAAAGTACGTAAGAAAAAAACAACTTTTCAAAAACAAAACATTCTGCGAAGCTTCACAGAAGCAAACCACAACGCTCCAATGGTATGAAGCAAAATCGTGAAACGTTCACTGAAGTGAGATCTGCAGCTTTTACTCTCTCAATCTGTGGTTATCAAAGGAAAGTCTGTAGAGGTCAGGTATCTTTTCATAGCTCCCAGAGCAGTTCAGGTCACACTTGCAGGACTCGATCATCATCACCATCCTCCTGAATGTCTCTCCAGTGTGGCACGTGAAGAGGACAGGTAGCGTCTGAGTCCTGTGTGGCCTGCAGCAGCGGCCATCTGAGCAGGAACCACAGTACTTTGGCTGGAACTTTTTCAGGCTACGGCAGCCTGCATAGGACAGTTTAACTGGGCGGGTGGCCTTTTCTGTGTGCTTACATTTCTGACCTTTCTGTAAGAGAGGAAAAAGTCAATGCATGTGTTACACATAGCCGGAGGCTGTCACTATGACGATGAGCTATAATGAATTAACATTTAAACAGTACCTTCCAGGTCATCTGTTTGCAGGGTCGGACTTCACACAGCCGAGACTCCTTCACAGGTTTACATTGCGGATTGCTGTTGTTTATCCTGGTGGACACTCCAGTCCCGCAGGACTTGGAGCAGGGCGACCAGGCTGTGGTCTGAATTACACAGTGGATTTTTCTGGCACCCATGTGGACCTTTGGATGACTTCTGAAAACTGTACAGATTTAAACATTTCTTAAGTTAAAACCAATGCATCTCATGCACACGCTGTTATACCTGGCTACTTCTCAGAAAAGATCAAACTCCTCACCTGGTAAAGCCTTTGAGGCGCCTCTCCACAGCTCATTCTTGGTAGCCTGATCATTCTCATGTGGTTTGTCTTTACTGTGCTTCCGTCTTGGCTTCTTGGCCTCAGAGCTCTGGGTCTTTGCTTCTTCAGGGCAGGCAAGCCCTTCACAGCACTGTCCCGGCACCTTGACCCGCCTTGGTTTGGCACAACCCAGCTTGGGCAGCAAGAGCTCATGTGGGCACAGGGGGATGCACCCCACAGTGCCGTCCATGCATGTGCACTGGTGTTTGCAGTTTGGACGGAAAGTTTCTCCGTTCTGGTACATCTTGCTGTTGTACTCGCAGGTTCTACCGTCTGAGCTGGCTGTTGGAGGAGAAGTTTGGTGTGAAATTTTTACAAAAAATTAAAACAGAGAATAATCACCTGGTAGTCGCCAGTTACCTCGACAGATGCCCTTGGCTGAATCATCTCCACCTCCGAAGTTGCACTCTAATCCCTTAGCTGTGTCACATGGCTGTTTGTTGCTGCAGTGTTCAAAGAGCTGCCGTGCACAGACCTTACAGCATCCACAGCCATCCAGCACAAGGTTTACTCCTGCTCCACATTCAGGCGCTTGAGAGGGACACCGGCAGTCCTTCGGGCAAGAGGCTGACACCTGAGACAAGACAAACACAGTCCCTATAATCCTTATCTGCGTGTTTAACGAGCAATGCATGCATGGGTAAATGTTTCCTTACCAATGTAAAGCAGACGCTCACAAAGACAAAGACCTTCCTCATCTTCAGTCTCTACTGGAAATAGATACAACACCAGCGTGGGCAGTGAGGTGGTGGGTGCCTGCTCTGCCTCGTTTAGAGTCTCCATCTCCTTTTTATTCACCCGGAGCAGGTCTGACGTATGTGCTGAGGTGTCCCAAAACTATGAGAAGAATTCCCCTCCCCCTCACATCCCATGTCGCACAGTGCACTGAGAACTTCCACTCTGCCAGTCTGACCCTGTCATTTCTTATATTCACATTTGCAAGACTTTTTCCTTTGTGTAATATTATAACACACGCACAACATCATTGCTCAACTGTTTTCATTGCTGTCAGATGATGATGACATTTTAATGTTTTATAAATCTCTACCCACTGTCCTTCTGGGTGTGATTTTTTTCTACTTATAACATATGTTCAAAGGACCAAAAACTCTTTGAAATACCTGAAATATTTCCTCGTACTCGTAAGCACAGCACCCATTCAGGAGTTTCACATCAGGGAACCACAAGTCCTAATGTAAATATTGAAGCAAAGCTACATATTTGTATGACCGACTGAATTTCTAGCTGTGTTTAGGCTGCTGCATGTTGCCTGTGACTTGTGTTTGCATGTTCTAATCTCGCTATAGTGCTCTCACAGATGAAATAACCCTGTCAGTCACCCACACGTAAGGGCGTGGTTGGTTCAGAGTTTGACTTCTGTTTAAAAAAAGGGGGGGAGACAGGAGACAGGAGCCTCCTGGAATGATTGAACCTCAGGAATTCTTTGTTCAGGCTGAATGAAAAACAGAAAAAAAAGAAAACTTAAGCAAGGCCTGCAGCAACATTCCACTCAGGATGAACGCTGCAGGTTTCTTTGAAATAGCTGCCAGAATAAAGAGCATCCTCTTCCATCCACATCAAAGAACAATGAAAATTTTCAGAGAGAAAAAAGAAAGCCTCATTTCCTTTCATTATAACCTGTGAGAACAGGAGACAGAGCGGAGCAGACTGGCGCAGCCTCCTTCTTATCTAACTGAGGTTACAAAGGCCAGTGTGAGTCAGTGCCAGCTGAGGCAGATGAAGAGCGAACAAGCGTGAGCTTGGTGCAGTCACTGATGCCTGGAAATCGCTGACTGTTGTGGTTTGGAGTGGAAACTTTTCCCCTCCAAAGCTGTAATATAAAGAATTTGCAGAACCATGTTAGGTAAGAGGAAGGTTGGATATATAAAAGACAGCTGGAGGACCACCTCATTCCTGCAGAGCAGCATGTGAATATAAATATTAACATAAGTGAGAACCTCTTTCTTAACGTCAGAGCTCAGGGTGAGACCCGGTGCTGCGTTCAAAGACACTTTGCTGCAGAGTTTAAATCTCTTGTCTGGCTGTATATTTCACAACTTTTCAGTCAAAACGTAATCAAATCAAATCAAATGTGGTCACTCATCCAAACTCCCGGTATTTAGGCAGTAGATGGATGGTTCGAGACTAAACTAAGCTTACCAGGACAAAAGAGAGCAAATGTAAGTTATAAGTGTATTGTACGTTAAATATAAGTTAATTCTCAAAATGATCATTCTCAAAAACAGCCACAAAAATAAACATTTTGTTTTATACGCGCACATGTGGTAACACGTCCTGGGGTTCAGATAGCTCTCATCTTCATTAACTCCCTGAAATACACAGCATCCACCTAAACCTGGACATCCCTGTGACACTGAAGAGGAGGCTGTGGGTGGGCAAAGGTGTGATAAAAGGTTGGAGAAAAATGCATAGCACTGTACATGTTCATGCTAAAATAAAAAAGCAAAAAGCAAGTTAACATAGGCAAAACATGGGTTTTGAAATCTGTGTGGCATTAAGATTGGCTTCAGAGAATGGAAAGGCAGAAATAGGTCCCTGCTGGTACTCAGTGTGAAACCACAGCAAGTGTAGGACAGGCTTATTTTGGCTGTAATGTGAGAGTGGGTCACACATTGTACCACAGTCTGTCAGGTTATGTTTGCATTACATCATTTCCATGTTTCCTTCTACCCTGTTCTGCACTCAGGAGTGCACATTTCTTTCCAATGTAAAACACTATAAAGCCTTTAAAGTTTGTGACACATTCTGTGGTCACCACACAACAGCTCCCCAAAATATGTGGAGCGCCCCCTGCTGTCAGAATTGCATCCAGTATCCAGTGAAGCTGTACTGTATGACATTTTCACACCTCTATTAATATAAGCTCCAATATAATTGCAAAATAGAAAGTACAACAACAAGCATTTTTTTTGCATTTTTCCTGCAGCTTCCTCAGTATCGTTAGTGATAAGAGTGTGTTTAAAGTGTTTAAAGTTGATATGCCAGAAGTCGCACATTAAATTTGGATATTCATATGGAATATATACTCTCATTTTACATGTACTTTACATTCCAGATGTAATGAACTCTAAAACTGAAGAAGTAATCTAAGAGATGTTCACTTTAGGCAAATGAGGTATGATGATTGAGCCTTTGGCCAATATAGGGTCTGCGTCCCAGCCACTAACATATAGATACTGCATCCAGCCACCAGGGGTCGCTCCTACTGTTTTGGATTCATATCAGTATTGTATCTATGCATACAGTCTATAGTATAGACCTGCATGTCTGTGCTGAATTAATAATATATTGTGCTGCAATTATAAATAACAATATAGTTCTAAATTTATGATATATAAGAAATGTATTAAAACTAAATATTCATGTATAATAAATACAATTCTACAGAATGTGTCTCAAAACATTACAAGAGACAAGAGTGAGAAAAACTAAACAATGACTTTATTTGCATCAATTCAGTGTTAGCTGCAAGGGTTTAAAAATGTAAACACTTTACAATGTTAAGGCTTAGCCCAACTTACTGTGTGTACATCTATTGTTTTGACAATGTTTTAACTTTTTTTGTAAAAGAGCTGCTTTGTGTATAAAAACTGGACTGCTGTGTAGGTTAAAGTGCATATGTGCACTGTACATTTTCATTATCCCCAGATTTTTTTCCTCACAGTTGCTTGGCTCACCTGCTGCTAAGGGGTGAATTATAGAGGATTATTGTGTCAGTATTACTGAAGCAGAGCATGGATTGCTTCTGGTGATCGTCCTCTAGGTGCATTTAGCAGAGTGACATGTAGGAAGCTTGCTCAGCCCATAACCCAGAGGTCGATGGATGAAAATTGGCTTCTGCGATGTCAGCTGTTTTGCAACGATTAATGAAACATATCTCACCTCTACTTTCATTTAATTCCACTCTCATTTTGAAGTGGCATCAGCACACAGGAAAAGATGTAAAGAGGTAATTGATCACACATCGCTCAGTGTTTAATGTCAAAACTGTGTTAGCTGTGATGTAAAAAAAAAGTTTTTACTGAGATTTACGCATCTTGTCAGCTGCAGAGGACCTGTGGTTAGTCAGGTTATTGAGGACACAGCTGTTGGTCAGCATAGACAGCTTAGAGTTGAGAGAGTCTTTACTTTTTTCCCGATAACAATCCATATTTTCCTCTCCGACCTTATCTTCGTCATCCTCCTCAACCTCACTCTCTTCGTCGCTGCGTTCATCTTTCTCCAGCTGATGACAGAAACACATGCAGAGGGGTTAAAATACCTTAGGGACAGGTCAACTCTTGGAGCACTTGGTGATGTCCATTTGCTCACTGCATGCATGGTAATTTGTGAATTAGTAAATTAGGAATCAGATTGCTGTGGGTGCATGAACAGCTTGTAAAGCGCTTTGCTTAAAAACTCATTTGCATAGACTTCCAAATAAAAGCAGCCATTTACTGTTACTACATGCAAAACCGTCAGATCAGAGATTTTTTTTACAGTACATTTGAGCTTCACTGCATTTTCTCACCTTGCCATTCAGCAACTTGTAGATCATTCGTACGATTAAACCTGCCCAGTAGATGTGAAGAACCTGCAGCACCATCAGGAGGATGTTGAAAAAATAGTAACAAGGAAAGGGCTGAAACACTTCCATGGACAGGACCAGGGTGGTATGAATGATTCTGTAAGTAACCAAACAGTTTGAGATCAGGTTAACATGGCACATGTGCTGGACTTTACACATTTAATGACATAAAGTGTCTCTTACTTGCTGGGAAAAATCACCAGGCGAGTCAAGAAGAAGACCGCAGCAAACACAATGAAGAGGGTGTCACAGGTTTTCTTCCAGCCTGAGTAGTGGAACATTTTGGCAGGCTACAGGCAGAGGTATTCAGGATTAATCAAAACACAATCGTGCAAATTACTAGATAGCACCAAAATAAAGAACAATACAGAGGATTAGAACAGTACAGTGAGTATTTTCTCTGTGGGGCGAACTGTGTTTAATTAATTTCACAAAATCATCTCCTTTTTTGTAGTTGATAGATGTAGTTTCCAGCATTCAGACAAAGTGTGGACAGGAAATCTGTAGTGACTTGCTCTGCAGAGACTCATTTTATTTCACTTAAAAATGTCCCCACCAGGATCACATGAGTTTCTGGCCTCACAGTTTGAATATTACCTCCAGCAGGATGTCAGAGGAGTCGTGAAGCAGCATGACCAGCGTGCCGACACGAATGCAGTTGGCACAGTAGGAGAAACTGAGAAGGAAGATGGTTGCCAAATGGTGCATCACTTGTACTTCAAAATCCTGGCAAAGTAAACACACACACAGAGAGAGGGTATCTTCTATCACACTTAACCAAACAGAAGAATTCTGTGTTTTTGCAGTCACTCATTAACCACTTGTGTTTCTCATTAAAGCAGAGGTGAGGTGAGTGAAGCATGAAATATCACCACAGTGATCCTAACACCTTCACTTTGTGGAAAATATCCATCCATCCATTTCCCGAATCCACTTTGTAGTACAGGGTCATGGGGGGGGCGGCTGGAGGCTATCCCAGCTATCTATGGGCGAGAGGCGAGGTACACCCTGTACAGGTCGCCAGTCCATCACAGGGAAACATACACAGACAAACAACCATTCACACTCACACCTATAGAGTCACTAATTAACCTAACAGGCACATCTTTAGAATGTGGGAGGAAGCCGGAGTACAGGCACAGAATCCGAATCAGGAACCAGGAAGCCTGTTGCTGTGAGGCGACAGCATGCATTTGTTGTTGAGATATTTATCACTGACCTTCCTCTTAACGTCCACAGGGATCTGGAGGAGCAGGGAGCCATAGAATCCCAGCTCCAGCATATAGTACCAGAAGTGAGCTGTCTCCATGGGCTGAGGAGGACGAGGTTTTTGTAAGTGAATAAAAGAATTTATTCACCATTAACACAAAAACACTACACGCATCAGCCAACAGAGACACATCATTTCACCTAAAATCTTGTTTGGAAATGGACTAAATGTATTTAAATGAACTGAAAACTTTCACTTCCACCATATAAAACAAAAAAACTGCTGTTTTTTCTTCTGTGTATTAAATTTCCTGACAATAAAAATATCAATATTTAAAGGAAGCAGATGTATTAATATTTTCACCTGAACTGGATACTGCCTCCAACATTCCCTGTAGTCCCAGAACCATGGTGTCTGCAGAGAGGAGAGTAACAATTCAACAAGTGTTTACGCATTGATTTGAAATTGTTTCTTGCTATATAATGTCTCATACTCACATCGATCAAGCACCACAATCCAGCTATGAATGCTGTGATATAGAAGAAGAACCTCCAACTGCAAAACAATAAATCAGAAGTGTGGACCAAACAAAAGGCGTTTCATTAAGAGCTGCCTTGCTAGATTAGTCATGTTCTGAGGTGTCAGTGGGGTTAGCAGTGGGAGGTGAAGGAGGAGAGGAAGCACTTACGCAGCTTCACCAAACTTCTTGGTCTGACAGGGTCTGTCTTGGTTCCTGCGCCGTCTGAACCAGGTCTCAATCTGTCTCTGGGATTTGCCACACAACTGCATCAAACTTACAATGTCACTCTGGAACAACAACAGGGGACAAATTATGTAAACAGTTAGAACAAATGATCATTCTATTTTATTTATACTTTAATCATTCAAATGCTGTTGGTGTTTTGTTTACAGCATCCACACTGTGAGACGATATAGTGGTGCTATGTTATGTGTCACAGTGTTCCACAGAACGTGATCCCACTAGCAGTTAATAAGAGGAAGTAGGAGGAAAAAACGAAAACACATTTTTGTCCTAAAAAATGACATAAGCAATCCGCAGCAGATATTTATTATCATCCTATCTGTGTAATGTAAAATCAGAGTAACAATAACTGACTATAGCTGTGCACACAGAGGCCTCACCTGTGTTGGTTGTCTGCTCCTTTGGGTGTAAAAGGACTCCAGGTTCGGGGAGGGGGCTGCAGTCACATGCAATCTATTCTTCACCCCCAGGCATCTGCCCATGGGTGGGGCAAAGAACCTGAAGGCGGCAGAACAATGGGCAGTTTATACAAATGATGTGGGTTAGTCAGGGCAGACCGCCTGCAGGTGTAAACAATGTACAAAATAAACCAGGGCGCTGCTGTGTGTTTGTGTTGTATAAGAACTAAACAGCATTTACTAAAACTGTTTATTGATTACAACAATATTAATTCTCTCTCTCTCTCTCTCTTCCCTGATGATAACAGAGGCTCACGCGCCCACTGTCCCACAGCTCGTATCCTCTTACTAATGCACAGTCTTTTGTATGACACTGGACACTTAGTCATAATAAGTAAATGCTGTATCACACATAATACTGTTTAGTGATGATTGTGAAGGTTTTCTAAATACTGATCTCATGTTTGTTGAGAGTTTGTTGAGTTTGGTTTGCCACAATTCTTTGTGGTGAGGCATCATAACATTACATGCTGCCTGCCATGAAACAGAAAGGATGTAGTGTAGTCTTCACTGCTCTACCTCTCAAACATGTATCGCAGAGCCACAAAGCCCAGAGCAAGGGGCACAGCTATGAGCAGGTCCAGGGGCTGCGGCCGCTCAGAGTCCACCAGCTGCTCCATGTCTCTCCAGGTCACACCAGGAGGAAGCCAGTAATCCTGCCTCCATACGTCTGGCAACAGGTTCATGTTTCTGCGGAGGTGATGAAGAGGAGCAAAAAAAAAAAACGATGACACAGCTGAGCCTCAGCCCAAACAAATATGTTTTCATCCTGGCAGAGATTAGAGTGAGACCCAAGAGGCCTCTGGTTAATTAGTGTGTGTGTGTGTGTGTGTGTGCGTGTGTGTGTGTTATAGTGTCACGTGATGGAGAGAGAGATAATGTTCTGACATAAATTAAAAAGTCAACACAATGTATGATATCAATGTGTACATCAATGTGATATCAAAGTATGTTCTTAACACACAGTCAATACGAGAGTCAAATACACACTATTTCCCAGACTTACAAAGAAAAGAGCAGCACACACACCAAGCTGTGGAACAAAGTGGCTTCAGAGCAGAAACTTACCTGCCAGCAGTTGTGTGATGATGCAGATGATGATGATGATCTGATCGATCCTTCACACAGAAGAATAAAACCCTCTGTGTGATTTTGTGGCAGCTTTACGTGGCTGCTGATGCGCTTCAGTGTCGCTGTATCCTGACGACGACACCACAAGAAGGAGCGAGCCGTCTGGTCATCACTGTGCGAAGGTGTGAAGTTAGGTACGAGCAGGAGGAAGCGCTGGGTTAACCTTTCAAAGTAAAGGCCACCATCAACTCTTAAATGATCAAAAATGTGTGCTCCATGAAAATAGCCACCCAGTCACATGGAGAAAAAAAAAGCAATCAAAAATATACTCTCAACGTTTCTGGGCCAAAATTCGTATAATGATAACGTTCTCCCCTGACAGCAGAAAAACCTTAATGTAACAGTGTACGTGTATATACACGTACAGTATATTAACTGATCGATGTTCTTCAGGTGTTTTAGCAGATTACAGTGAAGGTAGGCTAATTAATACTGGCTGTCACTGAAAAGCTCTGCAGACCCGTTGCCATGGAGTCGTGGCAGCCATTGCAATATAGCAAGCGCCGTAAATTGTTTCGTTTTGTTTTGTTTTGTCAAAAGAATCGACCCATGTGCCCAATCACAAAACATGTTACCTCTTACCAGGGCTTCTCCTTCAGACACCCCGCTTCGGGAGTGTACGGACTGGTGGACTTGTGCCTCTACGACAGATGTGGTGACCCGGACAGATTTGAGTGTTACACAGCAGGGAATCAGCAGCTTGGGCAGCTCAGTGTGAACACTTTAAAAATAATACCTTATATAATTTTAAACTAAAGCAGAAAGTCTTCAGTTTTAGCGCCTAAAATTGTGCTTTTATTTTGTAGACATCCGGCATTCTCAATCAGGATACACTAATGCATAAGTGGCAATGGCTGTGGGGCGTCTCCTGCTCACAAGAACGATTCATAACCAATAAACTGTGTAAATTCATATTTCACTTAACAGGTTGAAGTTAAGTGGGAAGTTTCTTTTGTTTTTTGTTTTTGTTACATTATATTAAGTCAACAAAACAGCCTGGATGTTTATATAACACTTCAGTTTCAGCTTTAATACACCTAACATAATCGGGTTGTATTTATTTCATATAGAGCAAAATGCAGGTAAAACCTAATGTGCAGACTGGTGTGGATCTATTGTTATTGTATCTGGCTGATCTTTGACAGGAATCACGAAGTATATCTGATTACATTTCCTTCTGCTTCATTGTAGTGTACAGTCATGACAGACTTCTCCTGGGTTACCAGCAGCTTTCAAACACTCCAGGATACTTTCAGGACTTCACAAGGTAAACACACCTCTCCGAGTGTGTGCACAACCTTGCTGCTGCTGAGTAAACCTACAAACTTTACCTTGTGCTTGAAGTCTCAGTTTGTAACAGTAACACAAACACACACAGAGACACATTCAGCTGACAGTCAGCCAGCTTATCTCCTATAAGTAGATAACATCACTACTGTTTTGCAGATGGGCTAATCTTTTTCTCTGTCATGCAGATCTGTCAGGCACACAGCTGTGTTATGACTCAGGTGTAGCATTAATGTGTTTAAAGGACTGCAGAGTTTGTGTACATTTTTCAATACACAAACGAATATGATTTGCATAGTGCCTGGGTGTGGGTGCTGCATCCCTGTGTGTGTGTGTACTGTTATTATTTATATTGTTAAACATACATCTTCTACAGTTACAGTTACAGGCCTGAATGCAAATATTTACAGTGAAGCATGAAGACTTTAACATTAGGTTTATATGTCTGTTGTCACTTTATATGTATGTATTCGAGGCAAACTATGTGCAGGCGTTTCTGTGAGAAAGAAAAACGATATTCTGGAAGGTACTGTCATTGTGAAACAGAGACACGTGACTTGCTGCTAAAATAACAGATATAAAATATATGAAAATAAGAGTCACTCATATCAGATGAGCCTTCAACAGCGCTGTTTTTCTTATTTGCATGTCTGTGTGTCTTTTGTTGCATGCGTTTGTGAGAGGGTGAAGGGAGCTGAATGCCTTTGTTGTTTTGTCAGAACTGTCAGAACCCAGTGAAGCAAAATCTGTCCTGTTGAATGCCAGACTAATGAGGTTGGGGGTTAGGGTGGGGGTGGGAGGATTACCCTGTGCTTTCAACTATCTGTTGCTGCCTGGTAAAGTGGGTTGTTGACCCAACTCGTTATGTGTTATATAGTTTATCACCACAGATTATTATTATTATTATTAATAAACAATCTACTCACTAAAAACTATTTGATTAAAAGTTTCTGTGCTCTCTGCAGCCATGCAGGTTAAGCAGGATGTCATACAGTAAATAAATTGATTGAAATGTCACAGCACATGATGGCCACACTAGTCTATAAGTCACAATATAACAGGGGTCTTTGATTTGGGAGCTGCTGCCCTGTTTAGCGATCACTTTTGATATTCTGATTTGCTTTTATGTGTGCTCCCTTTCTCCAAACAAGCAGTGTGCTCTGATAAGGGTCTAAATCACCCTGCTCACATTTCATCTGACTCTCTCTAAGGGCCGACCCTCGTGAATTAACTGGCTGTGTCTCCTTTTGAGCCCCCGATTGATTATTCGATTGATTTCATTCGCTCTAAATCTTACTTATATTGATTTTAGCACAGCAGCGAGGACAGCCTTTGCTCAAGTAAAAGTTTATGTGTGTTTTTATTGGTGGCTGATGTGGTATATATGTGTGTGCAAATGAATTCAAATGAGTAAAAGCAGGACAAAACAACAGCTTTTATTTTGATAATAATAAAAAAAACTGGAGAAATATTAGGAAAATACATTTTACAAGCAAGCGTTTAAATCCAGGAAGTTGGAACACAGACAATAACAGTCTTTTTGGTCATTTTTGTTAAGGAAAGAAACAAAAATATCCTTGATTTATAAAGAGCCACACTTTAAAAGGTTACTGTATAATAAAGGTACATTAAGGAGCAAAAAGACCATTAATATTAAAGCAATGTCAGATATCCTCATAATTCCTACAGGCACTGTTGAACAGATTTGGCTGGTGCACTGGATGGGGCCTAAAGGCAAAAACCAGGATTAAGAGGGAAGGATATCTGTACATGCATTTCATTTCATAATCATCGTAACTTTATATGACACATATTCAGTCAGCGCCCTCCACGCTGAGCCTCCTCTAAGCCTCTTAAAGGGCGGGTGACATGAAACAGCAAACAAAATAGGCTGTATTAACTGTTACGCATTAGCTTTTATATCAGAAATAAGATTTAGGACAAAAAAAATGCTGCAAAGTTCACTTTGAGGTCAGGTGACTCCCTCAGACGCTTTGGTTAATTAAAAGCTTTACCTGAGCATTATGTGGGAGAGCACAAATGCCACGCAGAATCCAGCATGATTCATAGAAAAACCTCAAACCTCCATACAAACATTTATGACATATAGTTCAGCTGCACTTCTGAAAAATAAATAAATACATCTTAGCAGAAATCAGCATCTAAAGTTTACAGCCTTGTCTTTAAATCTGCTGTAACTGAGCAGATTAGTTTAGTCTCCATGACTTCCATGTCTATCCTGAAGCTCATTTCATTTCTCTTTTATTCAATCAGGACATCTCTGGTCTCTGTTTATACGTCTGCCCTGTGATTTATAAAAAATGTGATAGAATTACAAAACAACAGGCTGAACAGGAGTCATAACACTGAGATACTGATTAGTCTCTCCCTGCAGTCACTAGAAGCATCACACCAACCACAGGACTCCATTCATTACTGTAAAATAATATGGATAGAGTACTTCTGGTGTTACACTGACTCCCAGTACAACTGATTCCTTATACAACAAACAAACAACATAACATATGCACTAATATTTTTTTTTCTTTCATTTTTAGGAGCGGTTCTCATCCCTCACTATGCTCTCAGATTCAAACTTCTCCTCCTCTGTCATCTTTACACCAGCGCATAATCAAACTGTCCTCTGTCCAGCCCCTCCTTATGGTCTGTCCACGATGATGCTGGCATGCTGCTGTATGGGTCTAACAAGATACGGACACAGCGAACCACGAGGAAGAGCAGTAGCAGCACAAGGAGGCCAACGAAGCACAGGGCTGTTCCCTGTTCTGGGTGGCCTGCCATGGGCTGCAGCACCGTTGGGCCCCTGGGGAACCCAGGTGGAGCAGGAGAGGAGACCTCATAGTCCACAACCCAGTGGTTTGCGTCGCTCATTGTGGAAGTGAGGGAATGTTTTGAAGGTTGTACTTACTGTATGCCTTTTGCTCTGTGGTCAGAAAGCATGGCTCTGCATCTTTGATTTCTAAAGCCAGAGGCTGTGGCAGCTGTCAGCTGATAAAAGTCCCACAATCCACAGGGCCAGAAGAAATAACACAGTGCAAATCAGTAGTGCAAATTAATAAGCCCTCTGGTAAAACGAGCAGCAAGCTGAGGCATGCTCAATGAGGTTTAATTGGATTGAACAAGCTGGTGTTCATATGTCCCTTTACTGCTCAGTTGTCGCCTACATATTGATGCTCAGAAGGACAACACACAAGCAGCGGTCACTACCCCAACTTCTTCTGCACACTCCTCCAATTATTCGTCAATATTTTAAGTGTCATCCAGTAGCAGCCCTCAGGCGGCCTTTATTGTGATTACAAAGTGAAGTATAAATCTCAGTGAGTGGCTGAAGATGTTCCGTAGATCAATCAAAGTACCCATGGGCTGTTAAAAGAGAACGTTTTTGTATTCGAATCACTTTACTGCTTAAGCCCTGTTGAACGGAGTTAATTCACTGAAAAAAATGGTCTTCTTCATCCTGAGTTACCAGGAACCTCTTCACATGGAAACAGACTCATCAGGAAGCCTGAGAGAGAGAGAGAAGCAGGGATGAGATATAAACTGATGCAGAGTTGCTGAATGGAGGAAAAGTCAGATTGATTCAGGTCTTGGTACATTTCAAGGGTTATAGATTTTTACAGCCACGTTTTTAAAGAGTTCAACAATTACTAGCAGTGCACAGTCTTACTGTGCCTTGTTCAATCTTCTAATCCTTCTTGTGAGACATGGCAGAAGCTGCTGAACTCAGGTACCCCACAAGATAAATAAATCACAGACTGACGACGGAAGTGGAAGATGTGGAAGAAAACCCTTAGAGAGTTGCTGCACTCTTGCACAGAAACACTCTCCATAGCCATTTTAATGGCCCATGGAGCAGAGAGACATTTCCTGGGGTAGGTGCACTCCTTCAGTCAGCAGATTCTATTCCAGGAGGCTTTGTCTCCCTCCTTACCACCCCACTGATCCTCGCAAAGACACATTGATAGCTCCTCTTCTCTCCGGATGATAGGACTAAAGGGCCAAGTGAAGCTTTAATAGAGGACTTGAGGACATAATGAAAGAAACTGCCTGCCTCAGTATCAATTATCAAATGGCCTGTGGTTACAGTTCAGATGGGAAGGAAAGGAAACTGAATGAACAAGACATGCTCAGCAGCTAGTCAATAGAGAGCCATGAAGTTTACACAACAGGACAACACAAGCATAAGTCAGAGTCAGAGTCAGACCACTTACAACAAGGAAGCTAATGAACCAGTTAACTTAATGTTTTATTGGCAGAATACACATACAGGAGCTTTGGAGGATGCATTCATGCATTCATATTTTCTTAGCAAGACCAACAATAAAGTAACCAAAATTAGGTTTGGGGATTTCTGTGTCTGTGTGTTTTAGGTCATCCAGTAGCTCTGTTCAAGGTCATAATGATTTTTGCAAATTAAACAGAGCCGCAAACAAAGAAGGAAACGCAGCTGCACAGACAGCAAACCAAATACGCCTTTAAAGAATAGAAAAGGATGAGCAGCATCAATTTTATGGCTCAGTGATCCTCAGTGAGAGACCAGCAGAGAGAACAAACAGACAAATAGTAAAATGTAAATTAAATAAAATGTATTATTACAGTCTCTATACTTATAAACAATAATAATGTAAACAAAAAAAAGCCTCTCATAAAAGCCTCGAGTGCTGAGTTCTGACGACAGAGCACACGTAATGACATCTGGCGTTCCTCGTGGCTGTAATACCTGTAATACCCCTCATTTAGACCTGTGGATTATGACAGCAGCAGCTTTGAAAATGTCAAGGACTTTTCCAAATAAAAAGAATGTTGTCTTAAAAATAAACCCAGAATATGGGACTGACTAAAACAGCAACAGCATCAGGTGATGCTCTGTGAAGATGAAGAACACGTGAGTGCACATGTTGCCTCCACTATGTCCACTCAGTCCTGTTAGCCACAGCTTAAAGCTTTATTTTTAATTTAAAACAAGTATTCAGCATATGATAATGATTGAAATCAGTAAAAAGTATTCCTCTTTTAAAAGTTATTTTGATTTTTCTAATATCATCTATCAGATAAACTTCATGCAGTGAGTTTAACAGCTTTTATTCTATGTTTATCCTCTGATGCTGTTACACTTTAATACTGTGAAGGCTGATCTCCCTCTAAAAATCACCACCCTGTGCAGCAGATTGAATTAGAAATATAATTGATAATAAGTTAATTAAATCATTTTAAAGTATTGCTGATGTTTCACACAGATAACTGAACCAACATTGCTCATTATATGTGTGGCATGAAGTTACACAACACCACAGCCTGCCATCTTCATTAAGTTCCCCTTTAGCCATGCACGCCCTGACACACACACACACACACAGCAGCACTACAACTTCCACCACATACAAAAGTTCACAGCCACCACTGTCACATCACGCTAATGACTGAAGTACATAAAATCAGATTAAAACTTACTTTGGAGTCAAAGGTGAGGAGGTGTAATCTGAAACGATGATGTGTGTTCAGCACCGCGGACAGCTCCGAGGTCCCGCACCCTGCGCACGGAGCTCCGGGTCTGCTACGTCCCGCAGCACCTCCTCTGTCTCCGTCAGGGGCTTTAAATAAGTCCTGTGACTTGGAGGGAGCCGCCCCACCTCCACCCCTGCCCACTTATGGCAGTCCCAGCATGGACCGCACACATAATCTTTTCGTCCGGATGAGTAAAGCGCCCAGAGCCGTGTGTGGCTTTTATATTATGTAATAGATCTGCGCGGGCAGGTCTGTCCTTGTAGCCAATATGCACAATAACTTTCCATCACGTTTACTGCTGTTTACACCTCAAAATAATCGTTCTGCAACTTCCTTACACTGATGCTACAGAAACAAAAGTTAACAGGTGAGTGTAAGGAAAAACATATTTCTGCTTACACACCCTGTTTTCTGAGAACTTTGAGGAAAGATGCTGAAATAAGAATTTTATTTAAATATATGTACTGAAGTAAAACGTGCTCACTTATTTAATAGTTTAAATTAGTTTAATAGATTTAAGATAAAGGTAGAACCATATGGTCCATCCATATAAATATGCACATAACACATTTACATATTTTTTTTAAATATTTTTATTAGTTTAAATGAACCCATTAACACCTCTAGTCAGACCTTTTGGTGATCCAGCTTTGAAGAGTTACACTTTGTCTGTGTCATACAGTGGTTTGTTTGGGAGACATCATAGACCACATCTATTAACTCATGAACACATGACTTTTTTGATGGATGACTTGATGACTTCATTACACAAGTTCACTGAACCATAAGAAATTACATGATTAAGGTGTTGAGCCAAACAGGCATACTTACATGATTGTACCTGTGGCTCAGTTCCAGATACTCACTGTGAGAAATAATTAATTGACACAATTAAACCTCTACAAACACCACAGCAGATTGCAGTCCATACACATATCTCCCCTCCCTGTGGCCCCATGGGATCTCTCTGTAGATTTAATTAATAGTCAGTGGATTGTAAGACTGCCCTGAAGGGGTTCGTAATCTAATCACAGTGAGCAGTGCTTCAGCAGGCCACCCACTGTGGCCATAATTGATAAAAGTCTGCAGCCTGTAAGGTTATGAAATTCAGTGTTTCCATTGCTATTATAGTATTGATGTAGATGGATCAGCGGGAGATCAAGCTGTGGTTCAGGAAGAGGAGGTCACTGATGCAGATCAGTAGGACCCATGACAGCAGGTGAGTCTGGCTGGTTGTGCACACCTTACTGTAATCTAAACAAACTTAATATTGTTTTAAGTATTAGGAAAGCAAACTGCGTTTCTAGCTCATTAAGCAAAAGTTCTTTCCAACAAACCTACTACAAAGGTAAAGTCTTATGACACTTAAAATAATAAATAAAATCTTCTTACATAATCATGACATTTGATGGTCTTTTTATTATGTAGACTAGAGCACAGCATGGTGTATTTATGGCAGTGTGGCATAAAGAACACAACATATTAAGGACAGAAAGCACTACTCTCTCCATTCAAGTAGGCACAATAAGGGTGCTCAGTGCTCAGGGGAGTATTTCCAGTAGGATGCTCCCAATATCCTGATTTAAAGTGCTTTATTGTTAACTTTCACTGCCCATAAGAGAAGAGGCTGCAGAAATCTACACTTAAAATGTGTCCACTCTCAGCTGCAGCCACAGTTGAGAGAGACAAGAGTAGACTTTATAGGACTGAAAGTGGTTAGTTACTATAAGGCCGTCCACAGTCATTTATCACTACAGACAGCTGTGGGATGAGTTCTCCTATATATTGTCACTGTGTGTGAATTCTATGGGCACATGTTATTTAAAGCCTGATCTATCATCCCTATACTACCAAATCCATAGGTTTATCAAGCAGTGTCAATGGCCAGATCCAGGGACATCTATCAAAGCATGTCAGCTTTGAAATGAGAAAACAAAACACGCACACACTGCATGCAGTATAATTTTCTCTTTGTGGAGCACAGGCACACACATGAATTCAGAGCTGCCGACTCTAAAGAAAGCTTGGACGAAGCTGATCATAATACAGCACTGTTTATTCTGCAGGCTGATTCCAACTCTTGAATTCTTTGGTTAACTCAAAGTAAAAATAATGGATGGTGGAATTGTGTGGCACACAATTGGACACATGTATAACGCACACTAAGCACAGAGATCATGGGAATCATGGGGAAATGGGGCAACAAACAACTCATATTTCAGGTCAGACATGAAACAGAGCTGGATTAGTTGTCACTTTGTAATCTAACAAAGACTATCAGTATGCAACATCAGCTATGAAGTTATACTCAAGGCCCTGTAAGCTGTAAAGCTAAAATGTCACACGTAGAACAGGTTTGTGCTATTGGCAGGAATCATTTTATTGTAATAAGATATAATCAAATAAGTTATGCTGAAAAATGTCATTTTACAATAATAATAATTATTGTTTAGGGCCCAAAATGACCTAAAACATAAATATCTAACGGCTACTGATAAAACGATCTCACCTATTTCAATTTAATAATTGAAAGTGCACAATTTATTTTGAGCTTTGCCCTGACTGTTCGGTTTTATAGCATTTTATATCATGAGCACACACCCAAGAAAAGAGGTGGCATGGTGTGAACAGGTTAAAAAGAAAGATAATTTGGAGGTTACCAGCAAACCTGACATCCGATTTCTCTGCACAAATATGGATTACTTTGTAGAATAATGAAACCGCCTTACAGTACAATCATAATGTATTCAGTCTTCACTGGCACAAGTGCATGTTCACACAGAAAAATGTCAATAACAGTCAGTACAGTAAAACGCTCATTCATTCATGTTCCTCACCACTTCCCCCTTGATGAGCTGCACACATAAACGTAAACCAGTTCAATAAGTCAAACACCAGGAAAATGTGCAAAGTGATCCTGAAATGATGAAGCTGCCTTAATGTGGTCCCACGAAGGCTGACATGTGATACATGTATAATAACAAGCTTATATTAATATTAATCATAGGTACAATACTGATTCTGACTGGGAGCACAACGCACTGCTTCAAAGAACATGCATGGTCCATTTCAAAATACTGTACACTTACTGTAGCTTCTCTGAGTTTACATGGTGCAGTACATTGCACTTCAACATCACAGCTGAATTTCTGTCAGTGCTCAAGTAGGCTATGTTAAAATGTCTTTTGGATGTATTGACTCTTAAGACACTGAAAGCCTAATGATTTCACCACTACTTATCTATTAATACCTATACATCTATGGTGGTTGTATTTAGCTTGTGTGGCTGCAGACTATCATTAGATTCATAACAGCCTCTCCTGCAAAACTTTAAATTATGTACTTGTGACAGAAACACAGAAGTGTGAAGCAATCAGCAGCTTCCGGTAGGTGTGTTTAGGTGTGACTGCAGTTCGTGGCAATGACAGTAAACAGTGATCAAAAATGGATGAAGTAATTTTTTGAGTTCCTCCTATTTCTTAAAAAAAAGTTTCATTGCTAGGAAGTGGATTTGCAGTGTATCAGATAAGAAATGACTCCACCGATTCCACCTCTGAATCCTTAAACAAAACGGGCGTGGGGGACGTGTGCTTTGACTCAGAGGTGCTCTCATGCCGTCATACTCAGCTTGTTGCTTGTTCAGTAGAGCCAGCAGTGTCTCAAATACACAGCTGATGGTAAAGAGGCAAACATTGTGTCTGTTTTTTTGTGGCCTACAGGCTATTGTCTACATTTCTATTAAAAGACTGTAACTCTTGATGAGGCTTCAAAACAGTAAATCATCAACAGATGACTGGGAATCTATCCACAAAGCTGGCAAAGATGAACTGGACCACCAGATGACAAAATACAGGCTTTGGGCAATGGCTGAAAATGTGAGAGACTTGACACACTTACTGTATTGTACCTGACGCACAGGTTTCGGTTAATGTACCATTCCATTCATCTCCATAGGTGAGTATATTTTGTCAGAGGGAGGTCAAATATGTACATCTGCACGTAAACCCTCTGGGTAATGATGGAAAATGGGAGCATTTGCAAATACAGTCTCTGCCCCAGCAGCTTTCTCTTAAGTTAATGTCCATAGGATGAGCAGGCATACCAGATACCGGTACATCTTTGTATTTTTCCATTCTTCCAGATGTGTCCCAGATGAACCTTTCCACCTGCACTTTTGCTCCTCCTGCTCCTCCTCTCCTTCCTCTCAGAGGACTTGCTCGGTGCTGGAGGCTGAGATGTCCAGGAGCCTCCAGGCTGCGCTGGGGTTCAGCTCCTCCTGGTCTCGACATAATGCCCAAACATACATCATCCTCAGCACTTTCTCCTGTGGCAAGAGGACAAAAGCAGGGGGTCAGAGAGCCAAAAAGTGACAATCACAACTCATTACGTCCTATGTTTATATTATTTAACATTGTTATAAATATTGCTGAATAAAACCTCTGATCTTCAAATGCTTTATAGACCAACGTTTTCATTTCTGTTGTTCACTTCCTAGTACTGACAGCATCTATTAGATTCTGGTGCAGTAATTACGAGTTGACTGACCGGATCTCCCTCCACAATGTCTCCTTTGGGGCTGCGGATCACCATGACAACCTGAGCCTGGAAGGTGATTATCAGCACTGGGCCTTGGTCCATCATCTTACCCATCGCAAGCTAAAACCCAGGAATATAATGAACAAACAAAAGAGAAGAAAACAATGAGTTATCGCTACTGCAATTTTGATATTTATTGTACATAAATGAAACCACTTACATCGATGTTGTCAATGTCGAGGATTTGAGACTGGAAGAGGAGCCCCAGAGCTTTGGCCTGCTGGATGGGGTGAGCCAGCTGACTGTACGTCTGAAGACAAGCAAATGTAAAATTACTGGTACTGTATGACAGTAAAAAAGGACTTGTAGAAATAATAGTTTTCTTTCCTTGAACAGGCCTTGAAGCAAAGTCCAAATAATAAAGTCAAATCCACAACAATCATCTAAACACAACAGTTGAGGAGGTGGTGTTTAACTTACAGCTTCATAGCACCAGTCCTTTAACACATCTAGCTCTCCACGGATCATGGCCTGCAGAATATGGACACAGTTATCAGTTCAGTTTTGTCAGCAACACTGTACCACTAAAACAAATATAAACAGTATTTTCTATTAGTCTACATCGCAACAGATTTTCATTCCATCAAAGCACATTCACTGCAATTAGAAGACTTTTACATTAAACTGTGGCAGCCCACTGACTGCCAAGCTCTGACATGATTTAAAATGGAACCGTATTTCTTTGCTCTCAAGGGTACAGCACATTGCTCTGCGTGTTTCCAGCAATCAAGGATTTGAATCATGTTTTAAGCTTTAAAAATGGAGACACAAACAGTAAAGTCAATGTGAGAATCCGTTTACCTCCAGTATGTTGGGGATGATATCTTTCCTACACTGTTTGAGAAAAGAATCTTTGTCAAAGTTGGGGTCAGCCTTCACGATCTCTGTCAGCACCTCTGACATTTCCGTCTTTGAGAAAAGTCCACCTGGAAACACCCACAACGTCAACAGCAGCAACAAGAATGTGACGAGTTTAAAAGTTCACATTTTGTTTCCGCTAGCATTGTTTAAATTCTAATAACTAATAACTCAGAAAAGTCTTTAGCAACTATTACCTAGAAAGCCAGTGACTCTATCAGTTACAGCTCTGGATGCTCTGATTACGACATTGTCACTTTCATCGTATTTCATCTTCATCTCAAAGAATCCTGAAAGAAAAAGGGAACACTGAGGTTAAGATAAACTGATAAATCCTAAATCTGTTCAAAATCATGAGATCTGCACACACAGTATGAATTTAATTCAAGTAAGGCTGCTGCTGCCACCTGCTGCTGTTACATGGAATTACATATGTTACATACACTATAGATGGTCTTTTGCTGTAAATGAGATTAAATCAAGAATATTTAGGATAATTAATCCAGGAATTTCTTACTGTTAAAGACAACATTATTGTCCTTGAAGTCCTTCCACTGCTGGAACCACTTTGAATCCTTGTGGAGAACGACACCCATAGCCTCCCTGTATTAATGTAAAGATGATGTCATGAGATAGATGCACAAGGCTCATGTTAGGTACAAGATATATTACATCCAAGTATTGATAACTGCAGTGGCAGTAAAGAGACACTTACTCATTGGCCTCAAACACTCTAGTGTCGCCATCTGCTCCTTTAGAAGAGAAGTCACTCCTCTTCCTCAGCTGAGATGGAGCCTTGTAAGGGCCAGCATCGTCAACTTCGATCTCCTTCTTCATGGTTTCCACACTCTGCAGAGAAGAAGCCGATTCACATTAGAGACACATTTGCCTAAATGTCCATGTTAATGCTGATAAAACTTAAAAATCTTGTCAGCTCAGCTTGTTGCCTTTGATGATATAAAGCAAATCAGAATTATAAGAGAAGCATTCCACAAAGAGAAGAAAAAAATAAGTGGATCAAACATTTTGATGAACAAGCACTAAATTGTGATGATAACAGAAAAAAAAACAGAAAATATTCTTCCTAAGATGCCAACACTTGGGAATGAAATCTCAGAAAAGATTTGATATGGTGTTTTCCTTTCTGACCTGTGAGATGGCTTTAAATGCACTGGTTCGGCCTAGTTTTTCGCCTCCTTTAGACACATTCTCCGCAGAGTGTATGGCTGTCTTGGCTGCTTCCTCCACACCCTCCTTGATCTTCTTACCAATGTCAGTACGGCTCACCTCTTCCAGTCCCTTCAGCAAAAAAAAAGCCACAGCTAATATGAATTTAATGATATGATTCATTTAGACATTGACCTAGCTTTTTCTCCATTTAAGGGATTTTTGTGATATATCTGACTCTGTGGCCTGAGGAAAATCTACTTACCGTACACGAAATGACAAAATTAAAATCTGTATCTTGACTCATGAATAAATTCTTACTTCAACACATTACCTTGTTGACAGTCTCTGACAGAGAGTCCAAAGCCTTCTTAAAGACCTCTGATGTCTTCACTGTCTCTGCTTCTATAGATTTCTAAAAGGAAAAGACATATCCACTGTTCAGAGGCTAAAGTCTTAAAATCATAATCATTATAATGTAATTTTTGGTGGCTGCTCTCACATATTTCCTGCGGGCCTGCTGGAGGGCATCAGATTCCTCAAGTTTCTTAGCCTCCTCTCTGAACTTCTTGATGTTTTCCTTCATCTCCTGATTCTTACTGAACTCCTGACGGAGATTATCAACAAACCCTCCCAGGAAACCTTTACGCTCTGAAGCATATCGCACCTAATGAGACAGAGAGACATTAAAAATAGAGCAAAGCAGAGAAACTGATTTCCATCCTCCTAAGATGAAAGAAAACTATTTATCACTTAACTGATACAAACAACACTGAGTCACTTGAATGTAAATGGGGAAAGTCTGTGAATACCTGTATAGCTGCAGCTGGGGTCCGGTGTAACCTGTAAGCATCTCCTCTCCATGCAGAGGAGACCAGAGAGCGGGAGCAGAGAGCCAGGCCATTTTTGCCAATCAGCTGCAATGGATAAAAAGCTCATGTCAGCCACAATTAATGTTGCAACACCTTTGTAACAGCTGTCTTAACAGCAAAGTGCACAAATTCAAAAGCTCTTTTTCTGCTGGCTGGTGTGTAGTGTGGTGATATTTTTTCCATTTGCTGCTTTGCTCCTGGTTATTGAGGGCAGTGCCTGTAACAACCACAGCACATCAATTTTGCACTCATCAAACTAATAAATGATTCATTCTGTCCTATGAAATGATCCTTTTTATCTAGGATAAAAATACAAATAACATCTAGGTATTTGTGGTAGATTAGCACACACCCCCACCTAAAGCCGTATGTGATCACACTGCATCTTGATGATGAGTATAACTGGTGAGTGGTTAGTGCATGCCAGTGTTACATCGATTGCTGATCTTCATCACATACTATATTCTGATGGGCTCTCCCCCACTTTCCTTACATGTGAGAAAGCCATAAAATTGTTAGGTGGTGGCACAGCTCTGACTGTAGATCTCCAGCACCTCACCTTATTACACTTCTAGACACTGTTGGACTATTTCATAACCTGTTTAATACGTGACCTTTTCTAAACATTCAAAATATAGGAGGCACGGTGTTTGCTAACCCCAGGCTGAGTACACCATATGATAAGGTATCATAAAATCGTTTTTGCTGACAAAGCCAGCTGAAGTCCCTGGTCACTGAACCTGATGTAACACTGCATGGTACTGCTATAGCATTTAGCTGTCAAGTTTGCTAATAACCAATCACTGAAACAATGCTTCAACAGCTGGCCTAACGCAAGCTTCCAAATTCTTATATTTATGCCAAATACAAGTTGGTCCTGCGCACACACCTACAAATCCACAAAGTACAACGTGTGGGTTTTTAAACGCTAATATTTGTCCAGTATTACTGAAAATATCTGCCGTGTATCTGATGCAACAAGGCCTTTTCAAACGGACATCTCACGCACTATATGAACCAAAAACAACACAGAGAATTACGCTCAAACAAGACGACATGTAAAGACATTAATAACAAAGCCGTGTAGGTTCGCTAAGTCCACCAAATGATATGCAGCAGCGTGAGGAGCTGAAATAAAGGACATGAATGAGGGCTCACCTCGTAGCACCGACACACGGAGGCTGCCATCTTGATCTTGAAATGCGCGGAGGAGCACGTGCGTCCTTGCTGCAGCCCCTGACGTTCCGTTCGACCAATAGGAAGACAGATTGTAAGAAGGGGGCGTGACCATCTGTCAGGACGACATTAAAGGGACAACCCACCCTAAAACCATCAAAGTTGTGCTTTCATAATGACACACACGGTCTAAAAGAAAATAGGTTTTTAAAAGGGAATTAGAACATTACAAACTATAATCCTGTTTATCATTTGTCCACTATTTTTTCCACTTACTCCTTTAGCCGTTATGATTTTATGCTATTTTATTTCATCATACAAATTGGTGTTATAGGCTATTGTGGTTAGTAGACATAAAGCAGGGCAGACACAAGAAAAAGACACAGAATGACACAATGACAAAAACAAATCAAAAACTGACTATATTAAAATTCGGCCGTGTGCCTGACTCTATGGGCCCCATATGAATGGGCAGGTATCTGCTGGCATGCCGATAAAGGGCGCCCCCTTGTGAAAGGCATGCGCGGTGCAGGGACTCCTCCCCTCCCTCTGCAGAGTTGAGAGCTCTCCCTTTCTGCGGGCAGCTCGCCTTGACAGCCAACACTGGCGCAGAGTCTGGGCTCAAAGCTTTACCATATTTCCTGGCATATAGCGACAATTCACACCCATACTTTTCACATATCCTCTTCCGGAGACAAGCTTTGGAGCGGCCTCGTCTAGAATGGGGAACCGAGACGATGAATACGATTTCTTGTTCAAAGGTAAAACAAAAAAAAAAAAAGAAAAGAAAGAAAGAAAAAAAAGATGACTGCATTCCCCTTTACACAGGCTCACACCGACAGAGCTATGCTTCATAGATGCCTGTAAATCTCTGATTGTGTCATTTTTGCTGAGCAGATGTGCGTCTGTTTTTAAGGAGACCGTTAAACTGCCCGGATGATAGTCGTTATTACAACATAATGCTGTCATTGTAAGAGTGCAGCGCCTGCAGCGATATTTATAGGTAAAGGATGCAACACCCTGTCCGCGCTCAGGCTTTTGATTAAACTTTCATAACTCGTGAAGGAGGATTATATCAGACAGGAGCTGACATTTGATGTTTTCCTCTCATTCCTCCTCATGAGCCTGATGAAAGGCCTATTAGCTTCTACCTGATCAATACGATTCATGCCTGATGAGGATGCTCCTCGGCTTATTGACACGGCTGCACCATCGTTATGCATTTTGGTCTGATTATCAATAGGCCTGATAGCTCGGCTGAGATACCAGAGCCAGGTCCGTGTTTATCTTTACTTGGATCCAGAATGGCTTCCTTTGATCGTGATATCAGCTCCTGTGGCACATTAACATCCCGGGCCTGTTTAAGCCAAAAAGGCCATTTAGACGTAACAAAGTATCCTCTGTGGGATGAATAGGGCATCTGCCGGAGGCGAGGGCTCTCTCTCTCTCCCTCCCTCCCTCCCTCTCTCTCTGTCTCTGTCTCTCATTGCCCGAGCCATCGTCTGTGTACCCGGCCCGAAACAGGAAGGGCAAGGCGGCCTGAAACTGTCGATTCAGGTTTTGATGAAGCCTGTTATCAGCTTCCTGCAGCCCGGACCAGCGCGATGTCGACAGGGACAAAGTTGGGCTCTAGTATTTCCTTTTGTCGAGGAAGAAGGAAAACAAAAAGGCTCCACCTCAGCCCGGTCCTGACACCAGCTCAGCCTCAATCACTTCCCTCCTCCATGTGCTGTTAAACTACAGGAGAGCACCAGGATCTGATAATAATGCAGTTAATCCTGGCAGTGATCAGTCAGATGAATCTCTTCAGGCCAGATGTATACACAATAGGTATAAGTATCAGCACAGCAGTGTAAAAATGGCACAATTTCAAATGAAAGTCCTGATCAAAGCAATGTTATTCAAATATTCTTTATATTAGATATGAGGCGTCAGTGTTAAACAGCATGTTGTGGAGCCAGTCTGAACTGCTTCAGGAACAGCTGATAACCAGAGAGGTCATTAGATTATTGATGTGAGAAGAAAAAAGCTTTCTTTCTTTTTGCTGCTGTTAACACACTGCTGTTTGTAAGATGTCATAAAATAAGGTTAGGAACCACTGGTTCAAAATGTAACAATGAGTTTGTTGTAAAAAGTCTGCATCATAAAAGTAAACATCAGATATGTAAGTGAAGTAAAAAGTACAATATTTTCATCTGAAATTCAACTTTAGCAGCATAACATGACTTAGTAAGAACTCAAAATGGCCAAATGACACACAGTCATGGATAGTCTCAAGGGTTTCTCAACTCTACATGTTGTGCTTGAAACGTGGTCAAGGAATAAGATGCTTTAAAATGTTCAGCATATTAAGGATTCTAGTAAATGCATAATAACACATAAAACATGAGCATCCCCACACATACTGTATAGACACCTTCTCTTCGCCTCTTTCTCTCCACAGTTGTGTTAATTGGAGACTCAGGTGTTGGGAAGAGCAACCTGCTCTCTCGGTTCACACGAAATGAGTTCAACCTCGAGAGCAAAAGCACAATCGGGGTGGAGTTCGCCACTCGCAGCATTCAGGTGGATGGCAAGACGATAAAGGCTCAGATCTGGGACACAGCGGGACAGGAGCGGTACAGAGCCATCACCTCAGCGTGAGTCTGCCCGCCCCCTCTGTGATGCGCGGATACATCTGCATGTCACCTAACACTCCTCGGTGTGGGGAAATACTTCAGTGATGGTTCATAATGAGGCAGATTGTTGGGTGCTTTCTACAACAGTTAAAGAGGAAGAGAGGAACTTCTGTTTAGTTAGCAGCACTGAAACTGCAGGGGAAGCAGCATGTTTAAATCATGATGAGTAAGAGACCCTGTGCACACAAGTGCATCTCATAAACTGTAAATAAATACACAAATAAATAAGAATGCACAAAAGTAACTCTGAAAACAACATGTGATAAATTCAGTCGCTGATGAGGATCTGCCACCCACATTTATCCCAGCAGGTGGACTTGCTGCATTTTCATGACAAGCAGTGAGTGTAGACAGTGATTTGAAAATGTGACATCTCATAACTGGAACAACAGTCTCTCTATAGACCTGCAGACTCCCAGAGATTGAACTCATGAAAATGTGTCTCTTTTGCTGTCACAGATACTACAGAGGAGCCGTGGGCGCGCTCTTAGTGTATGACATAGCCAAACACCTGACTTATGAGAATGTGGAGCGCTGGCTGAAGGAGCTGAGGGACCATGCTGACAACAACATCGTCATTATGCTGGTTGGCAACAAGAGCGACCTGCGCCACCTCAGGGCCGTGCCCACGGATGAAGCCCGGGCCTTTGCAGGTAATGGAACATCTGTAGATATTATCCTCCATTTAAAGGTCCAGTGTGTACAACAATTAGTGGCATTTTGTGGTGGCGTGTAGGAGGACCTGTGATGGCCTGACACAGTGTAGAACTTGAGTCAGTGTTTGGTTTGTCCATTCTAGGCTACTCTAGAAACATGGAAGATCTACATCAATTCATAGTTACAGGCAATACACATAATAGACAGTAATTCTGAATAAGATATTTGATTTTACCGAAGATTTATCCTAATCAAACACACTGCCCTTTAATGCATAATAACTTGGCCTTTAATGTACATGTTCTACTATATAATAAATACACAAAGATCATTTTTGCAATTTGTTCTAATTTTTTTGAGATCTAAATCAATGTTTTCTTTCTGCCCCCACAGAGAAAAACAATCTGTCATTCATAGAAACTTCAGCTTTGGACTCTACAAATGTTGAAGAAGCCTTCAAGAACATTCTTACAGGTACAGTATGTTGTTTATCAGGGGAGGTGTGAGGATGTCAGAGCTAACAACAAACATGTTTAGGTAAAGGTCAGCTAAAATTTAGCATGACACAAAAACCTGACTGGTCTGGTCTTGGCTGATATTAACACAGTTAATCATGACCTTTACAGGTAACATAACCCTTGTTTTTAGCTTCCTCTTACTGTTTGTTTTACATGTAGTGTAATGTAGTGTAGTGACAGCAGCATTGACCTACACAATATTGTAGCCATATTTTAACTAGTGAGGGTGTGATTTAGTGCTGTGCCATGTGAGGGGGATGTACAGTATATAAGTACCACTGCACACTAGCTAGGTTGTTTCATTTTCTGCATCCGACTTTCACAATTCTAAGTGAAAACTTCTTGATTTGTTTCCATTTTTGTTCAGAAATATACCGCATTGTATCACAGAAGCAGATTGCTGAGCGGTCTGCCCATGACGAGTCTCCAGGAAACAATGTGGTGGACATCAGCGTGCCACCGACCACGGATGGCCAGAGGGGGAGCAAACTGCAGTGCTGTCAGAACCTGTAACCCACGGCAACTGTCCCCTCCTCACCTGGGTCAATTATTAATTGAAATCCACAGTGTTGATAAGGTTTTTATCTGCCCGGGGGTGTATTGTTGTCTGAATCTTCACTTTTTTAGACGAGTGGATTTAGTCCCATTATGCCACTAACGATCAATCCCTGAAAGAATTGATTTCAAATTGTAATGTGACCCAGGTACAGTCTGCTACATTCTAGTGCAAAAACAGGACTGATGGTAAGCAGCTACCACAGTTAATCACGACAGCATAGCAGAACAGCCTTGCCTGAGACCTAGTTAGCCTAAATATCCCCCCCTGGTTGTCGGCACATGTTGGAGGTCTGGTTTTTAAAAACCTGCCTGTTTCAGTTGTTATCAGCAGTCCTGTTTTTGGGCTTCTCCCTGTTCAGTCATCATCTCAAAAAAGTGGTTGTGGCGCTGCTGACGCTTATTTCATTTTGTGTAAAATATGTTTCTTTTTTTTGATTTTGATAGCTTGTCTGCTCACATACATTATATTAAATTTTACAATATTAAGCTGCCGTGCTCTTGTTTTTCACAACAGAATGACGACCTAAAAGACTGAGCTACAAATTATCTGTCAGAAAAGAAGAAACAGCTCATTTGTGCTCGACAAATGTGTTCTCATTCTTCAGAAAATCTTTTGTTTTGTGAAATATAGGTCAATTCTTCCTCTTAGGCTTCAAACTGTTATTTAAATGAGACCATCTGGGAACTTTAAAGAGGAGAACATTCTTTGGTGGAACAATAACAACTAGACACTGCAGCTAGACAAGTCAAACAGGTGGGAAACCACAGTTTTAATCTTTATCAATGTGTGATGTTATGTTTCATGTAAATAATGTTATGTAAAATAACAGAATTAGTGCTGCAAAATAAATGTAGTGCAAACTACTGTGGAGACTGTAATTTAAACACAGGCATGAGTAACAGACCTTTGGTGATATTGCAGTTGTAATCTATGACTGAGCAGGGACCCTGGCGGAAAAATAATATCAAAAGTTATGAATACTCAGGAAAAGGATCATAAAATCTCACCAATTAATCATTAGATATTTGATGTAGTTCCAAAGCGGATTACTAGAACCTTAAAGTTCTAAAGCCACCGAGCAAACTGCATTTCACATCAACTCCAGGAGTCCCTCATGTTTTTATTGCACAATAACCCAACTTTCCAGGGGATGCAGCAGGAAGACTACAATAACACAAAATACTTTGTTTAGCATGTGCTGCATACATTGATTGACATCTGAAAAACACATTTATTTTTCTTTTTGCATCTTAACCAGCCTGCTCTGACACACTGTGTTTCTGTACAGGTCAAACAACTGTACTCGTAACAATTTCCAACACCGGTATCTCCTCTATTAAAAACTGCATTTCATGTGTGTGTGTGTGTGTGTGTGTAGGATATTACTACTGTTCGTTGCTAGGCAGCTCAGTTAATGAATGGTGCATTTACAAGTGGGGCAGGGCTGTTCGCTAATGCACTTTTATGACAGTAGAACATCGTCCAATTAGAATGTAAACACTTTTCCACACCTTCAATACTATACTGCTCTGCAACAGTTGGAGTTAGTGTTATCCCATATACTACAATCTTCACTGGCTCTTTGACAAGTGTGATAAATACATGATGCCTTGGCTGCTGCCTAAACAGAGAACCGATCTTCTCTCTTCAAACAGCAATGAAAAAGCTTAAAACTGGAAAACTAAAAAGGGGTCAGATTATAGACAAGGACATTAGTATGAGCGACTGTCGCCCTCTACTTGTCAAAAACAAAAAAGAAACAGAGTATTCACAGATAGACTTTGTCAATCTTGATTTCAGATCATTATCCTCCACAGGGCTATTGTTGACCCATTGTTCAAAAACAGCTAAATACATTGTGAAGGGGCATGAGGGAGTTACAGGTAGTGAGTATGTTTTATATTATACTGTAGTAGCATGCTGAATCAGTTATATCCTGCTACATTAGCTTGTGTCTTAGTAATTCATAGGTTTGCGTCACTGTCACTGACACTGACACTGACATAAGGTTGGGCTGGTTAGTCCATTATCCATGTGTCCAGTTATTCACACCCCAGCACCGGCTGTCTGACGACAACTCTGTTTTCATCAGCTATGACTCCAGGAATGAGTTCTTCCCCAAAACCACTGTTTTGTGGTCGGCCAATACCAATGTAGTTTACATCAAGTGCTTCAATAAAAGAAAGCGGAAGGAAAAAGTACCTCTTCCCTCAGAATGGTCCATATGAAGTGCAAAAGTTTATTAATATGATTAATTTTGTTTTTAGAGAGTGCTTCAGTGGGCTTTGTTTTAAATATTCCTCTCTGCACCGCTTAGCACTCATACGATGGTCTCATCAGTCATTTTCTTGGTCGACTTGGTCGGCACAGAACGTTGGGTAGTGTGCGCCCCTTTCATGTCGGGCATGAGCAAGCGCACTTTCTGATTGGTCCTCCTCCACTCCGAGTATAACTGACAGTGATACCGAAAAGACACCTGAGAATGAATGAATGGAAAGCGAGAGGAGGAAGACAAGAGGTGACAAGAGTGGAGGAAAAACACAGGTGTCAATGAAACTGACACAAAGATATACAAGACACAGTTGTGTAATTCTTGCATGACAGGTACTCAAAACCGGTGAAAAGAAGGGCCAAATTACACAGTTGTGGGCTTATTTTTCCTAGTCCTACATCTCTATGGAAACTGAATCATGCCCTTCTCCTTACAGAGTAACAGAAAAATTGAAATCAAATTGCACCACAACTTTAACAGGCCACAGGGATCAATATAATATATATTAAAAATAAATGAAACCTTCATGTGTTTAGGCAGTTTTCATGCATTCCTACCAGCCTTCAGGGATAGAGGTAAATGATTATGTTTCTAAGATGTTTTTAGATTCATTTAACAACACAATGTAAAGAAAGGCAGCCCAATTAAACTACTCCAACTTATTCTCAGCATTTTTCATCAGCTATGCGTGTATGTCCAGGCATGCACTTTCTGGCCAGCAATGGAACAAAAGATTGCTTTGTGCCAGAGAATCACAAGTTGCACATCTCCACCCCAGTACTACAATGTCGACATAATCAAGAGACAAATAAATCTGTGGATAAATGTATGCATGTAGGCAACCTACATGGATAAACGTATGGGCAAAAGCTAAGACAGAGAAATAAACAACTCTGTGCCAGTATCTTAAACACATTTCTTATAAGTGAACAGCATAATGCTTTAGTTACCAGTGTCCAGAGGATGTAGATGGTAAAGAGAGCAATGGTGAGGGCAATAAGGCCAACGGCCTCAATTTTACTCTGCAGCTGCAGGTGGTCCTGGGCTCCCCTCAGACACAGCCACCCAGAGATAGCTGCCAGGGGCGTGATGAGAAGGAAGCAAGCCATGTCGCAAAGCAGCGTGCGCTTCTCACTGCGAGGGCCGGGATCCTTCAGCCACTGAGTACAAGAGCAAAGTCAATAAGTCACATGGTGCTAATAGTCTGTTGTACCGACCTTTGCTGATGATAAATTTACATGATTGGTTACAACAAAATCTGCAGAGAGAACTTGTAAAAAGGTGCAAGCAACCCCAATTAATTAATTATTATAATACTACTGAAAAGAGTTGAATGAGTAAAAGATGTTTATGCAAGATGAGAGACCAAAATTATTGTGCATGATGAAGACGCTGCTTATTGGCACACACTCCCTGTGGCTTAAAATTAATCTTAGACTCTATCGAAGTACTTACAATAATAGCATAAGGCCAAAGAAACAAAAATAATCTCTACTGCTTTAGAGAGATTTCTACTGCTCACTGCTCCACCTCTTATAACACAATACAAAAAAGACAGGAAACATATTAGGCCTCTGACCTGTGTGAGTGGTTGTGGTCGCCGTTCAATAGTAAACTCTGTGTGACAAAGTTCACAGTAGCTGGTGTTGGAGGATGACAGCCACTTCTCCAAGCAGCTCTTATGCACTTTACCCAGAGTACCAGCGCAGTCGCAGGGTGAAAGCAGCGTCTCCCCTCCAGCTCCCTCATGACAAATCCTACACATACTAACATCACTGCACACAAGAAAAAATGGTGACAATTAGTCAAGTTCTCTCTACTTGCAGTACATCCATTGGACCAACATGTGAGCTGATCAGTCTTACCTCTGCAAACTCACGGCTTTGACAACAGTGGAGAGTGGGCGGCCATCCTTAGCCGTAACCTTGGCAATGTACTGGGCCTGCGTGGTAGAGTCAGACTCCTCTGAATCCTTAGAGGCATCGAATTCAGCATTCCCACAATAATCACAAAGGGAGCCAGGTAGGTGGCAGCACCCCGATGAAGACATGGCTCGCTGAGGGTGACAGCGATGAAGATGATGGTGGAAGCGACTTCAAATTGTAATCCAAAAGAACCTGACGTGTTCTCCTCTCCTCCTCCGTCCACCTACAGAGCAAATGCCTTTGTGTATGCTGAACAGGAGACAAAGCATGAGTAACTTTAATTATAGAAGAGTGACTGGATGAGCAGTCTACATGCAATAATATGCTACAATAAACCAGAGTACTTCATATCCAAGTTTCCTGAGGCCAGGACAAAACCTTAATCTGATTACTCAAAACAGAATAAAGTATGTAAAACACAGCAGGACTTCACATGAAAACACACACACAGACACCAGAAAGGCTGACCGATTGTTAGTAAGGTAAAGCAACTGATTTCCAGCTTCTGTGGTCAAAACAGCTGTGGAAAAAGTACATTATGCTGGAAATAAACACAGACTGTAGATGATCATGTCATGCATCACTGTCATTCCCTCCACTGGTCTATATTTGTATCAATGCATCATATATTGTGCTCATACAGCGTACTGTACTCTGATTTGGATTTTAGTGACACTTATACTGTTATACTCTGTACTTAACTGCATTTAATGTCACTTGTAACATGATACCCTCCGGCACAAGAATTTCCTTCGGGATTAATAAAGTCTAGTCTTGTCTCGTCTCGTCTCGTCGAGACAATTCCTTTAGGGTTGGGCGATATTGGCAAAAAAAGTAATCACGATTAATTGTGGCATTTAGCCGATAACGATTAATTTGATGATTAATTGATGACAATTGCACTTACATGTTTTTGACTTTAAATTGCCACATTGTTCTAAAATGATACTGACAAATCATCAGTCAAGTTAACTCCTTCATTCTAACAGGTTAAGCTGGTAAGTAGCGATTAGGCACCAACCAACTATGTTTGAAATATTTATTGATAACAGATGCACAATGCACAAACTGCTTCAAAATAATAATGAAGCAAAAAGTAACTTTGTCCTTCAAATGTTCTTATCTTAAGGTCACAAAGCAGTGCAAATCAACATTAAAATTAAACAGGACAAATAAGTCCAGAAAAAAGTCACATCAGTGATTATTTCAAGGTAAAAAATGTGTGCAAATTAACCTGCGACTGAAATATGTCACACACTAGTGCATGTTTTCACTCATACTGTAGAACAGCAGCAGAAAAAACAAACAAACGGGACAATTAAAAAAACACATTTAAATGTATGTCTGTGCAAATCAACTTGCATTACGTTCTTCCGGTGCTTAGTTTGGTCGTAAGGAGCACACTGACTAAACGTATCGCGGATTCTCGGCTGAGTGGAATTCTTTCCAATATATGCTGGAGGAGACCTCGCTGTTGTAATGTTTTCCTACCTTGCTGTGGAGTCCCTAAATAAAGATCGGAAGGCAGCTTCTCCAGGAGTTCATTCTTTCGATACAGAAAAAATTCGGTTACTATGGCAACAACCAACGCTCCACGCTTCACACCTATTGCATGTCGCGTACGCATGCGCGGCACTATAGACTACAGCTGTAGCCGGCGTTGTGGCCTCGTTGCGCTTTCTTCGGCTTTCTTCGTACTCCGGCTTATGGTGACAGACGTTGAACCTGTATTAAGAACGTGCTGCTCTGCATCATTTAACTGAATACCACTGCCTTCCGCCATTATTGTTATTGTGGGCTCACATGTACGCGCTTGAGGGTGACGGTGAGAGTACGTCGCACACAAAAATGCGTCATCATGACGAGCCACTAATCGCCGTAATATTGGCAAATATTGATCAGTGACAGTTTTTCTGACGATTAATTGCACACGATACGATTTTTGCACAAGCCTACTCCCCGTGAGAAAGAATTGCCACAGGAATGTTGTGTTTATATAGGGAAAATGTATTATGTCATTTGATGCTAACTTGGGAACATGTATCGGTGAGCATGCAAAGCAGTGGCACTTCTGTTCCTGCAACGACAGATTTTATCATTTTAAAGTAACTGGCCACTAGTCATTTCTCAAATGCTCCTTCTATGCAGAGTAGGATGAATATTCATGTCTTAAGTTATACATCTACACCCTTACATTGCAGGGAAATGTTTAAAATGTCACTTCTTTTGATATATGCTGCTACTACAACCTAATTTCCATACAAGGATTAATTAAGTAAATGTTAAACTTAAAATTTCTCATAAGACATCTAGGATGGAGGTAAAAGTATACCAGGCAGTGTGTTTTAGTCAATTTAAGTAATGAATAGATTTAGGTGAATAAAAAGAATCCACTTTCAACATACTGTGTTGGCACAGTATGCACCACACTGCAGTGAAAAGCGTTTGCTCTTCAGGTAGACCTTGGGGACACTGGGGGTGGGGTTCAGGTGATCAGCTAACCGGAACAAACTGTGTGCCCCCACCTGTCACTGCAATATGTTCCCCAGACTGATACTGTCAACAACGCAATCTTTATCTGAGGAAGCACTATAAAAACACTGATGTGTGCAAGAGTGTGACACTTTACAAAGCAGGCACCGATCTAGCTGCTATTGCTGTATTAAAGTGTAACGTTATTTATCAGGGCTGCATCGTATTATTAATCATATTACTTGTCAGGAGAAGAACAGCTCGGGCGGACAGGATCAGACAGCTGGAGCGGTGTCAATCTATATATCGTTGCCTTTTAGCATGATTAACAGATACAAATCCAGAGCTAATTATGCCGATATGTACATGGCTGATACAGTAACGACAAAGTCAAAATTATCTGGACACAAAAGCCCCAGGTAAACTACGTTAGCATGAGCTGACAACAAGCTGACACATGATACTAACACACAAGATCTTTTAATAACGGTAAGACACAAACGTTAGCGTAGGTATACTCACCCAACGGCCTATATTTCCTCGCTGGCCTTGGCCTTGGCCCTCCGTTGGCCAGACACTAGCTAGCTGAGCTAACTGGACAGCTCTAGCTACAAACTATGACATTGACATCTAAACAAAAGCTGGCGATACGAAGCGATACAAATGGCAACCATGTGAGCTGCACCCTCTCCATGGCTGACAGTCTGTCTTCCTCGTATGTTTGGTTTGAAAAGGCGAGAGGAAATGGCTATTCCTGACAGGATTACTAGATACTGCTAACGCGGCTAACAGACTAGCAACGGGCAAGCCTACCTCGGCTTCCCTCAGCTGTGTACTGGTCATGTGACACAATGCTGCCTTCACAGTCAGTAGTAATAATGGAACAACAACACACTACACCTCTTAATCAGTTGTCAGAGTGGGAAATGCAACGTGTATTCTTGCTTAGAAGGAATTAATGAGACATTTAGTGAGCATCTTATGCTAATTTGGATAGAAAGCTGCATTCAAAACTAATGATCGAGTGCGTTTTTAGGTACTTTTGTCTTATAACTCAGTTTATCATCGGATTTGCGCAAGAACATAACATAACCTTAAAGCCAAGCAGTTGAAAAGAAAACAGCGTTCGGTTTAGTATTTTAGTGACTTGTGTGCAGTGTGTTTATAGGGAATAATGACACAAATAAGGACACAAATGCCACTTACGAGGCTCGTTTATAATGCGGTCTCTTTGCAATTCAACGCAACATCAACAACAAAAACAGTGCTGTCTTTTTTATCACTGGGCCTAAAAGTTTCAGTTTCTCTTATTTTCTTATTGTCAGTTGTGGGCAAGATGTCTACGGGAGAACTAGTATTAAACTCCAGCGGAGGACAAAAAAAACATCTGTTGCAGTTGTGTCCTAACAAAACCGCTAGGTGGCAACATTAATTCAACCCTGATGTTTGCATTAAGAAGCAGCTTTTTAGTGATGCTGCTGCTGCTCCAAAGGTGATCTCAATAACATCTATAAATGCAAACGAAATTCTTAACATGACTACATAAACACAACAGCAGTAAACATATATATAATACAAGTATGAGGGTGAATTTAAGTGTTCAGTATGCCCACTTCTGAAGATACCTTGTTATGTTGTTATTCTATGTATTTGCTAGAGTAATGTCTGGCTAATGGACAACAGTTGAAAATTAAATATCTGACAAAGATTGTCTCATTTTTTCAATTTAATTATTCTTTAAAAATCTAATATCCATCACATCCATAATATCCAATCTATCCATACACAGGGACAAAGGGGCACAGAAACACACACAGCTGTACAGAGACAAACATTATCATTCCAGAAAGGAAGGTGAAGCAAGATTGCTGACCACTGCACCACCAAGCCAACTGAAAATCTTCAATAGCAAAATCATGTAGGCAACTTTGCTTAAAACCAAAGGCATTTACTGCTTTGGCAGCATCTTCCAGTGAGTGAGCATGTCAGAGAGAGGGGCTGTCCTCAGACACCAGTCCCTTTCTAAAACCTCGACATATAGCCACAAAGTTCTTTCAGCTGACCGCTAGGAAGACCTGTGTTTTTTCAGTCCTGTGGTTCTGTTAGATGGGAATACTCCAGCGTTTTGTGTCTCCTCCATCCATAGGTCTGATCTATTTTCTAGTTGCTCTCTCTGGTATCTTTTTTGTGGGAAAAAAATACAATGGTGTTTGACGCGAGCTTTAATTTGGCAGATTAATAATTAAGAAAAGTTTAGTTAGTGCTATTTAGTAAGATTAAGAAACCTTTATTAGTCCCAAAATGGGGAAATTGCGTAGTAGCCAGTAGTAGAACCGCTCTTTGTCCAATTACAGCTGGGATAGGCCACGTAAAACAGGTTAAATAATGGATGAATGGTTGGACTAATTTAGTGAGCATTTCCTGTTAATGAAACATGAATTCAGTCTACTTGACCTAGATCTTGAATGCAGGGTTCAGTCAACTTTGGCTGTATTTCTGTCAGCCAATTCGCATCTTTTTGTTCTGTCACTCCCAGACAAAAACTGAGTAATTTTGTTGCTCAGTATATAAAAGAATCTTGAAATGTAACTCTACATTCGAAAATATTCCAATTCTATGTTTCTTTAGTCAAACCAAAAATAGTACTGTCCATGTGTAATTTTTAACTTTAAGGCAAACAGTATCTATTTTTGTTGTATTGACACTTCCTTTATATGCCCTTTGAACTCAAACACTGATAAAGAAGGGGTCCACACATGGTAGGTGGGTCTCTGCAGATTAGTGAGCACAGGTATTGTCACTCACTCAGGGTACATCTCTCTTTCCACTCATCTGTTTTGGTCAAAGTCCAACACAAAATCATGAGGTGCTGCCTCTACTGCTCTGCTATAAGAAATCATGAGACGTGTGTTAGTGGACTTTAACAGACTTTAACACATTTACAATTCACTTACACAGCATTATACATCATACATGCATCCATTACTGTATTTGAGGATAGGTGGATCCATGCGACAGTGTTTTTCTTGACAGAGCACAGATTTAATTGTGACAATGTTCCCACCAACTTCTCTGTCATGATTTTAGTGTTGTGCCACTGCAGGCATTTCTCCTGACATAAACAACTTTTGAAGAAGCCTCAACTGTGCACCTGTGAAGGACTTATGGGCATATCTTTATGTCATGTTACCTTTCCCTCTCCTTATTACATATCATCAGAGAGTAGAAAGTGACAGCTGGAGACAGACAAATTGCATAACTTATTCACAGCGTTTTGCTTTCAATAACACACTGTAATTCAGTTGCTCCACTCACATCTCGTGATCCTTTAAACTGTTTGTAGAGTCCTGATGAGAAGGACACTCAACTGTGCTTTTCTCAGGCTACAAATGTTTATTTATACATCCTGAACATTGTATCATTTTCAGTAGCATGGAAATGACCTTGAGATAATTGTGAAAAAAAATGCACATTCAGCTCCTGTAAAGATAACTTTTATCATCTTTTATTTCTTAGTGTAAGTACTGCTTGTGTTTATCTATCCATTGGAATGAGTGTTTATCAATTTAAAGACGGTCACACAGTGAAAAACAAAATATGAATTTGATATAGCACATTTATTACAATAACATGTGCCAGTATTTATTTAGAATTACTGGCATAATTTAATAATCTAATTTGAAATTAAAATAGAGGTTAAAATGACAGAAATAGGGAGACATTCAAAATTCCTTTAAAAAATATTATTGCATTTATTATTATTGCACAATTATTTATTTAAGGTATTTGAAATAATCCCTCTGTATAAACCAAAGACCTGGAGTCATGAGACCTATATAACCTCACTAATGAAGGACATGACATTATTGGTTTTGGATGTAACAAATGTGAAAAGTAGAACCACGCACATGACTCAAACTTGTCGTACAGTGCAACCAATTACTAAACGGTGTGGATCCGTTCAGGTCCATTATTGAATCACCATCTGACTATTAAGATCAGCTGAGCAGGTTCCGAAAAAAGAAGTCAAGGATCCAGATGCTTCTTCACTGACACTCCAGATTCTGTCAATACAATATTTAATACATTGGATTTTAAATAGGCTAAAAGTAGTTCACTTTCAATAGAAATTGTAAAGGTGTGATGCACAAGGCATTCCTACAGGTGGGTGTTGTGGATATAATAAAATCAATCTTAAATATTTCAAGTACATATGTCTTTCTTCATTAACAAATTCTTAATTATAAATATACAAATAGTTTCCATTTCAAATGTTCGATTACTGGAAACATGATGTTTGTCTACATCAGAAAGTTCATTCTAACATGCAAACTACTATTTAAATAAAGTGAATTAATTACATGTTACAGAATTTATTACACAATAGATGTAGGAAAAGAAATATAACATAGATTCATGTATGATGTACACAAGTGTAAGTATCTAAGACCCCTTATTTCAGTTCCATAAATGTTGCTTTTTGTTATCATGACGGACAGATACACCAGACACTTGATGTCTAACAGTAGATACTGCTGTCTGTCAAAGAATAAACATGTTGGTTTTAATGAGACAGCAACAAAAATGTCCTTGTCCAAATACGGTCAGATCTGTGTCAAGACGACCTAGTCTGAGAGGCCTCGGAAGAACATAAGGCAGGTAGATTTGCACACACATACATTTAAATGTGGAATTGTCCGGTTTGTTTGTAATGTTTTTCTGCTGCTGCTCTACAGTATGAGTGAAAACATGCACTAGTGTGTGACATATTCCAGTCACAGGTTAATTTGCACAGGCACATTTTTTAACTTGAAATAATCACTGATGTGACTTTTTTCTGGACTTATTTGTCCTGTTTAATTTTAATGTTGATATGCACTGCTCTGTGACCTTAAGATAAGAACATTTGAAGGACAAAGTTACTTTAAATGTTTGCTTCATTATTATTTTGAAGCAGTTTGTGCATTTTGCATCTGTTATCAAAAAATATTTCAAACATGGCTGGTTGGTGCCTAATCGCTACTTATACTACTACTACTTATAATTTGACTGATGATTTGTCAGTATCATTTTAGAACAATGTGGCAATTTAGAGTCAAAAACAAGTGCAACTGTCATCAATTAATCATCAAATTAATCGTTATCGGCTAAATGCCACAATTAATCGTGATTACTTTTTTTGCCAATATCGCCCAACCCTAGTAGCATGTGAACAGTGCATGATCAGGGCGGAGCATAGACCGCATATAAGGGCGGGGCGACGTGACGTCACGTGTCAGTCTAACCAATGGCAGCGTCTGTTTCCAGCCTATGGTCGCACAGTAAATACTATGAGCTCTGACTCCTTCCTTCTCACTGCAGAGATGAATGCAGAGGAGACAGACAAGTGAGACCCGCAGATGTGCCATAAACCGTTTGTTACACCAGAGGTGATCTACTGCTATTACTCAGTCCGGGGAGCTCGCTCCTCGCTGGTGGCTCAGACGAGGAAAGAGGACATCGGTGTCAGAAAGGAGGCTGAGCTAACTGAGCGAGACATCAGGGGGGTTTGTCGGCCCACTGCAGTCTGATTCAACGGAGACTCGCCCCACTGCCCGTTAGTCATCGACGACGTTTGTCCACCGACGTGCGCATTTACCCGTAGAGCAGAATATAACGGGAAAAAACGGGAACCGAGCCCGTGTTTGACCCTCTGCCGCAGCCTGAGACGCGCTGCTTGGCAGGGCATGCTGAATAATGAGCCAAAGGGACACACTGGTTCATTTGTTCGCTGGAGGGTAAGTCAGTCAACGCGTTTTATTTGTACATATCTGGTAATCTGTTTTTTTAATGCACTTACAGTTTGAAATGTGATGTGTTTATGTCGCTAACCTGTGAAAGGGCCGCTGCGCGTGCATGTCCTACGAACGAAGCTGCTGTAACACACTGCTGTCACGCACAACTTCCGGTTAAGACTTTAAAATACACGAAGTGGAATTAACAATATCAAAATAAATGTGACACAGACCCTGTTTACGCCTACATAGGACTTTAGTTATACATTGGGTGTTTTGCTCATATTTTTATCGTTTTATTTATGCAAAGTGCGGCTTTTTTTACACGAATGTATGGCTTTTATTTTGATAGCACGTGAAATTAATTTCCGGATATACTGTCTCTGTCGGTGACTTGACTGAGGGCGTCTGCAACAACAGCAGTGATCCTCGTCCTCATTTTAAATTTTACATTTTTCGAACAACGAGATAGATAAATTAAAGGAAATGTCAGGTGAAGTTCATGCTTGTTGATTGATGGAAGGTAACTAACCACAAACCTATCATGCCAGAGATCCACAACATGACCCTGCAGTCGTCCATTGTTCATTCAAAAAATCACTTTATAGTTTCTTTATTGCATGACTTGTCCAAGTCCTGGTAAGAAAGCAGCTTCAGGGAGTAAAACATTGAAATTGTAATTCTCTGATGTCTCTGTGGCTGATTTAAGGGATAAGGCACAAAAAATGGCTACTTTTGGTTAAACGTGCAACCAATGGTGTAGATGAGCAATTTCTTCTTGTTCACAATCCTGTAAACAGGCCTAACAACTTGTTCATCAAAGTTTATTGACCCAGTGGTCAGTCTTGAATTTAATCTATTCAGTATTCAGTTTCTGTGGATCTGCACCAAGCTATTGACATTCAAATGAGGTAATCTCAACACACAACTGTTATCTTTCTTATCAGGGATTTTAGAGTCTGATATCTAGACGCGTTACTATCTTGAATAAGCAGAATCTTGTCTGTTTGTCCCTAAACCTAGAGCTAGAGGCCTCAGCATAGGGTTGCCTCCCACTGCCACTACAGGCACATTCGGCACATACAGCACAGAGCTCAGCTCAGAAAGTAGGCCAAGGGTCACCGCTGCCTGTGAGCATGAATGTGGGTTGGTCTTTTGAAAGGTAAATATAGCTGGCTTTACCCTGTAGAGATCACAACAAGTGGGTGTCCGGATACACTAATGTAGGAAAACGACTAGAATACACATTTATAGAGGCTTCCTATGATTAGCTTTGATAGTCAGCATGTTTTTATTCCAGGTTTGCATGGGTTTGACTGTACTAATGGAAAGCACCAAGCCTCCAATGCAATCATTAGTCAAAATAAAGGGGACATGCCATATCAATAAAGTGGTTAATACAGTGGTATTTGTACAGGGTTTAATGAGTAAACAGTAGTCTAATGTTCATGAGAAATCATGACTTAGAAATCGGTGTTACAATGAGACATGAGACGTGTTCAGTTTTCCTTGTTTGCACAATACAAGCAGCTCAGTGTATGAATGCACTCATACATAATTTTGGATCCACCGTCAACAACAGATAGTGTTACCAGAGATCGGCATTAGACACTAGTTTTAAAAATAAGATGGGTAAAATATGGCTATGTCTTGGCTCTTATAAATACAATATTCTATTATTATCATCGTGCCAAATCAGTCTTTTCCTAACCATGCTGTTATTTTCCCTGTTTCTGCACCATCTTTCCCCTCTCAACACCTCTCTGTTTCTTTTCTAGATGTGGCGGTACAGTGGGCGCTATTTTGACTTGTCCTCTGGAAGTGGTGAAAACCAGACTGCAGTCCTCCTCCATCACTCTGTACATCTCTGAAGTCCATCTCAGCACAGTTAATGGAGCCAGCGTTGCACGCGTTGCTCCGCCGGGGCCTCTGCACTGTCTCAAGTAAGGGTTATTTTTTTGTTCCTCATTTTGCAGAAATACATGAATTTCCTCTTATTAAACATACTGGAAAATTACCAATGAAATGAAAAGTGAGAGTGTAGGGGAATTTAGCTCTGGTTTGGTGTTTATTTGGACTCTGCTGAAGACGTATAATTTCCACTGAACACTGAGGGCAGCATTCCATAAACATTCAGAGGGTCATAGCTATAGGGCTCTGCTCCTGTTCTCTGGTGAGTCCGTTCCACGAGTATGCACAGAGCACAGAATGCGAAACATGTTGCATAATTCACAAGCTGCTGTGTGTAAAATTTTCCACTGCCAAATATTTGCATTAATTATCTTTCAAATCCAAAATCCAATTTCTCAAGTTGACTGTGTTACTTAAAAAAGGCTTCTGACATGGAACCTATTATTGACTTGATACATAGAAATCATTACCTGATAACAAAAGAATTCAATAGATTTGTTTTTCCATATTGTTTTTGTTAAAAGAAGGCTTCCTTCCTGTTGGCAAGTGGCAGTGTTTTCTTAGCCTATTTGTTTACAGTGCTTTCTAAAAGATTTTCTTCAATAACTTGGGACTAATTCCCGGTGTTTAGAGATTGCAGTTAATCTGGGCATTGTTTTGGGCTCAACACTTGTCTTGTGCTGATTAAAACCAACGTCCTAAGTTGTTGTTGAGGAAAAAACAGCCACTAGCAGAAATCTCTCTGTATGGTACAGAGTGAAGAAGGGCAGTAGAGGAAAGCGCAAAGGAAAAACCCACACGTCAGTCAAAGTGGGTCAACATGTGCAGAAGTGCAAGCTGAGATCCCGTGCTGACAAATGGTTTGAGTTTTCGGACTGTGTCAGTCCAAAGCTTTGTGTGTTGTATTATAAACAATTTACATTTTTGAGGACAGAAGAGAAAAAGAGAGTCAAATCTGATGGCCAGGGCAGAAAGACAGTACAGCTACATAACATCACTGGAAGATATGGTGTTTAGAGTTGGTCACTATTTAAGGAAGATGTTAGTGGCCCATTTCATGTGAACAGGTGAAGGTAAAGTATTAGCCATGCTTGTTCTGAATCAGGTTACTGGGTTTGTTGACACATGGACAATATTTGAACTCAGGAGAGACTCGGTAGAAAGGTAGAAAACGTGATAACACCACTATAAACACCAGCAGAATGAGGGCATCTGTCATTTATTTTGGGTCATGTTGATAGTAACCCTGTAATATCAGGATATCACATACTGGTAGTATGCCTGAGAATGTCTGCTCCCTCACTGGATATACTTTGTATTTGGTTACAAACAGATGTTGTGCTAAACAAAAGTTCAAACAAAAGTTGCTAGTTTCCTCTTGTGCTATGCTGCTAATGCTACTTTCATACTGACCTTTGTGCCTAGGCATAAGAGTGATGACCGTTTCTTTCAACTAGCTCTTCACAAGTGAAAAGGAAACATTAAAATAACATTTAGACATCATTAGACATTTATGAATCATTAGAGGTCCATCAAATGAGATTTAATATGTGAGATATCAAGCATGAAAGCAGCTTAAGACCTTAACAATCAATCATGAGTATTTGTGCTTTATATTGTGGTGGAATGTCTAATGTGCAAAAAATAAAACTAATGACATTTTTGCTGTTTTTGCAGGTTAATTCTGGAGAGAGAAGGACCTCGTTCACTCTTCAGAGGACTTGGACCCAACCTTGTAGGTGTGGCACCTTCCCGGTATGTAGAGCGTTATCTGTAATGTTTCAGGTGTGGCATGTTGCTTCTTCTGTTTCACTTTATCCTTTCTGATGGCAAACAAAAAAACTTGGTCTATACTTGCAGGTCCTAACCAACACGAAGAGAACAGATCTATATAATCTTTAGTCTGTAAGATGGTTTCACTCACTGAACCTGTATTAGTTGGACAGGCATGGCTGGTTATCATTTACTTCCTTTGCCTGGCATATACATTGGAGTGTAGGAATGTTTTTGTCATTTGATTGTTTTTTTAAGCTGCTTGCTCACTCAGAGCTACTTAGGTGAGCAGAAATAATCGCAGAACAAGTGGAGAAAATGAATGTTAAACTTGCAACAGATTTGCAAAGGAAATCTTTGATTCAAATCTGAGCGGAAATGAGCAGGTCCCCCCCCCCCCCCCCCCCCCAATTCTTGGCCAATCTGATTAGGATTGTGCAACAGTGTGGACTCTGTCAATCAAAATAAGAATGTAACAGCACCAGCTGTGGCGGCTTTATCATGTGACAGTTGGTGTTGATAAAATGGAGTTGACCTGACCTGTCTAGATTTCCCTAGATACTGCTGCCGTGTCATGTGATCATTTTCATCCTTATCTAGTTGGTATGTTGTGATCTCTGTTTCTGAGTCACAATTTCCTTCTCTGCCTTTATCTCTCCCATCGTGTCTGCTTTGCAATTATTCAGAATTATTCTGTTCCCTGAGTCCACTGTCTGTGATGTCTGGGTGTGTTTATTCACACATGGGAAAAACACCAGAGAATGTGTGTTTGTGTCAGTTGTGTGTTGGAGTTGTATAGCAATGGCTGATCATGACAGCTGTAGTGTTTTTATATATTCTTTTTTATATTTATCATGTTATCTCTGATGGGTGGTGTGGCTTGCCGGGCTACAGAGTAATTCAACCCTGTAATAATTAGTAAGCAACACCCCCACCCCCCAAAAAAACAAACAGACAAAAATAAAAAGATGCTAATGAGTGTGTGTCGACTGGGCATGCTGTTGGCCTTCATTAGCAACACAACACATGTGCAGGCAGCTCAGTCCACCACCATCACTTATTACATATGAGATGCATGCATTCAGAGCCACTCATGCTAATCATCTGCAGAGCAACGTGCTCTTTGAATTTTAAATGAGGGCAGGGAGCAAGGGTCACTAGGTTTAATTCCAGGCAACAGATCTCTCGACTAAATCCTATGATATTGTTTAGTGAAGGGCAGCAAAGTCTTGCTGACCTAAGTTATGGAATATTTAATTTCGAGGTAATCTCTAAATGATATAAAACACAGTGCAGGCATTAATTTTTATTTCTCCATGATTGATTTGGCTAATTGTTTCCTCTGTTTTGCACAGGGCGATCTACTTTGCAGCCTATTCCACAGCCAAGGAGAAGCTGAATGGGGTGCTGGAGCCAGACTCTACCCAGGTGCACATGGTGTCTGCTGGGATGGCAGGTAATGATGGTTCCTTTTTCCCTGACCTTCTGTCTGTTTGTCTGTCTGTTTTGTCTGTCTGCCTGGACAGTTTGTCTCACTGATGGGTTTTACAAAAAAACATGTTAATTATTCAGTTTGTCTTCATCAGTCAGCTGTTCATTTTTCTTTTTTCCTTTTGATCATTTTTTTCCACAAAGTATCCTAGAAATCTCACTTCCCCTAGACCTGAAGCATGCTAAAGTTAACTAATAATGTCTGTTATAAGTAGGCATTACCAAGCTGTTTCATGTCTAGAAACATTAAATATAAACAGTAATCAGTTTATCAGAAAGCACAATTTAAGACTCTCAGGATCAAACTAACATCTGCCGAACATAGTTTACTCTGCAACTACGCCATGAAAGATACATTTACTTATGTTGTAAACATGGTACTGATTAAGAGATAACACTTTATTGAAAACAAAATTACAATCCAGTTATTTCAAAAGGGTTGTATTCTCCCAGTCACATGATTATATATCGTGTTTTTCTCTCAGTAACTGCTTTTCAAACATTTCTGTAGATTTTCCAGCCGACATCTTGATAACGCTGTATCTTCATACCCACCATGACAGTACACATATAAAAGATTACAAATCCTCACATCAGCATTGTCAGACTTTGACAGATGAGACATAGCACTCAGACAAATTTTATGCTATAAAGCTGTAATTTATACCATGGCTGTGCCGTTATACAAAACAACAACAAAAAAACATTATGGTCCTCAAAGTTTAGGTTGTGCTTTCCTCTTCTCCTGGCCCCGTTTGTCCCCTATGTCCTCCATTTATTTATTTTTTTTCCCCTCCTCGCCCCTTTCTCCTCTTTTTTTTTTGATTCTTTCATTTTGAGGCCTCTCCTGAGGACACTGTAAATGGTTTAACATCCCAGTTGTTACTTAAACAGTGTGGTCTGGGTGTATAGAGGAGAGAACACGGCCCCCAAAGGTCAACCGGGGCCCCTGGCACTCGGGCGGACACGTCAGGTAGCACCCCATTTCTTTACACTGGTATTATGAAAACCATGGTGATTTTTTTAAAAAAAATATAAATATAAGACAGTTCATAATGGTTATTCATTTGTAATGATAATACCATTGCTTACGGCAACGTGTTTGCTGCTGGTGTGTAGTTTTAGGCTTCTTTTTCCTTAGTCTTGACACACACACCTACCCCTTCCCCCTAAGCTTTTTCCATCAGCATAGTAAAGGTAAAGTAATGACACACTTGTGTGGATTCTTCTTGTCAGCACAAAAGAAATGCTAACCTTGTCACCGCCACAGAAGGTTGCACTTTATATGTTTCATTTTGTCTTTCCTCATCATTCATCGCCACCATTAGTGCTTTAGTCATTTCTTTTCAAGGCACTACCAGTTCATAAACTACAGGACAGGTGTAATTTCCACATGACATCTTATTAAACTTCCAAAAAGAGATTACCTTGACCATTGTACCACTTCTTTACTGACATCACATAAAAATATCAACATATGTGAATGTGGACTACATGTAGTGAATATGTAGTCCTGTAATTATTGAAAGTGGTAAAATATAACACAGCATACAGACCGTGGTTAGTGAGTTTAACTTTAGCTTCCAGTTCTTTATCAGTACACAAAGGTTAACAGTGTACCAAGACAGGCATATTCTTGTCACTGTTGTTGATATGTAGCTTACAATGGTCAGTACAACAGAGCTAAATATGATCCTGCAGCAGGATAATTATTTCCAGGTCTGTAAACTTTGCAGAAAAACACCCTCTTTAGGCCTCTCCTGCTTTGAATTGTGGGCTTCATTTTGCTTGGAGAAGGGAGGCCGGTCACACTGCTTGATTCAGTCTTTTCTCTTCCAAAAGTTAATCTAAAGCATGTTGTGTCTCTGAGTAAAAGTAGGTCAAACTGCTCTTGAGAAGTTCCCCAAGGATTAGGTCCCTATAGAAGGATCAACAAGCACGACGTGCAGCAGCACGCTCACATGCAGCTCGACATGTACACGTGTACTTATATGCACAAAGTCTTGTTTAGTTTCATTAGCTCTTGATACTTTAGGGCAGGAATGTAAAAAGTTGCCCTACTTGCATTTCTAGGAAAAACACAACGAATAAGCTAAAAAAAAAAATCTATGTACAGACATTTATATAAACACGTTATTGGCACAGAGGGTAGGCACAAATATTACTTCATATTTGGCATGTTTGATAAACAAAAAGCTCTTTTAACTGTGAAAACAAACTTTAATTTATTAAACCAACCAAGATATTTTAAGAGACTATTCAAACTAGTAGTTTATATATTTATTTTCAATGTCATGTTCTTTGACTTTGAAGAGGACTAAAAACTAAAAACTGCTCTTAATGATTTGCTTTCTGGAGACACATTTTCCTCCACATGTAAAAACATCTTATTGCTATTTTAGTTGAATTTATAGTTGTTCTAAAATTGATATTGGTTCCACGAAGGTACTTTGGAGACTTATCATTGATCCATCTCATTGTTTCACTTACAATCACTCACATAAACCATCATTCCAGTCCTTTCACGATTTGTCACTGCTTAACGGCAAGGTTAGCATTTCCACCTGCCTCTCTCTTTGTTTTCATATACCTTATTTTAGTAAATATTCTCTCTAATATATAGATGATAAGACTTTTAGGCCTTTATATTTGTTCTTGTGTTGTAGCTCGCTCTCTGGAGACAGAGCTGGAGTTCTGGATTATGCTGGCTTCTGTTCCGTTATCATTTTCTTTATTCCAGTTGTTAAAGTGGGAATAAAGTGAATGTTAAAATGTAAACTAAAAAGAGAATTTAACATTTCTAACAGTAAATTAGAGTGGGTCACGGATTTGGGCTAATTTTTTGGAGAAAGATGGGGGATGTCTGTTCTTCACCTCCCATCTCTTCTCCTTGACAAAGTGGGTTGGGGTGGGTTGTTGGTGGGGTTTGGATGTGACTGCTGCTTGTGTGTGACTGTGGTACAGAAAAGCCTGTGTCTATTTTAGGGCTTTACTGTAAAGCTTTCACCCCTGCGTGATTGGGTGGGGGACCCCCGCCATCTGAGCCCCCCATATCTGCAGGCTACTAGCTGCAGCGGGGAGGAGCTGGAGGAGCTTTGCCCCTCCCTCGTGAGTACACGCCATAGACGCTACTTCATTCTACTTCCCTCTTTTTTCTTCTTCCTCTTTTTCTTCTTCTCTTCAACAGACCTGTGTAATCCTTTCTTCTTCATGCAGTCGCCTTAACATAGGTCTCTGCTGCATTGAAACACTAGATGTGATTGAGGTCTCTTTGCAGACTCGTCCTGGTGTTAGCTGTTTTCTGCAAATGGCCATGTTTTACTTCTCTATGGTACATCACTTTATCACAGTCTTTAAAGATGCTTTGTCATTTATTAATGACACAAAGTGCACAATTGGCTTAATACCATACATCACAAGCTTTACAGTGTATGTTTTTATTTAACGCAATGGAGGAAGTATTACCTGTAAACTTGCACATGCGCACACTGTGGTATATTGTACTCATTCATACTTACTCAGGGATCTATTCCTTTTTTCGTGAAATTAATTTAATGTTACATTTTCACTGAATACAGACAAACGATTATGTACCCTCTCTACGCTTGGAAAGTAAGGGCTTCTTTAAATACCTCACCATTGACTTTCCACTTGAATAATTAAGTAATCTCCGTTAGACACCATTTTGTTTGTGTCGTAATAGAAGCAGTAACTGTGCAGCTCTAAAATGTGAACAAACACATAGCTTAGTCTAACAATCACAGAAAAGTTAGAAATGTAAGAAGACTTGTTGTGTTGTGACCTGAATTACTATTGTTATGTGTTGATATACTTTTCATTTACACAGGCTTCATAATTGCAAAATATTTTACCACAGTAGCTCATTAATGGTACATTAAAAAAAACGGTTTCACCCTCAAAGGCCTAAAATAAAAGTGCTGCTTGGCCTCTCTTCCCAGTGTTTGTGATTAGATATTTAAACTTTTAAGCTGCTGCCTTCATGCACCGCTGTTAGTTGCAGGAAAAGAATTGTTTTACATGCACCTGAGCAGCATTTAAAATGAAGCAGATCAATATGTTAAATTGCATATGTGGAAGAGAATGCTTTTTGTCTGTATGTCAGCAAATGATTGATGCTAAAGTCTATATTTATTTGATGAAGATATTGTCTAAATCATAGCATCCTGACTTTGAATAGTAATATTAAAGTAAAAGCCAAAGCCAGTTGATCTTGTCTCATGAAGTGCTCGCTCACTGTCCTTGTACTGTCTAGAATAATTAGTAAAGCTGATTTGAATGTGTTTTTCCAAGTGTCTCTGCCTCTGTCTAAACCTCTGACCTTTTCTGACTTTCCCAGGGTTCACCGCCATCACAGCCACCAATCCCATCTGGCTGATAAAGACCCGTATGCAGCTGGACTCCAGGTAAGGAAGTTCAAACCAAAGTGCTGCAAGTCTACATGGTTTTACTGAGAATTATATATTTAAGCACAGTCTCTCTGTGTTCACAGAAACCGGGGTGAGCGGCGTATGAATGCATTTGAGTGTGTGCGGCGGGTGTACCAGATGGACGGCCTGCGAGGTTTCTATAGAGGTATGTCAGCCTCATATGCTGGCATCTCTGAGACTGTTATCCATTTTGTCATCTATGAGAGCATCAAACGTAAACTACTGGAGTACAAGGCCCGTGCCAGCATGGACGAAGAGGACGAGGCTGTCAAAGATGCCTCAGACTTTGTGGGTATGATGCTTGCAGCAGCAACTTCAAAGACCTGTGCCACCACCATCGCGTATCCTCACGGTAATCTACAGACTCAGTCACCTATATTTTTGGTGGTTTTTGTATTGCCAGCACATCCTGTGGAAAAATAGAAGCCAACAACATCTTCTTTATTTCTCTCTTAAATTACAGAGGTGATCCGTACACGACTACGAGAGGAAGGCAGCAAGTACCGCTCCTTCTTTCAAACTCTGCTGACAGTACCCAAAGAGGAAGGATACCGGGCGCTGTACCGGGGCTTAACTACCCACCTTGTCAGACAGATTCCCAACACTGCCATTATGATGTGCACATATGAGCTGGTGGTCTACCTGCTTGGCTGTTAGCCCACCAAGAATGTCTCCTCTCTGTGTGAAGAGGGAGCTGGTAAGCAAATGACTGAGAAGGATGCCTTTTGGCTAGGAACAGTGGGTATGAAATCTCAAATGATGACCAAAGGAAGTCTGAAGTTACTTTAGTGGACCAGGAAGATGATAAAAGAAAAAAAAAAGAAGGAGGGAGGAAGAGCCGTTTGGTACCATATCAGCATCACCCCTTCCATTACCCTTTGTCATACTGCTGGAACAGATAGAGCTCACCACAGTTCACAGAGGAGGTAATGGTTTGGGAGAAAGGACACAGAAACAGATTTTAAGCCAAATTCAGTGGCCTTAACACAGTAGGGTTTTGAATCCTTCTGTTTGAGTGAAGGTTAATTTTTTTTTCCATTTTTGTGGGAGGGGAGTACATGGAGGCAACTAAACTTGATGTATAAGATGAAATCTAAATGTAGGTCAGCCAATGATCTCTGGCACTAATTGTCTGAACAAGCCTGCACTTGCTTCACTGCTGTAAGATGATCCATTGAATACTTTTATCACCTAGGGTGATAAAGAACGTTTAAGTTGGAATGTCAAAAGGATGTTACTGTCGAGGCACATTCATCAGCGTGTCTTTAGTTTACCACCCATCTTTGCACTACAGAAAGCATTCTCCTTTGTACATGGCAGCCTGCCCCCCCCCCCCCCCCCCCCCCCCCCCCACCCCCACGGACGGCCTGAAGCTCGTATGCAGCAGCACACAATGAGACGCAGTGATGAGCTTGTGATGGCCTTGGGGATGGTCACTACAGCACATGCCTCAGACACTAGCCAGCTGAAAAGCTGACTTCCACTCAATGTTTTATCACTCTATAGCTCATTGTGCTTTGTGGTGACAGGCTGTGGTTAAAGCTGGCCTTCAGTGGAGGTGGTAAAATTGAAATAAGGCCATTTTTGCCTGCAGTCACTGCTCAGCACGTACGGATCTTATGTGAAAGCATGACACCATCCTGTCCTTTTTAAGATGTGAAATGTGCGCCTGTCCAAAAAGGTACCAAGTATCTTCTGTTAGAGTGATGCTGCTTGAAACATAATGTGACAGTTTGGGGAACTGTTGGAATAGGAGAATATTGATGGAGTTCTATCACCCCATAGGCCTGTGTGTGTGTGTGAGTGTGACTGTGCGTGCGTGTGTGTTTGTGCATCTGCAGCCATGTTTGCCTGCATGTATAATAAATATCTAGTCCAGATTTCCCTCCACTAACTATTAATCTTGCAAGACAGTGCAGTCTTGAGTATGGAAATGTTCCTGTGTGATCCTAGGAGCATTCAGCCTCACTCTCACATCAGTCCTTCCTTCCAGTGGCTTCCAACTGACCTGATAACATGCACTTTTGTGGCCTTCTGGGGCTTGTGCTTTGCATTTTATTGTTTGAAAAGTTTAAACTTGTACATTGTAAAAGAAAAAAGAAGTATTACTGTATATCAAAATAGTATTTTACGCAACTCTCCTCATAACGGATACATTGTACAGAGTTCTCAGTAGTTGTGAGGGATGTCCAAACATTTGTATATAATATAGATGCTGTTTATGCATATCATTTTTCTCTCCTTTGGCCCATTTATGATCATGCTGTAGTTTGTATTTACAAATGATTGTGTTCATTTTTGTGCAATTGAACCTGATTTGACATGGACTGTTGTTTGTTTTTTTGTGTTTATATATCGTTGTGAGCAGTTATGCAATGCTTACATCAAAACTAACAACATTAATGTAAGCCTTTGAGCTGGAGCATGTTGCAGTCATGTTCCAGTTTGCACAGTTTGGATGTTTCCGTCATTTGGGATGTTTACATTGTTCTTTTCTGTTTGCCAGATTCTTTTTTTGGGATATTAAAATATAGTAGATGTTCCAATGTGAGAGCTCAAGAACAGAATCTTTGCACATCACCATGGTTAATTCATAGAAATTGCTAAAAGAATCTGTCACATAAGACATTTATTTACAAGATCTACTTCTTTAAGGAAGCAAGGTTGTATAAAGATTTATTTGTTGGAAAAAAAATTAGACATGCACGTTTAAATTTTATTTTAAGCACCTTCACAAAATTTCCATTAAATTCTTTATATTGCCCACGTGACAGTTAAACCTCTAAATCTCAGCTGCTTTAATTTCAGTGCACTTATTCACCCAATGAAAGTAATGCACACACAGGTCTCCATGTTACAAAAAGGTATTGTATTATGTTCCAGCACCAAAATCAAATTCATTCATGCATGATGTTCTTGAACGCTCACATTTCTCTCTATGTTGCAGTATCATTTCAGGTGTTGTAACTTGTAATAGTTATTGATTTTCCATCCCCGCTGACTTGTTGCTAACCCAGCCCGCTTCTGGTGGAAAAAGAAACACCCGTAAAACACTAATAGCTTTTGTGTATGTCCATAGCCTTGTTTGCTGTAATACTTGAGGTCAAATTACCAAAATGTGACATGATCAAACAACTGGACGAACAAAGTGTCTGTATGCAATTCACTGTCTTTACATTATATCGTTGGACAGCATGCAGCCTCCAGCAGGGGTGAATGAAACCTACAACATTGCTTATTTGTTTTTATTTTGCCAGCTCAGTCATTGATGTTTGTTTTTTAAAACAAAAATGTAAATAAAAATTCATTTGCAAATAAACTTGTTTTTCTTTTCACACTCTATTTGCCTTGTACTGTGCAAAGCCCTTTTCATTACATAAATTCTGAAAGAAGAAGTGCAGAAAAAATAGTTTCCACTTATTTCTTACACCAAACACAGACTTTAACAGTCAGTGAATTGAAACTAACTACTGGTGTTACAAGCAAGGAGATGTGCGTGTGTGTTTTAATACATGTGCATTGCAACAAAACATGACACTATAATTTAAAAAAACCATAAAGACATAAGATGATGCCTATTTGCCTATTTGTATTTACCTGCTTTCCCCACTAGGAGGAGCCAAACTTCTTCTGATAGAAATCATGAGTGCAGTATACTGTAATATACTGAAATTGTGTCACGACTGACATTTAATTTCAAACTATTTCAAACGAAGAAGTATAAAAATGTTTCTTTCTTCTCCAAGTTGTACATGAGGCCTCTTTGCAGGAGGACAAATAATGACTTTATAATAGGCTTAATTATAATGCTGAATTTTTGAGGGCCAAAAAACATTGATTTTTGTTTACACCTCTGTAATGCTATAATGTTTAATAAACACAGAAGAATCGATCTTTAAATGTGTGAAGTGGGATATTGGAATAATCCATCATCACACATGTAGTGGCTGGAGCAGTGACTTATATTTTAAAAAATGACTCCAAGACATTCGCTGGTATTGATTTTTCAGTGCAGCTGTTTGGGTTGTTCAGCACAAAAGGATGAGTTCCCCATTACAACTCGATGCAGATCAATCAGCTCTTCTCTGGTTCACTTAAACACAACAGACTGACTTCCAGGTGCTACAGTTCACTGATTCTTCTGGTTATATTACAGTTGATGCCAACATAATAGCCCGCATATTCTGTTAGTAGGCTCATAAATGTTCAGATGTAAACCACAATAGAAAATTGATACAAGAACACACACATAAAGCATGAGGAGGACGATACCTTCACGTACTGTCGGAATTCTGTGACACCCATTTTAAAGTTAAACTAGAACATAACATGGACACAGTACTGAACATTTTGGGAACTATTTGTGCAATAAAATTTAGGGAGGCCGTTTAAGTGTAAGGTCTAAAGGAAAGTGAAGTAGACTACAGGTGAACTGATACTGGCTAAGGAATATACTCACTGCTGACAAAGCAGTGTCAGCTGCTGTGACAGCAGAGCAACCGTCAGGAGAGTGTCAGCAATATATTCTCAGGAAAAGGACAGAACAGAAAACACATGTAAAGGGGGAGGAGGGGAAAAAAAGAAAACGTCTCTATCAATTTCACAAAAGGACAGTCATGGTACAGGCATTATAATTTGGAAAAAGGCCCTTGGTTTAAGCCTACCATGTGAATACATATAATGTATTTAAATAGTTGAACAATTAAGCTACGTGGGTGGCTGTATTACCATTATAATTGTTGCATATTAATAATAAATGTCTCATTAAAATATATGTATATATTAATTATGTTATTATTATTATGTTTTTCTAGGCCATATTTGTTTATTTATTATATATAAACAAATATTTTCATATTTGTTTATATATACTTGTTTTTTACGTACTTCGGGTACTTAATAATTTCACTGCACAACTACACTGTAATTTCGTGTGTTAATAATCCTGAATTGAGCTGATTAATTTTCTACTTTTCAAGGTATTAGCCTCTAGGGGAACTACGAGCAGTCCATGAACGCACCATCCGAGCTAGACCAATAGCGTCTAAGCTGAAAGCTGCGTGAAGGTGGAAGCGACCAATCAGCGCTCGCTCTGTGGAGTAAACGGACACAGAGCATCGGCTCCCCTGGCTGCCTGGATGTGACGAGCTGCTGTTTACTGCAACAAAGAAAGCGTCGTTACATCGATGAAACATTTTATAACAGCACCGGAATAACGTTATTGTCAAGAGCGGAGAAGAGGAGAGGCATCGGTTCTTATTGTCCTGCTGAGAACTTCCCAGAAAGAAGTATCGTTTGGTGGCGAGTTGAGTTTCTGTTCGGTGAGTGTTTCTATGTTTACACCGGATGAGCAGCCCACAGGATTTGGAGCACTGGGTTAGGTGTACTTAGTGTCAGGAAGGAGCAGACTGCAGCTGAGCTTTCAACGACAAAAGTATTTTCTGTGTACTTTGGAGCGTGGATTGTTTGTATGAAATATGATCGAATATACATTTTGTAATATATTTCTGGTTAATGAGGGTTTCCATCCTTTTGCTCGGAGTGTAGCTTTATTAAAGTTTTCTTCGAGCACGAGTAAAATGTTGTGTAGGTAGTTTTGTGTGTGTGAGACATCTCCCTGTTAACACTAATGCTCCTCTATGCTCAGACATCACAATGTGATGGAAAGTCTGGTTGAATTCATATCTGTGCGGACTCAGGTGTCAGAGGATGGATGCATTAAAAGCAGTAAATCACTTTAACATTTGAGAGTGGTTCATCTTAACAGAACCATCACAGCAAATGTGACAGCAGTTTCATCCCAGAAAGTCAGTGGCATCCTTTGTGTTCCCCATGAATGATCCGATTCCTGTCTGACTCCACCTTGACAGTCACTAAGCATAGAGGGGTAAGGTGACAAGGACATGGAAGATGGAGAGCAGATGGTAAGAACAAGGAGGGGAGGAGAAACAGAGATGGAGTAAGTAAAAAGAGAAGAGGGATAAGAAAAAAAAAGACACGCATGTGCCTGGTGCAGTTTCTCTTCATTTGGTTTACTAATAAGAAAAAAAAGTGTTTCTGCATGAATTGGTGTTTGGAGGAGACTGCTTGTTGATGGATGACCTGTCAACAAAAGGGAGGGGCAGTGAAGTGCAGTGGGTGAGTGGGTGGGATCCAGAGCTAGAGTAGGAGGAAGGGACGGAGCATTGTAATAGTGACAGGAGGTCATTTATCTGTCTGCTGGATCGGACCAGCCAGTCACTATGGGAGATCAGCTGGTTCACAGCATCTCTCTTCACCAGCTGCACCTCTTTTGTTCCTGCTCTTCTTCTTTCTGTTCATACATTTCTTCTGCTTCCATGGCACTTCCTGCAGTGCCTACCTCAGGTGTTCCTTTACAACTTCCAGCCCGTCCTAACACTGGCTCTGCCTGCTTCTCTTTCCACTTAACAGTCCAGTTTACTTTCAGCCACAGTGCATCGGCTCACACCTAAGCTTATTTTCAGTACAATTTATGATGCACATGCTTAAATTGATCTCTGATGTTTCTGCTGCTTTTAGTGTCGGAGCATCACTTGACACGTTTTGCTGTTTCAATTGATATTTCAGCTGCTCCTCAAAGACACCTCATTAATTTTGTTGCCCTGTCTGTTGCTTCAGCTGAAGCTAAAATTTGCATCGTTTTTATCACACTTTTGACACGTCATCTGTATTCATTTCCTACTTTTTCACAGACGCTGCACATCAACAGAAAGTTTAACTTCAACTGAAATGCTTTGAACAGATACACTTCATCCTCTGTCGCCTGTTAGGATTTAAGTGACACTTCAAGTATTTAAAGCATTTTATCTGTTTACACCGGCTCATGTGAGGTTACATTTCTCTCAGAAGATCTCTCTTTTTGTACAGCCTCTACATTTTCTCTCTCTCAGTGTCCTTCAGCTCTCTCTCTCTCTCTGTATAATCGTTCTCTCTTTATTTCATGCTTTTCTCCTCCCCTTTTTAAAAATCTGCCCTTTATCCATCCAGAGGGACTCATAAGCAGCGTTATGAATCAGTGTGAGGACAGAGGCAGATGAGATTCAGCTTGCAGGGCAGATAAGGATTTTTAACTCGGCTGTGTCTTATCACACCCTGTCACTGCTCTTTAAAATGAACAGATACGGCCTGGCGTTCTCTATGGAGTGGTAAAACTCCCCAGATTGAGATAGTAAATTTCTGTCCGAATCACGTTGGAGTAATCCCTCTGGAGAAGGGTGCCAGTGATGTCAGAGCACTATTTTTAAATGCAGTGACTTTTCTGGCAAATCTCAAAGCCTACAACATGCGCGGGAGTTGACACTGTGTAATTTATCACGCATCAATTAATCAACATCTTGGCCACCAAACAAAACTGGTAATCTGATTTCATTTCCATTCTCGCCGGTTACTGGACATATTGCTCATCTGCATCCTGCTCAGCGCCAAACGTGTCGCCGTGCTCATCATTCAGTGACACACGAGGCGATCTGGTGCCAAAACAGGCTGCATTTTGTTGTCAGTGTGAGCTTTCCATCAGCCATCATTATTTTTAATTACTTTATTTCCCCGCCTCTCCTACTGTGTTTGTTGTGTACCACAGCAGAGTACCACAGGAAGCAAGCACTCACAGGAAGCAGACTCTAAGATGCGAACCTGTGAAGTCTCAAATTAGACCAAATCAAGGCGAAAAATACACACACAGCACTCTCTGTGCTGTGTGTGTATTTTTCGCCTTGATCTATTGCTGATCTATTGCTGAGAGTCATGTTTTGGCAAGCATGAGCAAAGTGTTAAAATTGATGCTTTGAAATGATTTTGTCCTGCCTTTCTTTGTACAGTTACAGTATATGTACGAATTGTTGTTTCAAACAGAACCTAAAATGTTTTACATTTAAAGTCAATTCTGCATTAGACAAATATCTACCCCCCGGACTGTGTCTTGGTGCCACATGTTCTTGCAGATTCCCATGCTGTTTGGAAATAAAGCAAGGTAAACCATAGTAGTAATTCATACTCCTGCCTGTACATGGACTGAAGGGACTGTTACTAGGTAGCAGTTAATTACATATGTACACATCTTGTCTTCTTAATTAACCCTTTGTTACATACACAAGAATCAGCTGTACTTTGAGTTGACTAAAAAGGTTAGTATAATAATGTGGCTCTGATCATTAAGTTGGTCAAGGATATGGAGGATGGATGTTATCATTAAATATGAACATGAATTGTACAATCAAAGAAAAGAATGTCTGCAGCTAATTTCTAAATTAAATATATAAACCACTAAATAAATTATAAAAACCCTTTTTTGTTAGTTTGGTTGTTGAGCTCCTGATGCTGATGACTCTTTTTGGTATGTGTCATTTCGTTTGGAGCCACCTCTGAGTAAACATTCAATGTTGGGGAAACTGGCTGACCAAATGACAGTGAAAAGGGCACAAGATGGCTTTAATAATTTTCTCTCTTCATCTCATATCTACCTGCCTGCCGGTCTGTCAGTCTATTCTGAAGCATTTTGTTAACTCTCAAATACACTGCTGAGCTTCCAGGATTGCCTACAGACTCACATAGAGAGAGCTCCAAAGCACAGACATCACTCATTGAAGGAAAACTGCACTCTCATTCACTGCTGCACTCTGAAGTCAATGACATTAACTTCAGCAACGAGAAAAACAGGAAGACAAGGTTTCCTTGTTGTCCTTGACGGGTACTTAGTGTTTAAATGCAGTGTACAACCAGTGTGTATATGTGTACACACCTGTGTGTTCAAGTGGGATTGTTTTGTGCTTGCTGATGTACTTGTGACTCTTAGAGGCCATTACAATGGCAGGATATATGACATTTCCTCCTGGTTCCTGTCAATACAGTGAATGACACATGAAATCAGCATGCCGTATATTTCTGAAGAGCAGTCATCGCTGTTGATGTGCCTCGTCTGCTTCTTTTGTTTTCGCTTGCTCATCACTTTATCAGGGTAAGGAAGATGCTCCCTGTCATCTTGTCGTCATCCTGCGTGATTTGCATCAGTGTGTTTAGGAGAGATTGCTGCAGTGAGCGGTTAATCAAAGTCCTCCTCACAGGGAATACAGCCTGGCTGGCCAGCAGCAGGGGGACATGAAATCATTAGTGTTGTGACAAACATACCTTGGTTCAGGTTAATGTTCCCACTTTGTAAATCCCATCATCTTAGCTCATTTCACCTGGTCTCATCACCGGCCTCCTGTCGCTCGCCATCATCTTGTCTGACATCTTGTCTGATATGATCGGAAGTTTGCTCTATCTTTTGCTTTCTGGACATCTAGGAGGAGGAGAGTAGGGGTCTGCTCATTTACATATAAATGACAGCAGTCTCAGGTCCCACTCATTTGTCACTTTAAGATGATTCACTGTCCATGTGTCTGTTGATGTGTGTGTGTGTGTGTGTGTGTGTGTTCCTCCCCAGTATTGAAATGTTTCCTCTTTCTGCTCTGTGTGTGTCAGCATCATTACGTGTCAGTGCCGGGACAATCGGCTCTGAATCAGCTGCTGCGTGCTGCAGTGGGCTTATGATTTCATGGCATTCAATGACACTATCTGATGGCTTTCCAGTAAGATAAAATCTTTTTGACTCATCCTGGAATGTGAGGTAGGCATGACATCGTTTTGGCTTAGAAAAAACTTCAGACTATTGCGAGGAAAACAGCAACAGTCTGCTTGGATGTCGGGTGATACGTTGTTTTACTAAAAGGGGAGACAAAAGAATTTCCTGTCAGAGACTTTCTTTAAAAGCCTGGAAATGTACTCACATATCAATCAGAGTGTTTTTGTAACAGGAATCCTTACTGGCTCTTCAGGCCAAAAATAGACCAGACAGCACCATAAGGCCTGCTTACCACACATCACATTTGCACTTATATTAGATGTGATATTAGATTTACCTTCAGGCTCTAAAGGCAATGAGATGTGGGGAGACTCTGCCAAAGACTGTTGTTTATTGTAACAGAGAAGCTGCAGGGCTGAGCAATATCCAAGTCTCTTAGTAAGCCTTCGCCTGCGTCAACAAAAACTACATAGAATGTAGCTAATATTGATTATTGGTACTAGAGTATTTTTTACAACATTTAAAAATGGCTCCTTTAAAATACAGACCACACATATTTGTATTTTAATACAAAAAAGTCCAGTGGCAGCTGGTGGTGAAATTGATTGGGTGGGCTAACAAACAAATTATAGCCATAGAATAGCTAAAGGTAAAAGTACAAAAACATTCTCATCACATGCAGATACACACACACCGTTTGACACATTTTCACTGGTAGAATGACTGGATGCACGACGACGGATCTGAACTCTTATCATTTAACTACGCTGGACCCTGAATTAAACATTGAACAACAGCACTGTTGGTATTACAGAGGCCAGACAGCATGGCTGCTGTCCTTTAAAGAGTTTATAAGCTGGGGCCTACCTTATTTGAAAAGAAGCTCACTCCTGCAGCCTTTCTGGGAGGCAGTGATGTTAATGTCCATGTCATTAAAGTCTGGTGTCCTGATGAACTCCCGCTTGATAGAGAGCACAGCGAGGGCGTTTAGTCTGTCCTGTCCCATTTTACTTCATAGAAAAGACTTACTCCATTTGAGTGTCCTCATTAATGTTAGCACCCGCCAACTTTATTCTTCTTCGTCTTCTTCTTCTAACAGCAGTGTTGGGCTAAATGAATTCAGCCCAAATGACAATCAAGTAAATCACGGGGGCATAAAACAACACCTGTCAATCATTTACCCGTCGCCAGCCTGTTGCTGATTAGTCAAACAGATCGATGTAGAAACAGGTTGTCCTTGTTTTAATTACAGCCTTTCAATCAATTTTAGACCAACAATCCCCAAATGATCATCATTTTTGTGCAGTGACAGGCCAGGTTGGTGCTGTTGTACAAAAATGTGTGTGATCAAACACAATATCTGACATGCCTGCTAGAAAACATTGTTATCCCAATTTTCCGATACCTCCATGACCCCTAGGAACAGGAAATTTCCCAGCTTGGGATGAATAAAGTATTTCTATTCTCTTCTCTTCACTTCTAAATAGCACTTTAGGCTTTTTGCTTTTGGATGCTATGCGACTATGTTTCTTTGAAATCTTGAGCATCAGCAACCACCATGACACATACTGCCTCATTTTAAAAGTTATCAAACATACCTGCATGATTCAAATGAGACGATTCACACCAAAGACTCCTAATGTCAGACTCTATACACATTTGGGTTGTTGCCCAGGTCTGCTTGGCAAATATTCTGAGCCAAATCAAATCTGTTTTTCCAGTCATCACAAAAACAAGAACTGCCCTGACTGATTACAGGATTGTGACAGCTGCTTTTGCTGCTATAATAACATTTACATTCTAAATGTAATTTGTTATTAGCTTACGTGCTCAAATGTTCATGGTTGAAGTGAGCTCTTGATATCAGATTGTGTGAAAACACACTGAACTAAAGGATGAAGATAAGCAAATGATTGAATTGTTACTGAAATAATAGAAAAAACTATGATCTACAGCTGATCCATATCTTGTCCTAGCAATTCCTATGCCTCCAGTGTATCAGGCTTGCATGGCTGAACTGCATAACAGAGTTAATATTGTCTATGTTAATACTAATGGACAGCCGGTATTTAAAAAGTGTGAGGGCATTTCCTTCTCCACTTTCTCCTTCTTTCTGTCTTTGTCTCCCTTCATCTATTTTCTGACCATAATTACAGAGCTCATGAAAGCGTTTAGGGTCTCATGAATATTTAGATCTTGGAGGGGAAGTGTCTGGGGAGACCCATGTGTGGCTGGTCTGCCCTAATTATGGAGATAGGCTTCCACATACTCACACTCTCACACACATACACACTCTTAAAATGAGGGAGGAAGGCCAGAAAATGATCAAAAGCTCCCAGTTTAGGAAAAGTTAATATGGGCTTAAACAAAGCCTGTATTATATATTAAAGATGTCAGCATGCTAAACAATGAGTGCATGTGTAGACACACACAGCAGGGTGATAATGATAGCACAGCTGCTTCTTTCTGCTGCCTATAGTGTTTAATAGTGAGGTAATGATGGACATAAGCCTGGCAGGTCGGTCAGTGGAACTGTGTGGATTTGTGTGTGAATATCAACCAGTATTGTCATGGCAGTGATGGACAGAAGCGTGATTCACTGTGATGAATTTAGAGGAGACAGGAGTCATGTTCATTCTGGAGAAAGCTTGAGAGGAAGGAAGGGACGCATGGACAGAAGTATGCAAAAACTGAAAAAGACATCAGAGCTGAGGGTGGTCGAAGGACAAACCAGAGGGAGTGAGAAAGTGAGACAGTATGGACTGAGAGAGGAAGTAAAGAGTGAAAAGAAGGTGAGAAGGAAGCGAGAGAGAGAGATGTGGAGGTGAGAGGAAAAGAGGTTTGCATTTTAAGAGAGGCTTCTATTGTGAGTCATTTTAGACAGGGAGGGATGGAAATGACTGGTGAGAAAAGAGAAGAGAGGCGTAAGGAAAATGTGGGAGAAATATAAGAGACTTAAATGGCATATGAGGCGGATAAGAAAAGGGGGAGTACAGTGGAGTGTGACACTGCAGATGGTGATGTCTGTGAAGGTGAGAAGTGAGGGTGGTGAATTTAAACACAAGTACATGTTTGGAAGCCAGAAAAGAGAATAGCATGCTAATGTAGATGAAGCACTGCACTCATATATATGTACAGTGTATGAGTTTCAGATACTGTAGCAGAAGCGATATTAAGAGTTGGCACTAGCACTTGTTACCATGACATCACAACTAACCTAAGATACTGGGTCAGTGGATTACATATGTACAGATGAATGACAAATGTGACAGGTCACAAGTCACTGGCGCTCTGTTAACATGTGTTTTTAACTTGTATCTTGTACAACTGAAACACAAATACTGTAGACAGCAAGAGCTGTGAGGAGGTGCAGTCATTTACTGGCACAGCCCTGATGTCGGCCCAGTGTCAGTGTATAAACACTGACACTGGGCCGACATTTACGTTTACATAATGATATAAGATCCTCCCGACTCATGAGGCATCAGTAGATCAGTATTTCTCAACACTGTAACAACAACACTGTGGCCAACAAAGACTTGACTTTAGTCTGGGCCTGCTTTTGCTTTCCATTTCTTCCTTGTTTAACTTCCAGTGTAACTGTATCAGAGCTGCAATACGATAAGCTTTTCCCTTTAAAAAAGTCCTTAAAAAACTCATACCACTAACACTTCCATTCTGACTCTTCTATTTCTATTACTTCTGCTCTTCATCTACGTTATCATCAGTTTCTCCTAAAAAGAGATTGAAGTGAATTTGAGTGGATGTTGGGTTTGCCGAGACGGAAGCAAAATGGGGTGGAGGTACAATGATCTGACTGACAGCTCACTGCAGGGTGTAAAGTTTACATAAAAATAATGACTGGCTTTGGCTGGGTCTGTCAAAATCTGATTTAACTGAAAAGTTAAAAAATGTTCCCGGTCAGATGTTTGAAAAATGAAAATAAATTAAATGTCACTGGAATATCCCTTTACTCATTGCAGCACCCAGGCATGAAAAGACCAGCTGACAACATGACTAAAGTTTTGGCTAACTCTCATGTCACTGTTGACTATCTGTGACAGACCGTGAAGGTTCTGTCGTCCACCCATTTGAGCTCTGTGTGGTCACGACGGGAGTTTGGGCTCGGTTCGTTGCCACCATGTGTGTGAGCTTTCATCAGGCCACTTCACAGCCCTCTGAGGGGAAACCAGACCACCACCACACGCTGTGAAGGAACGCTGCTGCCGCACAGACAGTGACGCACACACGGTATGATTATGAACACAGGCAGACACACAAACACAGGTGTCAGCGCCACTTATGACAGACCACAGTTTGATGAGGTGTGTCACCAGTCTGAGGGGGTGCGGAGCCCACTCAGAATATGTGTGTGTGTGTTACAGAGGGAGAGATTGGTTTGTAATCACTTTAATAGCAATCACTGTTCATTAGCCAAACTGGACGCAGTTGTGATTTCTTTCAGCAACTGTGTGTTATGTTTCTGTGTGCTGCTCCCCTGTGGAAGGCAGGGTGGAAATAATGTATTTATTTATACATCGTCTATATTTATATATGTATATTAGCTGAGGATTGACATGAATAACCCATTCCAGTGTGGCCTGCAGTCTGTCAGAGCGCCTTCAAAGTGCTGAGATTCATGTTTTGATTTGGAGCTCTCGAATGTAAAGGAGGGCTTTTGCCCCTAGTTTCCATTTTCAAACCTGCGTTGGTGGACATATGTGAACTCAGAGAGCAAAAAGTAGTGCTCGCATTGAAACTGTCAAGCAAAACATGTCAAATATCCACAGCCCATTTCACAGCACAACAATTTCAGCTGTTAGTACAGGCCAAAGAAAATGGAAATTGTCCCCTTTTCATAGTAATATCGTTGGAAAACAAGCCCTGCAGTGGGCTTTGATTAACTCAGTGTGTGCAGGGCTCCAGTCAAAACCTTGTGTGATTCATGTGGACACTGTGTGATTAGGTTCTCTTTGTTCCTGCAGGTTACTTGTAGTTTTTTCTACATTCACTTGGTGGAGTAATGGTGAGCGGCCACTGTTCAGGAATTCATATGAGCAGAAAAGATTGGCTTTCCTAAAGAAGGTGTTTAAATATGTGTATGATAAAGACTGTTAGTGTTTTCTAAATGAAACTGCCGCACCTGTTTTTCATGCCAGCACATACACCGACCCATTAGGCATGCTGTGAGTAATTATTTTTTGTTATTAGAGATATATCATCTGTTTTAAGATATGCTGATCTGTGGTTAAAAGCTGGCAGCTGCAGCAGGTCGAGCAACTTCATCATTCATCTGCAGTCTCTTATTTAGTTTACTGTGGATTTTCAAGCTTTTTCTTGCACAGCTGTAGGCTGCAGCCAAGATTGATGTGATTTTCTTCTCATTTTTGTGTCATTCACACACAGCGCCCAACACTCTATTACAATCGCAGTGGTCCAACAGAATCTGCTACAAATAAAGTATTTTTTTATATATTTTTCAGTGGAGAGAATGGCGAGAGTAAGTCATATCATTATGGTTGAACGGAAGGGCATTGATTGCTCCACAGAGTTGACTTCAGAATGTATTAATGTTAAGCCTGTTTCACACTGTACAAACACATGCTAACATCTCTGTTGTCCCGTGCATTCTTCATGCTCAGTGTGACACAGAACATAGAGCAAAGGAGTCAGTGTCTTCCTGTAAAGCTATAGTCTGACCAGGTGGAGTATGGTATAGTATCTATACGTACACACATCTTTCCAGGATTTACCGTCACAACAAAGCATGCCAAAAGAAGCATTTTGCCAGCTGTTGTAATGTTTAAAAACAGTATAAATAGATGGAAAACCTTTAATTAGAGTTATTAGAGCTTTGGATGATTTGACCAGCTACACATCATCATCACCCTTCATTCTTATTGGTCGAGGCCTCTTCCCTGTCTTGTGTTTTTTTTTTCTGCAAAAATAATACAAGAATTGTTCTACATAAATGAGTATATTATTAACTGTGGCTTTCATCCACAGCCAGCGTTGCCTTTTTGTGAGGGATTTTGCTGTCAGCATTATTTCTAGCATCATCTCATCTTCATTCACTTCCTTGCTCAGACAAAAAGGCCACCAGCATGGTATTTGCTGCATGCAGTTATTTTCAACTGCCTCTGAGCACATAACAAACTTGATTTCAAAATAAGAGTACTGAAGCTCTTAGAGGACACTCAGAACAGAATCATTATGTCAGCACTTTGTGCTTTACTATGTAAATTATACTGTGTGAAACAAGTGTGTGTGTGTTACAGAGGGGGGAAGAAAGAGAGAGGGGAAGAAAAATACGACCACTTTCCTGGAATTGTAGTGGTGACGAGGACTCAATGATGCACAAGAGTGTGTGCGTGGATGAGTAGCAGAAAGGAAGAACAGTGGGCAGGTGCAGGATATGATGAAACACGTACAGAGATGCTAGGACAGAATGACATGCTGGTTAAGAGACATTAGTGATCCAGCTGTTTGCCATCGTCTTTTCCACTCCTTTTAACAGGTGTTTGTATACTAAAAACAGCTGCCAACAATTTGTGGTAATATGTTGGAGTTTCTTCTGCTTCACAGCTTCAGCCTTGAGGCTGCCTTATCTGCATCTGTAACAGATCTGAGCAATTGCCTTGAATAAGTCAAAGAAACAGGAGGTGGCACTGAAACTGGAGTCTCTGCCTTACAGTGTGTGTGTGCATTTGTTCATTTGTGTGCATGACACACAGACAGAAAAACTACAGCTAAGTTAGTTAATTAATTAAAACTACTTTGAAATCAATGAAGATTTGCATATAATTTTATATAATACATATAATTTTGTTCAGGAAGAATTCCCTTTAACTGTTAGCTGAACTGAGATGCTTTGACATGCTGGACTGTTCTTTGCTTGAGGGTGAGGACATTGTCCATTCTTCCAGTAAATGTAGAGACATTTTTATCTTCTTCAAGAAAAACCTTGCAGCCACCATATAATCAAACATTTCTGGTGTAATATATCTCTTTTGTACAGGAGAGTGGCCCCAGGGAAATATTTGGTCCTGCCAGGGTTGAAGGAGATGGAGCGATGAGGAAAGCAGAGCAGATATAGAAACGATTGAGCCAATGATAAGAAGCTCATTATTCTGTTCCTATATTTGGCTCCTCATATCCTTGCCGCTTACTGTGGAGACACCCTCTGTGTAGGCCTACATCCTACTGAAATCTGTATGCTTGTCTGTGTGCCTTCTTGGTACTTCTGTAGTTGTCATGGCAACATTAGATCATCTAGCATATAAGGGTGTTTTCTGTAGGGTTGATGTATAATGAGGCGAGGTCTTTTGTTTTCAAAAGAAGATATTCATCAGTTTGACCTTTCCCCCTCAGCAGATCAGCAGTATGAACGTAGGAGGCTGTCTTTCTTTTTCTGTATTTATCTGTATTAGTTTTTTTTTCTCAGTCTGTAGCTGCTCTCAAATCATTACACTGAGGTCTGGCTTCATTTGACTTGCTGGCTCAAAAACCAATCGCTTGGCACTTGTGTGTGTGAGTGTTTACTGACGCTCTCATCCATCACTGCCCCTTTTGTTCACGTCGGATAGAATGGAGAGTCAATTAAAGTCATAATCATCTGATTATCCTATTCACATTCCACTTAGGCAACTATTATATTCATCTTTATACACACAACCAAAGATATCATGTTCCAATTATATATAAAAAATTTAAAATATGCAGAAACATTCATTCCAGTAAAGTGACAAACAGCCTGCTACAATATAGATTTAGTAAAGGGAGTGAATTTTTCACTTGTTTAAATTATGTTGAGGCTTCAAGTTATGCATAATTAAGGATGTAACTGCTCTAAGTGGCTGCTGTCTCAGATTACAAGCTCCACTCACACTCCACCCTGTATTTGAAAAGGGTGGGAGTTAGGTGGCAGGATCCAGAACCTCCTGTGGTATGTTTCAAAACCCATGACTGAAAATGACAAATATGAGCAGACACACCAAACAGTGGGTATTCACAGTCTGCCACCTCACCACTAGCTGCCACTAAAGCCATCTAACAACACGTCTGTACTAAACATCCACTGTTATGTGTGTCTCTCATGCCATTTAAAAATACCAATACAGTGAAAAGTGATAAACAGAATTGTTAAATGAGAATATAAACTCTTAAATCTCTCTGTTGGTATGAATGTGAATATATACAAGCAAAAAACAGGTCTGTCTTGACGTGGTCAAGGCAGAGGTGGACAGACAGACAGACAAGCAGAGAGTGACACCTGCAGAGAGCTGCTAATCCTAGAATAAAGTAGATTATTGTATAGCAGGCTGGTGCTCCCTCCCAGTCTGTCTGCAGGAAATGGAGCTGCCATAAGCTGCTGACTGGCTGCAGGCTGAGAAAACTGCTGGCTGTGTTGTCGTGTTAAACCAGAACACCGTTGGATATCACTCAACTCCTCAACTCCTCTTTGACCGGTCTGTCATCACACAAGTGTCACTCAAACCGCTGTGCTGCTTACAAGGTCTGTTCGTGTGGCTCCAGGAGCCTTAGCAGAGAGGCCCTTGAGTAATTGAACACCCCATGTTAGTGACATGCTAAACACGATTGTTCATTTCAACCCAACACACACTTCCAGTGAAAACCCCCTTAATGTCATTTGTTTGTGTGTAAGTGCTCACATTTTCATATCACTTGATTATAATGCGCTCACGAACGGAACCTGCAGTTTTCAGGTGTTCGGCTTCTCAGAATGAGAAACATGCCATGTTTCTCATTCTGAGAAGAGGTATCCTGACTCTAAATTTTAACTACAAATTATGTTTTGTTGTGACATTTGTGTTCACTCATTGGTCTAGTTGAATTACACACAAACACATAGAAACATTCACTGTGAGTGATACCAGTGGAAACATGCACAGCAGACAGAAAGAAGCCCTCTCTGTGGCTGTAAAGTTAACATCACTTAGTATGACAACAGAACAGAGTGCACATCAGCCCTTGTGACAAGGCTAATATCACATTTTGTAAATGGGTCTCTTTGCTCAGCAGGACATGCGGTAAATGGAAAATACATAACTTAATGGTTTTATAGAAGTCTAAATGCTGCTCTGAGGGACGGATTGTTTGACCTGCTGCAGTAACAACAGGACGACAAAGGAAAAAGCATTAAGGAACATGTTGGGTGCTGGGCAACAAACTGGAGTCTGTCTGTGTTTATGTATGTGTACATTTATGCTGAGTGCAGGCTTTAGGATCTGTGTGTCTGATTTACTGACAGCTGCAGTCTACATATTTGCCTGATACCTCACCTTTGGCCCTGGCCTCGACACTTCCCTGTTGGATGAGGACACATCAATGTCTGTGGGATTTCACTTTACAATCTGTGTCACTGATTCCCAGAATAATAACTGAATAAATTACTTCTGTGGCACAGAAATACCTTTCCTACATAATATAAGGGCATGTAATGTGTCAGTTCACTTACACAATAAAGGAAATTCTTTTCGTTTAAAGCATGTTTTTTCCCACTGCTTAGGGATGGGTGGCTAAAGGGGGGTGAGATAATGTATCAGTGTCTCTGCAGATTACCTCTGTCTGTATGCTTTTTTTATCTGATTGTCTGTCTGCATGACTCTAGCCTGTTTTTTTTTCTTTTGGAGTCATATTTCAAAACAATTGATAGTTTTCTTGTGCAAATGTTTTTGCACAGATCTCACAAAAGCTGTATCCATGTACAGCTGGTGTACACAAACTCACTGTGGGCTTGAAGCTCACACCTTCCTGTGACTGACTGACTGGTGTGTTTGTGTCCTTGACTGGTGTGAGTCTGCAGCTCTGGACACGTGTCAGTGCTGTCTGTGAAGATCCCCACTGTAGTGTCTTCAGATTTGTCAGATGTTGATGTGAAAAGAAAGATAAGCCAGTGTCACACCCTCTGAAATGCTTATATTCATATATCATGTTAAGATAAAAAAAAGTAGTGGGCAGTAGGATGACGTATGTAAGTATAAAGGCTGCAGAAAATTCACAAAAGAAAGATGGAGGAGTAGAATGACATTGCTCCAAACTTTCATCAGCAGATGGAGGTTTAGTGTCCCCTATGGGATTTTTCTATTGAACTTGACCAGTGAAGGACACTTTCATTTTGATATTCAGATGTGTTTTGTTTTGAGAAAATGAATACAGTTTAAATGGACCAAGCACCACATAGAAATACTCTTCAAGGCAAAGTTTCAAAAAGCTTCAGTTTATCACCATGGTTGTTGGGGTGATGACTCTTACATTCATATGACCACAAAATACATACACACTAAAACTCATTTTACCTTAAATTTTTCCATTAGGATAGTAGGGGGTGCAGTGGTTAGTTCCTTTGCCTTACCAAAGAAAGGTCCCTGGTATAAACCTGCTGGGAAGAGTTTGCACATTCTCCCCTTGCCAGGTTGGATTTTCTCCAGCTTCCACATTCCAAAGAGATGCTCTCTCATGGTCTCTGACTTGGCCTAAATGGTTGTGTGTCTCTGTGTTGGCTGTGTAATATACTGGTGACCGTGCTTCTCACCAATTGACAGCTTGAATAGGCTGCAGCCCTCCTGTGACCCAGTACAGGAGAAAGCGGGTAAAAACACAATGGGAGGAGGGTTTTTCCTGATGACAGGCTGAATACTGCAGTACCGTTGTAGTACCTTTTCACAGGGGTGTGTAAGGCTACTAATGTTAATAATGCAATTCCCCCTGGTGTTAATAAAGTATTTCTGATTCCGATTCTGATTCTGAATGCTGTTGAAAACAGGAATCGATGCAAATGGATGCGCCTGTTACCAATAATTAAATGGTAAAATGTAGAATTTAACAGCTGCTTGCGTAGACAACAATGCCAGTAATTTGTTATTTTGAATTGATAGCTGCTAGATGTCTTTGTTTTCTTTGGGTAAAGGGTCATTTGATAGGGGCGTGTCAAATCAGTGAGATGGACACAGTGACTGATTGAGAGTGAATGGATGTGTTGTCTTTTCCCGAAGCCTGCATCTGCATCTGTTTTTTGTTTTGCTTTTTTTTTTAAATTAAAGCAGGAACAGCAACATTTTCCTTAATGGTCCTCTAGAAGAAGTAGACTGACCTGGTATGATGGCTATTTCTGCTGATAGCATCTTCCAAATTATCCATAATGCACAAAATGTGGGAAGATTCCTCTGCCTTATTAAGAATAAAAACATTACAGTAATTTTAGATGGTAAACAGTGAAATTTCAACTTTTTATTATAGCCATTTTACAGCCATTTTCCAATTAAACTAACTAGTTTTTCTGCACCAACCCCTTGATGGGGAAAAAACGTTTAAAAGATTAACATGTAGATGCAAACCAGACTTCTGATTTCTGGCTTCACATGTTGGCCAGTAAAAGAAACCCAGCTGTATGGTGTCTGTGGCTGTAATGTTACCAACACTTACAGAGTGACTCTGTTCAGATTCTCTGCACATGCTGTTTAATTGAAGGATTTGGTCTTTATAAGACATTTAATTGACAAAGGATACAGTGATATAATGAGAGCCGGCAGTCGGCAGTTGAGTTTGTGTTCTTTTCTCGCTCTCTGTTGGAGGGAGACAGCCGCCTATCACAAAGCGATCTGTGCTTGTTACGTGTGTGTGCGCATGTTAATGATTTAGGGTCTCTGTGGGACACTGAGGGGAGGACTTGGCACGTGGCAATGAGGGGTCAGCAGTGACAGATGCAGACCAGCAGCTGTTAAAGAAACGGAAGGAGGGAGGGCACAGAACGGAGAGTATAAAAACAGGAGTGGCAAGGGAGGTGCAGGATTGATGAATGGTTCAGCAGAGATAGAGCAAAGATGAAGGGTTGGAAGGAGGGCAGAGAAGATAAATAGGGGAAGAAGGTGAGAAAAAGGCCATCGAGACAAGCAATTATAGAGCTGAAAAGAAAGATTTTAAATGCTGTGCGCACACTTGACAGCCTTTGTGTAAACAGGAAATGCTGACAATGTCATGTGAAGCATTTTGGAGAACCTTTTCTTGCTGACGCAGTTCACTCTTTAGACCTTAAAATACTGTTAGTAGAAATGCTGGCTTAAGATGGTTCTAAAACCTGAACAAGAGCTTTTACCACAAACATTACGACAGTTATGTGAAGGAAGGACATGATGATCAGCACAGCCTGTGTAACTAAAGGGTCTGAACAAGAGAAAAAAACTGCTGCACAAAGTGAGATGGTGACTCATTAGGTGAGCTTTCCTATAGATAAGCAAGACATGGAAAGGTTGTGTTTCAAAGGAGGGAGGGAGAAGGAGAGGGGAAATGGAAACAGCAGATTGCTGTCTGTCCCTCCTGCTGCCTCCATTTACCATCATTGATTGTGCAGCCGGGTTGAATTAATGCCTACCTTCTGTACTCAGATGGCCAGTATCTGTATTGATGTGTGTAAGGGAAAGGAGCAGAGTGCCCATGTGTTTCAGTCTGCCTTTCTTTTGTATTCACACAGTATGAGAGTTCAATGTTGGTGTTCTCATATTTCACTTCTTAATAAATGGCAGAGAAAGGGAAGACAACCCTCTAACAGGAGGACACCTTGCTGCTCACTGCAGTTTTAAAGGGCTTTAAGGGTCTGGTGTAATGGAAAAAAAACATCTTTCACACTAGATGAAGACCCCACTAAAAATGCATCACGGTGTACTGAAGTGGCATGTTGTGAAGAATGCACTTTGTTAGAGGTTGTCACTAAAGAGTGAAAGTCAAATAAAAACAAATTGAAAGTTGTTGAGTTGTGTTGACTGATTCATGGCATCAGCCCAAACATAATGTTTGTTTAACACCAAGTTGCTATTTGCTATGACACATAAAACACCTCGTCTTAATGCCACCTCTGCATGTTCACACTGAACTCAGATACGGTGTACTATCAGATTAGGTTCCAAGTTCAGCTCTTTGACTGCTTCTGCTGCTGGATTTAATCTCTGCAATTATATTTGATGAATAAGTATATATTTTATTTTAGTACTTTTTTATTTACAGCTCTATATTTTTTTTTATAAATTAGCCAACCATTCTGCTTTGAAAGGTGCTTATGATTGTAGGGATGGTCATGGGTGATGATTGACTACATCTCAGACTGGCAGGCATAGGAAGTCTTTATGTGTACACCAGTGTCTGTAACTCCTGTTCAGTCTGTGATGAGCTTCTCTAAACATGAGATTAGAATAGTCTGCCTGAATAGACTTTTTAATCTGGTTTCTTGTTTGTGTATATTTGGAACTACAAAAACAGCATCTCATTGTGTGAGCACAGAATAAACCAGCACATCCTTAATCATTCCACTTTTAATACCACCTCATCCTGACTGACTGGGCTGTCTCTTCGCCATCTGTAGTCTGTAATTCTACCATCGACTATTTTTTTTTTCACTTTCTCCTCCCCTCCCTTCAACTGTCCTCACCCTGAGGCGCCCCTGTTTCCTTCATTTCCCTTTTTTTTTTTTTTTTTTACTTCTCCTCTCATCCACCCATCCGTCCATCCTTTTCCCTTGGGCTATGCGGACAGTTGGACTGCTTTGTGTTTGACACGTGTGTTGGCAGGACACACACACATATATACACACACACACACTAATGCACATGCACACACCTTCAGTTCCTATTGTCAGTGGGATGCTCAGCTGTGAGGCCCCTAGCCCTAATTCCCTGTGTGTGTGGTGAGGACAGGACCCTCATTGTCCTGCAGATTAGCTCTGACACAAACACATACACATGTGTCCCCAGACCCCAGGGGTCCTTTAAGTGTGGATGTGCCTTCAGGCAGAAAATCAGGGGGCAATTTACGGCAGGGTCCAGTGAAGAAGATGGGGGATGTAGCACAGATCTCAGTTTGAAGTCTGAATGTCAAACTGTACCTTTGGCTGCTAATTTTGGATGAAAAAGGGGTGTCTGGAACCTTTATTAGACCCTTTTAAGACACTAGAGTAACTGAAACATGTCCAGGCTGGTGTGGAGGACCACTCCTTACTACTTACAGAGCTGTGGAAAATGGTGGAAGGAAATGCGCATTAATCCTGTTATCAAACTTAAGTCAATTAAACAAATGAAAATAAACATTTGTAATGTTACTTTATCATCAAACGTGCATTATCAGAGGGAATTCATACATTCATACAGTATGCTGCTGCTGTGATGCTGGACAACACAATCAATTTCGGTGATCACTGGTTTGAAGCAAAGCCTCCCAAAACTAAAACCCGGAAAAGCCTCTAATCCAGCAGTATTAGGGGGCTGAGCATGTGGGCTTGTATTTTATATGCAAATTAAGTCTAAATTAGTAGGAGTAAAATAATTAAATAAGCAAGAAGATTTTCTACTTGAAAATTCATGCTGACTGTCTTCAAAGCTAAACCTCGAGTGGCATCACTAGTTTTTGTTTCTTGGTCATGTTACAAATCCTGACTTGCGCAGTCCTTTGAAAGGACCTGTCAGGAAAAACAATAATTACCTGTTGAAGAATCATTTCTGCAGAAACCAGGGTTTCTAAAGAGGAGTGATTACACCAATTAAAACACATTTAATCAAACATAAGGGACATTTGTTATATTGCAGCAGCAAAGAATACAATAGAACAAAATTACTCAAAACATAAGTCAAAAATAAAGAAAGTGGAATTGATTGTGCATGATGGAGAGCAGTTCAGTGACCTCCTGTTCCTCACTGACTCAAACGTCTCCATGTCCAGTCCAATGATGCTGTTGGCCTTACGGTTGAGTTTGTTCATCCTGCCTGCATCTCCTGCACTGATGCTGCTCCCCCAGCAGACCACAGCATAGTAGATGGCATTCGCAAAAACCGACTGGTAGAAGAGCTCCAGCTTCATCTTGCCACACACATTGAAGGATCAGAGCTTGCTCATCAGCTCTTTGTACACAGTGAGTGTACAAATAACACACATGTATGGAATCGCTACTTAAATAAACCCCTCAGCAGAAACCTGAACATTGCATCACAGCAACACGGCTTCTAAGAAAATATAGTCTCAGATTCTTTGCCAGATTGCTAACCTCACTTCAAACACCCCCCCCCTCCTCCTCCTCCTCCCTACCTGTGTGTATTACCATTGACCTACATAACCCATATGTCTGCTTCAGGTCATCCGTAGCCGCCACTGTGTGTTTATACAGATCAGCACATTTCCTCGTTTCTACCTCCTAGTCAGAATGAGGCCAGTTGACTGGATGTGACATGCACACACACACATGGACACACTGTGTAAGTGTGGGTAGGTGTTTCTAACATTATCACATTTCCAGACATCAAAAGTGCATGCTTACATATTTTAACACCCTTTTTTTAGGTTTAAGTTTAAGTAAATTTATTATGAGTAACACAATTACCCACTCTTGTGTTTGTTTTTGATGCTCTCTAACAGTTTAGCTTGCTGGTACTACTAAAGAAATGTGGTGAAAGTTGTTTTTTTTAAATAGGTTTCCTGTCAAAAATGTGGACAGGAACCACTCCTTAAGCCGTATTTACTCAAGACCTAAGATGGCCGAGCAGCGTTTCAGTTGAAGTGGAAGCTGTTGTAATATACTGTTTAGATGCTCTTCTGTTTTTTTTTTTAATTGTTTTTAATTGGAAAGGACCTATGAGTAAAACACACACACCCTATAAAACATTCCTCAGTATAGACCTTTGAACTGGCCCACGTCTCAGAGTTCTGTAGACTGATTTTTCTCTCAATGTGATATTACACAGCAGCTTGTTGATGAAGAGGCAGTTAGTCTAATCCGTGATGGGACTAATGAGCAGCCAATCGGCGAGATTGGGTGGGACTACCACTATAAACAAGATAGATCTTGTATGACTTAAAACGTACAGTTTAGGTGGCATGTACTCTCAATACGCTGACATTTTAGTTTTAAAATCAGCACATTGGCATGAGAGTGCTTCAGTCTCTTATTGAAATAATACAGGCTGACACTTTGTTTTCTAGTAATTAAAGGTAGGGTAGGAGATTTCATATTGATGCACTTTTTGTTAAATTAGTGTAACTTCTCTTTACAATCCGATAGCAACCGATTAGTTTGGCGGTTTCGCATTAAAACGAAGAATATTAATCATCTGTGGAAGCTATAAAACGCTAAAAACATCAGCCAATCCTCCGAGACGACCCTGCGCGGAGTATTGGCTGGTTGTCACTTTCTTCCTGCTCTGCGCGCACCAGAGAGGTACGTGCATGATGGCCGAAGTGACAGACCGCAGCTCGTTTTCAGGTAATGCGCGTTCATGTGATTGGAGGCGTGGCTTCGGTGTGAGCGCGGAGAGGGGCGTGTGTTTACTTTCGAAATCTGGCTGACTCACTGAGTTTTCAAAATCTCCTACCCTCCCTACCTTTTAGAAAATGCTGTGCTAAGATGGTTGTAGTCATATATTCTAATGTAAATTTGCATAAGGAAGCAATAAGTATTTCATTCAAAATTGTCGACATGTAATTTCATGATATGATGATATGGCAGTGATGTAGTGGGAGATACTTTTGTTGGGAATCTATTTCCCTGGTGGCTGCAGCAGTCCTGGGAAAAGGATGTACATACAGGAAGTGAGCTGGCTGGGCCTTAATCCTGCATGATTGTATACAGTCTCACCACTTGTGTGCGTCCTTGTGTGGCACGTTTTTAAACACCACATGGAGGTGAAAAGTTTTGGTGGTCACAGAGACAGATGAGGGGCGTTCATGGGTGTATGATATCTTTTGGAACTGTTCCGAATGCGCTTCTTACTTCCACGACTTTGCGAATGACTGATGTAGCTGCAGAAAAAGGCTGATAAATGAACTCAGCCATCAGCTCAGAGCCCAGCTGTGCACTAATGTAGGTAGAAATACAACAGGACAGACAGCATGGAGAGCAGTGGAGCAGAACAACAGGGAGCAGGCCAGCACCCCGACAGCCCTGAATGTGTTAATTGCAGGCGTGTAAATTAGACAAAAGGACATTTTACTGTCAGTACATGTAATTTATGGCTTTTAATAGAATTCTCATGTATTTGTTAAATTTGATGGTACTTGTGGTATAGAGACACGGGACATGATTGGTCTTTTTCACCTTGGTGGCTAAAATGTGCACATGCTTGTCTCGTGCAGTGCATGTGGCACGTGTAAGGGTGTGCGTGTATACATATGTGTTGTGTGTGCCACAGAAGGGGGAGGGGTAAGTTGGTCTGGTTGGTTTGCTCTGTGTGAGCTCTTTGTAAGAAGGGGGGAGTCAGAGAGGGGAGGGAGGTGAACCGGGTGTTTCTCTCAGCTGCCTGCTGGTCTGGTTGCTGTTGGTAACTTTGCTTGATGAGATCAGAGGGGATCGGCTTTCAGGCCTTCATCTCTCTCTCTCTCTCTCTCTCTCTCTCGTGGAAAGACTAAAGTGGAACTGAAACTGGAGTCGGGCTGAAAGTCAGCTCGGACCCGCTACTTGTCAGAAGAGAACGTTGTGACGTTGCTGCCTAGGAAACACTCTTTGGAGCTGGAATACAAGTGAGTTCAAGTGAGTTGAGGGGGTGAAGAAGAAGTGATAGCCTCAGGACAGATAAGCTCCCGAGAAGGAAAAGAGGGAGGGAATGAGGGAGGGAAGAGGAGGAGAAAGGGGAGGAGGAAAAGGTGGGCAGCTCTCAGAGGAAAGAGGGAGTCACTCTTTCTGTTTCATTCAGACTTGCCGGCTCCTGGTCTCCTACTCTCCTCACTGTATTCTCTGGGTTTTCTTGGCTGCTGGAGTTTAGACTGTTTTGGCCGCCGTTCAGATTCGAACATGGACAGAACGGCTACATGGGGCGAGTAAAGAGTCACGGAACATTGACTGTAAGCAGCTTGATCTAATGTGTTGTCTACAAGGTGTAGTGTGTCATCGCTGAAACATCTCACTGGAAGGGATTGATGCTATTTCAGGAGTGTGCATAGACTGGTGGAAGAAGGAGCCCTACAGCTGATCGACTGTGGCAGTGGTATACAATGCATGTTTGAGGGTTAAAAGTAGCTGTGAGTATGATTTATATTTTATGTTTATGTTAGTCAAGAGCAGCCCACTGGTGCTGTTAACCTGTTTTTCTTCTCGTGTGGATGTCAACTTGTACTGAGCATCTCCTCCTCCCTCTGTCTCCCTATTCTTCTGTCACCTTTAATTCTGTTAATGGCCTCAAGGCCTCAGCTGGGCAGCTGGGATACCCCTGTGTGTGTGTGAGAGAGAGTGTGTGTGTCTGCTTTTGTTTGGGAGAGCCAGTTGAGAGTTCTAGGATAAGCTACCCCTGGATTTCCCTGCTCACATACAATAATAGGATAGGTCCTGCTTTCTATTTTTAAACACACTGGTTTTCTATAGGTTACAAATACCTGTAATGTGGCTGCTTGCCCCATGCTGTCTGCAGTAGCTTCTCTCACAGTGTTGTGTTTAGTCTAAGGATTGGGGTGGGAGGGCGCATTTGTGTGGTCCATCCTGGGGTAGAGAGATAGCAGCTCTCCTTTCTGACTTTATCCCTTTGTTTTGTCAGCTGCTGACCCCTGTTTCTCCCTCTCTATCTCCATCTCTTTTATTGTTTGTGCTCCCTTCACTTTTTATTTCACTTAGATCTATACAGCTTCCCTTTTGTCACAGTCTCTGCCTTTTGCTTTAGTTAGTCCTCTTATATTTCCATTATTTAGACACTGTTTGCATTTTCTTTCTTTCTTTTCTCCTTTTCTGTGGTTTCCCCTCAGTACCATGCTGTTTTTGTAACCCCTGGTGTATGTGTTTTTTTGTGTGGATGTACCTTTTCCTGTCAGATATCCTGGCACAGCACCCTGTGTTCTGTTTTCTGGATAACACCGTGGGGAGACAGAGAGAAGTACAGTGGTCATAAAACATCTGTGTGTCACTGAGCTGAGGCAGATGGTAGCTGTGCACATCTTGCCACTTTACGGTATATCATATGTTACTGAATAATTCCACAAGAGGGCGCACCAGAGAACATCTGAATTATTCACTTAAAAACTGGTGTTTGTATCAACCCAGGCGATTGATGGCTGTTATGTCACAGCGTGCCATTGGTGCTGTCCATGTATGCAGCGGTCAACTGGTTCTGATCTCCCGTCTGCTAAAATGATTTGTCACTGTATAGTGTACAGATGAAGGTAATTGGCAAATGCATGGTTTGTACCATTAATTAGATTGTGCATGTTTATGATTTTGGTCCAAAATATTTGGTACCAAAGGTCCCCTTTTGTAATCAAATTGGTTTTAGTTCAATAACTTTCGAACAAGCTTTGGTTGCATGCGTGTGAACAGCAATGTGCATAGCAAACAAACCAAATGAACGACTTGTTGTACCTGAATGGGAAGACAGTTAACACATGTAAGTGTAAACTCCATTCTGAGTCTTCAGACAATGTTCAATGGTTCTCCAGAGTGTTTTGTTTCTTAATTAAAGAAGGCTTTAATCATTAAAATGGTTAATATATCTTTATCTTGTAGTATTTAAAACTTGTGAGACCACTAGAAATCTGTGATCAAGTGCTGTTTTCAGTGTCAGCTCTGTCATGCTAGAGTTAAAAAGAAAACAGTCACACTGGACTTTTGTGTGTGATGTGTGTGTGTGTGTGTGTGTGTTCCATCACACTTGTGCGAGTTGTTGTGAATGTTAAATGAGCAAGGCAGCAGCAGTGTGTTATATTCAGGCAGACTTTGATTCAGTTTCATTACTGCTGGGGCTGTGAATCTGCCACCTGAATGTACTGCAACCCTAGGGAGCTTTATGGATGGCACTGCCAAGGCCATATGTATGAGTGTGTGTGTCCATATGTGTGTGTGTGAGAGAGAAAGATGAATAGGTTTTGCGTTGCTGTCCTTAAAGGAGTGCTCAATCACTGTTGCACTAATGGTCTTCCCTTTGGGCACCATGGTTTATAATGTGTCACAACAGAGAAGTTTGTGTGTGTGTTCATGTATCTTCTGCAGTCTACCTAAATGCACTTATTTTGTGGGCAACACTACAGTTTCAATTCCTTGATCACTAGCAATCAGTTCACTATTAAAGAGAAAGAGCGAGGGTGTTCCAGGAGGGGGATTTTACATTTAAAGAGAAGAGCACATTAAAGAGAACAGAAGAGGAAGATGTGGGAGAGGGAACATGATTCATTAGGGAGACGATGACTGGAGTGACTTTGTCAGGAGTTCAGACTGTGATGAAAGAAAGAAGGGGAGAGGGAATACATAAAAACTGTATCAGGGAAATGCATCAGGGAAATGTCACCAAAGGCTGCCATCAATTTCCAGAGCAGAGCAGAGTACATTCATAAGCGGGATTTTGTGACCTATACTGCAAGCTTGTGTACTACACGTGAATTTGCTTGTGCCCAGTGTTTCACATACAGCGCTTTTCCTATGTGCTGAGCTTGCATTGATTGTGACATTGTGACGTTCGGTGGCAGGCCTGGGATAAGTTGAACCAATTGATAAAGTGTCAGCTCTGCAGTGGCCTCTGTGGATTTACAGGTACTGTCTGCAGAGAGACGGGGGCAAAGGCAAATGGATGTGGGAGTAGGAAAGAAAGTTGTGACAGAATTTGAGCATAGAAAAAAGAAAAGTTATGAAATGAAAGGGGTGATATCTCCCTCCATAACTGCTTATTCAGTCCAAAGATATCGTCATGAGGACACAAGTTCCTCTCATCAGCTGTAAGATTAGTTTCAAATCCTTGCGTGAAGTCTCTGTCTGTATTTTGACATCCCGTTAGCAGCCAGACGGTACAGTTTATGTCTTGTTCTGGCGTCTTCAGCTAGCCAGGGATTCCCTCAGTAGGAATGAATGTCAGCTATGTAGAAAGGATGGTAGTTTGTTTAATCTAGTGGGTACAGCTGTTGCTATGAGGAGATGCTGTATAATAAAAATGTGTGTTTGTGAGCTGTGTTTTTGTCTGTTTTGTCCTCTCAGGAGTGGCAAGTGGAAGAAATGACCACTTTGTGATTCATCCTTTCAGACGTCATAAGGCAAACTCACTGTAATTTAGCTCGACAGTTAAGGTTCAGACGAGGTCAGAGTGGTTTTGAAATGGGTTGAGTAATGATGAAATATGAAATGATATGACCCCTTTTTGGGCAATGAAAAATAATTTTTTAAGAGGCAAAGCAAACACACAAGTTGAACAAAAAGTACAATCCCGGTGTTATAATGACACACATGAAATTAGTTTGGCCCTTTCCTGCTCTTTCACAGTGTTTCCTGATGAATGTTGCTCTCAGGCTTAACCAACATGTCAGTGAGTGAACGCACTATTAATTCGGCTCTGTTTAAACGCGGGCTCATAATGTCCCTGACAACTGAATATTTCAGGAGGAAGGGAACACAATACACACATGTACGTGTCGCTTGCTGCTGACTGGGTCTCCAGATGACCCTGTCTTAGTGGTCTTATGAGTATATCAGTATGTTTGAATATATATATATATATATATATATATATATATTTCCCACATTTGACTGTGTGTGAGTAAACCAAGTCCATTGTATCCATGTACAGTATGTGTGTCATAGCACAGCAGCTGTGTGTGACTGCTGGCTCTGTTTGCAGTACAACTTTAGACAAGCTGCTCAAGGATGAAATATACACACACACACACACACACACATGTAGTTTCTGAGGCTAGCTGTTCGTGAATGAGCAAAGAAACAGGAAGGCAAGTGACGGCCAAGCTATTAGTCTCCATCCTTCGTGGCCTTCTGGGTCATTGTTTGTCCTGGCGACCCTCTGAGACAAAAAAGCAACAGCTCATTTTACAGTAGCATCTACTGTATTTAACATTGCATGGGAAGCGTTGTTTGTATTCTAAACATAGTGGTGGAGAGTCAGACATGACTTCTGTGGAAAAGCCCAGAGACCTTTCTGAGTGGTTACTCAGCTAGAGCTTGCTGGGCAGTTTTAAATGAAACACAGTTTGTGTGAGACAGACAGACAAACACACACTCATATGGAGTGTTACACACTCACAGAGGCACACACCTCCCTCACAGGCTTCCTGGTGACTGAAGCTTGTTAGTAGTACAGCGGGAAAAGCCAGAAGAAGCCATCCCACACACCAGGTGCACACTATGTTCTGTCTGCCCTCTATCTGCCTCTTTATCTCATATGTTACGGCTTTTTGAAAATACTTCTTGTGCAGTGTCTACTTTTCAATAAAATACAAGCAGATTAGTGGATTAAAAACATTGTTTCTGTGTAGTTTATGCATGCGTGTGTCCATGTGTGTGGCACCCTGTCAGTACCTGTCCACTTCATAGATGTCTAACCCAGCTGAATGTAAGGATAAAAGGAGGGGGAATGAGGACCGTCCAAGGGGATGTAGATGCAAAAGAAGAGCTCGATGGAGGGAGAGAAGGAGGGAAAGTAAACAACAGATGGCAGAAGCATGTTGTCCCTATTCGCAGCAGCAGACGCTGCGCCACCCCACCAACAAGCCTCTTGCGAGGGTTACTATGCAACGGTGACCTTGACGACACAGGGTCAGAGGTCAAGTGCCTCCTTGATGGCAGGCGATAGTGCCAGATTGTCATCCACATGCTGTGCCAGACACACATGCAAACACATGAGTATGTACAGTGTTAGATTGTGTTTTCTTTGGCTGATGTTTGGCAGCGATGACTCTGGAATCTTCCATGCTGTGTCCACCCTTAACCCACCTGCCAGCCATGATTACGCACAGCTGTCTGTGGGGAGTGTGTGTGTGTGTGTGCGTGTGTGCGTGTGTGTGCGTGTGTGTGCGTGTGCACTAAATCCTCTCATGCTGAAGAGGGAACAGTCAGTAGTGGCACACATGCTGGCATGGCCGCCAGTTGCCACAACGGTATTCACATCAAGGAAAGAAGGTGGTCAAAAAGACTTTGCTGCCTTTCCGAGGACCTTCAAAGAAATGATATGACCATGAACTATGTGTGTGATTGAGGATTGTGTGAGTGTTTGTGTCATTGTGTTTTGGTTGAAGATGTGATGCATAGATACAGCATTTCTCCTATAAACTGCAGCTAGTGGAATGAGGCTTGTAATTTTTTGCATGCAGTGCAGCATTAAACCGGATAAGCATCACTTCTGTTAAGGTGTGAGACACGTTTACCAGAAGAAGTGGCAGTGCATAAAATGGGGGCTTTGTGGCATACAACTCACTGAGTTAGACACAAGCATAGACACAAAGAGAGTTACGTCATCCAGTTCCCCATCTGCCCGAGGTGCGACTGACTCTTTTCCTGAGAACAGGAAGCAGCAGCTGCCATTCCTGGAAGAGATTATTACGTCAGTGAAACTGCATTGAACTGTCTCTATTTCTACATGTATGATGTGTGATGGCCTATGGTAACACATGTTTACTTTTGTTTGCCTTTCCTCACATCTTTTATTATTTATAATAATCGTTAGCATAAATGAATGAATATGCAGTTTATGACTATTTAACACATCTCATCTATATAAACCAAAACTTGAAAGGGATGAAACTGAAAGTGACGAAAAACTGAACTGCGCCCACGCTGGAAACAGAAAATTTACACTGATAACTACATGAAAACAGAAAATGCGTTCTCAAAATGAAACCATTATATTATGTGGTCATTGCTCACAGAATGGACTGTTTGTATGAAGATTAGTAGAAGTCAAGCTGACAATTTCCAACATTGCAGCATTGGAGATGAATCATTACCTGGAGTTTTTGTTTTCCTTTCTGTTGATATTTTTGCAGATTTTTGCAGATTCAGGCAGCACTCATTAAAATTACATTACCTAAATGAGAGTGTGCCACGTTCAGATCTGGGCTGTGCTGCACAACTGGGAATGTTTGGAGGGTTACATGCATGTGTTGGTATTGGCACACAAGTTTGCAGGATGAGTCAGAGGAAATGTTTCTGTGTGTGCCAATGTGTGTGTGTGGTTCATCCTGTTCATTGTTTATTCTATAAAAAGAAAGGCACACAGAATCTTTGAAGGAAACTTGCCAACACTTGCCACCAGCATGCTTCTCTTTCAGATAATCCTTTTTTCTTCTCTTGTGCTTTTTTGCTGAAACTAATTGTGAATCATAATTCAAGAGATTACATCTTTTTTTCTTCTCTCAACAGGAGTGGCAGCAGCTCGGTTTTTCTGAAGACACTTGTGGCATGAAACCAGATCACATCCATCTTTCATTCATCACCTCCTCCTTTATCTCCCCCCATCAATCTCCTGTTAGGAACTCTCACCTCAGCTTCACCGTCTTGATGAGGTAACATCAAGCTTCGCTCCACCTGCACAAACAGCACCTCCCCTCCACCTTCTGTCACCCCTTCATTGTAGCCATGGGCCAGAAGATCTCTGGCGGCATTAAATCGGTAGATGGTCGCGGGGAGAGTGGTGGCTCGCCATCCTACCGGCCCACGGCTCATCGTCGGCAGCACCCAGAGCTGAGGGGCCCAGATTTCTCCAAACCTCCCAGGCTGGATCTCTTACTGGACATGCCCTGTGCAGGGCCAGACACCCAGCTTTGCCACGCCTGGAACCCTGATGACCGCTCGCTCAACATCTTTATTAAAGATGATGATAAGTTGACATTTCACCGTCACCCGGTCGCTCAGAGCACAGACTGCATCCGGGGGCGGGTGGGATACACGCGGGGTCTTCATGTGTGGAAGATCCACTGGCCAGCTCGGCAGAGAGGCACCCACGCAGTGGTTGGTGTGGCAACATCTGAAGCTCCTTTACATTCTGTTGGGTACACAGCATTGGTGGGGTCAGACTGTGAGTCCTGGGGCTGGGATCTGGGACGTAACAAACTCTACCATGACAGTAAAAACCGGGCGCACAGCTCGCTGCCCTCTTATCCTTGTTTCCTAGAGCCAGAGGAGTCATTCACCCTGCCAGACTCTCTGCTAGTGATTCTGGACATGGATGATGGGACCCTAAGCTTTATGGTGGACGGACAGTATCTAGGAGTGGCTTTTAGAGGGCTGAAAGGAAAGAAGCTGTATCCTATCGTCAGTGCTGTGTGGGGACATTGTGAGATAAGCATGAGGTACATCAACGGCCTGGATCGTAAGTAATTACATTTTTATAACACAATCTGAACACAAACACTTTTCACTGCTGAGAATCTACAGTATGTGTTTAAATCTAAGATAAGGAGATGATTTCAAAAAGTCTGTTGGTCCAAAAACAGGAAGCTAGCCAACCCAATCACCTCACGTTGTGTAACTTGGTAAACTGAGAGCTTGTGCATTCAACACACTGCACCAGGGTTTGAAATACTTCTTATTCATTTTACTAGAATGAATACACCACTGTGTTGATGAGGTGGTACTGTGAGTTCTGAAGGACCAGCTATCAGCAGAAAGTGAAAGTAGCTTTTATCATTAGGTTTTCATTAGTTTAATCACCTGTAACTATGGAGTGTTGTGTTTATGTAGCGTAGAATGAGTCCTTCATCTGGGTGTAGAGTGGATGTTTTTCCTGGGAGCTTGCCGTTTTGTGCTGCCATGTTTCTATATTAGAATAGAACAGACAAACCAGCCACTGGAGAGGATCGTTCCCTGTTCCCCGTTCAGACATAGTTCTGCACTAAATAGTTCTGCACTAAAGTGCCATCACTCTCCTGTAAAACTGCAACATGAGGTTATTGTGTCTGTGAGTACATCTCTGTCTCTTTGGCAGAACAAATTTAGTTTTTTTTGTTTTGTTTTGTTTTTAAAGTTGCAATTAGTCTGTAATTCTGGTGAATAAGGTTTTTGTTTTGGGCAGACTCCCACTGTCTGTCTTCACGTGTGTGTTATGAGAGAAGACATAGGATCCTCCTCTCAGTGCAGTCTAAACAATGACGCTTTGAACAGCTACTTAAAAGCACACTAAGGCACACTTAGACAGATGGACACACACTTGCCAGAAGGAGAAAGTGTGTGTTATGTAAACATGTTTATGATCTGACACTAGATGTTTCCCAGAATCCCAGGAGTTGATATCACAGTCAAACATGTTTTTGTCTGATTTCCATTTCAACATTTTCCTTGATCTCGAAGGACACCATGATATCAAGGACTTATTTTCTACACTTCTGCTCTTAGTTCAGAGCCTCATTCCAGTTTTAAACAATTCCTTATCTTGTTGATTAAGGTCTGCCTAATTCTCACCTCACCTCTGCCGTTTTCTATTTATGGAGCCACCTGCTGGATTTCACAGTGATTCTGTGTGATGGACCATCTAGGAGAATATGACGAATATAGAGTCTGTTCAAAGCCCTTACTTCTACATGCATTTAGGCTTCACGCTGTGAAATGAGGTTTGACTGTTGAAAATGTGCAAAGCTTATTGCAGGGAGGAGAGTGAAGGTTGAAAGGCTCACCCTGATGGGCATGTCTGCTGACAGACACAGCAAGAAATTAGAAAACTGGCAGTCAGATACAAATGTTGGTAATATTAACACAATATTAAATACGATAAGATGTCACATTAACTATGTAATTGTGGCTATATATTCACACTGCTGGTAGCTATCCAGGTGGATGAATACATACTGTTGTCTTGCATTATAAATCAGTCAATGCTGCATATGAAGTATGTGGAGAAGCTGTATACAGTTAGAAACAAAAGATGCATTCAGGTTTGCCTAAGGTAGGGGAAATCCACTTGGAGCATCAAATCAAAAAAACAACAATGCTTTTGGTTTCTCCTGGCATTCAGACGTTCATCGCTGAGAGGTCTCTCTGAGGTATCAGAGGTTCTGTTGTTGCCCTGAATTGGAAACGCACACTGTGGTGAGAGTGATATTTCTGGATTTCAGTAAAAGGTGAAGTAAATAGCCTCAGGGGTGCTCTCTTTGATGCAGAGTGGGCAGAGTGAGATTACAGCCTGTGTGGCAGTGTGAGTTTTGAATTGAATCCGCTTGTCTGCCTCGCAGATGACTCAGATAGTGAGAATGAAGTCATAATTGCTGTCTGTCTGTGAGGATATGAGTGTGTGTGAATAACACACCACCACCACTTCCACCACGACCAGCTAAGACAGACATTATATCACATTTTACTTGTAATTGCGTCTAGAAATGTGTGAGTGTAAGTGTAGAGCTCAGCATATAACATATAAATCTGCTCTGTGTATTTATAAGTGTCAGCGTCAGGCCATGAATAAAATCCTCTGGGTACTCTGGTAATGACTTTATCTAACAGGCCTTCCAATGAGAACCAAGTATTGGATTGTTTGTGAATTATTGTTGTAAAGGGAAACAACATGACTGCGAGGTACTAAAAAGAGATTTATAGACGTGCTGCTGCCTCCTCGTCATGCTGTTTGTTTTTGTCATCCCTCCAGCTCAGGCCTTGTTGCACCACAATCATCATTTTGCTCCACCTTAGATCATTGCTCCCATTCCTGCAGTAACACAGCAGTGGGACCTAAAACCAACAGCACTTCTGGCTCGTGGTAGGTTGGTAAAATCGCACAAGGCAATTGGGAGCAGTGTAATAAACACTAATAGAAATAAATGCTGAAACAGGCCCAAACTGCACTATCCTGTAAACGTGGGATAAATTATTCATCCTTCCAGCACTGCTTCTTCAAAGGGTTTCTCCTTCTCCACCGACTTGTGATCTATTAGCCTTGATCTTTTTTTTTCTAAGTTGATGCTACATTATATAAACCTAATGTGAAAGTATTTCCTTTAAAGCCCACCCAGGCTTCGACTGAAATCTATGAGTGACTATGTAACTCTCACATATATTACCTCTAGTCCTGTCTTCATAATTGCCCCAATTAGAGGTGCTTTGATTAGCTACGATAGGAGCCGTCTGAGCTTAAGCCCTGATATGTGTCTCTTTCCCTCTGTCTCCTCTTTGCGCATAAGCACACCTCATTCCAGACACTGCTGCAAAATCTGGCACTTTAACTTTGCCTTCCTTATCAGCCAAAACACAAACCACCCAGAATATAATTACTTTTTTTTTTTTTGAATAATTAGACACCAGGACGCCTGGTGAATATCATTTATCAGGTGAAAACCATATAAATCCAATTTCTGGGATTGGTTTCAACTTCAGAAACAATTTTAGAAACAAGTCAGCTTCCTTCCCATCTCTGAACCGAATACCATTAAGGATTCCACATCCAGAAGCCGCGATATGATTCAGCAGCCAATATCAGCCTCTTTAACTGACCTGATGACAGGAAAGAGCACTGCTGTGGGAAGCAAAAACTGTGTGGAGAAGAGAAACATGAAGGAAAAACTACAATTAGAAAGGAACATATAGCAGTTTAGTCAGATTAAAAGTGGAAGCTGAATAAAAAGAGCTTGTGTGACTGACACTCAGCTGATCTCCTTCAAGCTGCACTGCAACAAATGCACTTCTGCTGCTTTATATTTGCAGTGTGTGAAAAATGGCACACACACACACACACACACACATACACACACACACACAAAACTGCTCTACTGTAAGAAATGTGGCATTTGCAGCATGCAGACACTAACACCAACACTGGCTTTTCACTGGAATTGGATTAATTCATACTTCATAGTTAAAATCACAACTGCAGGCTTATTCAGGCATCACATTCCAGCTGATCTTTCAACAAGAAGTGACCCACTTTTTTCTCCTGTAAAGCCTGCCTGATGCTCTGACCCCGCTCTCTCTCCCCCACTGTTTAGTCTGCATCACATGAGCTTATACACTCCAGGTCAGACCTAAACCAGCTGCTGCTGAATGCAGCCACACATTCACCCACAAAACAGAGATCCTGCTGATTTGCATGAGGCCGCTGACAGCCGGAGGTACCAAGTATGCTATATTTGTCATCAGATTTGTTTAGTCTAGGTTTGTGCTCATTGATGTGATTAATCAGATTCACAGTTACAAGAAAAACAAGTCCTCAGTTGCCCTTTGTGGTATTAAGCCCTACAGACCAATCAGTAGAATGTGTGAAGAGCTGCTACAAATACTACTTTGTTTTGAAGAAGTAGATCTGCTGACTGACTGTATTTAGACAGCACTTACAGTAATTAAAACAGTGTTTTGATTCGGGTGTAATGATCCCTCAATGCCAGTTCATTCCATCAAGGGTGCTCATATTTCACTGTGTTCCATTACAGGTGTGTTCATCAGTATCTGAAACACAAATCTCCCCGTTAAGAGCAGTGACTCAGCTTCCTGAGTGGCAGACTGGCACCAAGCTAGTGCTGAGAGTTTTACGTTAACTGCTGGCTGTGTGATATGTGGGTCAGTGGGTTAGTGCTTTAGTTTAACTTAGCAGCTAGCTGCAGGCATAATGGCTTGCTCTCTGTTTTTTTATGCCCCCATGATTTGTAATCCCTGTGCTCTTTACCGCCACACGTGCATGTTCATCTCTCTCTTTCTCTTTGGTGTTTTTGTTTTTCCGTCTTTCTTGTTATTTCCCCCTGAAGTGTTGGCTCCTGTGCACATCCAGACAGCTTCTCACAATACTGGAGCCCACACAGATACACATTCTAGTCTAATAATATGAGAGCGGTTTGTGTTGTGTGTGAAAAAAAAGTGCTGCTAAGTGTGCTAATTCCTTAGAGTACCCATGCATCTATACTTAATAGCTTCTGTAAAAACAACTTAAAGGAAGCTAAAATTTACCAGCTTCAAATTAACGTTTTGCAGCTATTTTCAATTATTCATTATTATTCAATATATTGACATAAAATATGTATGATTGACTGAAAAGTGCATTGGTAGGTTTGTAAAGTGACTCACGTTTGTTTTTTCATCTTCTTCTTTGAGGTCGAAGCACCCTCAGTTCCAGCTGGGAACAGCAGTGTCTTGTCACTGGGCTCATAATCAAATATTTAAGAGCAGATAAGATGGGGGGAAGAAAGAGACAAAGAAAAACATGAAAAAAATAAAACAAGTCAGAATGATATAAGAATGGAAGAAGAACCACAAGTAGTGACTTGTAAGAGAACAAAGACAGGAACATGTTTAAAAGAGATTTTCATATGCTCTGTGGTGTCAAAGCTTTCAGAGACATGGCTACTAATGAAGAAACGAGCAGTGAGAGAGAAGAACAGCTGCAGAGACTGGGAAGACAATAATAAATATGATAATAAAGGACTGCTGGGCTGAACTTCATCTACTAGAATAAGAATTAGTGTTTCAGGTGCACTTATAATGATGATGTGTATTTGATTTAAATATGGAGGCATCATTACAACCAACAGGCAGAGATGCATCATCAATAAGTCGACATCAGGTTAACTGCTCACGTTATGACATCCAGCAACAGCGACATGGTGGTGCTGGTAGTCACACTACATTGTTATTGTTGAATTGGCTAAAAATTAATTTTCACTTGATAATATACTCAGCAATCACATCAGCAGAATTATTAGGATAACAGTCTCTGGATTTACTTCTTGACTATGACTGACACAGCCCCACATGTCCGCCTCAGCATGGCTAAAAATGCAGTAAGACATCATCTCCAGCAGAATAACAGTGACCTCGGGGTTATTTTAATTCCCCTATTTCATTCAAGAGCTTTGAAGAAAACCTGTAGTAACCTTGTCTGAGCTTAAGGTAGTCGATTTAAAGTAGTTAATGACCTTAGCGGGGCAGACGGGCTCTTGTTCTCTCAGACCTGCTGTTAAGTGGTGCCTCTGCTGCTGAGTCAATCATACAACTTAAACTGACAGTGTGCAGCATATCAGGTACAGTGCTGGCCTGAACTTCAGACCAGATACTGAGACTCCATTAAAACTGAGACTAAATGAGCAATTTAAGCTTATCAGCTGCAGTGCAAATTAATTGTCTGTTTGTGAAATCAGATTAGTTTAAGTTGTCTTTTTTTTTTAATGGTGGCTTTTAATCCTTGATTTAACCAAGTCTTCACTTAAATTAATTTTCCAGAGTCTTTACAGTCCCTGCAGGACTCCTAAAATGTTCTGTATCTCCACTGTGCTGCCTGTTTTCTGTTCTCTTTTCACCAGTTCTGACTGAGGGCTGTAACAGTGCTTCATTTAGTTGACTGATGTCGTGCAGAACGTGTTGTCAATAACAAACTGAGAATTTCAGGTTAACACGGCACGGGGCATCAATCCAGTAGTATTATTAATTTACATAGAATATAAAGATGTTTCTATAGCAACCTCACTGCCACCCCTGTCACGTGTGGTTCTGTGGTGATGCTAAAAGCTGCGTAACGAGGCAGCCTCTGTTTTACTGCAAAGGAAGTTGTCAGGTGAGTTACTGCAGCATGTTGGGATCATGCTTTCGTATTTTAGTTTTATACCCGTGTGCCTAAGTTGGATTATCTATGTAAACAGCAGCTCAATATTATTCTATGCAAACACACAGCTCACTGGATATGTGTAGCATGTCCTTTGTGCTATAATCTCCAAGCAGCCCATGTTTAACACACTATCTAACTATCTACTGTTTGCTTATATTCAGACAGCCAGCTGACAACATGACCGTTAGGCAGACTGGCTTAGTCAAAAAACTGTTTAGAGTATTTTTAATCTACATTTAAGATTATTTTTTTAACTTTAGAAAGACTCCCACTGGAAAATTAGTTTCTACATTGCTGATGAGATAATTTCCATTTAGTTTGTGTGTAGTGCATTGGGTGATGATCAGAGCTATAGAGACTATAAAGGAGGGATGGATGGAGGTGGATGATAGAAAACTACACAGGGGGATAAAGAGGAAGAGATCAGCAAGAGGAGGTAATAATAGAATGCTCAGGTGAAGATGAATGAGCAAAAAGGGGCCAAATGGACTTAGAGGCCACAGAGGGAGAAGAAGATGGAGGAAAAAGCGTGAAATCCTAAATGCTGGTTCATCCTGGGGAGCAGTCCCATGCCTGAGGGAGCTGACTGTTAACATTTCCCAGCTGTACTGCCAGTGCGTGCGTTAAAAGCCCAGCTATCAGCTGCTTTGATTCTGTATAAAACAGAAAAGCCTCGGATGCTGAGTTACTGCAGAAAATAAACCGGACCGATTTCACACCTGATTATCTCCCCATTTATCCAGACTCTCTGTTAGAACCGATCCATTTACCCTCATCTGTTCCAATCTGTGCCCCATTCAGTGATATTTGCTGTAAAGGTACTTTTCCTCTGTGTCATTTTTAGAAGCAGGTCATTCTCAGACTCGTTTAATTCCGATTAACTCCCAGAAATCAGCACTAAAATGTGTTTTTTTTTTCCATGGATCTGTTTTGCTCTGCACAGTCATGCATCATCCACTGGAGATTCAAAGAAATCTATGCAGGGAGAAAAGCTTAGGAGCTGAAATCAGTTTTGAAAGCTCAGCAGTTGCTTTTTACAAACCCATAAATCCCAGGTTTAACGCAGCCACAGACAAGACTGTGATTGTGAGCCACGCTGTTCCCAGACACAAGTGGCTCCTTTGGATAAGGGTTCTACAGAGACACAAAAACACACAATACCTCATAATATTTGGGAGAATATGCATTTAATAAAGGAGACATTTGGAAAAGGATTTTGATACAGCAGCATGTACTAGCTGCTGTTTTCATTTATTGAATCTGCCACCAGCACAGACACACAGGTCCAGCATTATTAACGGGGTGATCCAATCACTCTCTGGCTTCTTAATGAATGAGAGCAGTAATGAATGAGAGCAAGATAATCCTTGGCAATCTTGGTTTTCTCTCCTCTTTGTTCGGGAAGCTGTAGGCTCTGCCTCTAATCAACGCTTCAATTTGGCCTCCTGACATTACCAATTTACTGACAGCCTGGATTCCTTTGTGCGCTCTCATGGTTTCAGTTCTATTTAAAGGTCTCTCAGCCCTCTCTCCGTCTCTCTTTCTGACTAGGTGAAGGAAACTCATCAGATTTATTCATTCACATCACTTATTTTTCTGTGTTTTCACAAACTGAAATGAGTTGTTGCTGGTTAGAAGTATTAGGGCCGTGTCCGCTTGACTCTACTGACTCCTGTTTCTCTTGCAACATTTAAAGAGAAACTCAAGTCGCTCCTTTTAAAAGCAAGTTACACCATCTCCATGACCAAACGTCTTTCAGTGCCTCTGATCTTTGCACTTCTTGTCAGAATGATGTCATGTTAGGTAGGTGGGGGCGTTTGCATGACTACTCGGGAATCATTTTTGCAACAGAGCACAGACGTGATGTAATGGATTCTGTTTTTGACCTTGAAAACCTTCTTTTTTATTTAATCATGGAAAGTTGACAGAGCTCGGCTTAGTCAGCATTTTTCAGCAGTTTATTCCCACCTTCACACATGGTTTCCTCTTTTCTTTGAGCAGCTTGATCTGTTTGTGTCATTCTCATTTCTCATCAATAATAAATGGCCTAGTCGTATTTTCCTGACAGGTTACTATGGTTACTGGGAGACCGCACATTCAAACGTACAAAACACCAATAAATTAAGAAAACATCCTCATCAATTTGACAACACAGAAACATGCTGCAGGAAGCAGGGAATGTTTTTGGGGATACTAAAAAGTGACGGACATGGCTGGGACACTTGTTTATTTTTTTCTTTATTTGGAGCCCTCCTGGTCACGGGAGGTTACTCTATTCATAGAAAATATGAATATACAGAATAAAAACCATATATTTAAAATCTGGTTGTGCAACTCTACAACCTTATTTTGACAGAATTCCACTTACATTTACCTGTTATTATGGATAAACATGCCTGGCTGTCATCCTGCTGCATTGTTGTCACAACAGAGTTTCATCCTCTTTATGCGCGTGTAAAAAAAAATAAAATAGAAACCTGGTTATGCCTGAGTTGTGCAAGAGGAAATCAATTTTCTCAGCTCTCTTCCGTGATTACGCAAACCTAGCTTCTTGTATTAGTGCTGTTTTTGAAATCAGTTTACAGCAGAAAGCTGATTATAACCAGGTTCCTTAAATGCATTTAAACACATCTCTCTAAGCTGTAAGCCACTATACACCACACAGTGATCTGTAAACATCCAACACCAGCATCTATCAAAAGAGAAGCCAGGCTGTGACCTGCACTGTTAACTTCAATATTTCCTTCGTAACATTTAAGTGAATCAGGAATTGTAATTAAAAGCATCTGTATCTCAGTGTGCCGCCTTAAAGTGTTCTGTGTTTCAGAGCTCACTAAATTAGCATTGCGCGCACAACACTGCTCTTTCCTAATGTCTGCAATTAGTGTCGATTTCACAGTGAATATTCCAGCTACTGTTGTGCTGAGGTCGTAACCTTGGAGACCGGCAGCACATATTGGCTGTGCATAAATATCTCTGTCACATTCCTCTACAGAAAAAACACGTCTCTGAAGAGAAACGTCTGTTCTGGCCTTTTGCTCTCTTTAAAAAAAAAAAAACAAAATGATGCAAGAAAGCAAACAAAGACGACCCACAGCTGATGTGAAATATGGAGTTTCCCAATTGTGTGTTAAGGTGATTACTGTCTAACATACAGTATGCTGCCTCTAAACACATATAGAAATAATGGACCTGGTTTGAATGTACTCCTTTAGTAAAGTAGATGAAATAGACCATAGTACAACATAATGAATAATAAACTAAATATGTATTATATAAAGTGAGCCTCTGACTTGCCAGATTTAGTGATCTCGCTGCTTTTAGTGTCACACTAAAAAGATATCTGACATTTCTCAGTGACAGTGCCGTCACTGCAGGATTTTGAAGTTGAATCTCTTGCCACATCTAGGTGGGACTGAGGAAGAAAGCTAGTGTTGCTCCAAAAGTACATCGACCCCCCTAAAGTCTAGAAGGTTAAATGTCTATTCATGATTCATGATTATGTTAAGGTTTAAAGTATAACTAATAATGTGACCTCTCAGAAAACAAAACCACATTGCTCGTCTATATTTACAGTCTATGGAACTGTGTATTGATCAGAGTCTCTATGTTTAGAAGCATTAGATTTTTCCTCCCATATCAGGTGAAGTGTTACAGTAAGTAGCTGTGTCACATCTACAACAATAATTAAAGTATGACACAGAAAACAGTGATGTTACACATTGGAAATGAGTCTCTGATGCATATCTAAACCTCTTTCATAGCAGACCTCGTATATATGTTTATACTGATGTCTTTCTACATAGATCACATTTGACTTTTTCAGAGTTTGTTCAGCTCTGTTTCTGTTTGTTGTTTGTTTTCATTACAACTCAAAACTGAGTCTATATTTGATGTAAGTCTGTATTTAATACAGGAGCCGCTCGCCCCCTGTACAGCAAAATGAGCAGGGCTGGAGGTAATAGAAGTATTGTGAATCACTTCACAGAGGATATTGTTTTACCATCTGGCGCCAATCCCCTTTAGTGGTATCCAATCTTTTTCTGGTGTTATGATCTCCTGTAGAAGCCATCGCTGCCCGTGTTTCCAGTGTACTGTTTCCTTTCTGTGCTGTTTTTTTTTTTAGTCTGTTGCTATCTTTCTACTTACCTCACATCGCTCCTCTTCATCCTCTGCCCCCTCCATGTACCTGATGCACGTCCGCTGTTTCATCTGTCACTCTTCCAGTTATCCATCACTTTAATCTCTGTGTCTGTGTCACATTGCCCCTTCGTCCCTTCACCCTCAGCTGGGCTCAGTGCCCAGGCAGCCTCTGGAGCACGCTCTTTTGGCCAACACGCTGCTGCCCCGTCCTCTGTAACACATCTGGTTCTGATACCAACATGGACTGTTTTTACTAAGTCTATAAGTCACATTTTTCATTGTCTCCCCATGTCTGCCTGTATTTTACGCTCCATTTTCTCACTGGTTCACCTTTTAAGAATCGATTGTGACAAAAACATTATCAATGTGCTTTAATCTTGTGTGTGTGTGTTGAGATATCTGTAAGGACATCCATTGCAGAGTGCGGCAGAGCAAAAAGTGTAGTGAAAGTCACATTGCATTAAATCATTGTAGACAGAGTATGAAGCTGCATTGCAGGTCGTTTCACCTCAGCGGGTTTAAGTCGAACAGTGTCGGACATGTTTATGAGCCTGAAGGTAGGGGTAGGTGAGTGAGTAAATGGAGACATGTCACAAAAATGTTTCAACTGTGTGTGTGACTCAACTCAAGAAATGAGGAGCCTGTTCTCAGCAGGAAAACAACAGTAGTGGGTCTGTTTATGAAAGACATAGCAGTGCACCATGTCTGGGTCATCTGAGCTAAACTATGATATTTTGCCAAACCGTACCTAATTTGGATAAGGGAGTCCCAGGTTTATTTGGTATATGCATGTGCTCAGTGCTCACCTATGATACATATGATGACCTATGATACATATCAGAAGGTGGCTGTAATGAGCAAAGACATGCATTATGTCCTACATACTACCTCTGCCCCAGAAGACTGCCTCTTAATACACTTAGTGCACTAATGCGTTTGTGTGCATGTTGTGTGGGTGTGGTTCAGAACAGTAAAGTGTGATTAAGTTTATTTTTCAGTTTATATAGGCATACAGCTTTCCCTTGTGGCCAGTGTGTTAAGCTAGGTTAGTCACATCTACAAGCTACCTTGAAGAAACTGTAATAGATGTTGCTGTCATAAACGACTTTCTTCCTCTCTTGTGTGATGCTGAGTAGTAATCCATTGTTCTACCTGCAGCAGTTTTCTGTAAACATGCCGAGGGGAAAAAAAAGGAGAAAAAAGTACAATCTTTGCACTCTTCAACCCAAATCAATAGATTTCTGGGACAGTGTTTCTCAACTGTGGCGAGTGTCTTGTGACTCACAAACAGCTCCACCACTACAAATGGATTAGAACTGCATTTCATCATAAATCCTTCCATGTCCATGTTTTCAGCTGTGAATTAAAAAACACACTAAAATGTAATGTTAATGTAAAAACATAGAAATCACTATATTATCTTTTCTTTAAACATATAGTCATCAAGCTGTATTAAAGAAACAATTAGCATTTACTGGAAGTTACAGATAAGTTACCTAAACTGAGGAAACACCGTTCTGAGCTGCAGCTTCATTGTACTGTGTTCATACCTTTGTCTCCTTCATCTCATGCTTTTCAAAGAGAAAGTCATACTGATGTGTCCTCTCAGCACAGAATGTTTCTTTTCCTCAGAAAAGCACTGAAAGTTAAAAATATTACAGCTTTTAGCTCAGGAATGCTGCACATCAAATGGGTTGTCATGTTGTTTCGTAGCAACCACAGTAGCCATGACGAGCGCTTCCTCCAAGCAGCTGTTGCAATGCCAGAGAAAATAAATGGTGCCTCTGGATCCAGGAGCCAAAGTTGTTTTTAGCTCTGCGTTGTACATTTTTTGGAGAGAACTCCACGATTTCCCTGTTTAATGGTCTGACTCTTATATAAGTGGCCTTTAGCTGACTCCTGACCGTTAGTGATCTTTGATATTACATCAGAACCTTGATAAAGCTTTGAATTTCTGGCTCATGGTTTAAACTTAATGACAGCTGTAAACAGTGTGTATTACACGAAGCAGCAGTGTGTGTCATAAGGCAAGCAGATATAAAGCTGATAATGAGACATTATCATCTGGCCATGTTCTCAGATTTCATCTTTCCCAATGAGGTCCAATAAAGTGATAATACGATATCAAATTCCGACTGATTCATAGCTCTGTCAGTGATGTCAATGCAAAGACCTTGGGGCGGAAACTTTACTGCACTGCAGAACCTGACAGATTTACAGGCTAATAAATGTGTGTCAGCTGTATTAAAATGTTGGTCTGCAGGAACAAATCTGTAGACAAATACCTGAGCTCAGCTCAGAGTTTGATTTGTCCTAACAGCTTTTTTAGCATTCTGTTCTCATGAAAGACCCACGTACTCTCAACCAGTAGAAGAAAACACAAAAACACAAAACTGTGTGTTGAGCCAGGTTCAAACCAGTCCGTGTCCTCTAAAGCTGCCTGCTGCTGCTTGTTGTTTCTTTTTCCTTCTGTGTTGTGGTTGAGTCTTTCCCAGTATTAAATGGTCGATTGACAGACGCTGCATCCAATCACTAGCCAAGTATTTTGTGAAAGTGTGCGCTTCCACTGGCAACTTCTGGTTCTGTGTAGCAAACCATCTGGTGCATCCTGTTTCATCAGATCAGTTATAGAAAGAGCTTGACTGAGACGGATGCCTTTGACTTCGTAAACATGCAATAACTCTCTGGCTTGTGCACAGAGGCAACGTACTTCTTGGACCAAATTAGTGTCACTGCAGGTTTCCATATCCAATTAAAAGAAGCTGTGGGGGAAACAAATGTCTGCGGCTTTTCCCTCACTGATGTACGGTACCTCACTAATTAACAGTCTATTGAAAATCTTTGCATTGCTTCTGCCCTGCAAGTTAGGCCTGTTTTTGGTGTCTCTTTTTATAATGACTGCATAGTTACAGAACAGACTGGAGTCATTGCAGTGTGAGGGATGGAGAGATTATCATCTGATAATAATGTGCATTTGAAATGGGCTTTTTCTGGCACTGCCTGATGTCCCAGGCCGGGAGTGACCTCGCTGGTTACAACACGAGCGACCTTGCATGGCCGCATGACTGCAAGCCAGAGATGAGGATTAACAGTCTGTCTCAGTCGAGGAGAGACAGCAATTCCCTGAAGCCAATTGACAATTTGTTCAGATGAAATGAAATGGGTGGCAGACCACACGTCCTGCTGCTCCCGCTAAAAACCACCAATGCAGTCACAATGATTGCCTTGTATTTACAAATTGAAAACCCCCAATATGTTAAAAGAATAATAATAACTGCCTCAATGTTAAGCAGACATTTTCCTTTATCACACTTTTTTCAAACTTTTCTTGTCTTTTTATGTGTCTGCTTTGCCCGAGAAAGAAAATTGGATTCTAATTACTTAAGATAGGCAAATGTTCCCAGTGTTTGGAAATGTACTGTGCGTAGTTAGGGCCTGGAACCAACAATGGATACAGGATGTGTGCATTTTATTGAAGTAACAGGAAATAGTTTTTCATTCATTGATGTTTCAGTTCTTTCTGTCTTTCTTTGCTGTAGTACTTATGTGAGATACGAGCACAGCAGCAGAAGAACCCTGTTCCTCCACTGTCTTGGTTACCAGGGTGACAAGTCCTCCACATATGATTGGTTACTTGATAATCCAGGATGAGATACAATCAGCATCATGATGAATGATGAATAAAAACGTATGTATAGTGGATATATTATGCTTTTACCGTGGGTTATGGCCATTTTTTAGACAGATTTACTGCTGTGGTTTTACAAGCTTGCTGTCTACAGCTTCAGACATGTAAGCTATCAATCTTCTCATCTGGGGCAGCAAAAAACCATGCTGCCCCAAAGCGTTTACATTTACAAGAATAATTTACTACATCACACGATAAAAAAAAAATCCACAGTATGAAAACTGTGACTGTTATTTCAGGCGAGACTCCTGATTGGACTTGAGTTCAACCTTTGACCTTCCGGCCAATATGAAATTATCTTCATCCTCTCTACCTCCACCATGGCTCTGCCTTCCTCCCTCTCCTCCCCACTGTCAGAGCTTGTGTTCCACCCTTCCTCAGTGCTGCTCTGCCTGCTAAACTCCACCATGAGTCTCTGTTTTTTATCTTCGCCTCTTCTTATCTTCGTCTTCACACATTCCTCCTTCTTCTCCGGCTCTTTCCTCCAGCTTGCTTCAGTCTCCACACTCTGCTCCAGCTCTGGCTTTACTTTTACCTTTGTCTCTGCTGTCTTTTGTTGTCGTCTTTCCACATATGTCTCTGCCTCCAACCGTGCTCTCAGCTGCTGCTCTCTGCGGCTCCATTCCTCCTCCAACCTTTGGTACATGTGAAGTGAGAAATGCCAGCCGCCGTTCTCCTCCAGCATGTCCTCCACTTTACTCAGCAGCTCTCTCACCTGCTTCTGCTCTTGGCCCATCCCTCCGGCGCCATTTTTCTTCCACCACTGCCCCTCCTGTTTTCTGTCATCACACTGAACCTTCTGCTTTAGTCTTTCTTGCTTGGCTGCCTTGTTATTCAACACATGGTATCTATAGCGACACTTTTCCATCAGCCAGCACAGTGCGGGGCCTCCTGATTGGATATGCTGCTGTACACTGCGCCCTCTTGCCTTCAGGCAGTCTCCGAATGTAAACAGCACCATTGTGTGTCTCCAGACCGCATCGGTGAAGATCTCCATCCTCCTCTCCACAACCCCCCTCTCGGACTCAGTGAAGTCCAGCAGAGGAATGACTAACAGAACAACATGAGGTCCTCCTGACCCACACAGAGACAGTGCTCTCAGCTGCTCAATTTTTTCCTCTCTGGTAACAGACTCCTCAGCTGAACCCCAGCCTTGTGCGTCCACCACGGTCAAGTGGCATCCGCTGGTGACGGCGTCAGCAGCTGTGCTCACTCCACCTCCTCTGGTGTCAAAAACCTCCCCTCCGAGCAGAGTGTTACCGCTGGAGCTCTTTCCTGTCCTTCTGGGACCGACCAGCAAAAGTTTGTGTGAGTCTAGTGGAAAGAACCGAGTGAGAGCCTTTAATTTGAAGGCCTGAACCTTCTTTGACTGTATCATTTGTGGAAATACCATTAGTGTTCTCTCTTTTACTCATAATGGATTCATCAATTACAGAAATCATGAGAGGTGGTGGAAGCAGTGAATAATACCCACCCACAAGCAATCATATATTTCACCTTACATGGGTCACATCCATCTCATTATCCTGTAGATTTACTACTTTTTTTATCTGTAAGGAAAATTATGCTTTTGTAAAACTAACACACTGCTATTGTTACCCGTAACCAGACACATGTAGCTGATTTAACACCTGTTTCCTACAGAGTGCTGATATCAAGCCTGGAATTGTGAATACATCTTTAAATATTTATCAGTCCATTAACTTCAGCTCTTAGACGTTCACTTACCTGCAGGTGTGATCCAGTTTTCCATTACTCAGGTTTTATGGTTGATTTCTTGAAGTTGCAGGTGAAAATATGCCTCTGCAGGAATACAAATGGAATCCTGTGAACAACCTGTACCTTTAAAGTCCTGTTGGACTGTGCTCTCTTTCTGGTTGATGGATGAACTATAATAGTCTTTCTTATCAGCTGTCTGATTTTAGGCAACTCCCAGTTTTTATCGCTGACTTTGCAACCTCGCCGAGGAACATAAAACTATCAAACATCTATCTTTTTACTAGCAAGTGTGTTTGCTAAAGGCGTATTAAGTGAAAGTCTTTGATGCATCACAGCAAAATCAGGTAGACGTCCCTTAATTAAAGAAGCTGTAGTACATCATCGTACTGCAGCAGCTACATTCAGTGCTTGGTAATTCTTCCACAGTATTGGGGCTCACATGTTTGGGCTGACTCAATCCTTAATCTAAGGTCATGCACCTCCCCACGCCGAATATTTTGGTGCAACGCTCCAGCTCGACATTCATTTATGATGAAATACTTTGTATCCACCTGCCTTACTTCACACTGTGGTTTCCAACATTACTCAGAATGACTCAGGGCAGTTTTCCAGACATCGGGTGTAAACTTGTTGGATTCAAAGCCTTTTTTGTGCTCAGTGGCAGGCTGTAGTTTGAGTGGAAGTAGAGGTGAGCATTAATGTTAATGACAGATAATATGCAGCTGAAGGTCTTTTACCTCTTCCTGTAAATCAGCTGATGTCTAATTTAAAACCAGAGAGGTGGAGTATTACACTCCAGTGTAAAGTTATACATTCTGTCCCTCCTGCTTCCTTTACCCCTCTCTGTTTTTGCCTTTGATCCTGCTTGTGTGTATGTGCGTGTGTGTGTGTGTGTGTAAATACTCTGACCTGACAGGTAAAGCCGGCAAAGGATCAGCCAGGTTTTTACCTCAGTCTGTCTCTGGCAGGTTGGTGGCAAAGGCCTCGTCTGCTGCACGTGGGCACGTGTGAGAGATCATGCTCATGTAGGAGTTAGTGCACGTGTGTGTGTATGTGTGGTGAGAGGGGGGTGTGATAGTCTCATCTTCTTTAATACACAATGCGTGACACTACAGTAGCAAAGATTCCACACGTCTCCTTCCTCTCTCTACCTCTGACATTTCTCTTCTGTGTTTCTTGGTGTTTTGATCTTTGTTCTGATCATTTCTGCTTCGCCTGCTTTATTTTTATCTTTGTTCTTTTATTTTACACACACACACACACACACACACACACACACACACACACACACACACACACACACACACACACACACACACACACACACACACACACACACACACACACACAGAGTGGTCTTTACAGCTTGCTCCTATAATTAAGTTAGCTTGGTATTTATGCAGACTTTACACTCTGGGATGGACTATTAAATTAAGATGTGTTCAGTAAATCATGTCTGCAGATTTCTTCTAATATTGACACTTTTATGAACATAGTCTGTCCTCTCTGCAGTTTGTTACTGTCAAGGATATCTAAGGGTCAGACAGCACCTTTTCCATTTATCACCCTCTCTCTCTTTGTGACCATCCTCCCCTCTCATCTCATGACCCCTTCACATCTTCTTCATCTTCCTCACCCCTGCCGTCCTCTCCTGCTTCTGTTCTTTCGTTCTGTCACATATTTCCTCCTCTTCTTGCTCTTATCTCGTTGCCTCTCATCCCAGAGGAGACGGTGAACAGTGGGTTTACAGTAATGCAGGACGGTAAAGAGAGAACAGAGCTTTAAAAAGAAACACCACCATGGCTTGTATTACCACCAGTTCCCCTCTACTAGCCAGCTCTGCCCACAGTGCCCATCTTTCTGTGTGACACAAATGTGGCCGGTAAGATGTGAGTCATACCTCTCCAGGATCTGCACAAACAATTTAAGTACCATCAAGTTGCCAAAATATCACAACATGAAGTATGCCCAGAGAGGACTTAAGAAAGAAAAATACTTTCACACCCTCCACTTTTAAGTCTGTGTGGGATGGACTTCATTGTAGCCATTAGTCCTCCCACCCTGTGGCTGCATCCTTTTTTAGTACAAAAGGGTTTTCTAACAAATCCTCCGTGGACTGGGGCAACATTACTGCATTAGTTCTGCACAGTGGCTGCTACAGTGTGCCTTAAAGTGTGATTGTGCTAAAAACCGGTGTTGTTACAGAATGAAATGGGGAAGAGGATACAGGACACCACCGGAGGTACATTAGTTATGGATAACGCAGACTTCCCTGTGTGGCTGTGAAGGACGTTGGTGTTTGGCAGAGTGTGTTTGAAAAGGAGGACGCTGCGCTGAGCGTAAAGATATACCTCCTGCTAATCCCCGCCTTTGTTGTGAGGTCTGATGTAGTTATTTTGTGCGACTTTCCTCTTTGCTCTAGGATTGGGAATGGGAATTTAAATGACTTTATCCATTCTACATTTAGCATTCAAGACATTATTAAATAGAGCCAGAATGTCCTTACCAGTATAAATACAACAAAAATGTGTCTAGTCTTGTTAGGACTATAATCGCTAAGACAATAGCAGAAGAGCTTGTTACAGGTAGGAGGGTTTGTGTTCTCAAAAGGCCAAAGACTCATATAGAAGTTATGTTTAAAAAAAAAAAAAAACAGTCCCACAGTGCCCACTCTTGTTTGTGGACTATCAGTCATTAGGCCCACAAGTCCCACTCCCTTAAATGCCATCTTTAATAATGACAGTCAAACTATTTTGGCGTCTACGGATGACTAAATTATGTGTCACCCACCTCCACTCCAAAAATCAGCTTCAGAACTGCCCTTGAGGACAATTATGGCGGTCGTCACAGAGTGCTCATTGTTCTTTACAGTCCATTGTTATATATTGTGTATCTCCCCATCTCCATTTTGCACTTTTTGCACATTATTTCCCCTGAGCTCCTTGTGAGTGCACAGTCAGCCTTACAGCAGCAGAATTAGATTTTTAAGTATGAGTATGACAATTAAAGCACATCAGGAAGTTGTCAGCGTGAATCCCTAATTAGCAGAAAAGTTCTTTTTCAACATTATTGTCTTGAACAGGCCCTGCTAGGGATATACAGTACGTTTAACTAATAACATCCTAAGGTGTGTTTCAGTTCATCTGCAGACATTACTGCTGTGGCGTGGACTAATAAAAACGTCAGTTGTTAGAGTGATTCCTGTTAGACTTGTTTTTCTCTCAGCTGCTCTCATGGCTTCTTACAACCAAAACATGACTCTTTAACTCTAACTGTCGTAACGTTCTGCCATAAACACCTGTTTATAATATCCTCCCGTAAGGTGAACTACAGGAACACTTCCTTGTTTTTAGGCAGATCAAATAAAATGCTTTAAATAGTACTGCAGTTAAGCTGAAGTGACAGTAAAGTGTTTATATATACTTATGAGCTTTGGCTCTGACATAAAATCTTATTGTGAGTAATATAAACATGAATTTCTACTAAAAAACCTTCAAGGAATCTTAAAATACAACCATTCAAACAAATCATATACAGACAGCTCACATGCTCACACACTGCTGGGAGCCAGAAAACACTGAAAACACTGAAACATGTGACATGTTTGGTGTATTCTCTGTGTGTGTGTGTGTACATTATGTGTTTGTTTACTTCAAACCGTTTTCTGGTCTTTCTTGATTCAGAGCTATGTGTGTGTGTCACTTTGATTTCCTGTATTCGTGCTGGTGTATTTGTGTACGTGTTTTTCTACCAGTCGACGTGTTTGTGAGACCGCTCTGTGGATTTCCTTTGAGTAAATGTTTATTTTGTGTGTGTGCGTGTGTGTGTGTGGACAACACGCTGCAGCGGGTCAATAGTATGGCATTATTATATCAGGAGGGAGCTACGTCTCAATGTCACATTATTGAGCTGTTGGTCAGTTTAACCTTTAACAGATTGGTTTGTGTATATGTACACAGTCTTGGTGCGGTGCAGTAAATCTTACCTCTGTTGTCATGTGAAAGGTTTGTGACTGCAGATTTGTTCATTTTCATATTATATTGACTTTAATTAAAGGATTAAAGGATTACATGCTTCCGTAAATTCTTCAACCTCTTGGGCTTAGAAAGCACTTCCAAAACTAACTGGATAATGATAAAAACTGCTTTGTCATCAGGCTAAACACAGACCTGTTTTTCTGTCTCCTATTGACATTTTGAGATAATGCAGCTTTCAGCCAACAGCGATGATTTCTAATGTGCCAGGAAGGATCAAACACTGTGACCTTGGAGAGCACAAAACAGGGAAAAAGGAGAAAACGTAGAGTGTGAAATAAGAGTGCAAGAAGAAAGCGGGCGGAGGGGGGTTCTTCTTTGCTGATGGAGGAGAGGTGTATTGTTACAGATGAGATGGAGCTGTGGCAGAAGGAGAGAGGAAGACTGGAGGGAGAGCCAAAGAAAAGGATCATGTTTTACTTAGATGTTTGTTCTCTATAGAATGTGTGTGTGTGTGTGTGTGTTTGTTATTTTGGTCAAATTTCTAAAAATCACTTTTTTTCCCGTGTTTGCTGCTTTGTTTCTAACTGACTGTGTTGTGTGCTGAGTCGTTGCTCATTCCCAGCTGTGGTTTCTCCATGTGTGGAGGAAGCGTAGACTGTGTATAAAGATGGATGACACAGCTCCACCTATGGCTGCTGCCATTTTGGAGGAAAATACCATCTTGTAACCAGAGTCTGTGCACACCCCTCCCTTATTCTATAATATAAAAACTGTAAGCTACATATAACTGTAAGCTACATATAGAATCTTTATGTAGCCTACAGTGAGGCAATACCACAGCCAACCACCAGGGGGCAATTGAGATGTTTCGGCATTCTTAAGGAGCATTATATGCAGCCTATGGGAGGAAGCTTTGGCAAACCTTTCTGACAAAGCGGCAACTGTCATTTGAATGAATGGGGTGCCATTCAGGTTTAGTATCCAGTTTTCCTCTATGGTACAGAAATAACACTGAAGCTCTTTCCTGGTTCCTGGTTCAGGGGCTGAAGGCTGGGTTTAAGGGCTGACAGTAGTGTAAAAAAGCAGCCTCATTCTGACGCCTACTTCAAATGCAGCAGAGAAATGTGGAAGATTCATTTAGTGTCAGTGATGGTTGGTCACAAACACAACTTTGGAGAATATTGTCAGCTGTGGACTGTGTTTTAAATTAAGGCAGAAATAGTTTTGTACTTACTTGATTGTTAAGAACTCTAAGAGGCACTTTAAGTTAAGAACTTGATGCTAACAGTACAACAGATCTATATCTGAAGTCTTCACAGAGCTTTCTCGTGCTGCCTCTCAGAGGCTGGCGCTGCCTTTCCTTTCTACTGCCACAAAAATCATCAACTTTTAAGTGTTTCTCCTCTTGCTCTGACTCTTACAGTTTTCAGCTGTCAGTGTTCTGGTCGATGCTTCGGGTCAGGTTTTACATCCATCATAAAAGTGCTGCTGCTGTTGCCATTTTCACCCTCTCTCCTATTATCATTTGGTACAGGCAATAAATCCTGCTCTCCACCGCTGTGCACTGCATCTCATTAGAGGCGTCATGTCACAGCGCCTGTTACATCTTGTTCCCATCGCAGCAGATACGAGGTCTCTGTTCATATCCCTATAAAACGTCTAATCGCGAAGGAAGTTCCTCTCGAGCTCGGATCAGTTCACATATCATCTCAGTCTGATGTTGACTCCAGCAGTAAAATCATCTCAGAGCAGTAATAGAGGTTTGCTGAGAGGTTGATGGTTTGATTTCCAGGGCTGCCAACAGGGCTCAGTAGAGAGAAAGCACTTAACATGAGTCTTGTTTATAAACGTATTTTTTTCTGCAGTAATGGAACAGTTTTCCCACAGGGGTCTCTCAGGATTCATCCAACAGCTTATCCATCAAATCTGAAGGAGCAATAGTGTTTTAAAAACAAAGTAAAATACACTTTAAGTGAATTTCTAGTAACATTTTACTGCAAGAAAATAGGCAATTAAAAAAAACTTTATTTGGATTTAAAATATGCCATAAAAATATTAAGAAAGCTGTTTGAGAGCCACCTAAAAAAATGATGATGTAGATATTTCATGATGATACTCCTGCTGCATTATGAAGCGTGATACTTCTTAATGCAGCGTATGCACAATGGCAGAGGCAAACGACCTGCTGCTGATTAAGCACGGTTATTAGTGTCTCTTCTCAGCACTCGAGGAGACGCTTATAGGATGAAACATGATGGAAAATGTGTCATTAAATCTTATCATTAGTACACTGAGTATTCCTATAGAAGTTATGAACCCCAACTAATTGCTGGTTTTATGCAGCATAAGCTCATCATACACATCTGGGGGACAGATGATGAGTCATGTAGTTTACCAAACATATAGTACACAACGACCAAGAGCCTCTCACAGAGCTGGAGAGGCTCTTACTGAACACTCTGAACACTGAATATTGTTGGAGAGATTCATTCAAGTTTTAAGATGATGCAGAAACCTTATACACAGCGTTAAGGATAGTTTCCCTTAATGCACTCTGACAGAACCTCCTGCACCTTCCATACATTACAATGCATTAATAATGTATTATAAATGTGGGCTCAGTGTAAAGTATTCCTGATGTTATCTTTGGATCCTTCAGCTCACACTGACTCTTTGAGGCACTGTGATTTCAGTATAGTAGGCTGATCAAGTCTCTATTATGGCAGGACTGGTTCAATGGTACAAATAGCGACAAGTTGCTAGTCTTTTGTGTACTATGTTCTCAGTGTTTTCTCTTGAGGGACACGAAGAGAAAGGGAGAGGCGCACAGAGTTGACGGTGTCTCCCTGGTGTTAGCAGCCTGCTGCTGTTTGCTGAATGCATCTATACATAACAGAAACAGCACTAAAGCCTGCTCAGATTAATTGGATCTGGCATAAAACTGCTCTCCTTGATAGGTACACACACAAACACACACACAGAGCTCTCACTGAAATCTTTGTAGCAATAACCCAAATTGACGTCTTGTAAACCAATCGTCTGGTTTAAGATGACTCAAACAGCTTTTCTCTGAGAATTTGCAGAACAAATGAGCACTTTTTCTGCCGAACACATAATGAGCCAGTTGTGTATGAGTGATAATGAGGCTTGTTGTGTTGTTGTGCAGTATAGATAGTCAAACACCATGTTGTGCTTTGGCTGTGTTTCGACATGCATTAAAGAGCAGCTCTGCTCATTATGTTGTTCGTGCAACAACAAGAGGGCATTAGCCAATCAAACGCAGGAGTCGGTAAACACTTCCTGTCGGCCAGCGACGACGTAAAGCCAGCTTAGCATCCCTGTTTATATCTGCTTGCTCTATACTTAGAGCTGTTAATGAGAGCCTGCTGGTATTAAACCGTATTCCAACAATTATCTGAACCAGCATAAGCAGTTAATATATAGTTGGGATATACTGTACAGTCGGTCTATGTGTGTGTTGATGCCGCTGTACAGCTTCATCCACCTATAGTCATATTCTATGAATGTGATGAGAGCACAATGGCAGCATAAGTCAAAGTGAGAAAAACCAACACTCATGGTAAGTGTGTCAGTGAGTGTGGACGAGCATTAATGTGACAGTTACACTGCAAGGACACACACACACACACACATGAAGAGTTGATGTACGTGTTGTGTGTGTAGAGCATGGCTTGTCTTTTATCCTGTTGGTTTAACCTTGAACCCACAGACACACACACACAGTTGCAGCTGCAGAGGCAGGTGGCGAGGACATCCAGAATCACAACAGGTGATGACAGTGTGTGTGATTTAATGTCGCTCTGGATCCTCACAGAGTTTCCTCATACCTTAAAATTCTGATTAGCCTTTAAAATATGGGTCTCCATTACCAAGAGTCATATGCTCATCATGTGACTGGGGGTGTTTTCTGTTATCAGCTTGTTGGATCTGTGTTTGTAGCATCCCTCCTAATTGTTACAGATTTTCTCCTCCTTCCATCTGTATGACATTGTCGTCATCTTGGTTGCCTGGTGGGGGGGGGTGGGGGGGTTGGGGGGGGGGGGGGGGGCGGACGGGCACGGCATGAACAGTACACTATGTGTGGTACAGTATGTGCCCGACTATGTGAGTGTTTCCTCAGGTGTGTGATGACTAAATCTAATCAAGCCATCTACAAGGCAGATTTTCCCCCAGATATTAAGCCGCCGTCAGTGTGGAAGAGTTTGTCATTTAAATGGCTGGGATAGTTGAGGTTTTGAGGACTTGTGTGTCTTTGTATACCGACTTGTGTTTCTCAAGCCTTTAACTGAAACGGAATCTTTTGTGTAATGTGGTTTGCTCACCATATTGAAGCAACTGATCCGGCATTACCTTCTGTTTTCTGATAATAACTTGGAAGTCTAATCAAATCTCACTGAAAACGAGAAGATTAGAAATCTTTAATTAAATTGAATACCTTGAAATAACAGCTGATGGAGTCCTCACACCTTTTTGATTGTATTTTACACCAACTCACCGTATCCAAATTCTTAAAGTCCCGACACAAAACATTCAAGCCAGAAAGCCCAAAAAGTGATAAAGCATTTTACTGAGAGTTATCTCACAGTGCTGTTCGGCACTGAGACTCTTTGGATGATGACAGAAATATTTATTCAATAAATCCTCATCACAGCTTCTCACAGAGTTTGTATTTTCAGACTGGTTTCTTCTGCAGCGACCTGTTTTTTCTGCTCGTCCTGTAGCTCAGACAGCAGCTCCAGTATCTGTTACCTCCTTAACTTTGAAGTGAAGGTCAGACGAAGACACACTGAGTGTAGAGTAACACAAAAACACAAAGATTTGGACTGACCTTCCACTTTGTATGAAAGTTATAAAGCAGAGAAAATCATGGTGACTCATGTCTGTATTAAAGTAATGTGTCTGTATACGCTATTAGGAACAGGTGGTGTGTGTGTGTGTGTGTGTGTGTGTGTGAAAGGTGTAAATATTTAAATCAGTGAGTCATCACCCTCTCCACCCATCTACATCTTCTCTCGTTCATTCATGCATAGTAAATACAGATCTGTATTATGCATGTAGAGGCAAAGGTGCAGGTCCTCAAACAGACACACCCAGACATCACTAATCAAACGATACACCTTTCAACAGTGCACAGGTTGTTTTCAGAAGTGCAGGTCTAAAACTTCCTCTCTTTTCTCCTCTCCTCAGCTGAGCCTCTTCCTCTGATGGACCTGTGCCGGCGTGCCGCCCGTATGGCGTTGGGTCGGGAGCGGCTTCACGAGATTGAGCGCCTCCCTCTGCCCCAGTCCCTCAAAAATTACCTCCAGTACCAATGACTGACTCCAGCAGAGCCTGCTGGGAGTACAAAGACACAAAACAGACCACCAGACAGTCTGAAGAGGGATGAACGAAGAGAATGAATTAAAGGATGCACATCGAAGGAAGAATGTCCACACTGGGAGCTCAGATGGTGGCAGGACAGGACAGCACCAGCTTCTTTTGGATTTTGAGCTGCTTTTTTTATGTTTTTGGACTTGAAATAAATTATTGATGATGGTGTCCCATCAGTGTCTCACTCATCCAGAATGAAAGCCCATCCTCTGATGGTGGAGTGGTGAAAGAGACAGTGGTAAGACGACCACCGCCACCTAGTGACGAGAGTGAAAACAGCGCAGTGAAAGCACACTAATCCCATCCATGGAGGCCTTTCTGACATACAGTCAGTGACCATGTCATTGCTGTTGGATACCACAGTGTGTATTCATGATCTCCACTGGCACAGCTGGCAGGCTGCAGAGTTTAGATGTCCAGGAGGATTTCAGCATTAATATAGTTTTTATCTCTAACTCGGGCGCACAGTGAAACATGGCTGCAGGGTGTGTGGAAGGTAGACACAGGAGAGGAGCAGGGTCTTCTTTCAGACATGTAACACTAACTTCCTTCATCTATCCCTCAGCTTTTAATTATCAATAACATCACAGTTTGATTTTTACACCAACCACTATTGAAAATGCTAAATAATTGTTCAGGAAGCAAGCTGCTGGAGTCTAGTTTAAAATCCACCACATATGTTTAAAATGTCAGCGTACAGATGTAGAATACCTCCTCAAAACAAGGCCTTAAACTTACGCATTCCTCCTTTAAATGACAACAAGAGGAAGAAGAAAAACAAACTTCTCAGCTTCATCACACCAGTGTGACCATAGGTTTATCAGTTGTAACTGTTTTTTCTCAGTGTGTTGCATGTCTGAAAGGGGCTTCTTAAAGGACCAGACTCTCACTGAATCATGTGTTATGATGTCGAATCACAACCAAAGTATTCCAAGCTGCGGGGTGTAAAACACATCGATGAGCTGCGGGTCGTGTAGCTAGTGCTAACGTGCTGTTGGCAGTAGGAGACACCTGCTGTTGTTTGTAGCACCCTGCTGTAGCTCACTGGTAGCGGACAGTATCTGTCTGCTCTAAACACAACTGTCTTAATGACTAACAGGACCAGAGCAGATCTAGTCACACTGGATCTATAATTCAAGCCTGTAGGAGGGCGTAGGAACATTACTGCTACACACACACACACACAACACAGACACTTAGACACTCTGAAGATCAATTTTCTTTCCTAAAAAAAAACAGAAAAAAAGCTTGAGTCACTTTTGTTTTGTTTTACATCTGAGTTTGTACCTTACATTATTATTGTTGTTATGATTTTTATTATTGTGAGTGTGGAGTCTGATGATGGTAGGAAGATGTTGATGTTTATTTATCACACAAACAACTAGTTTGATTATTGATGGTTACATTCAGGTAAATTTATTCAAATGCTTTGGGTTGAATGAGGAGAGAAAACTTGGATCAATGCTGCTTTTATTATATTTTATTATTATTATTATTATTATTATTATTATTATTATTATTATTAGTCATGGCGGTGGTCTTACCTCCTGTTTCTATCAGCCAGGATGGGGAAGCAGGACTATTTCAGCAAAGTAGTGGAATGTATGGACAGATGTTGCTATGTCAACAGATGAGAAATGTGAATAAATGCCAAGTGACTTTGGAAACTATTCCTTGTTTTTCTTTCTATCCTTTCACACCCTCCCTCTTAGAAACCAGGCCTCCCCAAAAAACACACAGCTGATGATTTTATCCCTAAAATATACATGTTACATCTAAAATTCATCTTAAAGCATCAAGAGCTGCTGTGAGATGAGAAAGGAGCCTGATGGTTCAGAAGCTTTCAGCATTTTTTATTTTGTCTCAGGGAGCATTTAATCTACCAGGGGATACCCTGGTTAGGAGAATAGGGCTGTAAAGTATCTGACTGTAAGTGCTTGCAATTGTCAAGTGTGCAGTTTTCACTTCAAGATGTAAACGGCTCATCGTGTCTGCAGCTGTAAATACAGCCATTGAGAAAATGAGGCTGAAGTACAAACAGAGGCAGCCACTGCTGAGGCTCAGTGTGCTTACAGGCTTCGTGTTTCCACTCTGCGATGAGGAATCAGACTCATTAAAATATTATCAGGTCCAGCTCATTGTGAAGTATTCAAGCATGCAAGGGGACACACATTCAGAGCCTTGTCCTTGACACTGCTGTAAGATGATATACGGCTTGACAAGAGATGAGCACAGGTCATGTGTAGAGGGTGATGATGTTTCATCACTGTCTTGTTTCATCACATGTTTATATTTAAGAAAAGATATAGTAGAGATAATCAATATTTCCTGTCTGCTATTCTGCCATATATCTCTATAGGACTCTGAAACAGACTTATTTTTCCCTAATAAGAATAAAATCCTCACATATAAGCACTTAACTTTCATATAAAGGTTCACTGATCTGTCCTCTGCACCTCTGCACTCTCACCAACAGTGTTAATAAAGAGAGAATCCTCCTGACACTTCAAACAACATTTCAGCTAAATGAAGGTGCATTAAGCAGTACAGTAAGCTCTGCAGCCTGTTTGATCCCAGAAGGAAAACTTCTGCACACATTTTTCTTTCTTCTTTTTTCAGAGACCTGCAGTATGGAAGCAGGTGCATTAGTGAGAAAATATTCATCTCAAAACACTTTTAGCTGCATTAACAACAAACTGCTTTAACAGCTAAACGTGTGATTTTAAAGTAAACAAAAACGTCTCACTGTCATTATTTCTATTGTCTTAAATACTGTTATATTATAGTAAAATGACAGACAATGTTGTCTGTATGTTCAGGTGGAGCCACACGCATCTATTGATGCCTGATAAATACTGTGGTGTAAATATTTTCTGCAGCAGAGTGGAAGCATAAAGTCAAAGGGTTGTGGTTAGAGATCCTTGGAGGAGCATTCCGTCTCTGCTCTTTTCATTTTGTTTTCATTCTGTTTTACATTCTAACCCTGATGTTCACTAATGCAGGAAAATGGCACCAAGCTGCACTTCTTTTCTATTCTGAGGAAGCAGAGGTGTGAAAAGGGTCCACACAGCACGCCTCCGTTCCTCTCCTGGGGTTGCAGAGTATGGATGAAGACCAGGAAATACAAGCAAGTCTTCTGATTAAAGCCGATTTAGAGAAATATCAGAATAAACAAAAATAGTGCAATATTTTGTGTTTCTGTCATCACTTCTGACATAAAATGTGACTCGCTGATCTAATGTGCTGAGAGAAGCACACATTGTCTGTTTGCAGTGTGGCTGAGTGAGCCAATGCACTCGTCAGATAAACACTGTTATGACTGTGACCATCTGGGACTGCAGGGCCTGTTTTGGCTGAACGGTGCTTCAGAGTATTCACAAAAACCTGAATAAATAACAACAGGGAGTGAGGAAGAAAAGTCCCTCTGAAACACAAGAACACACAGAGAATACCACAGTGTTGCAGGAAGTAATTAGGAGCCTCACAAGCTTAGAGAGGAATGTGCGTGAATGTGTGTGTTGTTGAGGGATTTGCACGTTCAATGTACTTTTGTGTGTTATGAATTCCAACTGGAGGTGAAATACATCATGTTGCTGGATGGAAAAATGATTTTTAGTAGAAGTTAAGGTTAACCCATGAGATATGTGTGGAGCTGATGATGTTATATACCTCATAAGAATGAAGGAAGCTGCAGGAAAAGCACTTGCACAGAGGGAAAAAAAGAAAAGTTAGAAAAACACACAGTGTTTTCCAACTAAAAGTCAATAACAATTAATTACATTCTTGCCCCTATGAGGTCCATTACTGCGTTATTGAACATGTGTGCTCATCAGTTAAAAAGGCACATTAAGCTACTGATTGGAAGATTGTATTTCTACATCCTCAGGGAGCTGCTGAGTGCAGAAATGAACAGTCAGCACTACTGTGAGCAGCAACTCTTCATCATCTGTACAAGAGCTGAACCTTTTACAGGTCAATTCAATAAAGGACAATTAGAAGCTCTGAGATGTCACATAATATAATGAGGTATACACAGTGTCAATATGATGTGTGTCAGACATTAAACTGCCATAAAATGTGTGATGTTTTACACATAAAGGGTTAATTCTCTCTAATTAAAACACATTGACAAGTTTAATCAAACAAAGAATTTAGTATTAACTTTGCATTATTCTCTTTATAGATCAGTGATTATACATGTTATATTGTTATTGTTGTGGTGTTTCTATATCATGTTCAGGAGCCAGTTAAACATTCAGCCAGCAGGGGGCAGTGATGCTCTGCAAGTGTGACAACTTCTGACTGTTTCTTCAGAGGCAGACGATCAGAACCAGCCTACTCTATATCCAGATATCCAGGTTTCTCAGTATAAAGAGCAGTGCCTGATCCCCTGGGACACCTGGTGTAAGATCAACAGATTTTTTTTGTTAAGGGAATCTTTGTTGTTGTCTACAAAATATGTCATGAGTTATTTTACCCACAATTCAGTGGGTAATTCAGTATATAAAATGTTGGTGGGTCTTGATTCTGTTCTTGTGGTGGGCTGACCTCTGCTGGTATTACCTGATGATGACAGAGAATTTACACAGTAATCTGCAGCAGATGCACCCTGCCCACCCACTTTTATGTCTGAGCTACACTGAGAACTGGAAACGTGTGAAAAAAAATCTCTAAAGGTTTTCACAACACAATTGCAAAATGTTGCATCACTCATGGCAATGTAAGTGTTTACCACAATGTTCGGTGTTCTCTAATCCAATAAAGACATTTAAATGTTGCATGAGTTTAACAGTATTAGCTGCAAGGTGAAGGTAATTTATTACCTTGTACTAGATTGATCATCTCATATATTATTATAGCATCATGAGATTATCAGTGCAGCATCAGTATTAGAGAATTACTGTTGCAGGTGCAACTAGCTTCATGTGCTAGTTCACCATTATAACTCATTATTTGTAACTAATGATCCACACACACACACACACATCATCAGACCACCTGTGCAGAACACACACAACGCAACCTCTGTAGAGTCTAAAACAAGTCTTTATTGGTCAATATACAGAAAGCGTGGGATGACCACTAAAGAGAGAGAAATCCCAACCATTCAGTTTACAAAAAGAAAAAGAATATATAAAATAACTGTCTCGAACATTTTTACAGGGTTTATTTTCATATGTAAAAGAATCTTTTTTTAATCTTTTTAATCTTTCAGAAGCATAATATATGACAAAGAAGGACAGAGAGGAAACAAGGCAGTTGTCTCACAATGATGACATCACAATCACAGGTGCTTAAAGGCCAGAGGGAGGGACAGGTGAAGAGGAGATGCTCAGAGGGAGTAATCATCGACACAGTCTGGACCTGAACAGGTGGGAGGGCCTTCCTCTGAGCAGGGAGTTTATTTAAGAGTTAATATCAGTGAAGAGTTTGAAGTCGTGGTGAAGTCGTGCAGGAATAAGGACATGACATCATCAGGAAATATAACTAATCTCTTCACGCCAACATTTAGGTAGCATTGTGGGATTTTATCTAACTTTAAAGGGGCACTCCAACAATTTTACACATAAATATCACTTCGTATGGGGAGGATCTATTAATGTCATTTGCAACAGAGAGTCTGAGCCGATTTTACAGCTGCTAAAAGATGAGACCAAACAAAACCGACAAACAAAAGACGGCTCACAATTTGGGGCTTTTCAACAGTGTTCAGACAGAGTTTTTCGAGAGTGCAGGAACCTGTTATATGGCAGTGAAGACATCGGCTGCTTCTGTTTGCTTCAAAACAAACGAGATATGTGTAACATGTTTACCCTGTTACACTGTTGGAAACAAGAACTAATGCCAGCATAATGCGCTGCTGTGTGAGTGTGTAGATGTGGAGGGGGGGGGATCTTTCTTCTCTCGACCAAAACACATATCAATCACCCTTTATAGCAGTACAGTCTCTGTTGCCGGTGTACCACTGTTTCTGTGATGTGGACTTTCATACTTGTTATTGTTGTTTCTTAAAAACACAGAGTCTCAGCGGCATATCGCAACATCTTCTCATATTCCTCTGCTGAAAAAATAAGGATGAGTGATCTACCGATCTATGAACAGCATTGACTACAGTATATATGACACACAAAGATGCAAACAAACAAACAGCCTTTAAAAACCTGTTTGTAAACAGAATCTTAACTCTTGCCAGTTTATTTTCATTCAGCCTGTAAGCTGATCAAGGTTTTATGTTTATGTTTGTGGAGAGCGCTAACATGTTTATTGTTAAGTGTCTGGGCCACAAAACCACAGCGCTGTGATGCATTCAGAGAAACACAGACTTCACTGACAGAAGAGTTGAAGATGAGAACAGAGGACACACACTAAGTGACAGAACAGCTATGTCATAGGCCTCGGGAAACCTACTATACATGATCTGGTGGATAAGATGTGTGTATGCAGTGGATGTTGCAGACAAAAGTAGTGTGAGGAGACATGAATGAAATCTGAAATGTTCAGATGAGCTGAATTTTATCATTCCAGATAAGTGTGCACACCTGATGATGACTGTGCTTGTTTGATACACTTTGCTCTGCTTCATTGATTGTTAGGTGACAAATTAGATTGTACACAGAGACAATGTTTTCCAGCATGACAGGCTGCTGCTGATTCTGTATGTTTCACTTTGTCCAGCAGGGGGCGGTGTTTCATTAAAAATGGAGACATGAAAGGATTTGAGGTGTTTTTTTTTCCAGCAACAGATTGTTGATCAGATATATTGTTTCTGTGTGTGTGTGTGTGTGTGTGTGCATGTGTGTGCATGTGTGGAGGGAAAGAAAGAAAGATGTGACCATGTAGAGTGTGTGTGGTCAGTATGTTATGGATGAACTGTCCCACTCAAGTTTTCCCTTCTGCTTTCTCTCTTTCACCTCTTCTCTCCCATCATCATTTTCCTCCTCTTCCTCCTCATCACTGTTATCTGACTCAGCACTTGTCACTCCTGCTGCCAGCTCTTCATCTTTCTCCCCCTCTTCCTCCTCCTCATGTTCTTCTTCTCGTACCTCTTCACTTAGTGCCTGTGGTCCTTTTATGTTCTATAGAATAAACACAGATGATAACCACATCAGGAGCCAAAAACACAGACACACATACATTCACACTGATATTGAAGTGTCATCAGACTCTCAGCCTTCAGCGTTACCTCCATTGGGTTGACAGTGATGGTGAGTGCAGAATTTTCCCAGTCCACCTCAGAGTCTTTGACCTCATCCTCGTCCTCTCTGGAACCCTCCTGATGAGTGGCGTGGATCCTGTAAACGCCGATCACCACTATCACCACCAGGGCAGCGATGCAAACCACGATGACGACTGTGGCTGCGGGAGGAGCAGCTCCTGGTCAGGAGGAAAATGAGCCACTGGTGTGAAAAATGACCAGAACCTGCTTGGTGTTCAGAGGGTTAAACAGCAAGTAACAGCCAGTCATCTTCAGAGCATAACTTTTCTCCACAGCTTTGCCTGTGGTTTACCTGACATGTGTGAGTTAAGACTGTGGATCATGAGTGGGTGATGTACAGGTCTCATGTACTGCGGTTGGACTGCCATGTGATTGACGTGTTCCACAGGCGCCGAGTGGTGAAGAACACTGACCTGTAGAGGCAGGACAAAAAGAGAGGAGGCGGTAAGAACAGTGTGAACGAAGGGGCATTCTCATGTGAGAGAAAAAGACTGATCAGATCAAACAGAGGAGACCGTTCAGATGAAACATCCAACAGACCTCCAAGCTGAACTCATTGCTGGTGTACCGGCCGTTGAGTTCAGAGCAGGTGAGTCTGAACTTTCTCTCTGTCAGAGTGGCAGGTCGCCAGTTCCTGTAGCGCAGCTGTCTCAGCGCCTGCTCATAGTGCACCATGGAGTCCACACCTTGTAACACAGACAAACATGTCCACCCACAGTGTCATGTTATACAGTGCATGCTAGTGTCATAAATTACCCTGTAATATATTACAGCACAGACCTATTTAATGTGCATGTTTATGCAGATGGTGTGTTTTTATACAGCCTCTCTTATCCTAACATATCATACCATATATTGATATTCCAGAGGTGGAGTTGGTGGCATCAAGGTGTTTTCCCAACAGAGCACTGTGATGAATCTCCAGACTCTCTCTCTCAGGATTCAGTTCATCTCCAATTACCAGCACGTCACAATAGTCCAGGTTGTGCATCACCTCCATGACTCCTGGCCTGCGGGCTGTGGGCACAGACACAAAATCATAAGAGTGTGGAATGATAAAATATTCAGCACATACTGGGGCAAAATTAAATAGTATTCAAACAGGAATAGCAGGAAAGTCTTTTACAGTAAATCAGCTGGAGCTTTATTAACAGGCTGATATGAGACCAGAGAGATCAGTACAGTCTGACTCACATCCACCAAAGCTGTCTCCCTTCATTACTGTGCTGGTGATGTGCAGCTCTTTGAAGGGTGCCACACCCAGTGGGCCCCGGAGGTCACTGGCAGGCCTGACGAGTCGATTAGATCCTGTAATGGTGATTCTCGGTTCACTGGGCGGCAGCACCATGACTACTGCCTTGATGTCTGGGATGGAAAGACACATGTCCTCTCCGAAACACCTGACACACACACACGCAGAAGAAGAGTGAGGAGGATGGAAGAGCACACGTGTTCAGGCTTAAGATTTGCAATAGATTTGTTGCCATTAGAAACACTGAAGAACAGGGACATGAAGCGGGGTGTGAGTGAACTGAGTTTCACATCGAAGTATCTATAAAACAAACCAAGTGAAAAATGATTAATGACTAAATAAGCAGCAGCCAAGGCAAAAACTGAGATTTACTGCTTTATCAGGACTGCATGTGTTTTTGTTTAATCAGACTAATAAATGAGTCACAATTTAAAAAATAATTAAATGACAAAAACTTTGTCAGAGGCTGAAAGATGAAAAGCAAAAGAAAGTGACATGAAAGTCTTTTCAAATGAACTCTGATTGATTCGAACAAATGTGTGACATCAACACACTTCATCTAGAACCACAGAAACAAACAAAGCTGTTAAGACTCAGTCGTAAAACTGCGGTGATGAGAAAATGTGTTTTCGGGGCCTTTAAGCTGCAGCTGATGTGCTCTGTTTGTCCGATCAATTTACAGTGAGTGATTATAATTGATTACCACTTGTGCCAGAACAAGCAGGTGATAAATGCTGAAAACTGGCACAGGTACAAACTCCTCTGATGTTCCTCCTACTCTTCAGCAGGTTGCTAATTCTCCTATATATACCTCAAAGTACATTACATACATTTGCTGTTTATATTTTATCCTCTGCTCTACAAATACTTGCTACTTTTGTGTCTAGTAGGTAAACATGTGATTAAATGAGGAACAAAAGTAGTAACATTATACAGGAAAATATTGTTGCTGATCTAAAATGTGCACTTATCACAGTGAAATTAGTCGTCAGCTCTGCTTTAACCTTCACACACACACAGTTGAGCACAATACAAAAATGGTCTCACATATATCCAGGCTACTCTCAAACCTTTATCATCGAGCTATTTATGGATGCTAAACAATATAAAACCACATCACTATGTGTAATGTCTGTAAAATCCCAGTTTTACACAGCCTGCAGTTTTAACATATGTGCTGAGTGCTGAGGCGGATCACTCAGCCTTTATCTGGAGCTGGGAAGTGCTGCTCCGAGTCAGACAGCCTCTAATGCTGTTGCTTGTTGAAAGCACCTCACTTTATCGACCAGCACACGTCTTGACTAATTTGACCTGTCTGCGTTTGGTGCTCAACAAATGAACAGGTGCTGCGGAGACAAGGGAGGAACATAAAGGATAAAGCTGAAAGACATGTGAACATGTAATGAGCACACACTCCATATATACACAGACAGATGCAATCAAGCAGGCTGCACTTAGTGTGTCGCGGCTCTGACAACGACCGGGTCAGACGTGAGACCTGCAGGGCAAATCCTCATCAATACCAGGACGTAATAATAGCAATTAAAAACCCAACTACTAGTTAGGCTCTGAGTAGCAATTTACATAATCATCGTGTAAGAATGAATCTGAATTTTCTGGTACTAGTTAGTATTTGATTCACAGTATAAATTATAAAGTCCATTATATTTTGCATTCCTATTACATTTTGTAGGTGGACTTTATGGCCTGATGGTGGTGCTAGAGAAGTATTAGTGGGTCAACAAACGGCACTTACATAAGGAAATGTATTTACCTTTAACATAGATAATTAACTTATTAGTGTAGATGGGAATCTAGCAAGAACATTTACATGTGTGTTGGGTGACTGACATCATCATCCTGAGCATCTGCTGCAGCAGAACAAAGTCAGTTCAATCAAGTTAAATCAAATCAAATCAAATCAAATCAAGAGTCAGGCTCAGAGAAAAACAGACAGAGGAGACAGAGAACAAAGAACAGAACAAAAGTACAGAAACGGAGACTCTAGCAACACAGTTGCTGCCATCACCAGAAGGCTTAATGCAGACAGCTGGTCTGTTTAGTGGTTTAATCGTTTTTACACTAATGAGCCATCTCTCTGAGAGTTCTGGGGCTTAAAGACAAAGACAGACAACGCATCTGAGGCTCCAACACTTCTGCTCCTCTGGCTGTTTGTAGTCTCTGTGACCCCCCACTGCACCTATCTATATATGTAAGTATGTATGTGACTATCATGTTTTATGTATGATGTATGAATTTAAATTAGTGTTCTACAGGTAGGACCACAACACCTGCAAACAAAGGTGTGTCATAAAGAGTTAAAGTCTTGATTATGCAAAGGATGTAGCAGGTTTACATTCCTATTCACAGCAGTGCTCTGCTTCTACTACACATACACAGAAGGGGAAGACATCAAGCAACACAACAAATGTGGAGCCGTCCTGCACATCAAACAGGTCCAAACGTCTCCCTGTGACCTGCTGAATGCACGAGGCACAGGAGTTATCAAATGTTAGTTAATGCAGGGGGTGTAGCTACACAGGTGTATTATCTACATAAGCCAGAGTACATAAGCGCCTTTTTCACTGACATCAAGTACATCCCAACAATACAAGCTGAGGCTCAGGTGATAGAGACGTATGTCCACTGATACTAAGGTTGGAGGTTCAACATCTAGCTCCTTCACATGATGTTTAACAGCACCATGGAGCTTGCAGCTCTGCACCTTTAGTGTGTGAATGAGAAGCACTGTAACACTTTTGAAGCATCACAAAGGCAAAAAGTAGACTTTACAACAATCCATAATCCACATGATGTGTGAGTGATTAATAATGTAAAAAAAGACAGTGAAGATAAATGTGCCATGAAAAACAAAAGGTCTGTAACTGAATGTAAAGCTGCATCCTCTGTGTGGACACTTACTGCACTGTTGTGGTGATGTGCAGCCGTCGGAGGCCCGCTGTGGGGAACTGACGGGAGTTGATGTAGGAGACTTTGGTCATGGCTGTGTTGATGCTGTCCACATCCTCTCCTTCCACCACCAGCACAGACTGGGCTGGGTTAAAATGGAACTGACAAACACAAACATCAAGTTAATAAATCCAGTAAATGACTGAATATTAGCTTACAGCAGTTTTATTTGATTTCATACAAAAATTTTTTTTAAAAATCTGACAAAATAATTCAGCCTTTTCTGATTAGAACTGAAGGTCCCTAGTTAGTCAGTAGTGTTGCTTCTTGGTAACCATGTCTTAATTTCTCCACGCACCTTTATGTCCTTAGCGAGGCTTTCAAGAGAGTTGATATCAAGGCCCTCTTTGCAGGCCTGCAAACAGGAGATAACCTTCTGCGTTTCAATGCGGCCCGGTCGGATTGTCAGACCTGACAGGCTGCCATGGAAATACTGAGTGAACCTCGGAGTCCCTATCTCACCACCTAGCAGGGGCGAGAGGACACATGGATGGTAAGAAAGAAGAAGAAGAAAAAATAAGTACAGATGTAGAGAGGAGAAGAGTGGAAGGTAAAAATAAATACCTAAATAGAAAGATCGGTGAATGATAAGAAGATGAAGAAACTGCAGTTTTCTGAAAATGACATCTGTGAATGTGCTATAAAGAGTTTGAGATAAAAAAGAATGCTGCAGCCTTTACATGTAATTTAATTACCTGTTTTTTTTTTTTTTTAAATATGGTCTAATGGGGTTTACATACTGCTTAAAAATGATGAAAGCGATGACAGTGAATAAATAATAAATGCCTGTAACCTCTGACTAAAAAGGAAAAGACTCTCTCTAATCACATCTTTGGATTTTGCTCTCTGTGTGACTGCTGCACGCTCCAGATAAGCAAGCGAAGCAGGTGGCAACAGCCTAAAAATGGTGGCATTACAGGAGTTCTATCCTATACTTGATTAGGTTATAACTTATATATAAATACCATTTCCAGCATCTGATTTTTTACACTTCCTGTCGCAGTGTCAAACCAAATTTTATTCACCAATTTGACAGACGCTTGAGAGCACGCTTGACCTGAAATGTTCTGCCACTGCCGCAGCCGACGGGAAATACACCCATTCATACAAACTAAATGGAAGCTCCAGTGCAAGCCAACACATTGGCAGAGTGGTTGTGTAGGAGCTATCACAGCAGTACAGTCAGCGGAGTCTGTCAAGCCCTGACATCTTCTTAAGAGTGGAGTTTCTTTTTTTCATACAGAGCAGCAGATTTTCCTGTAGGACATGTCAGCTCTGCTCTCTGCTACAATTTCACCACTTCTGATGAAGTGTGCTATTTCCTGCAAATCATATAGGTCTGCTCCACTTCAGGTAAATTACTCACTGTGTGAGTCTGTTAGGTCAGCTGCAGCTTATACATTTTAAAAAAGCTTGGCAATGGACCACAACTCCCCTTCCAGCAACAAAATTAATTATATATCTGAGATTATGTTAGTACTCCAATACATATTACAAGTATGTCTGAGTGGAAAAAACATAAATTAAAATAGTATGTCACAAGTTTACACTCAGTTTATAGTCTGAAGCCATTTTTTTAACAGTGCAGGCTGGTTTTCCAGGGCTGAAGAGGTGAGAATCACAGCAGCACAGACGGAGCAGACAGCAAACAGAAACTCAAGAAAGAATCTGCCAGCTGATACAGATGGTGGCGGTAATGCACCGTGGGCTGGATGCCAACAAGGAAGAACTGCACTGAGGCTTTTCATCAATACTTTATCCAAACACAAAAACCACGCTTGGTAATAAATGTAAGCATTAAATTACCTCGTCACCCAAAAATCATTCAACAACCAACCGCGCCAACACAACCCATAGATATTATATGCTGATTTCTCCACTATATTACAGACAGAATGTACCATATTCCTTTAATGCTGCTGAATGCTGACTCAGCAGTTCTGTTGTTTAAGGTTGCTCCCTCATTTAATGCAGACTGGAAGTTCTCCGGGAGCCCAGCTATCCTGTACAGAGCGGGGGCTCAGGGGAATTGTAAACAGAACACTGCAGCTGTTATCCTGAACCAGCTAGCCTGCATACAGCTGGAGACTCTCTCAGCTCTGTCAATCTGCACCGTACAGGTGTGTGTGTACACATGAACAGCTGACAGAGAAAAACAGCCACATTACACTCCCCTCAGCAAGCCGAGCAGCATTTATATAACGCTGCAGTGCATACTGAGGTATTTATAACCAGATAATTAGCTGTCAATGAAAGTGAAGAGGTAAGTTCAGCTGGTCAGAGATTTATGTGTACACTTTCTGTATGTCACCTCAGAGTGAAAGCTACAGCACCAGAAACATTTAAAAGCAAACTTTAGAGAAGAAAAAGCTTTTTACTGTAATTATTTCCATGAATATAAACAAGCTTTATGTCATAGCAGCTTTAGTCCACAGCCATAAAACATCAACATGTTGTTGAGCTCTGTGTGTAACTAAACACAAAGTTTTAATTTTATTCTCTCACATATGTTTAACTTTATTATCTGTCACAGACACATGTGCAGTGTAACAAAAGTGTTGCAGTAGACTCTTTTAGAATCATTTTTGTACCTGTTAAAAATGGTTCTTTTAAGAACATTAGTATTAATTAGTAGATCTGTCCCTCTGTGCTCGCTCTCTGAGCTCCGACATAATAACTGTATCTCTTTATTGAAAATGGATTCTTGATATTTCTCTTGTCAGTGCGCTCGCAACAGACACGGTGAGCACCGTGCATTTAAGATGACAAGACAAGAAGGTGTAAGGAGGGGCCGGCTGAGAAGCAGCTCTAATTTGTCTGCCCATCATCTCCCTTTCTCCTCGAACATAAAAATATTCCCCCATTATACTCTGCCTTTTTTCTTCTCCATCTTCATGTCTCTCAAAAGCACAGCTGAAAGGTTTCCATTAATATGCTGGACATCAATATGTACTATATATTCATACCGGTCACTTTAAAAAGTTGATTTGCACTGCCAGTTTTTACTCTTTTTACTCTTTATTAGTGCGAACTAATAGATTGCATGTCTAGACATGCATTTATATTAATACAGTATCATAAACAATGGAACAGGAGGAACCTGTCGTATACTTTGCAGCATGTCGCGCACACTCATTAGCAGTGCGCACAAGTGTATTCTATGAATATTTTCTATGCATAAGCAAATCAGCAAATAAACAATGAGCATGATGATTTTAATTACTGCCCTAATTTGAAGAATTAAGAGTCCCACTGCAGATCCATAACAACCAAAGAACCAAACATCCTGTGTGAAGTTAGATTTTAGAGACGTGTTGTATATTATTACTCAGTCTGTTACATTATAAGTTTGTCTTAGTCATTTTATTTTTCTTCTTCTTCATTTACAGACTTTCTTACAAAGTCATGAGACATTTTTAAAATAAAATTATTATGTTTTATCTTTGTTATAATTTTAACCTTCTGTTGTGTGTTTTCTTACTGTGGAGGAGCCATGAATAAAACCCACTAAAAACAAGCGCCAGAAGTCACCCCACGCAATTCTTCTTTGTTGAATCAGAATTGAGAATCTGAAGTATTGTGCTTGAAGTATCTGAATACTGTGAAATGAATAAAACCAAATACTGCCAATCAAAGTCAAACATCTTATTAACTGCTCAGAAACAACAACAACTAACCCGTTTTCTTATTAACCTTACAAAGCAGCACCACACGACTTCGCTCTGCTCTCAGGGCAGTAACAGTACAGCTTGAATGCCTTTTATTCCACATGTCTTGTCATTATGTTGTTGATTGTAGGGAAAAAGAGGATGAAGAAATGAGAGACTCTGAAAGGCAATCTTGCTCGCTAATGGTCTGCAAAGTTATCAGTTGCGGCTTAGTGAAGCTTAAAGCGGCTTCATTGGGATGTAATAGCTGGCAAAGTTGTCCTCCATTCACTCGAGCTAATCCTTCCTTCAGGGCTTTCTCTCACAATCAGAGATTCATGGAAAGAGGCAGCAAAAGAGGGCTGTATGAAGCATGGAAGAAAATGATGACGACAAAAGGGAAATTGCAATCAGGCACAGGATGAAAGGAAATTTAAACGGCAACCAAAATGCCATCAGGACTGAGGCGTTGGGATGATGCTGGCGAGCTGGCTGCTGAACGGATCACTACTGTCTCATTCCTCCCTCCTATGAAGCACTTTTGTGTAATTATTCAAGCAATAAACATGGCAGCAGGGTAGCTCTAATTCATTCCAGTGCTATCACCACTTGTTCTCGTTCCCTGCCGCTGGAAATGACACGCAGAATTTTCTGTTTGATACCCGCTCGGCTTGTGCTTCTCCATTTCAAAGAAGAAACACCCACCGCCCCGGGGACATAAATCTTAATCTCTTTATTTATTTTAACAGTGAGAATCCTGCTTTCCCTCTCTCTTCCTGTTTGTGATTCAAATGTAATTTTCAACAACTTCGGACCGCTCTACCAATTTGATGATGAGCGGTCCCCATGTTGTTCTACCTGAAAAAAATTACAATACATTTCAAATGTATTACTCTCAATTGTGTTTCTGCATTCTTAAAAGAAGAGTCTTCAGTTTATTTCCCAGTAAAATTTCAGCCGGGGATAATAATCATGTCATCAGCTGGACTCAAGCTACAAAATGTACTTTTTAGATGCTTGTCACACAGTGCAGTGGTATAAGATTAAGATTAATCTGCATTCATCTATTTTATTATATTTCAATAAAAGTACGAGTCTGGCTTGCTATTGTATTATTATGCTAACAATATTAGCTCTGGGGTAGCAATGACCCCAGAGTTTTTAAATGTGTAAACAGAGGTGCCTTTTCTCTGCTGCCTTTCTTTTATTTATTCATACACATACATGAACAACATGCTACTGCATCTAATACAACTGTCAGATCATTATACAGTTGTTATAACACGGTGTGGTAGCTGACTGATATTTTCAGACATGCCTGCACGCGTGCACACACACACACACACACACACACACACACACACACTGACCTTGCCAGCAGGCGCCCACGGTCAGCTGTGTATCAATCTTTGAGGCGTGAATTGGCCAGTCATCCGTCACCAGGTAGGGTTCATAGGTCACACCGTCCACAAATAAAGTCACTGCAGGAAATTCCACATTGATTACATAATAGTGCCACTCCTTGTCACAGATCTGCAAAACAAAGAGAAAAAATATCACATCATTAAACAACAGCGCTGCATTATTATGGAACTGAATAAATCAGTGCTGTTTTTCCATTGAGGATTATGTTTATGGGGCTGCTGTTTGTGTAGATGATGATGTTTACTCCAGTCGTGTAGTATAAAAGGCCCATCCTTGAACGTTTTTTGACTTTCTACCTTCAGTAAATGGGACGCAACAAATTCCTCTCCTCTTCCCTGGATCATTTACTCCCTGATGCCCGAGACAGCTAATGAGGTTTCCCTCTAATGAGCTGTTCATTAAAGGCACATGATGACTGATAAACACAGCTGTGGAGGACTCGTGCGCCATGCAACTTATATCAACCAGCATAAATGCACTTTGATTATTCGGAGAAGACACATCCCACTGCGTCTATACCCACACAGATTTTATGTGTTATATGCCGTGAAATGGTAAGCAAGATTAGACAATTGAACATAAATGAAACACATGTGTTACAGACATTCTCTACTGACGGAGTAATTTGTTTTTAATTTGTTTTATTTGAAGCATTTTGACTTAGCCACTTACCTAGACATAGCATCTGTTCTATGATAGACTGGGCCTAAGGATTCTCTGAAGAGAATATCCACTAGTTTAAGATTCACAGAAAGGACACAGCAAGAAAACATTTAATATTCAGATCATTTTTTGTTGCCACACACACAAATACACAGCACATTTCTTAAGCTGTGTTATTTGGTAAGGAAGCTAAAATGTGTGTTCTTGCAACTAGGAATCTCCATGGATGTTAGAACTACAGTCTTACTACAAATTCCTACAGGAGCATCCCTGAAACCCCTCTGAACCTGGCACCACAGTCACTCTGTGTATACTAAACCACCATGGATTTCTTTTTATAACTAAGTTATGAAACCTTGCACAGCCTGTTTACTTTGGATGTGTTCTGGTGCTCAATAAATTACATTGTAGTGTGATACCTTGGTGTGGTATCATGTGTTTTCTTGGAGTGTGAATACTACTGAAGTATACTGAGATGCCATCGGTGTGTTATTACCAATGAGAATATGTGTTGGTGTCATCTTCTCACTTCTCACGATGGATACTTGACTAGACAGGCAGAATGAATTGCCACTTCCATTCAGCTGCTGTCTGACTGCCTGCCTGTGGAGGTGAGTGCAATGTTACACATGTCTATAATTATCTGCACTGTTTTGTAGGTGACTGTTTCCCCATATACTGCACTTCATATTCCCAAAGTAGTGATTAGTGTATGTGGAGTAGCTGCACAGTGCATGAACCTTTTATTAAAAAGGACACCAGACAAAAAGTAAATCTAGTGTGAAAGCTAAATCCTAAAAACATCTCTTTTAGCTATTGAGCAGAACAACAACATCTACTAATTAGCAATAATGCTTGAGGATGTTGAGAATGTCAGCAGATATGTGGTGATACACTTAAAATTCTGACCAGATTATAAAGAAAACACACTACATCACTAAAGTTGCATACTAGCTCACAGTTTGTAAGGGCCCCAACACTAGACAGATATACTGTAGTATATGTAAAGGATTTTTAAACTTTGTGTGAAATCACACTTATTTTGTTCACACAGACCCTTAGTAAGCATCCGTCCACTGCACGCTCTCAGCTGCTCAGGCATGTTTGTATAAGTGCCTGTCTGAGGACATACTAGTCAGTGGAGGCTGAAAAGTATTTCTCCTTTCCATCAGTGTAATGAGACAATGAAAGCTGAAACGCTGTGATGAGCTGGTCTCCACAGGCAGGCTGCAGGACCTGACCAGGATGAACACAGCCACCGGAGCGGTCACACAACAGAAACAGAAACCACCGAGCACCAAGACGCTAAGTCCATATCTGTGTAGACCAATGTACCCTATTTTAAAATGTATTAGGTTTCCACAGTGTTTTGTACTTAATAATAACACATACATTTCAAAATGACAGTACTAAAAATCAAAGCAGCCGCATTAATAACTATTAAAACGCAGGCTTGACTCTTCAGTGTTGAGCGACTTTTGATTCGATGTACACCCCCTTTCTGGCTCTACTACTGTACCTCCTTCCACTTTTGATAAAGGTTCTTTTGGCAGACACCAGGGACAAACCCTGCCTTACTTATCCGGATTCTCTATGCGCAGTGTATTACCATGCAATTGCAGTATTTTATTGCTGAGAATAAAACACCGGAGATAAGCCCGTCTATCTTGTGGATATCTGCCACGGCGTATTTACGAGGGGCTATTACTTCTTATACATCAGCACAAAGGAGGGAAGAGCTTAAGAGCCACTTGGACCTAGAAAATATTACACAGTCTGGGGACTAAATTTAGGTTGAGAAGGGAGTTCTGACACAGAGTCCCAAATCTATCATGTGTTTATTTATTTATTTGGTGCCAAACAGAGGCGCTATGACAGGTCAACCTGAATGGAGTATTCTGCACATCACTGAGGCCAAACACACATACAGCCCTTTATTCACAGACAGCATTAGTGCATTCTAAACCTGCTGACATAAACAGAATAATGAGGACATCCTACCAGCTGCAGAGAAGCCCTTTAATAAGGTCAAGTTTTTTTTTATTTACTGGAGAGATTTGGGATGCAGCTGTATTGTTACAAAACGTGTGGCACTTATTTCATCATTGCTATTTTTAACCATATAAAGAACATACTATGACTAATACAGTGGTTGGCAATGACTGCTCCATGATACTGCCTTGCTTAATTTCTAGATTTTTAGCATTCATGAGATGATAATAATAATAACAATTATAAAACAGTGAAGCCTTTAGGTGCTGCTACCCTTCTTCTCTCTTCTTCTCATCTGTCCTGGTCTGTGCCCTGTTGTCTGAACTAATTCCTTCTGTTTTTCCTGGCCCCGTTATCCCCACGCCCCACCTCATCACTGCCTCCTCCTAACTCCCACCTTCTTCTCTTTTCATCTGTTTTGTTCCTCATCCCATCCCTCGCCTCTCCTCACCTCGGATCTCCTCTTTTCTGCCAGTGTTGTGGCACAACAGTTCTGATGCCAACCTATTATGTGTCAGTGTGATAATAACAAGAATAGTGCAGAAAGAAAGAAAAATAGCGAAGAAAAAAAAAATAGTGAATAAAGAAAAAAAGGTTACAGAAAAGGGGGGATAGTTGCACCAACATGCTCAACAGCCAACATACATGTTCAACTGAACAGGTGTTTTCTATTAAAAAACGGTGATATAGGGTAAAGAACTATCTATCCTCTGAGCCGAGGCAGTATTTTTTCTCTAATGTTCCAAAGATAATTAAACTTAATAACAGAAAACTGCTCCCTACACACTGATTTCTGGCATTGCAATGCGCACGAGTGTTAGCAAAAGTGCTAGCAGTGCACTGTTACTATAGAATCTTTAAAATAAAAGCTGAACTACTGGTTAAGACAGAATACATAATCTCTCAGTTAATTATTTAAGTTTAAAAAAGGAGTTAGATGAGGACAATAGAGAGCAGATATGGAAAAACAAGTTGTCAGTACATTAGTATTCTTTGAATTATGGAGTGCACTCATGTATGCTAAAAGCACTACAAGCAACATTATGAATCCCTCCTCTTACACACACATACACACACACACTGCTGCTATCCTACAACACACATACAGGGCAAAGACTGTAGTTAGTGTATGTTTTGCTGATGCTGTTAGTCTGAATAGGAACACAGAAAGCATCTAAAGACGTAAAAGTCCAGCTGAGCACTCAAATGAAGGCATTTGTAGAAAACAGTCTGGAAATGAAATAAGCACACAGTGAAGCTGTAGATGCTAGAGGCAATGCCCTGCTGCTCGCTGTCTGTTTCTGTCTGATTCTCACAGAAAAGTGAAAATATATGTTTCACTGCCAACTCAGGCCTGTTTGACTTGCAAAATTAGATTCAGAGCAAAAGTGAACGGTGAATATAAACGCAGGGGTACTAGAGAAAACATGATGCACACTAAAACTAATTATGGATTTGCTCATACAAAAACAAAACACGACATGTCAAGGAGGCTCCTCGTCTGCATTCATACTCTGCATTCTAAATATTGTTATGAACTAATGTCTGTGTGCACTTATTGTAAACTGAAACATTCATTAGATAGTCTGTTGTGAGTGAGACGAAACTAAACAACACTCAGTATATCCTTGTTGTAAGAGGCGGCACAGTCACACACCATCACCAACACCAACCAATTAATCTCATAACAAACAAAGAAAGGCTTCTAATCAGCACAGACCAGAGAACAAACCACAGCACAGCAGCCATGATGGTAGCAGGCAGATAACTGTAGATGCTTTACAGACATGCAATAAGAGTGATTTTCTTCTCACACACACTCTGTGCCTATTATTGAACTCAGACATAAATGATAAATAGCAGGGGCTCTGCAGAAGTTTCAGCTGTTGTAACTGGTGAAATTGTCTCTGATTTATCACATGAGATCTGCACCCACACTCTGTCATTTGTACTTTTTTTTCAGATTTGAAAGTATCTTTAATCCTTTAAAAGAAAGAACTACTGATACTGTTTCACTTCTTTACATTCTGTTAACATATATTTTAGCTATCTGTGGGAACACTGCTATGAGTAAAAAAGGGTTTCAGTCAATGTGACATCATGCAGACTTCAGACTTTGTGTACATAAAGGTTCAGGCACAGGAAGATAATCTGTTTTTTTCTTTCTTTAACATCTCTCCTCTGCTGTGAGACTTTGAAAAGAGGGCTGACACATTCCTCCCAGCTTTGGCTCATAGGACTGTTTTGAAAAAGAACCTTGACGTAAAAAGGACTGTGAGATTGTGAATGAATATCCTTAGGACAGCTGAATTGTACAGACAGCCCCTCTGGATGCAGAAGTTGAATAATGCTTGTAAAGAGGTGTGATTCATCCTTTAGTCCATTACCAAGAAGATGAAAAATAGTGTGTGTGCGTACGTGATTTTGTTCACACAAGGACTCACAAACAGGTCAGTGCTTAGATCTGTGTGTAAAGGTTTCTGTCAGATGTGACATTCCTTCAGAGCGTTCGATCGACATGGAAAATGGAAACTCGCTCGCTCTCTCTTTGCCAGCTTCCTTTCATCCTGCTCTACCCCTCCTCTCTTGGGGTGAGAATTGCAAAATCAATAGAGCTAAATGGAGTTGCCACGGAAGCCATTGAGTGTCCTTTCTAAGTGCTGGAGGAACAAAGACAGTTAAGAAGCAGCAGTGATGCCCCACAGTCACCTCCTCTCTTTCTCACCGCACTCTTTTTCAAGACTTTTTCACTCTTATCCTCATTATTCACCTCAAGTCACAGGAGCAGCTCCTATTCTTAGTTCAGGTCTGTTTGGTCTGTTAGCACTCTGATATACTGAATGATAAGTATTCGTATCGCAGTACCAAAATATGATGGCATGTATGGCATGCAGTGCAGTAGGTTAGTGCATCTTTTTAGTGAGAAGCTCCGTCCATAGCGGTTCTACAGCTTTGGTGGTTTTCTTCTATTTTACAATAAAAAAAAAACATGAGTGCACTCTGAAAAGTAATTATTGATTTGCCAAGGAGGTCCCCAAAGCCCAGCTTATCTGAATGAAATGCAGCCTTAATAATAACAATTTAATTTATGAGGGTGATGAACATCATCGACCATTACACAGAAAGTGAAATAAAACCAGGAAGGAGTGAGTGGATAAATTAATTACATTTGTGAAAGAGTTCACCCACAGTCATGTGTCATTCTAATCTATGATAACAGACTCATAGATAACAGAATGAAGGTAATTTTGCCTGCAGACATTAAAAAGTTTACATGCAACCTTAGTCACACGACTTTATCATTATGTTCTGGTCACTGAGTCCTATATGTACACACTTTTCTGCACAAAAAGTAGCACAACTTCCTCAAGACAAACCATCTCCCAAGACATTACCTTTTCTGTTGACTAAATCCAATGGTCCATGAAAATAAAAATACATCAACATTATTTGAAGCACTATTACCAGCATTCACCCAAATAAAAGCCTTCAAATGGACTGCTGTATTCATAAGGAGCAGAAAGCTTCTATAATTTTCAATAGATTTCAGTATTCCCTCATTTCATCAGATTAAAAGAGCTGCGATTTCTTTCTAAATTAACGATTTGGCACCAAGAGTTACCACTAATAGACCAAAAAATAGTGTTTCTCTGCCAGCAGTCTTTAGTCTGCAATGCAATCCACCTGCAATACTTGTTCGCCGTTAGCCTTCCAACAAGTTTCCCTCCTCTTTCTGCCTACAGTGGTAAAGTGCATGGCCAGGCATCAGAGGAACATTCGAAAAAATACAGGATATCCCAGCTTGAAGCAGTACATGAGAACCATTTCATTCTGTTCATACACTAGTCTCGTTAACCTCTGGTATTTTAGACCAGTTTCCATGTATATTTAATGAGAGTCTCTGCACAAGTGATTTGTACTGGTGAGTTACATCATCACAGATTCTCTTTGACTGCACTGCATGCTTTCTCCATATTTTTTTTACAAGATCCAGCAAAAAAAGGAGCAAATAGGATCCCCATTATCTATGAACTGTGTATGTGTGCAGTGAAGAATGAGGAAGAGATGAGGAGAAGAAGAGAAAGATAATAAGACGTGCAGGGAGAATGTGAGCTGAGACTGAAATAGAACAGTGTCTTGAGGTTGTTTGCTTAGAAATCCTGGCAGTCTGTTACTCAGCTGCCCTTCTCTTTGTCACATTCACCTCTGTGGGCCTCAAGAGAGAACAGTGGACTGAGGAAAACACTTTTCAATCTACCTTTGACCTACAACAAACAGCACCAGGTTGGAAGGTATACATGGAAAAAATACATTTTGTTGGATTCATGACCTGCAACAAATAACTCCAGTACAAACAGAGGCAGCTCTGAAAGGAATGACTGCCCATTTCCTGTCATCAATATAATATATATACATGCATGTAAATGCAAACCTGCAGAGAGAAATCCAAACCAAAAGTCAGGGTTGATGTGCATGGTCACACATGCTAGCACACACACAAAAAACGACTAATACAAATCTCTCATAATCTGCTTAGTGAGCAGAAACTCCTGAGAGCTGAGCATAATTATGAGCCATTTTCTAATAATTTCAGAATGAGGTGGATATATGCTATATCCCAAGGGTACACAATTAGATTAGATTTACATCTACCATCTATTATTACAGTGAGCTGGGGAGAGTTCATTGGCTTATCATCAAAAACTTAGCAGGGGGTTTTCTCTTCTTTTTTTTAATGGTAGATTTTCTCTCCTCAGTAAATGCCTAGCCGAGAACTACAGCATCCTCAAGCATCCTCCTCACAGAGGTGTCTGAGGAAGACCTTTAAATCTGCCAGCTCCACACTCACTAGCTATGACCATGATGTCACTTTGGAGACTAAAACTTTACATTTCTATCTTTGATAAAGCTCCCTGCTTGTAGTGCACCGTAGGTAATGCAAAAGTTGTTGACATCTGTGGGATAATTAACTGGGAAACACACTCTGCTGCACTTGGTGAGAAATACATCTTTTTTTCATTTTGCATTCTTCTAGCTGAACAACATGATTCAACATTTTCCCCTCTTCAAAAGTTCTCTGCAGAACTGAGACACAAAGCTTCACTTCAAATTAGTCCAACAACTTTTCACAACCATGACAGGTGTTAGAAATCAGCTGCTAGGTGAGCCATTACCCATAACTAAACTACACTTTCTACCTTTACTCTGTGCCTCAGTGTGTGTGTGTGTGTGTGTAAATGTGTGTGCAGCATAACAGTGTCTTCTACCCTCTTATCTCCTACAGTGAGCAGAAGTACGTGATGGAGGCCCTGCGGTAATTAGAATGGAAAGTCTCTCCCTTCACTACACAAATAACGATAGCCCTTCACCCGCAGTTGAAAATCACCCTGAATCTATGCTCGCACACTAATAGGACACCAACACACACCGACACACACCAACACACACACACTCCTTACCTGCTCTAGTTTCCAGTGGAACTCAGCAGGCCTGAAAGTGTCAACCTGGGCGAAATCTCGTCTGAGCAGGAACACCAGGCGGCAGTTGTGAACATACAGAGAGTAATGGTGGCGGTTCATCTCTGCAAAGGGAAGATCACAGGCAATACTACATGGTCATTCTATGGGACAGCACTGCTGAGCTGGCTCTCACTTTTTGGCATAATTTACTTTTTAAAAGATTCTACTGGACAACAATACTCTGGACTTCAGACTATAAGCTAATAAACCATCTGTGAGACCACAGTGTAATGTGCAGATGGATTATTTAATTAACCAGTTCAGGAAGCTCAGTGCAGATATCCAGAAAGGGGACAAAGTTCTGAAGAGCATTTTCTATTGTGGGCCTCAGACTCATCTTAATTACACTCAACAAAAATATAAACGCAACACTTTTGTTTTTGCTCCCATGTTTCATGAGATGGACTTGAAGATCTAAACTTCATTCCAGATACACAATATTACCATTCCTCTCAAACATTGTTCACAAATCTGTCTAAATGTGTGATAGTGAGCACTTCTGCTTTGCTGAGATAATCCATCCCACCTCACAGGTGTGCCACATCAAGATGCTGATCTGACATCATGATTAGTGCACAGGTGTACCTCAAACTGCCCACAATAAAAGGCCACCTTTTTGAAATGTGCATTTTGTTTCTGCTTTATTGGCGGTCTGGGGACTGGGAACCAGTCAGTATCTGGTGTGACCACCATTTGCCTCATGCAGTGCAACACATCTTCTTCGCATAGAGTTTATCAGATTGTCTATTGTGGCCTGTGGAATGTTGGTCCACTCCTCTTCAATGGCTGTGCGAAGTTGCTGGATATTAGTGGGAACTGGTGCACGCTGTCGTATACGCCGGTCAAACACATCCCAAACATGTTCAATGGGTGACATGTCCGGTGAGTATGCTGGCCATGCAAGAACTGGGACATTTTCAGCTTCCAAGAATTGTGTACAGATCCTTGCAACATGGGGCCGTGCATTATCTTGCTGAAACATGAGGTGATGTTCATGGATGTATGGCACAACAATGGGCCTCAGGATCTCATCACGGTATCTCTGTGCATTCAAAATGCCATCAATAAAATGCACCTGTGTTCTTCGTCCATAACAGATGCCTGCCCATACCATGACCCCACCACCACCATGGGCCACTGGATCCACAACATTGACATCAGCAAAGTGCTCACCCACACGACGCCACACACGCTGTCTGCCATCTGCCCTGAACAATGTAAACCGAGATTCATCCGTGAAGAGAACACCTCTCCAACGTGCTAGACGCCATCGAATGTGAGCATTTGCCCACTCAAGTCTGTTACGACGACGATCTGGAGTCAGGTTAAGACCCCGATGAGGACGACGAGCATGCAGTTGAGCTTCCCTGAGATGGTTTCTGACAGTTTGTGCAGAAATTGTTTGGTTATGCAAACCAATTGTTTCAGCAGCTGTCTGAGTGGCTGGTCTCAGACGATCTCGGAGGTGAACTTGCTGGATGTGGAGGTCCTGGGCTGGTGTGGTTACTCGTGGTCTGCGGTTGTGAGGCCGGTTGGATGTACTGCCATATTCTCTGAAACGCCTTTGGAGATGGCTTATGGTGGAGAAATGAACATTTAATGCACGAGCAACAGATCTGGTTGACATTCCTGCTGTCAGCATGCCAATTGCACGCTCCCTCAATGCTTGTGGCATCTGTGGCATTTTGCTGTGAGACAAAACTGCACATTTCAGGGTGGCCTTTTATTGTGGGCAGTTTGAGGTACACCTGTGCACTAATCATGATGTCAGATCAGCATCTTGATGTGGCACACCTGTGAGGTGGGATGGATTATCTCAGCAAAGCAGAAGTGCTCACTATCACACATTTAGACAGATTTGTGAACAATGTTTGAGAGGAATGGTAATATTGTGTATCTGGAATGAAGTTTAGATCTTCAAGTCCATCTCATGAAACATGGGAGCAAAAACAAAAGTGTTGCGTTTATATTTTTGTTGAGTGTATCTTGTTACTTTGAGAACTTTTTTTCTAACAAAACAAGTTTTCTAAAATAAGGTAATTTAAATTGTTGAAAAAAAACAAAACTAAATTAAGGGTAAAACATACATATCCATATTTTACATTCCAAATTGCATAAACAGTCATAACAGCATATGAATTCCTCACCTGTCTTGTCAGAATTACACAGTATGGTTTCCTTCTCAGCCCTGAGTCCTGGACTGGGCCCATGTTTCATCCATGTTGCTATGGTGAACTGGTCTGTCAGGTTTTGAGGCACCACGTGATCGGGAACATTAGCAGCCTGGCGACCGTCAAACCTGTAGATGAGGTCGCTGTCTCTCCCACTGTCTGTCAGGAGAGGCGTTGTCCAGTTTGTAGAAGGACTGGGGGCAGGAAGGAGGTCGGTGCTGCCCGATGCTGCACCTGATGCCAGTCAGATGACACAACACTGTCAACAAGTCTCCAGAGCAACACACATAAGATTTGTGTGGCTGCTTGTAGATGTGAAAATAATATATACTACTCAAAGTCATTATGAATTTACTGGATGTCATGCTCCAGGATATTAATGGGGTGTAATAAAGTCACACATTATGTAAGTTTGGAATGGAGTTTGCAAATTTAATTTTAAATTTTTTTAAAAAAAAAGAAGAAAAAAAACTCCAAATAGTCTTGAGGATTAAAAATGGCACACTGGAAATTGGCTTATTAATATACTGAGAGGGTTAAGACGTCAAGAGGTAATTTCTTCTTTGAATTATAATTTTCCTTGTCTCTCATTATTATGACTACCCTTTGCGCTTTCATAGTCCTCTACTCTTAAATAGCACCTCAATATTTCAAAGCAGCATCTTCATCTCTCCCTCTCGCTCTCTCTCCTTTAATTTACTTCCCCTTTACTTACCACAAAGTTTTTGCAGAGACTTTTCAGAGTAAGTCTCACGGTCACAGCCCTTCCCGATGTGGTTTGTCTGGAGCTCCACCATCGCTTTCACCCCTGACAACGGACCCCCGCACGTTTCTAAACGCATCTTGGGGAAGAGCTGCTTGCTGCCAGTTCCTGGCTCATAGTCCACACGTTTGTTCCAACCTGAAACAATGAAGTTAAAATCATTTGTACTTTCTATGACAGCTTATTTTGTGACAGGCCTCTGAAATTACAGGTAAAGTACAGGTGTCCTTTGGTTAACATCACATGAAGTCATGTCATTAGTTCTTATGTTAAAATTACACCTGATTATGTCTAACTTCTCAATATAGCTTTAAAAACCTTTTACACACAACATAAACCTTTGTTTTGTTCTACTATGGTTTCAAAAACCAAACAGGTTGGCTGCTTTGGAAGCTTTGTTCAGTGCAATTTTGCCCTATGTTAAGTGAACAGGAGATTAAAATAACGGCAAAATATCTCACAAAGAAGTGCCCTTATTTTGATTAGCAAGGTGTTATGCTTAAACTCCACATGTTCAGTACATGCAGAAACCTGTGAGTGTGTTTGCGACACCTGGTAGCTTTCACCACACCTACACAATATGATACCAAGTCTCCTGAGATGAATCACAAAGAAGGAAACAGGCTGTGATTAGAAAGGCGAGGAGAAGTGAGAGGTGGAGCTTCCATTAATGCCAGAGAGACGTTTTCAAAAAGCATCTGCAGACGCTCAGATGACCTTTGCACACAGGCGATAAATAAGGTGATGTGTGCAGAGGACCCTGGTCTGAATGCATCAGTGCATCATGTTTTATTCATGGATTTAGGCGACTATGAGTTAATGGTTTTACATTAAGCTGCATGTGGGTTAATGGTTTTGCAGTGTGGGTTATTTAATGATTGAAAATTACAAAGAATGATGCAACATTGATGAGGATGTTATAAGGCTATGATAGCAAGTCAGATTCCAACACAGTGTATCAGCAGAGTGATGCAAATTGGACCTCAAAAATAACTGTAGATTTTTCTCTTAGTAGGAGGAGCCTTCCAGATTAGACCAAAAATAGCACATAGTCCTTCTACCCTTATTTCTCTTTTGTGCTTAAATCTGTGACATGAGCATGGCCCTTCCATGTTCGACTGTATCACTGTTTCTCTTAGTATCTGTAGTGTTTTAGGTTGCTGATTGAAACTGTATTCCCCATTTTTTACACCCATTTTATCTAAATTAAATTTTAATAATTTTAAGTGGACAAAACCCTTGTGAATTGGAGTGAGTGCACCTCCATGTATTGCAAACAAAAGTATTATCCAGTGCTCCCTCTTAACTTCAACTTACCCCATCTCTCTTTGTGTATTATAGCCATACTTGGAGCAGTATCTCTTAAAATTGGATGAAGGGGCACAGTCGTATTTGGAAGCTTCTCCTAAGTTAGATCCAAGCTGCTGAAGCAAATTCTCAGGTCAGGATTTATCATGTGTGCAGGGGCTTGATTTTTACAGAGAATCAAACAGATCCAGTTTTATTTACTTGCTAGAATCGTCTAACTATCCAGCTGCCATTTTTAGGTTGAGGGAGGAGAACGGCTGATAAAAATGTTGCTTCCAGATATTTTTTTGCACTCACAGTGATAAGGATTTGCTTTATTTGCCCCACGATTTCTTCTGGGCCTCCAAAGTTTCTACTGCTCTATTCCCTGAAAATGAGGCCTTTATATCTGCAGCCTGAGAGGAGGAGAACGAGTAATGATAAACTTCTTTAACCTCCTTTGCACCTTTTGGGCGTGATCTCTCTCTAATAACAAAAAACAAGTCAGACTTGTTAAGATATTTATCTTATCTTACAAGATGAGATGAACTGCATTGTGTCTAATTGTGTCTTACTTCTTTCCTGTTTCCACTGCACTATACTAAGATGTGGTCATAGACACACATAAAGACTAAAACAGCCCATGCCCACATATTGGCAATGTAATTTATTTGTACCTTTAATGTTCAAGTCTGTAACTTTGCTTCTTTCTTTCTGTTCATTCATCCTCTCTGTCCTTCTTTTTCTGTCTTCCTCTTTCATTCCTGTGTGAGTTTGACTCCTGAGATGCTGTCAGTGCTGACAGGTGAAGCAGCCAGGGAGACAAGCTGACTTGAATGCCAAGCTGCTGTCATGTTAAAAGGAGGAGGGAAAAAACCCCACACTCTAGTCAACTTTCCCTGTGGAAGTTTTTGTCAGGTCTTCTGATTTCCTCAAGAGATGTTCATTTTAAAATGAGATGGAATTCCCTCAAGGTAAAGTATATGCCCCAAAACTGCAAAGAGTTGCCTGCTTCAGTTTTGATTTAAGAAATGCGCTTGTGCACTTTATACCAACAAGGAAATAAGTCAGTTTCTGTGATACTTATTGCGAGGTAAATGATCTCTAACCTTGCCATCCAGGTTTGCAGACAGGCTTGACTTCGATGTGCACTTCCACATCCTCCTTTGCTCTCTTCTGACCACAGTCAAAGGCAGTCACTGTGATCTTGTAGCTGTGCTGTTTGTCGTAACTTAGCCGCTCTGTGTTTCTGATGTTACCTAAAGAAAAAAAAACAAGGAAAGGATAAACAGAAAGAAAGAGCGAATCACTTTCCACTGAGTTGTAATTCAAAATGACTGAGTTAAACAAACTGCTTTTTGAAAGCAAAACAAAACCTCTTTGTTCTTATTGAAGCCAGTTACTGACGACTCAAGGTCCTGTCATCTTGTACGCTTATGAATTTAAAAGCCTTTTGTAAGGAGTCAATGTAAAACTGCAAAAATGCATGTTCTTCACCTGTCACCAGGGTAACAGAGAATAGTGCAACCCACTGTCAGTGAACATTAAAAGATATGGAACAGCTTTTATTAATAATGCAGTAGTGATGACTGCATTGCGAACAGTGTTAAGTGATGTCTTGCTGTTATTGCCTCAAAAGAAGAGACAAAAAGAGACAAAAGGTATTTTGAGTTAAATAATATTTTTCTCTCTGCTCTGCTGAGCCATTTGTCCTTTCTCCCCTTGTGTCTAAATGAATGGCTCGGCTTAATTTTGGTGAGTTATATTTCAATGTGTTATTATTATTATTACCATCTCAGACCCTGTGCCCAGTCCTATGAGGACAACTGAAACTATTTTTGTTGTTTTCATGTGGAGGCTTGGCTGAATGAAAGGCATCACTCTGCTGTCAGAGAACAAAGGAGAAAGGAGCAGAAGGAAATCAAAGCACAGCGACAAAGGAGAAAAAAAAGGAGCAGAACTGAAATGTCAAAGGAAGAAAGGCGAGGAGGTCAGTCAGACAGTTTTTACAAAAAAATCTCCTACACTGACTATTTGATCTGCAGCTGGTGAGAACAAAGAAGGGACTAGAATTCAACCATTTGCTAGTTATGCAACCGTACATAGAACTTAAGGTTACAGTTCACTTTGACAGGACATTTTCACACATGGTTCATTAGCAGGGTACCTCTTACATCTAGTATCTATGGGCACCTGGCTGATTTAGATTTTTTTTTAATTGCTGACAGTTAAAGGGATGTGTGGAAGTTGAGTTAATCTAAAAGCCCGATTACAGTGTTGGTTTGGTCTCTATAACCAGTTTCAGTAAAACATCATTATAAGCAGATATTGGCCTTAAAATGAAATAATAATCATCTGATATCAGCTGATAAGTTCGCACTATGCTAAAATTCACTGTGTTCCTGAATGGATGCATCAAAAACCACTTCATTACATCAGTGAGAGTATTACAGGGACAGCATGTTTGAGACTTAGACAGCATAGCTGCTCTGCTTCAGCATCCCTTCAAATGATCCTTAATTCATTCTTAATACACTTTAGTCTTTTAGCTCAGAAAATGAATTTACAATTGTTCAAAAAAACAAGTCTGAATAACATGCTGTGTCTCTTAGTTTCTTCCAAACAATATTATTGCGCCTGGAAGGAGACCAAATCAAACCAGCTACCATAAAATACAGGGAGGAAACACTGGGAGGTTAAAATCAAAAAGCAGTGACACAAAATACTAAGGATGACCCTGAGAGAGAGGGAGCTACATTAAAGAAAGCAGTGTCTGTCTGATGTGTGTGACACACACACAAAGCCCTTCAGTCTCCCTTCAGTTTGGATTACACTGCACTCAGATCAGCAAAGAGTGGATGCAAAGGCTCAGGGTAAAGGAAGTGCAAATCCCAAAGCTTTAAATTTATATAGGCAGATATGCTCAGAATAGTACTTAATCAAAAAATAAAATACAACCTTCCAGTCAACCAAGAGCACACACAAACAGAAGAACCTGTGAAGCTGAAGGTGGATCTTTGTCATGAAACTTTTGATCTGTGGACTGATGAAAAGCTACCTGGTGGATCACGACATCACTGCAATAAAAAGAAACCATACATCTGCTTGTATTTCATAACTGTATTCATATAATGTATACACCCATGAGTGCTGCAGTCTTTTTCCAATACAAGCAGTATGATTTCTTTACATAGTTTCCATTGATTATTCCATGACTCATTTCAAAGCCATCTGACTCTTCTGAGGTTCTCTTATATCTATCTTTAGTAGAGACGTATTCAAGGTTCAGCTGGCTGAGATCATAGGAAGAACATGCCACAGCAGAGGAACAGCGTTTTTGTTTCATCAGAACATCAAATATTCTGTTTGTGTGAGGCAAGAACAGCACAGCTATTAGAGTACAAACTGTTAAGACTATGATGAAAAACTTATAGTTTGTGGGTCCACTTGCTTCAGGTAAAGCTTTTAAGGTTAACAAGTAGACGAGTATTTCTTCATTAAACTTGTACCTTTTATGTACAAACTGTTTGGTCTACAGTTCATGACCTGTGAGAAGTTAGACAAGTGTCACATCAATAACAGTTCTTCAGTATAATTACATTAGATAAAGCTTTTTCCATGGAAAAAAAAAGCCTCCAGGCTCACAAAATGTTCCTTCATTTTGCCATTCTAGGTTTCTCTCTCAGACATACACATCACTCCTAATCACATCAGTACTTAGCCAGACTATAAACCCTGCACGTGCACACATACACTTACCATTGCGGTCTATCGCAAATGGTGTGCCTGCGGTGACAATTTCATAGTTGCAGATCTGGCTGTACTGTGGTGAGCAGTCCTGGTCCCACGCCTCCACCTAGAAGAAACAACATGCAGATAACTGTTCTTCAGCAAAGTCACAGTTAATAGAAGTAAAATCTTATTGATAATAAGAAGACACAAAGCCATGATAACTCAATATGTATTCAAAAAAAGGTTTAAATACCTGTAAAATGCTGTCGTAGATTTTCCCCTCTATCACGGAAGCTTTGTACAGCGTCTCCCTGAACACAGGGCTGAACTCATTGACATCATCCACCTGGATATGGACCACAGCCCTATATGGAGGTACGAGAAAAAACACAAGATAGAGGGAGGAAGCATTGGAGAAATGATAAGAAAAGGATAGAGTGGTAAAGGAAATGTAGAAAAAGGACAAAGAGAATGAATCAAAACTGAGTGTTGATCTTTAACGCACTGGAATGTTGTTTATTCATTTTTCTGTATGCACTGTGGTTTCATTATGCTCTAATGTCACAGATATGACAGACTCATCCACAAACTGTCTTACAGCAGATAGTTTTCAAAGCTTTTATTTTTCCTCTGCTCTCTTTTCCTCACAACGCAAACACACACATAAACACACAACCTCATTTGTGCAGTAAAGTATATAAATGGCACGATGATGTAGATGCATCATGAAGTTTTCTTCACAGGTGACCTTCACTGACAACAACTCACAGTGTATGTGAGGAGGCACATCTGGCTAATTAATGACATTAGCTTAATGAGGGCTATTTAGAATGTCATGCAGTGATAATGTCTCTCACACACACACTGTACACTGAGCGTCATTCATCTAATACTGAAGAAATTCATCACAGATCCCTGAGCTGATAAATCTCTCTCTGTCTCTCTCTCTCGTGTACCGAGCAGCATCTTTTTTTAGTTGCTTCTTCTCTCAGAGAAGGACCAGAGGGTTTGATTTGCTGCCGTCCATGTCAGTCTGCCTGTCTGTCAATCTGATTCACATAGCGCTGCCTCACACACACACACACACACACTGTATTGATGGGCTATTAGGAGGACATGTCCTCAGATGAATCTGCAAGTCTCAGCTGTTGTTGCTTCTGCAACACTGAAGGCTGAGAGGCGGAAAAAGTAGAAATTATGTTTTTTATTACAACTTTGAGCTAAGTTCAAGAAGGTATTTTCACATACAGCAGCACTTTGTTAGCGTTTAATTTGTGTTCAATTTAAATCCATTATCACATGAACGCACCTATAGGGATGCATATACTTATGTAAATGTATCTATGGGAACAAGCTTTTACTGTGTCTGTATTTTTATCTTTTTATTAGATATTAGTTCTGCTGCATAAGAATGATTTACAGGTAATGATACACAAATAACTTGAACCTCCATTTTTTAATGCATTTTTTAATGGATTTTTTATTTTTATTTTATAGGTGTTTGATTTAAATGTGCATATTGCACATTTACGCATACTGCAATATTCATTTGTGTTTGTTCTTGCTCTACATATACAGTATATTAATAACACTGCACATGTCAGGTTAGAAGATACCATGTGTTTTCACTTAGTGGCATCTAGCAATGAGATTGCAGCCACATTAATACCGGTCTCTCACCGTCCCTTTCCAGGTGACAAGAAGACAAGACCTCAGTGGCATGCAAAAGGGTGCCATAGATCTGCTTCTTGCTGCAGAAGAGTCCAGGTTTGTGACAAAAGTGTGAGTGAGTTTACTTTTGCTGTTCTAGTATCTCAATTTTTAACCCCAGCCATAATAAAAATCACAAACACATGAAGAGAAAGGCTTGACTTACTTGTGGGATTTCTTCCAGTCGGCCCCGCTGGGCCCGGCACCACAATCGTAGGCCTGGATAATAAAGGTATACTCTTTCTGGCTCTCACAGTCCACAGAGCCCCTGGCCCTCAGGACTCCTTCTCCTGATGTGCGATTTAGCACCACTGCCTCAAATGGAGCATCTTGACCAAAGATCTTAAAGGCACAAATCTCCCCTAAAAAGAAAGAGAAAAGGAAAAGCATGTAATAAAAAAATGGGAGAGTAATCATAAACACTTAAGTGTCTTAGCCAGGGACGATGTTAAAGGACTTTATAAGTGGCTGCAACTTTTGAGAATCAAAGGCTATTCTTTCATCTTTGAGCAAAAAGTGAAAAACAACAGTGTGATGTTTGTCAAAGAAGAAAAGCAGCAATAATCATCAAGTAAAGATTAAGAGAGTCGCTTCTGAAAAATAAAGAGATGAGAGTAATTCATCGGTCGGATAGCTAATGCTAATCATCACCCAGTGAAAAAGAAAAATGAACAATGTGAGTTCTAAAGATAAAATGACAGAAAGATAGACAACATAAGGGAAATTATGAGCTTCAGCATGCTGGCCCCCAGCAGAGACTGAAAATGTTGCTCTGCATGAGGCTCATCAGAGGACCTACTCTGGGTTTTTAATATGAAAGCACAACAACTAACTAATAAGTCTGAGCTTTCTCTTAATGTACGTGTAAATGAATAGTACATGTTTCATTCATTTAATTTAATTTAATACAGCTGATGATAAATCTTATTATTTTGCTTCTCTAAAACCCAGCAGTGGCTACCGAACAGCTTGAATAGTAAAGGATGAATCAAACTGTGGGTAATAAAGTAAAACACTGCTGGCATTTTCCTTACAGCACAGCTATTAACTCTGAATTTCAGACTCCGTCCATGTCTGGACCCAGAGATCTTCGTCAGCATGAGCTGACAACACAGTGTACTGCTCCTGGGGTGTCATTAAGAGTAGAACAGTTTCTGATATGTGTCCCAGCTCAACAAAAGCTGAAATGTGTCCTGTCCACAGAGTCCTTTCCCACTCTCGTTGACCATATTTTGTTGTGTGTTCCTGTGTGTATAGACGTGGATGTGAATCGTCTTTGGAGTTTATCCCCTGCACAAGTGTTCATTTCAGGGATTTGGGAAATCTTCTTGCAGAAGGAACAAAACAACTGTGACTCTCTGACCCTGTGCCAGCTGATATCTCTCACAGCATAGCGGGGACACAGCTGAAACAAAAAGACATCTATGGCAATTCTGCCTGCATGCTCAAAACCTTACTAACTAATACAAAGTTCTTTTTTGCTGCTGGATTTTTTTCAACTTTGTCCTATTTTATCTTCATATTCCACTCTCATACACACAGCCGTTTAACTTATTATTACTTCAGCCTCCTTTAAACTTGATTGTACTTCCCAAATCCCCTTCTTGGTGAAAGACTTGTGACTGATGCTGCCAAAAACTCCCCAGTCAATCTTCAAAATGGCTGTCCCTCATATGCTCCCCTCTATGAGGTTTTAAAGAAATACAAAGGCCCCCAGTAGGGTGGACTGTGAATAGAAAAATAATAAAATGTTAATAAATAAAAACTGCAGGTGGTACGGAAGAAGAGTGATCCTGCCTCCACATGCACACAAGTATATACACACACACTCTGAATAAGTATGGTCTTAGATGCGGTTCAAATGGAGTGATTATATTATGCTGCTGCAGGAACCCTCAACTTGGTGATGGGGAGCAGCAAAAGCTACCTTCACTTAGCAGTTTAGAGGTTGGATACAAATTCATTTTCTGCTCCATCTGGTGTGGCAAATGCATTTTTCTGGAATACATTTTTGCACAAGAACATAACAGAGTCATGAAGTGGGGGAAAGTAAGAGATAGCTTTAGAAGAAGATAGAGAGAAGAGAGAAAGAGAAGAAAGAAGGGAGACATGAGGAACAATGTGATGATCCAATATGTAAATGACAGAGATTTCAGATGGATTTCTACTATGTCAGCAAATGAACCCTTTACCGAGACATTCTCTTTCCTGCCACTTACAGTTTCCCCCTCACCAGAGGGAACACCCTGCTGTGGTGCATGGATGAAATGAGGTCTAATCTTTTTTGGCCTATACGTCAAGAGGGAAAAAGGGTTGCTTTTCAAAGTAAATATTAAAACGCATAGATTTTTGCTGTGGGGAATTGGCTGCTGCCAACAGAGTAAAGGCGGAAGAGTCAGCAAAAAATGGCTCAATATTAACAATCATCTAAAATAGATAGTGCACCACAGAAAGCTTGAGCAGCATAAACTGCATTGACAGAAAATGTCAAGCTGTCAGGGAACATGTATTTCACAGGGTGTTGAATTGGCAGTATAATGGAGAAGGACAAGATGGATACAATTAATGAAGAAATGATTGTCTGCAAACTAACACGTTGTCATAAGGAGCCAAAACAAATTTGTGTATTCCTAATGTGAGTAAATGGAGTTGACAGAGCATTTAATTTCATGATAGCGCCACTGCAATAAGCTTCAAAATGAATTTTCAAAATCTGTAGGTGACATTGTAAAAGGTTTAGTGACCCTAACTTACAAGCAGTTATCATGTATAACAAATTAGGCTTCGGCAGGCCACCACACATGATACTACTGATGGGAAACACTAAAGTTGTATTTACTGCATCCTCTACACATTCTGCATTTTAAATGTTCTTTGGGTTTTAGGGAAGCTGCAGCAGCAACAAAGCTGATGTAACCAATGTTGTAACAAATACAAGCTTCGAATCAGCATATTAAAAAAAAACAAAAAACAAATTTGGGCACGCAGACATTACATGAAAGCCTGTGCAAAGAGGTCACGTCATGTAATTTTAATTTCTGTATTCTCCTACAGCTGGAGCTTTCTGGGCCATTCACCCCAGGACATAAAGAAAAAAGTTATAAATATATATATACCCCACTGTTACAATAAGCAAACTGAAAAATATTTATTAGTGACTGTTGGTGTTGCACTCTTAAGTTCACAATGTGATGTCACATTATATCTTGACTGTAAAAAAAACTTCAGGAGTGACTTCTCAAAGCCTCACATGAACCCACTTTCTTGGTAAAGGCTCAATAGAGAAAGAGAAGATTAAATCATGTTCATTCCTTTTAATCAAATGCTGTTGTGACTCCATCTGGAGTGTCTGAACCTATTTGTCTGACTATACAGTGCAGAAAGTGCAAAAGCTTCAATATCAAGATTCAACAGTGTGTGTGTGTGTGTGTGTGTGTGTGTGTGTGTGGTGGACTGGAGCTGTAAGGCCTTGATTAAAGTGAGTGTCTAAGCAGGCAGAGTATCAGGCGTTTTTAAGCCTTGATTCCTTCACTCTCCTGCCTTCACTGAGCTCACAGTCACCCTCACTCGTCTACTTTAATTAATGACTGGATTACACTTCATCCTTCTACTGACCCACAGATAAACTCTAACAACGCTCAGACACACATATGCACACAATATCCAGCATGTGTCCATGTTATGAGGAATTAAGTACAAACACATACTGTACATTATGCACAGCACACACTGTTGATAAACATGGCAATTATTTTAAGGGCTTTATTACAGTGTCATGGTTTCCAATAAGACTTAATTGACTCAGTTTTTTTTCTTCTGTTTTTCCCAGTGCTGAAAAATAAAGTGCTACAGCTATCTTTATGAGATCCCCTACTGTCCAATAGCGACGGAGGAACTTTCTAATTTGCAGCTTGCAGTTCAGTGTCACCAGTTAATTGCTAAAAATTCATTTTTAACTGCATTTAACTGCATCTAATTGCAGTTTCACCACGAAGAAGCAGCTTTTCTAGTAACAAATAGAACAAATGGTCATGTATGACTGAAGGAATGAGGTTGATCCAGCTGTTTCTTCTTAGATATAGAAAGGGTAAGGTCACACTGCAGAATTAATCAATCTGGATAAATGTTTATTGTCATAACAGCCCCAGACAGACTCTGGTTTAATATTTGGATAACATTCTCAAATTAAGGAGCTGTGTGTGCATGTGTTTATGCCAGGAAGATTTATTTTGTGTACAATTTTCAAAAGCCCACTGGAACCCCCTTGTTATCACTGTAATATGATAAGCAGCAAAAGTGACCCAGATTACAGAGGCAGCCTCATCACCCAAGCAACCAGGAAAATAGAAATGTTGCCCTGAGAGTTTGTAATAGGGTGATATCTAAAGAGCAGCTGAAATGGAAAGCTACACACGTGTTCCTATTGTATGTAAGGGAGTGACAACCATTTATTGGAATGATAGCCTTTGACAGAATTCATCGTCCCTGGTGCAAAGGTCCCTCAGTGTTTTATTTCCACTGCGCTTATGGCTAGCTCCTCTTTACTCTCAACAATTGCTGGAGAGGAGCTGATCCTGGCTGTCATTGGTAACCAGCTAATCTATTGAAAGGTTACCATGATCATTATTCAAAAAGAAGAACATGGCAGGATGTTTTCTCAGGTGGTCACAGTTTTTAAGTGCTTGAGAGAAGCACTCTAAAAACGAGGTCATGGACACAACCACAAACAGCTGCCTGGACACAGCTCATTATAAACTCAAAAACTGTGCAAATACCTTCAAGTGATTAAAAATATTTAAAAAATCAAACAGTTTTTTTAACTTAAAGGAAGCCCTATACTCATAGATTTAGTGAGTATAGGGCTGCTAAAGAAAGAAGGAGGATGACAAACAAAGGTTCATGACCTTCCCCATAAGCCCTTCCCATGTTGGCTTTAATGGGATTTTCTCTGTACTGTCTCTCCTAGGTTTTAAGTGAGGACACAATGAGGACACCGAGCAGCAGGTACTTAAGAGGAGGATAAGTTGTCAAATATTAGTGGTGGCTCTTGAAATTTTTATCACTGCCTCACTTACTGCTTGTTAAATCTATACTCACAGCTTTATTCGACTTCTTTACACCAAAGAGCTCCAAGTTCAGAAAGTAGGTACGCTGAGTCATCACATCAAAAGTGTAAGAGGCCTCTGCATTCAAAAGCATCCTATTGTTACATGACCTCATGGATCTACACTATGTTTGATTCAGGTATGTGCACCCAGAGTGACACTGACTGGAATCCCCCTTCACACTGTAGACAAAGGCATACATAACTCAGCAGTTGTGCCTGACAATTGAGCCATAAGAGAGAATAACTCCTGAAATATCTTTTAATGCAGAAACACTAAAATTGATTTTTCCAGTTCATTCCCCTCCAGAAGAAAAGTTTCACTTTAATGAGATAACACTCAACGAATTTCTTTAGAGGCTGTTTAGAGGTCTGAAATGCAATAAAAAGAGCTGGTGTTCACACTATGTGCAGTTTATCTGTGTGCATGGGTGAATGCATTTGTCGTTCAGTATAGCCACTTCAACTCTCAGTCAGTTAAAGAAAGACTTGTGGGAGCAATTCATCAGAGTCTCCTTTAGATAGCCGGCCACTTCCTAATTGCATTTGGGAGACTGTTTCACCATCCGCTTGACCTCAGGGTGACAAACTCACAAAGAAAGGAAGCGCATACACACCTGCTGAAACAAACACACACACTTTTAGGTTATCTATTCACCCAGGGCCGCTGATGCCTTGGACAACACAATATAAGAAGAGGAGAATTCATTATCACAGACAATACACATTCATTCTGCTGGGGGCTCCGGTGGTCTGTGATGCAATTAGTGTTAATTGCAGCCTGTGAAGTTGTGGGATTGGAATTCATCAGATGAACTAGTGACTGTCAGTGTTTCTTGTTAATTGAACTACGTGAAGGTGTAGTTGCGTGACTTTAATGCTGAAAAGCAGAGCACTGCAAAGTATTCTGGCTGTGCTTAAAGCTGTTAACAGCTGAGTGCAGACACAAATACAAGGAGTCTCGAGTTGCAACTTCTGGACGATGCCTGTGACTGCGAGATGATGGGTTTGAGTACAGAAACAGCCCTGAGCCAAACGCTTTTAAAAGGTGATTTACTCGTTTTTTTTTTTCAAGTAAAAAATAGGAAAATGTGAAAAGCTATATGAGGCAGAAGATTGTTTATCAACTTAAGCAGAAAATTGCACAAATGGAGAATTGGCATCTAGCAGAGCACATCAAATGTGGGACCACACGGGAAGCCCAGTTAAAAAAAAAAAGTATGACGATGTTGGAAGAAACCCCAAAAAATAGGAAAAGGACAACAGGAAAACAAGAATACCTTTTCAATGTAAACAGAAGAGGTCACAGAGATACAAAGAAGTGGATTAAAAAGTGAATGAAAGGGGAGGAGAAGCTGCAGGGGAGGTGGAGGAAGGATAGAGGGAGATAACTACAGTGTGTGAGATAACTAACACAGGTATAAATAGCACTACCAACCTCTTGAGTATCTCAGTGTGCCTCTCCTCCTCCTCCTCCTCCTCTTCCTCCCCATGCCCCTTCTTACTTCCTCTGCTGCAGATTTCACTGCGGTAAGCAATTATCTAGCTCCTAACATCAGCACTCAGGTGCACCACTCAACCTTGCCCTCCTTTACCCCGACACACCTCACGTTTCCAACCTCTTCTCCACTTTCTTCTCTGTTTCTCACTCAGCAGCTACTCAATGTAGCTCCGAGGGTCACCCGTTGACAGTTAAATGGCTTCTTGAACAAGGGAATTTTTTTACAGTTTGGATGCATGCATGCAGGTGAGACACTTGTACAGATAGTATACAGTCAAAATAAGACTGTCAGGGATCACACAGCTTAAAATGTAGTCCAAATATATCAACATGTACAGTCTTGTAACTACAATTATGAAAAAAAAAACAGTCTTCATGTCTTTCAGTCAGTGAGAGGTGATTTTGTGGGACTGGAATTTGCAAATAATGTATCATCATCAATATTGTTTTTTTTATTATTATCTAAAAGCTCTGTAGCAATGGTACTTTGTTCTCATTTCAGACAGGACTCAGACACAGCTTGTACATTCCAAGCTCCAACAATAGGCCCATGCTCTGAAAATAGGAATTTCACTGTTTACTACAGGGGAGACAAGAGAACATGTGAACCACATTTCACATGGACATAGAAGGATTAAGAATTTGTTCATTTTATAGTTTTAAATCCACAGGGGGCAGAAAAAACTCTCATTAACACAAATCAAATCTCTGCAGCCTACCTTCTCTCCTACAAACCTCTCCATCAGCTGTTCATTATCTTTTTCAACCAAATCACACCTCTTCTGAGTGACATTCAAATAATTGTGTTTCTTCCTACATTTTGACACCTTTCTGTTGCACTGCAAGCTGGTATGGTTCTAAGATTATCACAGACTTCCAGGTACAGCAGGGAGTCTCCATAAGCCTCTAAGCTGTAAATGTCACAGTGGCTCTGACTACGACCTCTGTCAGCTCAGCGGCTCGCTGAGAAGAGGAGGACATGGCCCAGTGGTTGATAGCAGACACACAGGCTGACACACACTCATGCTTCCCTGCACATAAACATGCATTCACACGTGCACTCTCACTTATATATAAATAGATACATCAACGCAGTTTATGGCTAAAAGGAACAACATATAACGAAGTAAATATTGAAAACATGAAAAAAACAGCTGTTAAATTTAAATTTATTTTACGTATGGGTTGCTTTGAATGGCACATCTGCACCTATTTTGTTAACAGTGTAGAAGTGTAGAAGCTTCTCTGAATATAAAGCTGAGAGGCACAGTCCGGGGCACCCCCACTAATTTAAAATGTTTTGTGGGCTCCCTCTCACGAACTTAGCAGAGCAAAAAAGCTGCTTCCTAAATGTTTGCATGCTCAAAGCTACAGCTATTAATTAACTTATATCTGCTGGCTCATTACATTAATGCTGGCTAAACAAAAAAGCAAAAACTGACCTGTTGCCGAGTTCTACAAAGTTCGAATTAGGAAAGTACATCCCAGTATTCACCGTAAAAACACAGGCGGCCAGCAGTGTTGCTTTATATTAAGTCATGTATTATATTTAATATGATAGAATATATAGAATATATTAACCCAGATATGACACAACACCAGCAACTCTATGAATGCAACATAATACTGACAATAACGTTTGTCCGGCAGTGAAATACTGATTGTAGAACTGGAACAACTTAATATTTGGTAATTTTGCCGAAAGGGTGGAAGCATTAAAAAATTACAACAGCACTAAACATACTGTAGCTCGAAGCCTTCTATTAAATGATCTTATCGGGCTCTTTGGCTAAGATGCTGGAGAACAGTCGCCTTCTATCCTTCATCCTCTTCCTGGACTATTAGTTTTATAGAGTTTTAATATGATTTGGTCTGTGCTGCTTTATACACTGCTGAGGTTTGAGTTATCTCTTTCAACAGACTGTAGTGCACAAAACTCAGCAGTTACAATTTATCTTTCTCATTTGTATCGCTCACTTTCTCTCAGCCGGCCTTCTGTGTTTCCCCCATTGGGCATGAACACTTGGATACACAATCATTTTCACATTATCTGTTATAGATGCTTAACTATAGCATGAGTTAAAGCAAACACAACATCAATGAATGCTGACAGGTGGCATTTGAGAACCCCAGGAGACCTTTTGCATGCTAATGCACATTTATTAAAATGACATAACTAAGCCATCAGATCGGCCAGCAGTAGGTGGGGGGGGGGTTCCTTTGGTGTGAGACTGCATGCAGCATCCATCAGGAAGGTAAATTCAGAGAAAACATCTTGAGAGAAGGTAATGAGCAGTGTAGTTTTGATATGCCGTGCAGGTTAAGATAACCTAATCTGTCATCTTCCATTGATCTCTGCATGCTAGTTATGTTTGTCATAACAGACGGCAGGCAATAGCTCATGCATGCGCCGCTGTCATGTTTGATCATTTGTCAGTACCTCAGCTGGAGTAAATGTGAACACGTCTTTTTATTTTAGAGAGAACGGCTTCATTTACACAGATTTGCTACCGTGAATCACAGTGTGAAACAGGAAAATAACAGCAGCAACAGACGTCAGCTTTGTTTCACATAATTGTCATATCTGTTTTGTTTCTTATGAATATTGCAACATTTACTAGTTTAAGTAAACACAAGATGTTTTTTTTCTCTCCATCAGATAAATTATGCAAATACTGTTCTCAGAAAATGCCCTACCAATGTACATTACTATTACTATTACTCCACAGCAGCTCAGACAGCTCACTAAAACACAAACTGCAAACTGTATTATAGCATAGCTCTCTATAACTATCCTGGAATCAAACCTGTGCCACTGCAGTAAGGACTGAGTTTATTGTTCACCCACTCTACCAGGTGAGCTGCCCTGATGTCCCATAGCACTCCCTTTTAATGATATATAATTAAAACACATCAAGGCCAGGTGCTGCCAGTCACATGTGTCTGTCAGTACAACAGAATTACACTATGAAATGCCTTACTAACCACCTCTATGATCTGCCTCGCTAATTAGATTCAATTCAAAAATGAATTTTATAATGAATTCATACCCAAACCACACAGACAGCGACTTGACAAAATCCTCACCTCGTAGCGACAGCCCCACTTGTGATAGAGTTAAATGACAGCAAAAGGTCAACAAAAGGTCCTAGAAGGGCAGGACGGGGTTGGTATTAGACTGTCTTCATCTGTTTGTGCCACAGGAGGGAGAGGAACATTGATAAGGGAGATTTTATTATTCCCTCTTTTCCCTTTTTTCCCCCCAACTTTGGCTTTATTTCTGCTTACTCTCACAATTAACAAAAAGAAATCTGCAGGATAAAAACCTGAGAAAGAATACTAATAGCCTTGGTGGAAATCATAAATTAATTCAGCAGCTGCAGTGTTGTAGGGCTCCAGGTTGTCTTTAGCTGTACTAAAGCCAGTGCATAGACATTTTTTTTAAATGTGTTTTACTACAGTCTACATTTTCTTCAATGTATTCTATAATTTATTTCATTTTTTTTAGATTTTGGGAAAGTTACAGTTTCTAATGTCTCATTTGAAAATATAATTCCAAATCTCAGTGATGCTGTTAGAAAAATCAAAATAGTCTTTCATGTAGTATTTCTGTGTTCTGAATAACTTTTCAAAGTAATTTCCTGCACAGTGTTCTGCCAAGAAGGGAAATTGAGTCATTTGCGACTATTGCTGAGGCAGAGAGTGGCTCTAAGTATATGTTAGCTAGAACTCTGACTTAGTTCTGTTCAGCTCTTGACTGATGGCCCTCGCTGCCCTCATCCATTACTCTGTCACTCGTTTGAAATTGCCTTTCAAATGTTCTGGCACTTCTGGAAAAGTGAGTTCTCCTCCCCATTGTCCGGAGTGTAGAACGAAGGCACAGTGGCAGTTGAAGACGCACAAAAATCTTATTTCACTTGCACAGCTATGGGACCACTACAAGGGTGATCTGGTCCACTACAGTGGATGGAACAATAATACAAGGAGCAGAGAAATTAGGAAGGACAGTGGAGAGGGAAATAAATTTGAAACATGCTGAAAAATGTAACAAAGACATTTAACTGACATTTTTAGAGAAAATGTCAGCAGACCAATAGGACCTGTCTCATTATTCCTGCTTTTTTGAATGAATGCTACAGATTACAGTGGTTTGATAAGTCAGCCGTGTGAAATCCTTTTAAAGCCTTAAAATACAGTAACAGCTATAACAGCCTTCACAATGCAACAAGGGCAATGTTGCCTGCCTGCATGTGAGCCTGGTGGTGGTGACATGACAGCTCATTCCTGGACGCTATTAATGATGGCACTCGCTTTTTGTCAACCCACTCCTTTGCTAAATTACTTCCCACTGCATGAGACATAAAATAGGATAATGGCCTGAAAATTAGCAAATTACAATCATTACACTGCCGTAATTGACCCTGGAGACCCGGCAGTACACCGGCTGCCTTAAGGTTTATGTGTATGTTTGTGTGTTTCAAGCACTTAATTAGGACCATATTAGACCATGAGGATGGAATCTAATTGGTTGAACAGCTCCAATCTTAACCGGCTGTAAATTGGAATCATTTTAGATGTCTCACTTGTTGAGATGCTCATAAAATAATAAAGGCTCTCTCAGGCCAAAGCATGAATGAACGCTAAAGCTATGCTGTTCATGTCTTTCACCTTGACAGGCAACAGCAGGACATCCATCAGACTTTGACCCCATTTTTCAACTCTCATGTGATTCAGAGAGTGAACTAAATTTATCATTTAAAATTGAATAATGAAGCCCTTTTCTAATATAATAATATAATAAATAAAACTTGAAGCAACACCTTGAGGTTGTATAACGCCAACAAGCTTTCAACATGGACAAACACCTCTGTGATGTCCACCAGTAGCTGGTTTCAGGCTTGGTGACCTTGCCGCCTAGGCAGTGCCCGATCAAACTGTTTGTGGAGGCGACAGGCAGGCAACACTGTAGGCAGACAGCTAGCAAACTGACCTGTGACCATGCACTGGGAATGTGAATCTTGTTGCCAGGCTTGGACACTGTTGACACTTGTTTAATTCAGCTGTAACTACCACAGTAAAGAACCAGACTGATAAAGACAAAATACTCCAATAAAACAAAGAATGTGTATGTTTCTTTTTCCCAGCAGTTCTGTATTCATGTGTTGCTCTGAATAATATTCTAAAGTAATACTGTAGTGCAGCCGAGGAAATAATGAACAGCAATGACAAAAAAAAACATTATTACCACTGCACTTGTGCTTCTCTACTTAATTAAATGAGACCACAGATGTTATAAAATATCTTCACAGCTCACAGGCAATTTTAGAAACCATCCAACACATGATCACACAGTGCAGTAGTGCTCATGCTATTCTCTTGTGGCCACAGTTTTTCTGTTTTCTGATCAGAATGTTCTGATGAAGTCAGGGTCTGTGTTGAAGGTTTGATGTTTATTGGATTAGCATGACAGCTGTAACAGTTGAGGGTAAATATGCTGAACTTATTCAAGCATTTTGTTTTTTGCATTTAATTATTTTATATTAGTCATATTATAACAAGTGTGAACCAGACTTTAAATTTTGTAAGTATAAAACACGATATGCAATTGGGCCTGTGTCATTTCAGCAAGATACTGGCAAAATGAAGCACAGCGTGCCTGTGTCACCAAAAAATACTCAAATTAATCATAATAATTAGCTTAGAAGAAATATGGATTTTTAACACAGCACAGCATTAGTCAAAGCCAAATATGTAGATTAAACTATAACTAACAAAATTAAAGAGAAATTACAAACTTTTTGGAGTGTACAGCAATTATAAAGCAAAACGAATATTAAAGTGTTGAATGTTTATATCCACAAACACAGCCCGTCGGTTCTTCGATGAAGGATGTAAATGTGCAGCTGTGCTAGTTTATCATGTTACAGTGCACATGAATAAAAGCCATAAACATTGCCAATTACCTTCAAGTCAAAGTGTGCTGCCTTGTCTGACACAGGTGAGGGGTCATGGATGATGGAGGATAAAGTTAGTCTCAGACTGACTCTGATATCGTGCACAGGTCCAAAAGCCAGATTATCCTATTTTATGCTCACATGAACAAAGCAAATGGAGTGAGGAAGATATGCAAATTGCCGTCTAATTGGCCTGTCAGGAAAGTGAAGCCCTGTCAAACCACTGTCAGAGAGAGGGAGGGAGCAGGAGCAAGAGGAGACACAGAACATGGAGAATTACTGGATTAGTTTCAGCTGCTATTCACTGCACATTTCATTAAGTAATTTCAGCTCACACCAGCACCGTGGGTCAGTGCTCTGTCCTTGAAGAGCAGGTTCTTTCAGCTGTCATTTTCAAAAAAAAAAGAGAGGCAGCATGTCACTGCTCCACCTTCCACCTCCTGTCTGTCTCGCTCAACAGAAAACACAGATACTGCCAGTAAACAAGCTTTCACTGGCGTCCATCCTCTGCAGATGGTACAAGGGAGACAGATAGGAATACTGAGAAGATGGCAAGAAAATGAAATGAAACTGAAACTGGAATAAATCTGTGAGCAAAACATGAGCTTTTTCTGATTTTAATGCTACAGCCTACAATATGGTGAGACACATGGTATCACATGCCCGCTGCAACAAAAAAGTCTGAAAATGTGTTTTATATATGTAATACAGGCTAAGATTGTAGAACTCATTTTATAAAATCAGACACTCATATAAGCACACACACAAACACACACACAGCCACATCTTATTATAAGAGAACCCACACACATACACACACAATTGTATTCAATCAAGGAATTGAAAATTATCACATGGTGTCAAGAAATGAGAGACAGATCAAGTGCCAAACAGAAAAAATGGGTAATGGGTTGATAATGGAAGGGACTCAGCCCTTCGTAAAATCAATCCAAGGCTAAGAGGTTGTTTGACTCTGTGAGCAATTTGAAAATGCATTGATGACAGAGCCTCAGTGGGGCATTACTGGACGTGTAATTACTCTGACCATCCTACATCCAATTAGCCTGTCTCAACAGTGGAGAGACATCGTTCCCACTACATAAAAGATTCGGCTTTTACTGTGGGTCAGTGTGTTTTTTTCGAGAAAATTTGTGATACCAGATTAAAACTACACTTTCTCATCAAATGGATACAGGCTTGTTTCGTTTGATAAACTGCATGGTTTGCTGTCACTGAAACAAGGCTCAGCAACAAAACCTTAAATAACCCTGTAGAGTAAACACAGGTTGCTTCTAAGGGAAGAGAGAAAGTGCAATCCTTCATATTCGGTTAACGACAGGAGGCTACAAGCTGGAGGGAAACAATACAAAATCCTAAAGTAAACGCACACTACATTCACATCACATGTACACAAACATGTTCTTATTTTTCTGCTCCTTTGTGCCTATTTATCACATCATGTGGTAAATAATAGCACGTTGCAGACTGTGGATTTACTCAACAAAACAACAACATTCCTGCTAAAACCAATGTTATTATCATTTCTGTATAATTCATGATTTGCATCTTTGATCCTCATTTCACTGTCCCATTAAAGCTTGACTTCTTCTATTGTAATGTACTCTATTTATTTTAGGAAATTAAACAATGTAACAGATTGAACACATTTAAATGTTACTTCCATGGGGTGGAGGAGGAGGAATATGAAAAGAAAAAGAAAAGAGATGAAGGGCATGTTGAAAAGGAGCCAGTCTCCTGCCCTCAAAAGAAAAAACATGAAGGGAGGCAGAATGAGGACATTTGCTATATGAACACTTTTTTGTGTCCTTAGCTGGCAGTGATATAAACGCAGTGAAAGCATGAAAAATTAAAAAGGCACGTCATAGAGTTTGTGGTATTAACAAAACATGGTACAATGGTAACATTGACTGGCATGAATAGTCAAAGAAACCATTCTATTATTATTTAATTATTATTTTTAATTTTACAGAAGCAGAAAAGTTAATAAAGGAATGTTTCATCGGGCCTGTCAATTAATTAAAAAAAACTTAATTAATTGCATAATGTGCTTTGATTTATTGCTCCTTTCTTCTTAAGGCTGCAGCTTGTAATGACATTATTTAAATGTCAAATCACACGATTAATATAGACATGGCAAAAAGATGGACAGTTAAATTCACACAGATTCATGAATGACAGATTTCTCTGAAAACACTAATAATAGTGGGACTTTTTTCCAAAGCAGGCAATAAAAAGTAAAACTTATATTCTTCTCTTCATTTATAGGCAGAATGTTTCCAGAATGGTTTGAGAGTCAGGGTTACCAGAAGTTACGTCTGCAGCCATCACAGCAAAACAACAGCGGTATTAATCAATGTTACATTTTAAAGTGAAATGATTTAATATAGATTTACACAAAGTGGGTGCAGGTATGTCATTATGTTATTTAGAGATACTAATAATCTTTTTCTTTGTGCTGTCAGCTGAATGCAATAGAGTGAAATCCGGTGTGGGGCTAGGTGTCAGTGCTCTAAAGTGCATACAGGACCTTTGATGTTCTGCATCTAATTCATGTTGCAGTCCTGCCTTACTATTACCTCATAACCACCAACTGCAGAAATCTAACTGCTACACAGAGGCAAAGAAGAGAGAGGTGAGAAAAAGAAAGAGGAGAAGAGAGGGAGAGGCAGGCAAAGTGATATGTTCCTCACCTCCTCAGGGCAGAGAAACAGACACCTGTGTGGTTTGATCAGACTGTCCCTTCAATATCCTCACTTATCCTTTGATGATCCATCACATCAGCTCTTTCTATTCTGTCAGTCTCTCTCTCTCTCACACACACACACGCCTATTTTTCAGGTCTACCTTTGTTTCTCTCTTTCATCTCCTCCTCTCACCTCAGCCGCCTCCTTCCTAACATTTTTGCCTCCCTCCCTGTTTGCTTCACAACCTTTGAAGTGTGTTATAGCTTCTGCTTTGTTGGCTCATATACTGTTTAATTAGCACCTCTGCTTTTGTCACACGTAGGTAAGTTGGAATTTGACAACTGGGAACTGACTATGAGCTGACTGTATAACAGTAGCAGAGCCAAAATTAGGACCATAATCCCTTCAGTGCAATCATGCCATTAGTTTATCTTCCTTTTTCGAAACCCATTTTCCAGATAGTGTGCTGTCCAGAAGTTTCAGGTGGAAAACAAAGCCACATCAAAGCCTGTTATTATTATGGAGGCATTGTTGTTGTACAAAGAAAAGTGATAAAACTGCGTTAAGATGGTGATTAGAACTCATATGGCCACTTGCTGTTTGTGGCCAAACTGGGAAAAATAACAGATTCTTCATGACAAACATTTCAAAACAAGTGTCTGTCATTGTGATTGATGAGTTAGGTATTCCAAATAACGCCTGCTCACTGAATTTGAAAGATTCCCCCCCCCCCTCAAAAACCCCCACACATAATTTCCTTTGAAGTTATGATAATAAGCCCTATATTTTCTAAATCAAACACTACAAGCAATAAACAGATTTTGACAGAGTGAAAACAGGATGAATAGCACTGGAAAAAAATGTAAATGTGTGTACCTAACAAAATAACAGCAAGAAACAGGACTGAAAACTTCAACATAGCAAACCGGACTTAGTCGTAAGTGAGTCGTAATCAATAAATCTGAGAGTGTGAAAGAATCCAATAAAAATGTGTCCCCTAGGGTTTGTGTAAATGACAATACTATTCTTTACACTGATAATCTGTATTTGCCTTCTTGCACTCAAACTAATGTGAAAAAAATACTTTTGTTTTTTCCATCCTTGTTAAAGCTTTACACCTGGATGTGTTAGCACACAACCACTTGTTAAATAATAGAGCAGTGTAAAGCCACTGCAGCAATTAAAATGTGATGTGAATATATATTTTACATGAGCAGGCAAATTAAGCATAATACTTCCAAAAGTCCTCCAAATCGCACTTCTATGTCCTTGTCCAATCACAACTTACACATTCAACTTTTGTAACCTACATCACCTCCACCCCTTTACAACTTCAACTGTTTTTCTCTCTGCAGAAAGTAAAAGGTTTGTTTCCATCCACATGGCAACTGAATAAACTACACTTTACACAGCTCATCTGAAAAATCTTGCTGATAGGAGACAAACTGATGACCTTTGTTGGCTGCCAGGTCCAAAACTAGCAAAAGTATTTAATTTTCCTGTGAAATGAAATGAATGAAATGACATCATGAAATTACAGAGTATGCAAACACATTCACATCTGCCTCTGCTCAGACGCAACCAATGGGAATAATCAAACATGCTTTTTCACTGCAGCTACTTGTGATGACCTGCTCTCATTTTCATTGTCCACCTGTCTCTTAAGTTTTCTCTCAGCTATTCTCTGCTTCCTTCCAATTCTCCAACTGCTTTTGTTCCTCCATCCTGTGTGAGTTCTGCAGAGGAAACAATGTACCACAGCACATTATTCTGGAACCATGATGAATGGGAAGGATCCGTGCCTGTTGACTGTGGCCTTGAGATAAAGAATAAGCAAATGAAACTGTCTGCTTGGCTTGCAGCACCCTAGGGTCCACTGCCACCATTGCTCATGGTAATTTTGATTGAGAACGCTCTATCAGCACATACTCCTCGACCCACACACCTTTGCTCATGGGAGGTGTTGCAAGAGTGGGGGCAGAGGATGGAGGATGCTGTTAAGTCACACAGTAACAACAAATATATCTCCAGGATGCCTGTCTCAGCGCATAATGTTCAAGATAGGTCCACTGTGGGTAGTTTACATCAATGTGAAATGTGGAGAGAACCAAAGACAGGAAGGAAGGTGAAGAATATACTGTACATACAGAGGGTATAAGTAAAGATGAGGCATTCAATAGATACAAGAAACGTATAGCAGTGAAGAACGCAGGCAAATGCTTAACAATCCAGGTCTATGTTCCTACACTGCAATTAATGTGGAGCCAGGAGAGCCCACTCCTTTCTGCAGTAAAACAAAACCAAGATTGATGAGAGTGTCTGTATTGCGTAAGTGACTGGCTGTATTACGGGCTCGCTAGGAGCAAAGTGTCAAGATAGAGAAGAAGAAAAAGGATAGCTGCATTGAGAAAGAAGGAATGCGGCGCTAGAAGGGGAGAAAGACACAAATGAAGGCACAGATCGAGATAAAAATTTGAGAGAATAGTTAAGACTTTTCTGGAAAGGGGCAAAACCCAGGGTGAGCTGTAGCAGGAGACAATTGCCAAGGGAGATAAATTGGGACCGAGCTGCTCTTTTATGGCCATTTTTTCCAGTCTCCTTGGTAGCTATTGTATTGGTTTCATTCATTAGACAGCATGCAATGAAAAACATTCAAGGAGAGAAATATCACCAGTCAGCAGCCAGTGCGCAGCCCTGCTTTTTCCACCTGGGTGATATTTCACCAGGCTTGACCTTCTCAAGTAAACAAACCACATTTTAATCATGGAGAAAAACAATTAAAATTAATTTCCCCTTTTGTCTGCCTACTTGTCAACCTTCAGTACAACTGATTCAGTTACCAGGGAAAGCTATGTACGCTAAATTACTGTGAGACTGTGATTGGACAGGAGTACCGTGTGAAAGGAGAAGCCTCAACGTCTCCACTGGTAATGAATTTATTTATAAATAAAGTTGCTATTTATGCTAAATATATTCTGTATATATTTTTTGAAGTGCAACTAAATCCTCTACACCCGTCCAATGGATCATTAAATCTTCATATAAAATGACAAGTGTATATTCCACAGCATTGAGGTTACACTGTACAATACAGAAGATGTACAACAGAGAGCAATTTGTGGGGGAAACAGCCTTTAACATGGATTCAAGTTGTTTCACACTATTCAAGGTCAGCTGTATTTACTCATTATTTACAGAACAGCCCATACGAAACACTGAAAAAGACTATGAAACTATGACTGTGGCATCCCAATAAAAACACACACATACACACACAAACAAAGGAAAACGGAGGGGGGAAAAAAGCTGAGTATCAGTTTTCCATGGTTGTCAACTCTGGGATTAATAGGAGCCATTTTGCCATAATGAGCTGTTAAGCGTTAGCTGCCAAAAGCCTCTTCGTTTGCCTTTGAGTCTCAGAATACTTTGTCTAATTATAACAACTCTCTGTGTCCCTTTCCTTGCTGTCACTGTCAGCACTGCTGTACCTGTGCAGCGGCTGTCTGATTTTAGCTCTTGTTAGACAACATAATACCTACCTGAAACGATCATCCGGAGATGAGGCTTATAATGATGTTGTACCGTTATTATTACAAGTGTCACATGTCAGCGCTATACCTACTCCCAGCACCTGCTTCGATGGTAGTGATTATGGGTTGTTTAGCAGCTTCATTTCATATTGAAGCACAATAAAAAAGTCAAACTGAATATATGTTGTCTCCTGATCATTTTACATGAACTCATCTGAGAATCTTTACTTGCAAACAAAAAAAGTGTTGCTTTTCAGTCACCAAAGTTTTCAATAAATGACCTAAAAAATAAGGAATATTGTTTTGCTTCTGAGGTAAATATTATCATCAACGACAAAGTGTGGAAAAAGGTTCTACAATTTTCTCTTCCGGTCAGGATAATGGGGCATTTCAGCCTGATAGAAAAACAAAAAGAACCCTAAGGTAGCAGACAACAGGGATATTTCTACATCTTTTGCGAATGGAGGCAGTGAAGAAGACGTATCTTTATCTAAAAGCTGTAAACAGACAAGACTCATTTTTATAAACATCAGTATGGTTGAATGAGTCAGTGGTCAGGTCAGGCCAGGAATTTAAACCTAAAACCTGGCCAGCAGATAAACTAGTTTTCCAATCAAAGTGCTTACTGAAGTAACTTTATAGATGGTTAAAACATAACTTTCCTGGACATCATTATATAAGCACAAAAAGAAAAGTGTTGGATGCTTTGTGTTTTATGTAAATTCTATACAATGGTGAGGAAATAAAGAAAATACGTTTTTTTTTTTTTTTTTACACTGCTAACAGTGATAAATGGATTCAGTCTCCATGACAAACAGTGAGTACAGGGAAGTGTTGGCTCATCTGTTTTTGTCTTGTGGTTTGAAGTTACCACAGTTGCCTGCACACAATACTGAAGCATCCGTGTGGAGGACCTTTGTGTAGGAGAGAGCCAGTGTGTACGTATGTACACCCACCAAGCTCTTGAATGAAAATGACCTGGATGACTGAGAATCGTCATTGACATACCCCATGTGTTTCATTTCAATGTGAGGGTGTTTGTCATTGTGTGTTTGCATTTCCTACCAGCATAAGGGACCGGGGCATCCTTGTCTAGAGCTACCAGCGGAGGGTCTAGCAGCACTGTGTCCATGTTCTCCGTGATCACGCCATGGTAAGAGGTCTCTATCCACGGCTTGTGCTTGTTGACTGTGAAAAGACAAAAAAAGAGGAATGCAACACTGGTTGTAATTCTCATGCTGGTGTGTACACTCTATATGAGTCACTTCAAAACAGAAAACAGAAAGAAAAAGAAAATTCTACACTTTTGTTTTGTCATTTTTACAAATGACAGATAGGCAGATGGTCATGGCATGGACTGTGAACAAAAATGTGTATTGTTGTATTGCAATTATGCCTGTCTTGCTTTTGTATTCTTTGACAAAGCTTGCAGTAAAATTACAAGCCACACTTTGTTGGGAAAACTACCATCCATCCAACCAAGCATCTTTCTTGGTCCAGCACTCTCTCTCTCTCTTTCTTCCTCTCTCTCATTCTCTCTCAGTATCTTTCTGGCCATTTCCACAAAATGGAGAAAGAGGATAAACTAGAGATTACCACAGATCACCACGACACAATAATCACAGACACTGTAAATTAAACTTCTTCGAAACCAGACCCCACCAACAGATATAAACCAACGTGCAAGACCAAGCATATGTGCATCACGCACATATCTCTAGTGTACAAGTGTCACTCTCTGTGGGGAGCTAGGATGTCAACCTGACCTTTCAATCCAGTGAAGAGGAACGCTTTGTCTCATGCCAATGAGCAGATGACATGTCCAGCTGGCAGTGATTTAAAATGCATCAAACTGTTCCTAAAGCCTTCTCACAGCTTTTCATCTGTTTGGACAAATTTCAGTAGTTTTGTCCTACTATCCCATTTTCTTCATCGCTGAGTTGAGAGAACAGGGTCAAAGTAAAACAGGAGATAGATCTGAGCAGAGTAAACTTTGAAGCAGCAAATGCTGCTGGACAAAATTTTAAGTTAGAAAAGAAAAGCAAATTTTCTTCTCTGGGAAAAGGAGTGCATGTATTTTTTGACTCTCTTTTAAAACCTGATATAAGAGATATAATAGATAAGAAGAAAATGCAATTATTTCGGCCTCCTTACTATTCCTCCTTCACATTTTCCTTGCACTCCTTTAGTCCAATGACAGATACTCACTGATCTTTCTATTGGACCCATAGTGGTGAGAGAGAGAGGATCACAGAGAGTGAAAGAAAACCACAAGGGAAGACATTATTCATACTAGGAGTGTCATCTAATGTTCGAGCACTAGATAGAAAGCACTGCAGCACACAGCATGCCTCTACTCTGCAGGAAAGTGGAGAGAGGAGAGTGGAGGTCTGTCTAAAAAGGTATTTAGGTATTTTCACATCTGGAATATTTTACTTGTAATGGTGTCTTTCATGGCGCATTGATCAGTGCATTAAAAAACACTTTTATGGTGTATTGTTGGCCTCATCCCGAAGCTTCCAGCCTTCTTTGAATTTACTATTCTGTGTCTGTAAAATTTCAGTTAAGAAAAAAAAAGATGTGAAATGAACTGAAACAATCTTATAAAGAGACTTTTCAAACCAATATAATATTAAACTGGAGTGCTAACATGGCTATAAAACAGACTATAAAACTGGCATTATTGAAGTAATTCTTCACTCCTTTGTGCTTGCACTGCCACTGTAAATATGTATTAATCCAACACATTCAAATAGCATTTCATTTACATTTAAAGATGTCTTCAATAGCACCCCACTGCTACTGGAGTTTACTCATGGGTGGCAGGTTCAATTTCTTGCTCAAGGTCTTACATTTATCCCAAACAGATTGGGTGGTAGTTGACAAAGCAGAGCTCTGACTCTTTAATATAGAAAGAGCACACATCAGACCATGGAAATAGGCTATTTCCCAAATGGCTTTCATGACATGAAGTACTGTAAAGCTATTAGAGATGCGTTTAAGGTATTCATCCTTGACATCTTTGTACTGAGCCACAGTAATGAAACAAAAATGGAGGTGAACTTGCAGACAAAGGAAAAAAAACTCAACCTGGAGCAGCTGTCTAGACCCCACTCTAGTGGTCATTTTCCATAAGATCAGATCTAAAACTAAAGACCTATACAGTCATTCCAGAAATTCAGTGAGTCTGCAGGCCATTAATGTGCAAGTTATTGTTGGACAGCAACAATGTCACTTTGTTAGTGGGTTTGTGTGTGCGTATTCTACCTAAATGATAATACTAGACAAATCACAAATGGGACCTGATAAAAGAGCTTGAAGCAAAGACTGCCATCGTTATTACAATTCATTCTCAGGGGGAACATGAATGTCACAAAATGTCACGGCAGTCAGTCCAATAGCTGTTAAGATCCAAAAATGTCAACCTCATGGTGGTGCTAGAGAAAAAGTCAGGGGGATCACCTAAGTCAGAAGGATTCATCCTCTCTGACCTAAAAAGGTCTACAAAATTTAATGATAGTTCTAAAAATATTTCAGCATAGGCCAAAACAGTGGACCGATCAACAGACGCTGTCATCCCTGCAGCCAGGCTGTAAGAATTGTTAATAAATACCATTTTAGTCACAGCTGACTCCTTTAATAAGTTTACAAGTGTCACTGGCTTCAAAATGCATGCTGTCATTGGTCATTTCCTAAGAAACATCTGCAGCCATTACACTATCAGACTGTACATTATGGAGGTCTAATTCACTTACAAGAAGAAACAGTCTAAAAGCAGATCTAGTTGAGCCCTGGATAAAATAAGATATGACAGTAATAGGGACCCAGAAATCCAGAAACAAGATAGTGCTTTCCTGTAAATAGCATTAGTGCAGGCAGGGGATTGTTAACTTGTACATCCTGGTATTGAAATCAAAATATCTGTTATGTCTTCTCCTGGTCCTGAGGCTCATGAAAATATATTACTGCTGGGACACAAAGGGATGATAATCTATATTTAATTTAGGTCCCAGATCCTGGTCTGAGCCATGCTGATTTACTGGGCTACATATTGATCAATTTAAGTCATGTCAAATACATGTCATTTTAGCATTTATGTGATTACAGAGATTACAACAGAATAGAGTCATCCTGACTATAGCAACTATAGAAGCCAACACCACGACAGGGAAAACACCACCCAGAAGTAATAACAATGAGAGGAAGAAACCATTAAATACCGCTCGGCTGCATTCTTCAGTTAGTGTTACCTTAGCTCTTTTCCCACTGTCTATGCACAATAAGCCCTGGTGTTGCACCACACTATGTGTCAACAGTTTTGTTTGTGTCTTTAGGAATGGTCACAATTTTCTTTTGTTGGGAGATCCAAACTCTTTCAGGCTCAACATATTCACAGCAGAAGGAGCCAAGAACGCTGCAATGAATCCTTCACTAGCCCCAGGTCAAAAACAGGGAAGACGTGATAAAGATGTGAGAAAGGAGGACGAAAGTTGTAGAGCGGATCAGTGAGCTAAAAATAGAGCAATACGAGAGACAGTGCATCAATATTTTAGTAATTTAAATGGAACTTCAGTGGTATCGACAGGTGAGGGAGCAGACTGAGCATGTGCAAATCTGCAGTGACCTCCAGGTGCTTTGGCAGAATGAACAGTAATCAAACCTAGGCGAGTGTGCGTACACATACTCATACCATTTCTACAATTCATGCACATGTACTGGCTGGTTGTGAAAACCGAAGACACAAAACAAAAAAAAAACAAAAAAGAAACAACGTGAGTCAAGTGAATAGATAGGGTTAACCATGAGCAACAGAGAGGAAGGAGAGATAAGAAGTGGCAATACTGGAGGCAGTGGAGTGAGGACGGAGAGATAATAGTAGAGGAGAAAATGGGGCAATCAAGAGGACAGGCATAGCATGGACTTCCAGCATGGAGAATAGGCTGCTGCCTATAGAGCCTCACAAAACCTTCAATTTATTCTCCAATTAAAATATTAAATGGAATTTTTATAGGACACATAACATGACAGTGATCATACATTCTGGAATAATGGCAATGACTTAAGGAGGCTCCGTCTCTTTCTAATGTAGAACAGATTTAATGTAGGCCTCCAAAACACTGCTTTAGGACAAACATTTGCCAGTTGAGATTTTTATGAGACAATGCCGTCCAATTAAAATTCTCCTTGGTAGCAGAAATATTTTCACTGCAGTCAAGTATCCCTTCGATTTGTAGAAAAAGGCTTTAAACATATTTTAATTCTATATTGATCTTGTCATGACATATTTCATGAAAAAAGACAAAATGTCCCTCTGTTCGTTTATGTGTCTCCCTGATAAAGAAAACTAATACGATTTGTATCCAATTACTGCTAACCCACTGGATGCTCATTTTATACTTATTTAGTAGTATGTGGGAGGGTTTCAATTTTAATTGTAACAAATTAATTATCCACCTTTGAGAAAATAGGAACATTCAGACTCTGTTGTGATGCCAAAGTATGATATTAAGCACTGCATATATTCTTGGTTTCTCTAATGAGGCAGTTAATACTAATCATCTAGTCTCCTAAGAGTGATGTCTCCATAAGGGAAAGTGTTTATGATGCTTTTACTTTAACAGTAAAAACTAATTAAAACTGCTTCAGCTCTGTTAAGAAGTGATAATTGTTTCGGTTTCAAACTCTGGATTTCATTATATCACACTTCTAACAGCAGTCAGCAGAGGTTTTGAGTTTGTTGTTATAACACAGCATGAACAGGTATGATGGACTTGCACAATGTAGGTCATTGGTGTGCCTGAAATTATCCACAGTTTTCTATTACAGAGTGATGTAAATGAGTACAACAGTTCTATGCAGATGATAAGATGTTAACTAATTGCACTAATTAAAATGATTACACCATTCTTACAATACGATTTAGCAGCTACAGTGGCAGAGATTTTATTTTTTAAATTGGACAGCCCCAAATACATGTAAAAGTAGCTCTGTGATTGCTACATGTAATGAAGTAAGATTCAGCCATCTAAGATTTTCTGGTATCACAAAAGCTAGGCAACACATGCAGCACAGAGAACAGGCTCCTGAGTATGTTCATTTCAGAGGTTCAACTTCAATCAAGTAATTCTGTTGATAGTTTCTATAGGTTAGTCTATAACATTAAATATAGAAGAACAATTACAAGGAAAGTTACATTTTTATGTTTCTTTTATTGATGTATTGCTGCCTGGCAACATCTGCAGTATGAGGCAATTTTATAATGAAAACTGGAAATGGCTGGATCTCACAGTTTTTATTAAAGAAATTATCCACCTGTGTAAATTCAACACTTTGAATTATTATTATTTTTTCAGTCTTTTCAGAGTTTTACATTACTTTTCAATCTTTAAAGTGCATCACATATTCAGACACAAAAAGCAAATAATATCTAATCATCTCTGCTTTATTGTTGCTTTTGAAAATGCAGAAGGTCCTTGAAAATTATTTTCTATTAGTGTCACTACAGCTTTATTTGAATATCTGTTTTTGCCCTACCTACAATCAAAGTGTCCCACAGGTCTCTTATTTTATGCTTTGTAGTATACATATCACAGAAATTATTCCTACCTAGAGACATGGTGTATAAAATACAGTGTTTAGTGTAAATTAAACAGTTCAGAGATGATCATTAGTGTGTTTGTGAAGCAGCACAAGGCAAACAATAAATGCAGGAATGACTGAGAAGGGAACAGAGGACAACAACAGTAGAGTAGACATTAAAAACTCTAACACCCAGGAGATGAGTGGGACAAAATCATTACATTAGGTCCATAAGCACTGTGAACATCGACTCTGACTTTTACAGTCCCAGTGCTCAAGTGTTAGATGCAGTTCGCAAGAACAAAGTAATTAGGGATATTGACTGCTGCACATAAGTCCTGCACTTTAAGCAGAACTAGGTCAGAGCTGACCAGTGGTTAATTTTCAGAACATTAATTGTTTCCACTCTCTCTGAGGACTTTGTCCCTCTACAGTAAGGGTTGAAAGCAACGCTTTTGTTTGTTTGTTTTTGAACTTAACAACTAATTAAAAAGGCCATAAACTCTGATCCCTACCAACTACAAGCCATAAAACCCCTGTACTTAGGATTGGCCACAATTCCATCAAGACAACTCTGCAGTTGCTTTGCAATCTGAACAACAGAGTGTGAGAGCTCTGTAACATACAACTTCCTTCTTTCTCTGTCTGGTGTTGACTGCATGAGAACAATTTGGGGTGAGAAAAAATCCAGTGTGTTTAATTGGCATCAAGCTTAGCAGAAGCAGGGCAATGTCAGGGCATTAAAAATTATAATAAAGGGTTACAGTAGTTGAATGCATCAAAGATGAGGATGCAGATGGTCATGAGAACCAATCAAGTAATCACATCAAGGACAAATGGAAAAACACAGTGAGAGATACATGTAAGCACAAAGAGAGGAACAAATGAAGGGGAATGTAAAGTACAGTAGGGAGATAATTGGCTGTGGTGTATCTCAATGTGAGCGTGAAATGAAACTCAGCAGATTTCTAATTCTGTTGGATCTAATGCATCTGTAGAATCCTCTGGGCAAGTGGGTGGAGTTGCAAGAGAAAGTAACAATGAATACAATCTCTGCCTCAATGCTTCAAAATAAACTGCAATGTGAATGACTACAGTACATCACAGATTAAAGACTAGCCTTCAGGCCCAAGACACAATGTGCAAGTTAAGGCTTGACATAATACTGAGCAGATATTACCGTTATTTAAACGACAGATGGGTCACCTTCAACAAAAGGAAGGCTGGAAGAAAGTCTGAAATAATGAAGGGAACTTTTATTTTATTTGAAGTGTGCAATCTTTGAGACTTTTTTCTTAATTTAAGCACCATGTTTCATGGAAATAATTACCAATTTTATGCAAAAAGTCCAACATATTTAAAAAGTAGCAGTGGCATTTCCTCACACCTGACCTAAAGCAATGCATAGGGACTCTGAAAATGTCAACTCTTTGCCATTACAGCTTTTGGCATTCACAGCAAGGAAATATTGAGCCCTGATAAAGAAACACCAAGCGCCTTCCAGAATTTTGCTCCATAATAAACGTATTTATTTTCTTTCAGGTCTGCCTACTTGCTCTGAATCATTTGTTGATTTACTGTACAGTACAATAAGAAAGTGAGGGAGTGTGTCTTAGATAATCAAGAATGGCTGAATGATTAGTTTCTGCAGAAAAACAGATGCAGAGTGCTTCGAGTGATGGCTTGCTGTCAATTTTGTTTAATGAGTGGGCCAACAAAGAGTCACAACAGAAGACGTAGAAAGAAGTCAAGTGAGAGTCGAGAAGAGGGAAAAGGACAACAAAGAGAGAGAAGGGCATAGGAAAGGAGCAAAGAGGAGGAGGAGGAGGGAAGAGGTGATATCTCCATTAACAGAAAGCAGCAGGAGACGAGAGGCTTCATGGTGAGGAGAAATGGATGGCAGTGTGACTGACTGGATAGAAGTGGAGTTTCACTCATGTGATTTGTGTGACGACCAACCAGCATAAACTGTCTACAATTTGCACTTACTTCAACACACTTCAAATACAACAATCTGCTGTAGATTTAAATGGAAATTCAACACCTTGACTGGCTGGGCTGGACTGGACGATTCTTCGGGTCTGCTTTAGTGTCTTTTAAGTTGTTTTTTCACTGAAGGTGCAAAGCAGTGTAATAATTGACAGTCTAAACACATTTAAATTTTGACAAGTTACATTCTCTGATGTAAAAAGATATTATGTGACAACAGTAAAAATCAGAATCCAAGAAAAAATAAACAGCAACAGATCTATTCTTTTTAAAGGAAACTTGATATTTCTTCTAAACTACAACTGGAAGCTGTCTGGCCTGTTAGCAGTAACTTCTGTTTGTAAGGTCATTCTAGGTGGTTATAGCTTCTGCATATAAGTTCCCTACAGAAGGTCTGTCTTCTTGTGACTATCTCAGATTACATGGGCTATTTCTGCAGCTGTATTCTATGTATCATTTTTCCCACTATCAACATGTCATCACTACTCCACATAATCTGTCTCTCTTCTCCACTCCTTATTGATCTCCTGACCTTGATTGTCCAAAGAGTCTCTTCTCCAGTTGAGCTCCACCATCACCAACGTCTAAGCTACCATTGCTCTAGATTAGCTTGCCTTTCCAGATCCACACTCTGTCTGTAACCTCACTCTACACTGGTATACCCCACAATAGCAAACATGGAAAATGTGGCCATAGCAAATGTTTGTTATATATTTGACACAGCTGCTTAATAAACATGTTATAAGTCCTTTCTTAACCACTTTACGCTTTAGTTATGGTTGCCTTATAGGAGAGTTACAATTGTTGTTGCTACGTCTAAGAGGATGAGTCTGCCTGCCCTGCCAGGGTGGTTGTTTTGACATTGAGAGACACATCACACAATCCACTGCAGTCATGAAAGTTGTACTCTGTCAGACATCTGTTTGGTTGCTGCTCCTCTTGTCATTGTTGTTGCTGATTTACATCTCAGCTGCCTCAGCTATGAGCCTTGACTGTCTCCAACTTTTCTTGCAGCCTGTCTCATATCTACTGTCTGTCACTGTCTTCCATGGCAAATCTGTCATCTAAGCCCATTTAACTGTGCATTCTTTTGCTTTCCGTTTCTCACTCTTTCTATCTGTCACTGGTTTCAGGTAACAGGTGTGAAATGTCAGTCTGACATGAATTTGTTTTGACTTTTTCTTGGGCTCCCAGTAAAGACAACATTTAACACATATTGGGTATCCATGTTGACTGGTGGTGACAGAGGGGGGATTCACAGACTTTAAAGTGGAGGTTGATCATCACTGAAATGCTGCATATTAAAACAGTCAAGTACCCAAAAAAAACACAATAAAGTTGTGGGTTTTTTTTACATTCAGTGCTAAGTGTTCACCCACCCATCAGGTTGCTGCTTTCTCCTGACCCATCAGCTCAGTTTCCTTTGGACAATCTCTAACATCTACAAGCCCACCAGAGGAATAATGGATTGAAAAGAGCAGGAAGTGTGTTATATCGGTCCAAGCTGCAAGATGTCTGATTCAATTACAGCACAAAATCTGTTTCAATAGTGCTCTAACAAGAGGAGAGCAGGAAATTACTTCCACTGTGGTGCTGTCCTCAACAGAACTCACAGACTCACACAGTGACCACATCCAAAGGTCAGACAGTGACTAGTTTCCTTTGTGAAAAAGACGTCACACAAAAAAAACATCCTGAAGCTCCTTTTTGCATGTTTGTAAGAAGAAAATGTAGGATCCTTCAAACACATTAAAAATTATCTCTTGTGTAAACAATAATATTCCTCCATGTGTGCTGATTCAGTCAATCACCCCTTCTTATCTAACAACCTCATCATCATAATCATAATTACATTTGCTGTAACAGGGTCATGTAAGGGGTATTGCTTCAATACCCAGAACTAAAACTCTACAGCAAACCAAAAATCTTTACTGAGACATATTTGCTGACACATGTCTGTTCCTTTGACATTCTAATCAGTCATTTTTGTTCAATCTATAGTTCATCAATCTGAAAAAGTCAGATTCCCTTAATGTGCAAAAATATGCAAATACAAGCTAAAGAACTATAAAGAACTTTAAATATAAAGATATGACATATGGCTGGGAAATAGTTGCAAATCCATGCATGGTATTGTGGATAAAGAGTGAAAAATCACCCCAGGGAGGTTAAAGTTGCTGGCAGAGGCACTTTTAAAGCAAGAGAAAAGCTTTAGTCATGCCTGAAGGGGCCTATAAGCCCCTTTAGAAAAGTACAAGTGTGAAAAACAGTTGCTTTCCACAGAGGACTCATTTTGTACACACAAATGTATATGCAAACACACTAGCACAGAGTAACCCAACAACACTGACAGAATTAGTGAGTGGTGCACCACTGGGAATGAGGGGTTTAGAGCTTTTAAGTACCTTTTTAGCACTCTTTCTCTACAGTCTTGGTGTGCTCAGTGGTGTGTGTCTTATTTGAAAAACATGGCTCAAAAGAAACTGCTTTTTTCCTTTCTTTTATTCCCAGGGCATAAAGCTGATGCTGACAGAGTTATTAGTAAATGGGCAGTGAGCTTTAGGGTTAAGGTTAGGGAAGTGTGCGCTTCTGTTGTCTGTGTGGATTTCTCTTGTCTTTTGAAGGAGAAAATGTGCATACACTAATCATGGGAATTAAGAGTTTCAATTAGCATACAAACAATACATACTGCCTCTCTTGGCAAAGCAAACAAATCAAAAAAATGAATTAAACATTACAGTTATTTTGGCCTAACCAGTGTTGAATTGAAAGTTATTATGTTTGGGGTATGTTTCAAATACAAATCCTATGAACTGCAGCAACTAAATCATTTTAACGTAACACTGTCATCGTCATCAGTGTGACTTTTCTCTCACCAATCAGTTTAAATCGATTTGAAAGATTTATCTATTTCAATCTTGTGAGCTGTCATTAATGCCAAGATGAGAAGTCCTTCTGTTGACTGCGCGACCCAATGACAACCAAGCTGGCACAACTACTGAAATACTCATAAACTAAACAGAAACTGATTTTTTTCTTTGTTTGCTAGTCCTGTGAATTGTCCGTGCCACTTGCAGTCACCATCCTACTCAGATGACCTACCTTGTGCACCGGTTAAAAAATTTTTAAATACAAATGGAGAAGAAAATTCTATGTTTTTAACTTTTCAAAACAGCTATTTCTTGTCTTAGGGACTCTTTACAGATTCAAGCTACCCAGTTTAAAATCTGCCTACACACTTGACCCTCATTGACATTATAAAGTCAATGCAAAGATTTGAGTGGGTGTAAATATGCCCTGGGGCCATACAAACAAATAATGTTCCCATTTGTGCAAAAAAAGTGCTCCAAGCTTTATAAAAGAGTCAGTGAACATATTGCTTACTGATTTACTCCTCTTACTCCTGTATTTGAGACAAAAGAATGAGAAACAAACCAAACATCTTAAGGAATCACTGTGTTACCTTGTCTAGGAAGAAAGGTATACTATATATATATTCACTCTTACACATACATTCTAATCATGACTATACAACTCCCTAAAGCACATGAAATGATAAATAAAACATGTATGTGCAGGGTAAGGATGAAGAAATTGTAATGACTGAACAGACAGTATTTGCTATGTGTATAGATGGTGGGTCAGGACTTGGTGCCGGCATTTATAAGCTACTGTGTATATTATGCCTTGTTATTTATTAATTCAGTAATTAGGCATCTGTAGGGAGCTTGTTGGGTTTTTAACCTTCACTTCATTTGCACTTGTTTTCCTAGAGGCCCATTCCAACATGATCTTAGGATAAACCCTGGTGATACTTAGCCTATGTGGAGCCATTAGGGCTGAAATGAAGCCCCCAGTATTGGAAAAGAATTTTCTTAATCTGTTAATAAATATTTTAGTGTTTCCTTCACTTTCTGTCTCAATGTCTCTCTTTCTATACCTGTATTTTATTCACCTAGAATCACAAACAGTCAGACTCACACACAGAGCCTTAGGCTATATCCAAACCACCAAGGCAGAGAGAACCAGGGGTGATGGACTATTGACTGATAGAGTTCAAGCAGTCCATGTAACTTCTGGTGGTTAGCCAGTCATTTCAGCAACAGCCTTGGGCAACCTGCTACTAGTCTGTGTGCATGTGTGTTGTGGTCTGTGTGAATGTGTCTCTGGATTTGTATGTTTGTTTGTTTTATGCTGGACTGGTGGAATGCCCAGAAGATTGCTAGAGTGGCTGGGAGGATGTATGACAAGTGAAGATAAACTGGACCAACAGCCAACAGTATGAAGGCACAAGGCTTTACAACACAACAACAACATGCCAGACAGAACACATTGTCTAAAGATGTTGGCTTGGATCAGGATATAGGGATAGAACGCTGTGTTTGTGTGTGTGGCAGATGGGTAGTAGGAGTGTGTATTGGTTTTAAAAGAGGTACTCGTGTGTGTTTGTTAGAGTAAATGGGGCTAGATGGGAGCTTAGGGAGACAAAAAAAAATGAAAAGTAAAAAATGAAAGTGGGTATAACTGCAATGAGAAAGAAAGATGAGAATGTATTAGGGATTAGTCACAAACCAGAAGGTAGAGCAGTAGATAAATCAGCACCACCACAGGGAAGAAAGGAAGAAAATTCTAACTATCCCTTTAAATTTAATCTAAAAAAAATGAGTACAGTTTAATTATCAATACTACAGTGGAAATGGGAAACATTAAAATGTTTGTGATGTCAGTGGATTACATGGCAGCACTGGCCTTACAACCTAAACCTGCACCTGATCCGGTTATTATACACTGTCAAGTGGCCAGATGGAAGAATTGAAAAGAGTAGGATTATAAAAGTCCAGGAAACCCAGCCTTAAGCTCTGAGTGTCATAGTGGTAAGAGACTTTCATCTTTTTACACTATCTTAAAGTACACACACTGATACATTTAATCCATGCGACCACATGCTGCTGCTCTGCACCTACTTTAGCCTTAAGTACCAACACTGATAAGAGCATACACCATTAAGATTTTCTACTCAGCAATGGACACACACACACCTAGAAAAAGCAGAGAAAAAGCCTGATTGACCAATGAAGGCACCCTGCTATGTCATAGGTATAAGAGCCTCTGTGTGTATGTGTATAGGTGAGTCCTTCATCTGCCATTTTTCATTCCCCTTCTCAGCAGGGGTGCCCATTGATGTCTGGTTAATGTATTGAGGGCTCCATTAGTTCCTAGTGTGATCAAAGGAAATTTGGCAAATCGAATAGCACATGTTGCCATTGCTGTAGGAAAGTAAAACATTGCACAAACTTTTATAATTTAGTTTGTCATGTTCTGTTCTGTTCAGAAGAAAAATACTAAAATAGAACAAGCACTGCAGTTCAATTTAGCAAAGTTAGTCATAGCCACCTTGGAGCAGAACCCTGTGTTCAATCCCACAAAGCACCATAAGCCAGAGGAAGTGCTTTCTGAACATCTTGTTTCTGTGTCTGTACTTCATCCTTTAACTGAAGCTTTTTTATGTCTAGTAAGGCTGCTTCCAGCACAATGGCTACATTTCAGTTCAAATAACAAAGGGACAGCTCCTTGCAGGGCTCTGAAAAAGAAGTCTCAAACTTGATTCTGGTCTTGTTATGCAGGAGAGAAAGAGCATAACCCCGACACCAACCCAATCCAACTAGGATCTGAATAAACCTCACCAAAAAGCTCAAGTGTGATATATTCAAAACAACACCTTATGCCGGAACAAAGTTATTTTGTCCTTGAAATGGACAAAAAAGTTAACTTGCCCTCTATTATTTCCAGTTTTTAAGTGAGCATCACTGTCTTTCTCTTTTTTTAATTTGCATCTGCTGAGGAAGCCCTTCAAATCTCACCAAAGAGATGTGGAAGTGTACCTAGTCTGGTCAAAGAACCCTCTGACTCTAAATGTAAGAAAAACATTTTTCACTTTTTTCACCTTTATAGCTACAGAAAGACTGTCCTGGTATAAGTGCATGAGGAAAATACTTAAAAAGACAAAGGAGAGGCTGGGAGGTTAGGCTGAAGACGAGCCAGCTAAGATCTATGGGCTGTCAGTAACACTAATCAGGCTTTCCCCAGCAGCATTCATCTCTGGAGCAACACCAAAAAGTGGGCACTGACCTGCAGTCAACCAGCCAACTAAACAGGCCAAAGCCATGGCTGCAGCACTGCTTTAACTGCCCAGTCATAACAATGATGAAGGCAGATTTTTGATTTCAACTTTTGTTATTATTTTGAAAACAGTGTGTCTGCTTGAAAATGCGTGAAAATGGGACTGAATTGCCGTGTTCTCTATAATAAAGATGTGTACTGACTAACTTAAAAAATGAAAAGTCACAGAAAATTCAGCCAGAAGTCCCTCAGCAATACAAAAATGATAGCATTAACATTCTTTTAATAGGCCTACTTGTTGTTCTGAGTTGGTGCCATTTCCAAAACCTTTGGCTCTCCCTGCCAGCCTTATGTTCACTTTCAATCCTCTGCAGTCTGCATCTGACTTTGTCAAAGTTGTCTGAATTACATTTGAAAGAATGTGTCATTGGAATAAAAAGGCATGAGGGAGGAGGAGCGGGGGCCAAAGTAATCAAGGGAGCTGAAAAGCGTGAAAGTACCATTACTCATAATGCCATAGACACATAGCAAAGATAAATGACTGCAATCCAATGGCAGCCCTCTAATACTGGATCCAGTAGGGTGGAAAGGAAGAGAAAGAAAAACCTTTCCCTTGCTTACCATCCTGCTATTGTTTTAGTTAATTATTACACATTTGTAGCTGATATGAAGGTGTATATGTCCTTAAAGAAGTTAAGAACAAAATAGGTCTATAACTTCCTAAATTGTGATTTATTGACACAGGGATGTCAAAAGAACACTAATAAATTACTAATGTCATTTACAGTATTTGTCATGGGTTGTATAAGAGCAGCTCCTCTGGACATAGGCACATGACACATTCATACACCTCCCAATGTGATTTCACTCCCCTTTGCATTTTTCAAAAGTTGTTTGGCTGCAGAGAAAGCTGTGGGAGTTGGGGAGAGAGGTAACAATTGCCAGCAGCAAGAAACTTTGACACAAAAGAAAAGAAGGATAAATAAATAATAATAAAAAAACAGACAAAGAAGGAACAGGAAAGTAGGGGGGAAATAAGAAGAGTTAATGAGGAAGCTTCTACTTGGAGGGACCAAGAGATTCACAAGTGTTGAGAGTCTGAATAACAATCTACTGAAGTAATGTCATATACTGAAAACAACCTGCAGTAACACCGAGAAACATTTATGCAGAGTTACATCATCTTTTCCTCAGGGCTCAAACACAACAGTTCAATTGCACCACAGCAATGGTTGGTCAGGGTTATAAATTAAACTCGACCCATGAAATTACTTTGTGCCTTCAAAGCAATAAGTTTTCTACCTGAACTTTTTATATTGAATGAAAAAAAAATGTTTACTGGCTCTTGCTTAAATAGAGGTTTGGCAATATTTAAGCAAAGGGTATTATTTTATTCAACACAATAGACCATAATGCGAAATAGTCATGTTATTTCAAATAAATTGTTTTGTTTGAAATGACACAAGTCTTTCTTTTGCAACACAAATTTCAAACTAATTCATCTTTTCATGCAGACTGACATGAATCGCACTAGAGCACTAGAGAACTACAACCTCACCCTATATTTTTAATGCCTAACCCCAAGCCAAGCTTGTGATGGTCATGAAACACTTTAAAGGAGGGGGGAAAACCCAGAAGGTCCACTCTTGGTTGGGTAAAATCCACCATCCTTCGTGCCTATACGGAGAAATGAGAAAAGGACAATTTCTCCAAAAACTGGATGATTTGTGTGTACAAACAATGGACTAAATTATGTGACTGTTTCCTGTAATGGCACTAGACTATGTTAAACAGACTACAAATAGGCTATTGTATCTAATGAGGTGATTCCTTTTTAATTTTGCAGGCACGGTGAGAAGTAACAGTAAAGAAGAGTGGGAATGGAAGTGTACAAGTGGCATGTGGTGAGTCAGCAGCTCTCGTCTTTAGAGCCTGGCTTTAGAATGAGGATATCTTTTAAGCAGAATTTTCCCCTTAACATGTTTTTTTCTTCTTCTTTTAGGATCTTCTAATCTAATTTTCAGATTATAAAAAATGTTCCCACCACATATAGTTACTTTCATACATGCACAAACACAAGTATATGTCTTTCAAATGTGTATACACAGAAACAGAAAGATGCCTTTTAAACTCCACCCCTCAGGCAGTAAGCGTCTTACTTTTAACCTTAATGTGTTCTCAGAGTGACGATATGAGGTTTTCCTGGAAGGAGAAAACATTACTCTAAGACAAGGTTAACTGACCTGGATGTACCTATAGCTGTGTTCCAGCCAGATAGAGCACATTGATTCATTTGCAGTGAAAGAACTATAGCTGCAAGGATGGCTGCTATTTACTGAATAAAAGCTCAAATCATATTGTTTTTTCTTTAGTAAGAGAAAGGCACATGTAAAAGTAGAATTCAATAAGGTTGTTGTTGTTCTTTAAGCTAGATTTTTATCTTAAAGAGAGATCTTAAATCATATCTTCTAAATGATTCCCACTCTAAAGCTGCATTACTTTGAGCTCTACTGAGGCTACTGTCACTTTAAAGTCATTCAAATTGATTTATACTTCTTGAAACTATACTGAACAACAACTTGATAAAATGCATTCAAGCTGAACATGGCAGGGTTTTTCTTGATTCAAAGTGGAGAGCCCCTTTGTGCTAATTACACACAACATATGTTCTTATTATCTATGAATTCTTTCCTGAGTGAATAAAAATCTAATAAAAATCTATTATAACTTTATAAAATGGTGTAGCAAAAAAAATCTCACATCTTCCCTTTGCAGTCTTATTTTTGCCTTTGTATGTTATAAAAACATCAAAAATTTTCCATCTGCTGTGTGACTTCAGGCTGAAGTTGTATAAGAGGCTTTGACTGCAAAAAAAAAAAAGAGTTACCCTACAGCTGGTAGCAGTTACGTAAGAAAGTAACAAACACATTAAATATACAGTGGGGTTAACCTATTTCTTTTAGGATTACATTTATCTCCTAAAAGCATTTTATTATTGATTGCAAAATGGAAATGAACATGCCATAGAATCTATCTGTGGACATAACCTTGTTGTCCTTAGTGGTGGCAGCAGCCTTATATGTGAGCGCAAAAAGGGGCCAGAGCACAGTGTGAAGACCAGTCAATAATCTGATATAGAGAAGGACAGACGAGACAAAGTCAGTGAGGAGCAAGCCAGTCACACAGAGGTGATGTTCATCACCACAGAGTGCTTTATCCAGAGGAGGTATACAGCACCGAGGGGAACAGAAGTGTTTTGAAGTCATTGTATTTGTCTTTGGAGCACCCGTCTCTCAGCTCTCACTGTGTGGCATTAGCCAGCTCTCAGCTTGCAGCTGCTGGTCACCGACGCTCTCTCTCTTTCCACCATTTCCCATCAAATTTTCTTTCTCTGTGCTCAGACAGTGTAACATAATCAGGCTTAGAGATGCAAGGGGTTTGCAAGAGCATACCCACTGGTCACTGAGCAGGAAACCTGCTGTCCCACAAAGCATTCACTCAGCTCAGCTCTTATCAAGGAAATCACAAATATTCAACCTTCCAAACACACATCTGTATATTGAAAAAAAAAAAACCTCTGCAGACCTGATACGTGACGGGAAAGCATGACTTGAATAAAAACAAGACAATGCATGCACACCTTCTTTAATATGTATCAAGGCGGATCGATTAAATGTTTCCACATATTAGTGAGATTGTGATAGAGAGAGCTTCCACACATGCACCTTCATTAATATGGAAAAGGGCTGATTGATTACTTGTTTTTCCATCAAAACAACAATTTGAAAAACAGCATTTTTCAAACTGCAGGACCAACCACATTATTAATATTATAATTGCAGTTTAAAATTCACTTTAATTAATGTTTATAATTAATGTGCTGTAATAAGTAAAAGTTTCAGCAAAGTAGTCCTTTTGTGAATCAGCAAAAAAAGTCTTCTTGCGACTTTGTGGAAGAAGACACACAACTCCAGTTAAATGTAGGGCACTGAGTTGATCTTTATGCTCAATAGCAGCAGTAAGGTAGGGATTACACTGCCTTAATGGACTCCACAGGTGTGGAGTTTTTGTTATTTCTCAAGTCTACCAGTAGTCCACCTGGAAACCATGTACCAAACATGCACAGTAGATTGGTATCTACTAGATTGTATAGTGCATGCTGACCCAGACCTTAGGCCTAGAAGTCCACACACACAACATACTCAGATTGCAGAAAGTGCAAGGCCTGTGCGAATGCTGTAAACAAATATGCAGTTGATGTGGATAGTTGTCTCTAAACTCGTAACTTTTCAATTCCTAATTTGAGACTTGTGAAGCAGTGCCTGCTGTCAAGTTGTGAAGATGAATTTGACTCAAACAGCTACAGCGCCAAGCAGACATGACTATAGGATCATCAGTCACAGTTTGTCAATTACAACAGCTTGCAACAAAAACTCAGTAAAATTAATCTTGAAGTTGTCATTTTCTCAGTGACTGTTCTAAAAAAGGTCAACCTCAACATTAATTGGATTATTTTGATGTTAACGTAGAGAGAAAATAAGCTTGTGATTAAAAGTCCTTTACAAAAGAAAGTAGAAAGTAGAGTATAGAGCAGTATAGGTAATTAAATAAGAACTGGCAATATTGATAAAAAAATACTGAGTGACTTTCAAACCATGCTATCAAACACCTGTGGCTTTTCAGCTTCACATGAATTCTTTATGTAGAAAGAAAGTCTTGATGTTTTTTTATAGCCAATTAAACATGCACTGAAGCAAAGTAGAAATTTCTGCACCACATGATGCTGAACAGATGAAGGAAAATAACTGACTAAACATTCTAGGCACTTTAATTTGGCTGCAACTGCATGTTGAAAATGGGGACAATGGTGTGACTCAAAACAAAGTTATGTAGCTGGTATTCATGCTGCTGCTCCCCTTGTACCATTTTAGATTATGCTTGGCCTGCTGATTCATTCTGCACCCCTGACAGGAGAGCACAGTGGCTGTGCAGCAGTCATTAGGCATTGGTGGTGGTAGACACTACACAACATCGCTGCATGGCAATTGCTTCATAGCCACTTGATAAAGGCACTAAGGCCAGAATGCAGAACACTTGTGAATAGGGCTTTTTAAATTGTATGTGGTGCTGCAGACCCAGACTTCTGCACAAAGTGCAATTACTGAAGGTTAATCTCTTTTATAACATGTATGGTTTGCAGAGCATGACTGTGTATGTATGAGGTCGATTTAGGTGTTTTGAATAAGATGATTCCCTTAATGTGAAATGTGCATCATAAATCAGAGAAGCATTCATTCAGCATTCCACACCCATACTGATCCCAGTACTGTGTCTGTGCATCAAGCTTTTAAATCTGACATCTGTGTTTGCTTTAGTCTCACAGCGCAGAAGTCTTTAAATCCATCAATCTCGCTGACTTCAATTTATGCTAACTAAGATGCTGTGTAAAGGCTAAAAGCCGACTTGACTCAGTACAGAATTTCAAGACATCTAAGAAAGAGATGTGAGAGCAAAAACACAACACTCTTTGTACTCTCTTGCTGGTACATAATGGTAAAACTGTGGGTGCCAGAAATGTCTCATTGTCTGAAGATTTTCAGATGAAAAATAATAAAACCTTCAGCCATGGTGAATGATATAATCCAGTGGTTTAATAACATCACAAAATGTCAGAAAGGGCAGAAAAAGATGTTGCAGATAGAAAAGGAGGTATTGAGGGGTGGAGGACAATGCCTAAAAAACATTTTTAAGGGAAAATGAGAAACGGAATGAAAAAATCAACAGGAAAAAGGGACTGTCCCCCACCACATGAAATTCCTCTTGTCCACCTCTGGCTGCCCTTCCTCCCTCTACCTGCACTGCCCCATCACACTTTCCCTGGCTTTTGGCTCTTGAATTTGAATTTAGACAGGGAACAGTGAGCAGAGTGCAAGGCTGAGGTTTGCAGCGGGTGATTTGTCCTCACTACCCTTGGAGACAGCCATAAGGAGAGAATTCCTTTTTTATGCTGCCAGGCAGGCAGCAGGGACATAGAAACAACAGAGGAATGTAGAGGTAAGAGCCGAGCTGGGCTGCACGTCATTTCACTCATGACTCTGCTCATTTTCTGCAGCTACATACTGTCTTTTATGTTCCAAAAGGTTCTTTAGAAAGATTCAGATATCAGACCCATTTCAAATTGATTAAAAATGTATATAACTAGCAAACCAATGAGGTCAGTCATTTTGCTTGAATCAATTCACGTCTGATTCCAGACAAAATATATACATTGAAGACACATTTAGGAAAAATACTGTACATTACAAGCAAAACTGGAAATTGTGGGCGCTGGTTTAAGAATGTTTTGGAAAATAAGATAAGAAAAGTATGACCAACAGTGAGAAAATGCACCATGGAAAGTATACTGGACGCTATTGTACTCTCTAAACAAAACCTACTTACAGTTACTTTGCTGTGTTAGTCACATGGAGAACAGCATGTCCACATTCTAAAGCCTTCATAATTGAGGGTAAAATAAGACGTTTGTTCTTCAGTGTCTTGGCAAGAGAACAAGAAATAAAACATTTTGTTGTCTGTTTGACAGATTACCATCTGCCCACCATTCCCACAGCATGATTCTTCAATCAGACACAACCATAGATCTTTCCAGATAAATCCCCCTCTCTAATACTGTAAGGGGAAGAGGGGAGAGACAGAGAAAACAAATCTAAAATCTAATTTAACTCACAAACAGTAGAATGTGTACATCAGATTACAATCAAATTGAATTTCCTACTCCCTGTCTCCCAAGTTGCCTTTTTTCTTCATCGTCTTGTACACAAACCGCCCTCAGTTTCTGTGTTTCTTTTGATATTACGAGACATCAGTCGCTGTCGTCACAATCACACACTTGCTTTATATGCTTTATATAATTTTAATTTTCACATGGGTGGGTAACACAACAGACAATGATCATCGGTGGGTAATTTCCCAAGGTAGGAAACTAAACTGACAGATTTCCCCTGAGAACATTTTTTGGAGTTTGTCTTCCTTCATTCATTCCTACTTTCTCATGTTTTCATCGCACTCTCCTCACCACCCCATGACAGACTCTTAAAACAGCAGGACAGCCTGGACTGAGATTCTCAGTTGTGTGCTGTGAATTAATTCAACCTAAAAAAATCTACTGATTGTGGATTTTATTGGTGTGAATGGCTGTGATACACTGACCACTATTTTTCTCTTTACAGATTACATGCTAACTGCTACAAAAAGAACAACATTCAAGCACACTAGGTGTGGAGATGTGGTCTTTCACTTTTCTATGAATCCTTTATATCTGCAGGATCTAATAGTACCATATGTTCCTGATAGAACACTCCGATCTCAGAGTGAAGGTTTACGTGTAGGTCCTAGAATTCATAAAAGTAGAATGGGAGAACGAGCCATTAGCTATCAGGTAACTTTACTATGGAACCAGCTTCCAACTTGGGTTCGGGAGACAGAAACCGCCTCCACCTTTGAGACCAGGCTTAAAAACTTTCTGTTTAGTAACGTATCATAGGGCCAATAGATTCTTAACTTTTAGCATAGCTACACTGTCAGGGGGCACAAACATGATCCACTGAGCACTTCTTTGTCCCCCTCAACCCATTTATCAGTCCAAATCATACTAGTGATCAATGTCATTAACTGTGTTTGCAGTCTCTCTCTCTCTCTCTCTCTGTCTCTCTCTCTCTCTCTGCAGGTCTCTCTGCCTCCAGACCTGCATGCTGACCTGCGATCCGGCCCCTGATCATTCCGATGCTTATTGCCTGCACCAGTCTCTGTTGCTCCTCTTTGTTTTAATTGCTATTTTTCATTAACTGGCGATATATACATCCACTATAATATAAACACAATACTTTCAGCTTGACAACATCAACAACCTGTCATGTTTGTTCTCTGTACTGTATGATGTTTGTTGCATCTCTCTCTCTCTCTCTCTCTCTTTCATCCTGTGTGTCCTGTCTACCTCTTCTTCTCCTCCTAAGCCAGCTATCAGCAGGATGGTTCACCCTTATGAGCCAGGTCCTTCTCAAGGTTTCCTCTAGTTAAAAAGGAGTTTTTCCTTGCCACTGTAGCTTTTAAGGGGGTCCAGGCTCTGGGTTTCTGTAAAGTGCCTTGAGACTGTAAAATGCGCTCTATAAATAAAACTGAATTGAATATGAATTGAATATGAATCTCTTCATCTAACTATGAAGCAACATTTCTCCTTTATATTTCTCTCTGCTCTCATTCTTTGTAATGTTAGTTAAGGTCATGACATTAATTAAATAACCTCCAAACAGGACTCAGCATCTAAACCGTATTGTTTTTGCAGGTCCTAGTGATTGATAATTGGTCACCAAGGCCATAAGCTTCATAAAAGCACTACAAGGTTGTGACCTAATAATACAGGCCCTGTGTGTGTGTGTGTGTGTGTGTGTGTGTGTGTGTGTGTGCCTTGCAAAACAGTGGCTGTATAACAAAGGAGCGGATTGTAACATCCTCATAGTAGGCACTTAAAATAAACTATGGGATCATAAACCTGAAACTCTGGACTCCTGGCGTCTGTTCTGTGCCGGTGGAGTGGAAAAGGAGTTGAGTCATGACCCCATATTACAGAGAGCTACAGAGCTAATTCTCTCTATTACCGTACTTGTATTGTTAATTAGGCAGCTAATTGGAGACAGCTGCATGCTTTATTTTTAGTTTTTTTTCTGAGTGTACTTAAAAATAGCATTAACTTTCAAGATGCAGTCAAAAATGTCATCTCTACACAGTCAGAGCTCATCTAATTTTACAGTTTCCCATCCCCTCCCTTTTCTCTCATACCTCTCTTGTTTCCCTCCCCCCTCTCTCTCTCTCTCTCTCTCTCTCTCTCTTCCAGAAATAACACATTAGAGGATCCATTAAGTGAGAAAGGGAGAGAAAAAGCAGCGAGCGGACAAACTGTTAACACTGCAAGGTCAGCAGATAGCCATCTGACTGTTATCAGGAAAGGTCACAGCTATAATGCTAATGTGTCTCAGTGTGCATGCCTGTGTGTATACATTAAAAATGAGGATGTATTTTCAAGGAGTTGCATGGAATAGCCTTGAACTTTAAAGGGTAATTTACACATATACATTTCTCTCTGCATCGATGACCAGTGGACTTCTCAACTTTCTACATAGTGTTGCTGTTGATTAATACATGTGTACTGATTTGATGTGTCACCTCATCTTTTTTCGGAGAACTGGGTCCATTATTGATTTTTCTCAAAAATTGGCTAAACCTCTGCAAGCTCTATACCAAGCATACTATGCTTTGCAGGACGCCACGGCTGTGTATGTGCCAGTTTGGATTATGTGATACTTGATGCTGTGCATCTGCTGTGCTGCTGTGCCCATGACTTACTTTCCTTTCATTCTTCTACACTAATTTTGTTCTCAGCCCCCTTCACTCTGTTTATTTATCTATTTTCAGCTAGCTCTCACAACCATATAGCATCAACTTGGGTGGCAACCCCACCATCTGTCCTCTTCACCCTTCATCCCTGTTTGCTGCTTGCTAATTTGCTGGTTAATTATAGAAATGCTGAGGATCAGTGCAGTGTCTTCATAACACCAGCTGTGTTTATTGTCTAACAAAAACAGCTGACTAATGAATTGATGGGACATTTGCCCTATAAGCCAGTCAGCCAGATATAGTCAGGCAATGGATTAAAGTATGCACACGTTTACCTACAGAGCAAATTCTTTACTGTCAGCCAACCAGGCCCTTCCAGGAGAAGATGAGTTGCTTTTATAAAACTGCATGGACAGCTAAAATCCAAATTGGTGCAGTGAAAGTTGTTAGCACATCTGTGCAGTCCTACAGAGGGCTGTGAAAACATGAAATATAATAATAAACTTGTACTATATGATTGCAACTCTTGCAAAGTATACTATGATTTAATTTTACATCTTCATATCATCAGACCACACTGCTGAACCACATTTATTACACTGCAGGAATGTGTATCACTTTGAGGAAGGGCCTCCTAATCATGTTTACATTGCAGTGAAGACACAAGGTGAAAAAATAAATAAATAAATAAATAATAAACAAAGCCAACACTTCTTCTCCAGCTCAACTTTCTTTGTTCTGCCTTTCTTTGTCAACCAAGATGTCAAATTTAACTAATACCCATTAACCTTATTGATCAAAGTTTAACAAAGGTGCTTAAAAGTCTACCTCAAACTTTTGTCTTGTTTTTGTCTAAAATGGTCCCAGGTGGGGAAACATGCAAAACAATTGCCATAAACAGACCCAAAATTCGTGCAACAGCTAAAGCATATAAAAAAACTCTTCAACTGGCTTGCGCCATCTTTTACAGCAAGACAAGAATATTGCTTCCAGCTAGCTAGAGAGACAAGAGTTTTTAGACAAAAAGAGTCTACTTTAACTACTTTAAGTGTAGAAGGAAAAGCCTTAAAGGATACAAAATCAAAACAATAGCACTGCCAACAAAACAGCAAATGGCTTTTCCTACAAAAATATAAAGAAAAAACACCTCCCTGTTCTGTATGCTGAGGACATTTAGACCTTGGGTTCCAGGTGGGATGGCAGATGTCTGACGACGGAGCTAATCAGACTTCCTGCTTGGTCTAATGGCTAAATAATTGTCCCAGGCTTAGCTGTGGTCTGATAACACCCTATCAGCCCGGAGTCGTCTTACAGAGCGGACGGGGATGGAAAGTAATGCAATAGGGAGAGCCAGCAAATTTTATTAGAGATGATAAAGAATGGATTCATAAGTCTGGGTGAAAATAGCGAGAGCTGCAAAGCTCATTGCTCCGAAAAAAATGGCTCTCATCTTCTGACCTTTTAGATTCAGAGTGAGGGAGAAAGGAGGTCTCATTGTGCATGATGAAACGTGAGAAATTATTGTTGCACCTATAGATTATTTTATTTCTCTATCAAAAAGCCAAGGAGGCGGTGCATGACGTACACAATAACACAATACAACAATGATTCCCAGCTTGCCACTGCCTCTTTAATTCCATAAGACATTTCAAATTAGCTTGAAAGGATAGCATTTAGAGGAGCTTGGAGCTTTCCCCTTTACTTCTTTTCAACTATTTCTGTATTTCCAAATCAGATATAAATCACTGCTGATGCAGGTATAGGCACTGAAACTACTTGTTTTAGGTTGTGTTTAGGTTGTGTAACACATGCCACAATATATTTATCTCCTTCTACAAGGCTACCATGCTGCCGAGAAATTTCATGCACCTCACACAACCGCTGGAGGACACTTCCAGCTACAGAAACACTGTTTGTTTCAATCGCTTTAAATCCAACCACTACTGCTGTTTTCCTGGTGAGGACAAGCTGATGTAAACATAACATTTAACAGATTTTTCAGTAGCCTTGGTGCATGTACATAAAACTGAAATCAATCCAACTATGTGTTCTTTTCAGTATTCAGTGTTACACCCACTATGATGGCTGCTTTCTTCATCGCCACAAGCAACGATTTCTGCAACAGTACGATGTGCATTATCTTCCTCCTCCAAACTAAATGTCAAGCAGTGCTTTTGCAGCCCATGTCTTAGGGATTTTTTACAGTGCATTTTCTGTTCGGTTCAAGGCAGTTCTTTGGTTTATGACTGTGAGAAGCTCTGCCACATGGTTGAGTGAAAATTCATGCAGAGTCTTATCACCAGCTCACATGGTTCCTCCACATTGTCCACACTGGGTTAAGAGAATGTTGTAAACGCAATGTTCCTTCATCTACATTTGATGCAGATAGTGTGAGTCATCATTTGTTTTTTGGTGATATTTAATACATTTAAGCTTGTTCCAGGGTTTCATTATATTATTGATCATATATACATCAACAAGTCACACAACTTTAAAAAGGTTAGTTTTGTAATATCTTTCATCTGTTCATTAAACTACAAACCATTTGTGCCGTCCTCTAAACTTAAAACCAATCTATATCAGATGTTGTATTTGTCAGAAGATTACAGATCTCATGCTTCTTGAATTTTATTAACAGTAAAGTAGCTTCAAAGTTTGTAGCCGGTGGTGAGTCACGCTTCAGCAGAGTTCAGGCCACAGCTCATTGATGCGCTAAGGCTGTCAGTGTTGCTCACTGACTTTGACGGCCACAGGGTGAGGGCAATGATGCAAGATCAAAAGAGGACAAACCAGCCTAAACTCCCCATTTGTGACATAATGAGGAGCCCATGGATGCAGGTAAGCAGGCAGAGTAACGTAGAGGTGGACATACACGATTTATGTTCACCCTGTTGAGCATAGATTAGTTTAGGCTTTTCATTTCATTACCCCTCTTCAGACTAATTTATTCTCATTTATATGCAATATTATGAGCTTCACTCTATTCTAAACTATGTCAATTCAATTTGCCAGGATTGAAAGTTGGTTGTAGTAAGCAGCTCTATTCAAATCTGTAATTTTCAACATGATGTGTCTGTTTGTGTCAGAGATAAGCATCAGCATGCCAAAGATACAGCTTTTGTCTGTCACTTGATTGGCAATGCAACAGATCCCACCGTCCTGCAGGTGGTGTGCCCATATGGCAGGAGCTCTACGTCATTCCTTTGGACTGCGGTACAGTCTCAGGCACTCATACAAGCCACTCTGCCAAGTCAAGCTCCAGCAGAGGGCCCTGTTGATCATTCCAAAGGTTACAGTTAATTAGGGGGTTTGAAATCGTTTTTGTGTGGCTCTCTCCTGAGACCAATTTGCCTCAGGAGACCTTAGCAGGTGCTGCTGCTCCCAATGACAACAGCTTCTAGGGTTATGTGGGCATCCGATGTCTCTCAGAGGTATCCCCTGAGAAAAGGCATCATTACCTTTCCCCAAATACTGCCTCAGCTATCTGGACAAAGAGTGTCAGGAAAGATTTGGATGTATCAAAGCTTTCTGCAGCAGTTTATGGTAAATACGAGGTAAATCTTTACCTGAAGAGCCAGGAGATATAACATTTTTATAATCATATTGTAGACCCATTAAGGCTTAGGGAAAACAAGCAGAAGAATCACATGGCGAAAACCATACATTTTATCAGTGAATTTTTAAAATTGCTACTTAGTACTGCTAACACAACGAAATGCTGTAATGAAAAAACAGGACTGCAGGTCAAACACCTGCTGGAGTTTGATCTTTTCTGCTTGATTGGTGCATTATCTGCATTGCCGTTAAAACATTTTTCTGGATATGTTGAACTGTTTATATGCTCTAATGTTCTTTTTCTTAATTAATGTGTAGTGATAAATACAGTATAATTGTAATAGTTGTATTTTCTGCAAAAAGGAGGTAATGCTTATTTAGACTTCAACTTGCAGAAAAGAGGAGAGATTTTCTCAGATTCCTTGCTGGGATAAAAACTGTAAAAAAGAAAATGTTATTAAACTCCACCAGCACAATTTTCACAGTGAATGATTATGTTAGTGCTGCATCTCCCCACCTGCTTTCATAGCTCTTCTTTCATGCAATGATATTGCCCATAAAGGCTAATGTTCCAAGACATTATCTTAAAAGTTGCCATATCAAATTTAGTCTATGGCTGCCTCAAGGGCTATCTGTGGCCAATGCTGTGTGTGTGTGGGTGTGTGTGTGTGTGTGTGTGTGTGTGTGTGTGTGTGTGTGTGTGTTTGTGTGTTTGTGTGTGTGTGTGTAGCAATGTTTTCTCAAACAGTTTTTAATGTTTTAGACTTTGAAAGATCAGAAATTCAAGTATGGGGGTGAAGTTAATAAAATGCTCAATAAATGCTTAATACAGCACTTTAAAAATGTAATGACACGCTGAATGAACTCAAATGGGAGTGCAGTGAAGGAGAGATACTTTGTGTCTTTGCTTTGTTCAAGTATTGAATCTAAAAGGTGGAATTAGAAAATATTTAACAAACACAATACATTCTCATTACACTTGTATTGCATACAGGGTATAATGCACAACAAAATCAGAGGAGCCTGATTATAGATCAGTAATTTGTCTTATGTATAATGTCCAGGCATGTTTAGTGACAGCAAAGACAGGCTTACATAAACAACAATCAATTGGCTGAAGTGTTTTCTCCTGTAGTAAACATTCTCTCTGTATATATGCTGATAGTCTTTATCATCACTACACCCCTTCCAAACTCATTTCGTCTTGTCAAACAGTATACCAGCAATTGTCAGAGCAACATTTAGCTGAAATTGACAGTCTTGTAGATAAAATACATTGGAGAGGAAGGATAGTGTCATGTCACTGCAGTAGTATTGCTGTGCACCTGTGATTACACCTCGATGAAGCCGGAGAGGAAGTTTCCCTGGACATTCTCGACCAGAATTTGGGATGTGACACCAGCAGTAAAATTACTGCATATTACAATGAGTAAATATCTTAAATACCAAGTGCAGTGATACAGGGATATGCAGTACCAGACATTTAGCAGCCACAACACAAAGGTAGACAACACAAAACTTTCTATAATAGTAGCTGGGAATCTGGACCATGCAGCATTTCCTATTTAATGTTTAATCTAGCTGCACAAGGGTTTTGTCAAATTTTGCTTCCATCTGTATGTCCTATGCACCATTCTGATAATACCACATTTAAATTTTTGCCAAAAAAAACACATAAACTGCACCTCATATTGGAAAGTTAACACAAAGGTCACTATGTTGCCAGGGCAAAGCTAGAGAATACTTTCAGTGTCTATAGAAAAACAAGGACATTTACTTTGTAATGAAGATTCAGCTCTCATAACATCTCTACAGCTGTTTGAATATGTTGTTGACACAGTTGACCAGTGAGGTCCCAAAGAAAAGATCAGTGACCCTAATAACTCTGACTGAAAACAGGAATTCACTGAGCAACAAAACCTTGTATCCAAAACTGCAAATAGAATTCTATTTTTTCTCAAAACTGAGCATTATGCAGGTGCACTGTAACTGTCATTGTGTTAGTTTGTTCACTGCCCTGCACCTGTTTGGTATTTCACTGAGTGTTGGAGGAAAGTGTAATCACACAGAAACATGAAAATTATACTGGCCTACCACACATTCTTTTTGATGCTTGACCAAAGAACTAACCAATACAATGAGCGACTTCTTTTCTGGTTGTTAGTGTTTGTCCTTCACAGCATACTAGTGTTAATCTATGGATATGGTTAAAATGACAAAGTGGTTTGTTACTAGTGGCTCACAATCACAAGAAGTAATACTATTCGCTATATGCAGGAATATATTTCACAGGAGATTAAAATATTGGTGTGTCACACATGCTGCCCCGCACTCATTTTTATTAGGCTACCCCATGTGTTGTTCAGTCCAGTATGATGCATTAGCAGTTCTGGTAGACTAATGGAGTGTATGTGCGACTTTGAGTAAACATCCTGCAGATGATAAAGCTCCTGCAAACAGCAGTGATCTATTCCTGGATAGAAACACATTCTGTTTCTACTGGGACAATGCACACACAAACATCTACAAACACACACACATACACTGCTATTCCTGGACACACAGTCAGACAGAGGGAATGGCCCTGTCTGGCTAGCACAACCTGCAGCATTGCATGTTGTGTGTGTGTTCTTGTATGTTTTATTAAGTTAGAGGCCTTCAGAATGTGGGAATGTTTGGACAATGAGGACTGCTTCCTTAAAAGGTCCTCTGGGTTTCTTTGAGGTAAGAATTAGGCTTTGTTTTGAAGTAAGGGCTCACAGGTTAGGAAACACAAAACGGCACTGTGGGACCTCACAAATGTAACAAAAAAGTGTATGTGCAAACGCAAGGGTGTAAGCTTTTGTTTCCCTGCTCCATGGCTCCATGGCCATGGGGTGCATTGGCCTAGATAGTGAAGGTGTGTGCATAGCACAGTGAAAAGTAAAAATGGAGCACTGGTTTCTGGGGGAAATTCATTGAAATTTTAATGAAGTCAGAAACTTTACACTCTAATAAGCAATGCTTCCATGTAGTTGCAAAACATGTTCAACACACCTCTTCGGTAGTGGGCCATGTCACAGATTTAAGATACTGATTCCTAAACAGTTGGCCCTTATTTAGGTGTTTACCATGAAACATAGAGTAGCACAAATGTACTTCTCGTGCCCCAGTTTCAAGCTATAGGTGAATATTCATAGCCATTTCCTTGTCCCTTCCCTTGTCCTTTTAGCAGTACGGTGGTACATAAAAAAATATGGAAAAACATACCTTTAAGCTCAATAGTACTCTAGTGGATATATGCTGTTTTAAATTTTAAAAAAATCAGAGAGACATTATTTTGCAGGCTTATTTTTGAGGAGTGATGTGGTTTTGGTTAGAAAACACTCCCCATCTATTATTGGGCATCAGTCGAGCAGCACCGTAAATTATCTCATTATTTTTTATAGGAGCCAGTATGAAGAGCAAGCATGAAGGCATGCAAATGAAAAGGTTTATATATATATATATTTATATAAATATATATCACAGTGCAGAGATGCCAGTGCCAGAGGAACAAATGATCACAAGGCTCAAAAATCTGAATAAACAAGGTGCCCTTGTGGCTCCAGGGTTCAAATACCAAACCCTGGCATATTTCTGGTGCTACTGTCTTAATAAATGTATTACAACATCATTAATTTGAAAGAGGCCATTGTCCATATTGTCTTATGTGCTCCAGATGAAGGCTTTATTTATGTTCATGTCTCGGCTCTTAATGAGTTTTAAAGCACAGGTGAAATTCTACACTTTAACCCTCAAGTCAGTGTAAGAAACTTTAAACTAAACTACTGTAGCTTCTGTGCTGCCCGAAAATTATGGCAGTGATGGCAATGAATTAATGATGAAAACAAAAGAAATGTCAGTTTGATTATCAAGCTATCTGTCATACATATACGATTTTGAGTCTGCATTGCCATGTCTAACCTTGAAATGCACTTTACTTGTCCCTTTTGTGCTGTGGTATTCAATGTGCAGGGTGTAAGGTTGACAGTCTTATCACTACAGATAAAGACAAAAGAAAGAAGGATCAGGGAAAGCAGAGGAGAATAGAGTTTAGAAGGTCTTGTGAGGTAATGTTGACATACTCTCAGAGAGTCCTTATGGCATCCAGGGACACACTTGTCTTAAGTCTATAATACCACTTAATTCCAGCCAAGGTTCTTCAACATTCATGGGTATCAGGGCCGCGTGACTACATACTCAAGAGAACATAACTTGCTGCAGAGCTGAAACACCCCTAGAAAATCATAGAAAAGATATGCAGTGGAGATAGATGTACTGTAAGATGTAAAAGGGATCTTTTGGTCAAAAGTCAGCAAAGTGTAAGAAGTGGACTATACTCTGTTTTCTTGCTGTAGTCAAGAAAGTAAGAACACAAATACAAAAAACTCTCAACTATAAAAGATACAAAAAAATATGAGGCATTACCAAACCATAGCTACAAGCATAATTTCCAAGTGAAAATGAGACATGGGTTATTGAGAAGGATGTGCATTATGACACAATTCAGTATGATGTGGGAAGTTTCTGCAGGTCAGTTTTTTTTAAATCACAATTTTACTTTTTTCAGTGCATTTGGAAAGATATTAAGACAATTTCAAGTTGTCAAACATATTTTTTGTCATCATCAATCAATTTTTGGAATGTTTTATTAATTTGTTAGTACAAGTATTCAGACTCTTTGTTATAACACTTGGAAGTGATCTCTGGTACATTCAGCCTCCATCAGTAAAAAGTCCCTAAAGAGGCTCCTGCGACTCAAACACCTGCACCTAATGCAATGTATTGTAAATTATTAGGAAACACAGACACCTGTTCATATAATGTGTTAGTTCTGATGGTGTATGTCAGAGTGAAAACCAAGCCATGAAGTCTGAAAACCTGCTGAATGCTGTGTACATTTTCTTTTCAGTAATGATTGTACATTTGTACATGTGAAGGACAGAATGGTGAGAGACAGTGAAAATAAAACAGAGAAACTGTCATGTGTATCAATGACTCTTTGCACTCCTGTAGTGTATTTGTTTTCCCTCTCTCTCTTTAACCCTTCACTTCTTTTAATTTTAAACGAGTCTCATTTAGACAAATGTGGCGTTTTAAACATTAACTCTGATGAAGTAATGCATGGACTGGACTCAAGAAGGAGGTATGACATGGTGACTCCTACAAATTAAATGTGCAGAACAGGTTGTCTGATAATGTTGTTAAAGTGCCCAATGCGAAACCCCTGTCCATTTATATCATACGTGTATTTTTTTTTTCACATATCTGGTTTCTAACTGAGAAAAGTATCAATTTCACAGAAATTAGATTTTACATTTGTTAGTAATAGTTACTTGGTGGATTGCATCATAAATCAACACCGTTTTCAATAAAAGTGATCTCGAAAATAAATAAATAAAGCTATCAAAATATCAGATAAATATTAACGTTTGGCCTTATTTACATATTCAAAAGTAGTCCAATTTTGTGTTTCTATTATTTTGTTAATTATTGGCTTTTTTAAACCTCAACCCAACATTTACTGACAAGCTACAGCATTGAGTTTTGAGAAAAAGATCAATACGAGTATTTCTGTCGATTCTTTTATTGGCTATTCAGTCACACAGCTTTTCATGTGTTTCTTATGGCTTTTACATACTCCACAAGGACAGGGAAATTCATTTTCTCAAGGAGCCAAGAACAAGAACTCCTGTGTTAGACCTCATAGGGTCCTCCCACCGCAGCGAGCATCACATGATACAGTGACAACATGGCGACAATAGCAGACCGCCGTGTTTGAGTTTTGAAAGGATCGTGCCGTTCATTCAGCATGCACCCACACACAGTATGCCAATCTCTACCCAGGAAAGATTAGTGGTCACACTGTGAATATTAGCCTTTGAGAGCTCACAGAACCTTTTCTTTGAATTTCTGAATCACACATTAGTTGTCGGACACTACACAAATTTGTGTTGATGTACAGTTGGCATTTTTGGCTGCCATCAGGACATGTTTTTTTTTAAATACTTTCTGCAGAGAAAGACTTAATTATCAGTGTTGTTAAATGAACTAACTGATAGGAGAAATAAATATTATTGTAATACAACCTCCCCAGCTATGCTCAAACAGTTTACATACATTATAACATTTATAGTTGAACATTTCTCTGAGCTTCTTCATGTTGCATCATGAACTCTGTATATGTGAGGTAAACCGCAACAAATCAAAAGAACCGTCTCTCATTGCAAAGTTGTGTGAGAGAATCTGTCGCTCAGGCCCACAACTATATTTACTGTCACACACAACAGATTTTTCAATGTCGTTTGTCCACAGCCCCCCACCACCACCATTTTAACAAGGGCACCGAGTGTCACACACACAAACACGCACACACACTTCATCTAAACTACATGTCATTCTTGAAACAGCAGCAGATGGCAAGGAGGACAGCTTACACTGTGTCTAACTAGATTATTTTGTGGTGATCTGCCACTAAAGAAATAAACTATTTCCCCACTTATTTGAATATTTTTCAGTAGGAAACAATTAAATGGAACAAAATCAAAGAGTAAAGCAGATGAGAAAGTGAGTTATTTACATCATTCTGAACAGCATGTGGAAGGTGAGAGGAAAGAGAAAAGAAGAGAAAAATGAGACAACTGACAGCGTTATTAAATCTGTGGTGAAAATGATTAGCTGATTGTGTCGTGACAAGCATGCTACTGATACATTGGTTATACAGATATAACTGGGAAGTCTTCTTTGGAAAGAGTAGGCAATTTAAAACAAATTGACAGGTCATTAGATTGGATGATATGTCTATCATGCCAATCAAATGGGTGCTGACTGTCATCAGAAAACCTCAAACACACTGCTGCTCCTTGCTTGCAGTACATCTTAATGACTGTTGTTTGGACACAACCGCATAGCCCTGGCAAGATGAATTATTGTGTGATCAATCACATGATCTCACAAAGCTGGCAGGAATCCACCAGCAACACAAGGTAATTCTACTGCCTAAGTGAACCATCTTAAACCTCTCCAATATGTTAATTGAAAAAACAACTGTTGCTGCTGTTTGGCAAGATCATGGTGTGGGTTAAAATAGATCAATATAAACAACATATTACCAGGCCTGGTGGTAATGTCATAGCTTGGTGGTAAATCACGCCTTTACTTGGAGATATTTCTGAAGGCAGTGGTTGTATATATTTTCCTTTATAAGCAACAACCACAAAATGAATGGTGGTTAGAAAGGATGATGATCTTATATAGGTAAAAATAAGGAAAACTTTTTGCTTTACTTTGTATAATATTTAACTTAAATGATGAAAGGAATAAACAGCAATTCTACAAATTCTCCAACAGACAGATATTCTTCACCCAAAAACTAAATGTGACGACCCACCCCCGCTGCTCAGCAGCTGTTCAAGTGAAGGAATAAAGGGAGACAAAAAAAGGAAAAATATTTTACAAAGGGGAAAGAGAAATGATAAAATCAAGTGAAAGATTATTTCCTTTTTCCTCCCTGGCTGTTTTAGTCTGCCTAACTCATTCTTCCAGGAAGTGAAATCGAATCAGAAATCACTCAGTTGTCCAATAATGTGTTTTACCCCTATGCTGTCAGTGTAGAGAAATATCACATGGAACAAAGAACCGAGGAAGGATAACAGTATGCATACACCCACATCCCACATGGGGAAAAATGGTTTCTTTCTAAAGATCAACACATTTTGCTTTAATTAATGTACAAATGTACAAATCAAACAGATGGTCTGTCCTTCTCACGATATTAAAGTCAAACATGTTGATGTACAGGCTTGGGTGAAAATAGTACAGCACATCAAGTTATTTAAAATTCCTGAATCTAAGAATGACATTTAACAACACTAAAGTGAGCTCATATGAAGCTGGTTGTATCACTGATACTTGTTTCAGTAGTGGAAATTAAACTGAGTGTGACATTTGAAGCATTGTGCATAAATACCATTTTCAACTGCATCTACAAACAGGGGGCACGGTGTTAAAATGTTGAACAACAGAAAAATGGCTTCTCCGGCTTCTCTTTCTTGTGTCTTTCACATAATGTGCATAATGTATAGAATGTGTGTTTTATTCTGTTCCGTGCACTTTACTTTGTAATTTAATTCTGCCTGGCTGTTGTTGCACTTAAGGCCGACAAATGTTTCACAATAAAGGCCCCAAACAAATTAAGGTTTTTAATTGGAGACAGTACGATGCAGCACAAGGCCTGTCTCTAACACATTACTACTTGATATACTGTATGTACACATGACCAGCTTCTTTCATAGACTGTGGTGAGGCAGTTTCTCCACTACCATAGACAATCTTCTTCTACAATCAGGTAATATGATGATCAAGGGGATGCCTGTTATGAAAATTAATTGCTCTGCCTAAGTCAACTGCCCTTGTATTAACCTTAGGCTATTATAAATCAATCCAGGTTGTGATTTCTCCATAATATTGCATCAAATTCACTATCTGTACAGTCCCTGTATGACAAAGCTTTCTTTCTAGTCCTCCACAGTCCTCCTTTGCAGCATACAAAGTGAACCTGGAAATGTCTAATGCAGATGTAGGCAGACCAACGAGCCTGAAAAAAAATTCTTATTGCTAGGCCCATGAGCACCAGCGCCCAATCCAAACCATAGGTCATTACACAATAACTGCTTTAAATAATAAAAAATAAGATTTTGTAAGGACTGTTCTTTAGGAGATTTAAAATATTTTTGGATCTTATTTATTTCAAGGGTCAAAAAATCACTCTAATGGGAATTCATTTTCTTGAACTGCCAATCTGTGTGTGTGTGTTTATTGTTGAAAGCAACTTTTCCTCTGCTTGTCCTTCTCGCTGTTTGAAAGTCAAACATTGGCTGCCCTTCCTTCCCTCAGAATGTGTGCTGTATGTCTTCCCACCACCTGCTGGCCTGCCTGTGTCCCACTCAGACTGTCAGTCTGCCTTGTAGGGTGGTAAGTGCTGTCCTGGTTTATTTGTTGGTACACCTGTATGTGCACTGTCTGAATGTGTTTGTTTGATAGCCTCAAACTCATCCAATATTGTCACCAAACAGAATCACTCTAGAGAGGATTTCTGAAAGCTCAATGTCAATTTCCTCCCTTCCTCTGCTGCTACCAATCATTTAATTTAATACAGGAGGACAGCGCTGTAATCTCACAGGAAGAAGGAAGGCTCTAAAGAAAATAAAGGTGAAGGAATTGTGTTGGAAATCGTCCATGTATTAAATCTGACATTATAAACTGAGCAAGCAGCTACTAATGTCATCATTTTCTATAATGATAAACTTTATATACAAATAATTGATTTACACAGAGAATGTTATGACTTGAAGCTATAAAGAGAACTTTCATGTTATGATTACATGTACCATGAGCAGACGATCGATTCAAAGTTTGACTCCATCAGTCCTTGCAAAGGCACATGCTATCTGCAATAGATCACACTTCTAAAGCAGTGTTAACTGATGCCTCATGTCATTCAACAGCTAAGCTCCCTTTAATTCCTTTTTAATTAACTTGAATTAATACTATTTCAAAGAGCAAAAGGAACAGGCATTAACGCTCAGAAAGTGAAGGGAAAGTCAAATTAGAAACTAGTTTAACCAGGAAAGAGTAACTTAGAAGTTCCAGATTATAGTGTGGTGTAAATATGCTCAAATTCACAGTTACTTATCGTATACATTATTATAACAGTTATTATATGCAATGTATCTCAGAGCCACCACCCTCACCTGAGCATCACAGGAAGCAGGTCTCCCGTCTCCTGTGTCTCCTGTTGACCAGATGGAGACTGATATTCTTGTTGCGATCAATTTAATCACAGCTACTTTTTATTTTTTACTGCTGCACAACAAATGCTGCATCCAAAAAGCCCATTAACAGTTTAAAAATGATTGTGTTTGGAATGATGTGCTGCTATTAATGGTGAAAGCCAGGATGCTTTTTGCGTGTATGAAAATAAAAACAGCAGTCTGAACAGTTTTAATTCAGCATGTGCTCAAATTAAAACTTGAAAGATGTCTCAGCTTTTACATGAAACTGAATTTGAGCTCTCTCACTTTTGTATCACTGAACTGTAGCTTGGTTTTTAAAGCACAAACAAGGATGAACCACGATGAATAGCTAATCAGCTTCAAGGCACTTAAAGGCAAATGTGTTTCTGTTAACAAACTGTGCTAAGCTGAGAACCTTCACGGTCTTAGCTTGAAGAGAAGGCTGTAGTTTACCCCTACATTACACTTTATTATTCAGCCCTGGTTTCATTTTGAATTCTACTTTTGGCACATATTTTAAATAGTCTCTCAAACCTGTCTTTTCTTTATACAGAAGATCAAATATACCACACATTAATATACCTTAAAAACCCACCCATGACTCTACTGCCCACAGAAATCTGGAGAAAATCTAATTTGCCAGAACTGAGAGACACTAAAGACTGTGGGAAATTCTCTCTGTGGAAACTAAGATGCTATAAATAACATCACAGACAACCCAGTTACAGAAATAAATAAAATGTAAACTAGGCCACTTAATCTGCTCAAAAGGCAAATTTTAAGAAAATATAAACAAAATAGAAAACACTGGTTTGGGTGTTTTTTTTTTGGGGGGGGGGGGGGGGGGGTTCAATCTGTTTGGTGACTGGACACCTGATCTGCTAAGATAGCAAAAGAGTAGAGTGTAGATTGACATAAACAATGCATTCAATACTGTAAGATAACTGCCTATAGACCAGTTTCATACTATGAAGAAAACTGTAGCAAAACATCATAACAAATATTTGTTTACAAGTAAATGTGATTTTTTTTTTTTACTTTTACATTTACTGTTCCAATTATTTCTTGGCTTGTTCAGAAAAATATTTATCAAACCAACTTACTCTACCTGTTAGAGGATTTGACAGCTAAGATGCTAAGTGTAAACACAAGGAGATGCCAGTGAGGAAACCAAAGAGGGAGCCAAATTTTAAAAAGGCAGGGTGCTGATGAGCAGGGCTGTGAAGGTGTTGATTACAGTTAAGTGCAAAATACAATTTACTTTGTGTCCAATACTGTACTGTAATATTCTATGCATATATTTTATATATATTATATATATCTGCATAATATCATAGACACATTCTGCTAAACAGCTGCCACAGCACACTGTCAGGATCAAAAAAAAAAATCTAAATGACGTTCTGCTCCGTTTGCCTCCAAGATTGTGCTGACAGAGCAACAATGTGGATGGGTGATCATATTCCACAGCACCTAAGGGCACATTGCAGCACAATCATACAGTAATTCCTTTCAGTAATGTACTGTCAACTAAGTAAATACAGTAGATGATGACTTTTACCATAGGTTAGGCAAATGGTTTAACAAATATTGTCACCATTGCCTGGTCATATTCATATCTATTTTATGGCTGGCATCTTTACTGCAAAATGCATCCTCTGAGTATTCATCAAAACTGACAACAGGACTACACTGCATCAACAGTGGCCACACATCAAGTTAAGGTTATTCATCATGAGGAATGCAACTCAGCCTAGGAGAACAGTTTCCCTCTGAAGTGAGCTGTCTAACTTTAAACAGGACTCCTCAGCAAAGCCTTTGGATTTCACAGCTTTCAAAGTCTGCAGTGTAAAACAAGTAGGCGCTTTTAAAGATGACCATATATCCATATTTTTGCGATTGATTTATTTAGAGTCAGGACATCTCAGCCTCTGGTGCTTAAATTAAAAGCATTTTCTGTTCCTTTGTGACCAATTTCTACCATAAATGCAGCATTAACTGTCGCTACTTGGGTAGTTTATTCATCATGATGTTATTCTGTTTTTAGTGTGCCAACTTTGCAGTGTCCGGCTGTTTCCACCTACAGGGAGTAAGAAGCTTTAGAAGAGCTCTGTTCTTTTATATCTGTGAGTCTAAGTGAGGTTTTAAAGAGATTGTTTAACCTCTTTGGGGGGTATTCATTTTTGAAGGTTGAAGAAATTTTCAGGCTGTAGCGGGGGGTTCGATTATTTGTGTTTTCTGTGGTGCTAAACAACAGCATGGACCTACGAGAGAAGTAAACATAGAAAATTCAGTTTGGTGCAGTAAATTTTATCAGTGTCTCTATCATCCTTATTTTCCAACTGTTGTTGTTTTTATTGCCCAAATGCAACACTTTTTCCACTGAAGGAGTAAAATGCTTTGAATGAAAGCATTAAGCTCGAGCAAGGACTGCAGTGTATTTTTTTAACATTATTAGTACAGGCGAGTAAGAGGTAACACTGGTGGCACACGTAAGCAAGCAATTGACTAGACAAATAGAGGGATTAAAACCTGGCTAACTGGTGGTACAAGGACAGACATGGACTTATTTTTCAGGCAAGCAAGACCATACAATATTCATTGAGTGACAACAGTAAGAAAGAATGACACTGGTTTTAGCTGCAGCCTTGGCAAACACACCATAGAGGCAATCATTAATGATTCAGACTTCCCTATCACCACTCTATGTGTTAGAGACTTGGTGTACATAAAGTTCTTAACGTTAAAATGTGTTCATATTATGTGTGAGGTTATGTGTGTTTGTGTGCTCCAAAAAGAACCCACAAACAAGCTGCAGGGTTCATCACTGCAGTGTGGGCTGTTTTTAGTATAAGCAAAAGGTGGCTGACTGGGATCAGTAAAGAGAGAGACATAAAAGAGATGTAAATGATCAAGGTTAGAAATGACAACAAATGACATCCAGGGAGTCAGAGAAACTAGAAAGGTAAAGAATCAGAGAGGGTGAAAGAGAAAAGAGGGAGGACAGTGTGAAAAAGAGGGAGGTGAGAGCTGAACAGATGGAGGCAGAACCTGACATTTGACATTTAACATCTTTAATCAGTCACTGAAGCTCTGTGTGACACAACAGACCGGAGTGGGAAGCAAGAAACATCAATGCAGAATAGCTAAAATACACTATGCACTTGTAAATTTAACCTACCCGCATACCAGACATTTTCGAACAGGAATGAAAAATTCAGAAACAGTGAGACATCCAGAGGGCACAGCAGAGACACAACACAGGCTGATGTGACCAACTACATCCTGGCTGGCAAAGACAGATGCTCAGAAATAGCAGCAGCCTCCACCTCGGGTGTGCCCAGCCCTGCCTGCTGTGACATTACCTGCCTACCACCGCATAATCATGATGAATCGCTCTGGGGCTTGCTACCGACCAAAGACTGCTCACGCCGCCAAACAGTGAGTGGCAATGGCAACCATCACCGCGCCATGCCGTCTCTCTCTTTATCTTCCTTCTTTTTCTGTTATGTTGCTCACACTTTTTCATTTCTTCCCTTATCTTTGTCTCTCTCTTTTTCTCTACCACATCTGGCTTTTCTCTTCCGTCCTTGCTTTACATTCCCTTCCTATATTGTCTCTCTCGTCGGCCTCCTCTTCTGGTGTTTCTTTTTCTTCTATTATTTTCTATTATCTGAGGAATGTCTCTACTCTATTACCTCTTTCAACTTTAAGGAGGCACCAGAGAATGAAAGTAAGAAGTTTAGTCCACAGAGGGACAATGGACGTGACTTGTACAGCCATAAATTAATGCTTCTGATTCTGATTCAGCTGCAATGTAAGAGGCATGACAAAACATGGAGGTGTTGTAATAATACACAACAATCTGTTTTAAAGTGGCCAGAGGAAGGCCATATTTATGTGGAATTTTATATCATTTCATGACTCCAGTATTTTGTTTGTGGCATTTGTTTCCCATGTCATCTCTCAGCATAAAGAATTTGGGCAGTAATGGCATTTCAGGAGGAATTCAATATATTTGCTTCCACAGTGTCATAAGTTAGAGGATGCAGGGCATTTTCAGAATTTAATACAAAGCCAAGCTATATTACTCTCAGCAGTTTGTTTTAATCTACCACATAAGGTTCAGGGTGGGAAAGAAAACATTGCTTATCATCGCTTTTCTTCTGAAAATCAATATCTGACAACTGGGATGAATCACATATTCTGCAATAACAAAGAGGGGTAGCATCCCATTTTTTTCACACCACCACTGCCATGGCCACAAAATCAACCTAATTTCTCTATAAAAAGAATAGTCTGCTGAATATAATGATACAAGTCAGACAAATGCCTATAGGAGGTGGAAAAGACAGTGAATTTCTGTCATGACTTCTCAAGCAATTACCAGCGTTCCCCCTTCACTTTGCACCTCTAGGCTACTGTCTGATAGAAATGATGGTGGAGAGGCAAACAGCACCTTGAGAGGTAAACAGCATAGCTCTTTAATATTGTATGACGTCTCACTCTTGTTGCTACCAGTGTGAGCTATCCTGCAATATTGTCTGTGCAAGATAAAGGAAGGAAGAAATGGGGACAAAGGTCAGGGGGTAACAAGACAAGTAAACTGGCCATCTTCTCTCTGATTAGCCTCATTCTCAAGCATCTGTCTGATGCTTTGTGGAGCTGCCATCTCTGACCAATGCACTCACAGCTGATTCCCATTACTGAGGACAACAGCAGCTTTATTACAGAGGCTGAGGGGCTCCATAAACAAAAAGTATGGGTCTGAGGGAAGGAAGAATATAGGCAGTGCAAAGGCCATGATAGAAAGGGCAGCCATTGGAGAAGGTATGAAGTAGGTAGGCAACAAAGGAACTGCTGCATTTCCAACTACTGATGAGACCTGAGATCCGCTTTCTGGCTAGTTAATTTAACTATAATATTGGCTGACTGGTCACACAGGGATACAGAGCTGAGGAGGGGGATTGCTTGTCTTTAAATACATCCTAAACCAAAGCTTCAGCAGTGTGATCAGTGCTCTCTTATTCACTTCCGCACACACTTTCAGTCTGGTTAATTCATCTGTGACCCTCTCCTCCCCTCTGTTCCTCTTCCCTCCTCAGGGGCTCTGGGTTTCCTTTACAAAAATACCTTGTCTTCTCTCACTAAAGTCTGCTGTATCTCCTGTGACATGTAATGAAGTCTAATCGTGAGTTGAAGCAACTCGAGCTGTAAAGATGAGTGATAACTGATATTCAATACAATGTAACAGACTTATAATTGAGACATTCATCATTGAAATGTGCACTATTCCGACCTCTTGCCTAGTAAATGTGCAACATATTTCAGCGGGTATGGTCTATTTTGCCAGCGGATCACATAAATGGTGAAATGAAAGCTGTAAAGTTTTTATTGCCTGCAGAGTTGAATTTACTTATCTAATAATCAGGAAACAAAAGTCATCCTTCTGACGATGATTCTGGTGAAAAGTAAATTATTTAGTCTTTATTTGGAGTCCTGCATGTTCCAATAGAAGGAAGCCTTGTTTTTAACTATCAAACGTAATTTTTTGCTTGCACAACTCTGACGTGCCAATATGGTGGCACTGTCTTTTCAACTCAACATAATAAGGTTATTGTGTGCCTGTGAAGAAAATTGACTATAATTGCAGAGGAAAAGTGCCTCAGAGATATGGGGGTGAGCAATCCACACACAAAGCCTTGGCATTTTAATAGAAATTAAACAGTTCAGTCGTGGGTTAATTGTGACAGGTAGACTGAAGAGGACATTCTTACTTTAGATATGTCTTCTTGCCAGGCTTTTTGTCTACAAGGCAGTCATTTCTTTGATCTGTCTGCCTTTGTCTCACAAAAACAATGAAGCAAAGTTTATTTAACAGGGTGAAGGAGTTATGTTACAAGTGTTATTGCTGTATTTGAAAGTAAGCTGGTGCAAGATTTTCCACATCACAATGCCCAAGGCTCAACTGGCCCAGTCCTTGAGACAGGATGGAACATTTCATTTTGCATCTGAGATGACAAACATCCATTGATTAACAATAATGAGCATTAAAAAAAACTTACGTAAGCATCAATATCAGACTGGGCAAAAAGAAACGCTGAATCTGCAGGAAAAAAAATAATAGGATTTTTTGCTGACAGGGAAGCAACTTGTAATAGCAAAGGCTGTGGACCATGAATAAAAATAAACAAATAATATAATTACAGAGTAAGTAAAAATTAAAACTTGATGGGAAATGCTGATGTGCTGACAGAAGAGCAGTGGGTGGTAAAATGCAGCTCTTCTTTTGGCACAATTTGACAGTACGGTGGAGCGAGACAAAGACAGAGGTAAAAAGGAGTCAGAGTGGAAGTCTTTGTGTGAGCAGAGTTAAGCAGAGCTCAGTGGAGAGCTAACAGCAGGATGAACTCTGGTTGAAAGGTCAGACAAACCTAATAGGAAGACTGCGTGGAGGAGGAGGAGCCGACAAGACATCAGAGATCAAAAACAGCAAAATCAAAAAGGTAAAGGCAAAGCTGAGGAGTGGATTACAAATGAGAAACTAAGGTTCTACACAGCATCTAGATTTACATACAGGTGCCTCATAAGAATGCAGTTTTATAGGCTAATAAATGCTATAAGCATGTTGCCTTTCATGTGGAGCCACACACAGGAAATTATGCTTTAAGATACACACATGGCAAAAACACAAATGAAGGTGCTTAGGTAGCTCAGCTGTATTTATAAAGCTGAAGCTACAGTCCTCAATGGCAGCAGCCTGGGTTGAATTCCAGGTGGATGGATAAAACTCGTAAGGTCCCCAGAGAACACGTCCTGTTACATACTGTGACATTGAAAAGTCAATGTTTGTACAGGTGGTAAGCCATCACAGTTGTTTATCTGCATCCTACTGAGTTAAACATAATTACCAAAACATATATTCTATAGAAAAGATTGAGTGTACAACAGATAATGGTGTCTCTAAGCATTGATGGCAACAACACGTGCAGGGCAAGACTTTTTCAAGTGAGTCTGAAAAAGTGTATTTTTCTGGTAACTCTGAAACAAACTCTATCAATAGTCTTTCTCATTAAATAACAACATTTCCATGTCCACATAAATACAAAATGAAAACGAAAGAGAAAGAGAAATGCTCCATACATTTCATTAGAGTGGTATTTATTTCTCGGTATCTTCTCACCACTTCACTGCACACATCTTTTTGTACCTGACATACTTGGGGAAAAGATTAAATCAGAAAAATTAGTCAAATACAATTTCTATCAAGGCTGTTGACAATAACACATATACACTATTGAGGGAGAAGAAAACTAATCAGCTTTTAATTTAACTATTATAGAAATTGTCTTTTTTTTTCATGCAATTTCACATCACAATACAAATGTAATCTAAGCTGAATGCGCATGAAGCACCCAATTAGCTGGTGTCTCAGGTATGATGATAAAATGGATTCTGCAAAAATACAATATAAACACAACATACACACAGCTGGGTTGCAGAAATGTCCCCTCAAATAGTTTCATTACTATATCTTTTAAACGATTAGAGCAGAGCAGAGCAGAGCAAAGAAGAAAGAGGAGGAATGAGGAGGCCTGGAAGGCAGTGACAGAGCTGAAGACATACTTTATAGTGAGGTGGGGCTAAAGACTGATGACTTTACAAAGAAAAGGAGAAAAATGAAATTTGAAAGTGATCTGAGAGGTGAAACAGGGATATTTCACTGATGCACATGCAAACCTCACATCTAATGTGCTGCTGCCAGGGGAAAAGAAACTACGAGGCAAAGCCAATGACACAGACAGAGATAGGTGGGGCGGTGGGGAGATCATAGAAGAAGAAAAAGTAAGACAGACAGAGAGAAAGAGAGATAACTCTTCTGACTGATGACTCATGAAAATTAAAACCTTTCTTCTTGGAGACGTGCTTTCATTTTCCCTCCCTGCTGTGATCCCTTTCTTCCTGAGCAGCAATCATAGCTCCAGGTACACCAGGCAGGTGCATAAGTCTGTGTATGCATGTGGACGCAAAACCACACAAACATGTTTTTTTTCCCTGCTTTTCTGACACATACACACAAACACGTACACGGTTCTGTTTGCTCTCAGGTTATACTGGGTTTTAAAAATGATTTGTTTTTCAGTCGCTCACCGCTTTGCCTTGTAGGCAAAGTATTAGAAAACTTGAAAGAATTTCCTTTGGAGTGACTTACTGTGCTACCTGTGATGTCGCACTATGTGGTTTTACTTTGAGCCTAGCTCACCAATTTTCCATAATCATATTTCACGATGAAAAATACATGGCTCTTTTATGGTCTCTATGAGAGTGAATCAGAAGCAATAAAAAAATCAAATATAAAGCCATTTCAAAGCCTATGATGCTTTGGACCGACTATACAAGAGACCCACACAAGAAGACTTGAAAGAGAGATGAAGGAGATGACTCAATCGAATTTGGGGTAACATGAAAAGACCTTTGTGTGCATGAGTGGGTGTGTTCATGTGTGTGTATTTTTATATTATATTTGTTTGGAACTGAACTTGCACTGTAATGTTACCACATATTTATTAGGTGTACAGATACACTGCAGGCTAATAAGTCTGTATTGGAATTATAATTAAAACAGCGCGCAGTGGTGCATGTCTTCATAACTTCAGGCTTTATCACAAGTCACAACAGACCACGGTCTATTGTTTAATAAAGGATTGCAACGCCTGTGTACATAGAGGCAATAGATAACACGTCACTGACACCAGCTTATGGGACGTAGCAAAGGCACAGTGCCTCAACATTGTTCTGTTCAGCTGAACTCTGACTAGGGACAAGTCATTTTCAGAGCTGGCACTGTAGTATGCAAGATTATCTGAACAAAAATATAGAGTTTTAGGAGAAATCAGTAAACTTGTGTCCTGTTTGCCCCTTGGGTCTACTGTTGTTGTGAACACTGAGGCAATATTCTCTTGTTATTACTGTGATGTCAGCACAAGCATACAAGCTTAAGCAACACTGAACAACTTAAGCAAATATGAGAATTGCATTTACATATCTAACCACAATAGAAAACAATGGAGACTGTTTGTATTATCCATATAACATATCTCAAAGCGATGAGCTTCTGTTGTTTAAATAAATATAAACACATCCACAAAGTCAGTTTAAATGAGAAAAACAGCACGCTCAGTCTGTTTTAAAGACATATGCTGCAAGACATAACTGCAAACACAAACAGATCCAAACTAATGACTTGTGTCATGGGATTCATAACTGCTTCCCGCAATTTTTTATCCTGGTTCACTGCACTAATGTACCAAAGATTTATGAACATCTTGACTTGCGGCTCACACACAGCTCTAAAAACATCAGCCCATCCTCACCAGAAAAACAACAGTAGTGGTCTGATTTTTTGAAGTAAAATTACCAGTGTTTAAATGTGTGACTATGGATGTAAAATCCAGTTGGGATGGCACTACTTGGAGTTGTCTTGTAACATGTAGTTTTAACCCAACACTAACACTAACCAAAGTTTGTGGTCTCTTTGTTACTGGTGGTCTTATATAACCTCACCAAAACAATAACATATGACCTTTTGGGAGTCATTGTCCTACTTTCTTGTTAGCATGTGTGAATATATGATAACATATGAACGTACTGCTCAATGTCAACAATCAAGAGACCAATACAGCTTAGAAAAATCTGTGGCTATGGACAGTGGATGTACAGGCAGATCAGCAGACCTTCACACAGTCCTGGGGTTCACGTCTGCTGACGCCTTTTTAGACACTGCAATCTGTTTTGTTTTCACTCATTGAGTTTCATGGTTCACTTACGGTTTAGTGTTGTTTTCTCTCAAGTTTTTATTCTAGTTGCCATTTTCTGCTACTGTGGGGACAGATCCCTCCCACATAGACACACGCTGAGGACAGGTTGCCTATCTTACACGTGAGTTATATATAGCAAGAAAAGTATTAAACAGTCAGAGTATATTAGTGAGTCATTACTGAGATAACAGGAGACAAGTACATGAGGCTGTCTCTCAGAAGTCAGCACACCATGCAATGTTTATCCACCACATATTGAGCAGTGTTGACCAGAAAGCCCCACCGGGGCCATTGGACCAGCTGGTGTAATGCTGGCATACACACAGCGCTAAACAACTCTCTCCCTCACACAGTGACAAACACACTCATTCTCTCATCACCACACATACATCATCGGATGGCAGCCCCTCCATTCCACCTTACGCCTCATCAGACTTATTATAATTAGCTGTGCTGAGTAATTAACATCCAAATTAGGACAGTCATTTGCATATCTGCCCTAATTTGCATATACCTCTAGCTGTACACAGATCTAACATTCCTCCACATGCTGATAAATGCCAGTACAAAGTGCAGTAGTTCTCTGTCTTTTTCAACTCCTTAACATAACATCTCACGCACACCATTACACACGACAATATAGTGTACCTTCACCTTTAGACAACAAACAGGATTACAAACACGAGACCAGACTGAGGTGTTTGCTAGAATATGGACAGGTTACAGGAAGAATAGAGAGCATACTGTAAATGGTGTTGAGGACAGGGGTTGATGATAGATAGATAGAGGTACCTGAGAGAGTGAGATCATTCACTCAATGATAAAAGGCAAAGTAAAGGAGAAAGAAGACTGCCTCTCCATGTATACATCTCACTTAAGCCCATAAAACCTTTGGAATATCACCAATGGCTGTGAAGAGACGGAAAGAGAGAGAGAGCAGCAACCGCTCTGGAAATCACAATGAAGGCTGTTCAAGCACGGAAAAAAAAGAGGGAGAAGGAGAATGACGAAACACTTCTCTCTGTGACATTTGCCCTCTGAATGGCATCAGCTCAGCAGAGCAGAACAGCAAAGGGTGAATCAGAGTCAAAAGAGACAGGCAGAAAAACACAATTGAGAAAGCAGAGGGAATGAGGAGAACAGAAACAGGGAAGGAGTGACAGGATGGGCAGAGCACATCCCAACAGAGATTGTTTCAGCAGTCATTGCGTGGAAGCGGAAAAAAAAACCTGAGTTACGCTTGTACGTTTCACATTGCTTTCACAATTTATGTCCCTGCGAGGATAATGCAGCTGGACGGCTCTGTTGAACAGACACCAATAAATCTGATCTTGTTTTCCTTTTTTCCTCCTGCCTTCCTTTCTCCTACAGCGCCCCTCAGATCCTTTCAGTCTGCGTTCTTTGGCACTCATCAGCTCTGGTCTATTTGCCGACTTCTTATGTAAAGGTATTCAGCAGAAAGCCTTTGTCTCGTGTATATACTGTATTCTGCTGAGCTTGTAGAGCCTGTAAATACAAATTCTGCACACACAAAAAACCTCACTCTGCATCTGCCTTTCACAACACGCCAACATCCAACCAGCACTCAGAGGTCTAGAGCTGTTTTTCATCCAAGTGTAAGAAGAAATAGCTTTACTGAACAATACCAAGTGGTATTTTTTTCGAGTCAAGGCAATTCAGCAATTCAAATGCTCAGTCGCTGATGTTTGGCTTTCAGATGATTTCATTATGCTTGGCAGTTTAACAGTATCATACGCTGCTGTTTTCCCATTAATCTTACACAGATTTCTCATTATTTTTGGACATGGTCAGCACTAAATATTGTTACTGACATTTCTCTCCACGAAATTGAAATGAAACCTGTCTTCTGCTTTGGTTTCATGTCTCAGACCTGGAGGTTGCTGCTTGGTTTTACTCTGGATTTACTGGATTTACAAATGCTTGATGGCAACGCTTCAATTACAAATTAATACAGTCAATAACCACCTGTTTATAGTTGTGGTAGTTCCATTGTTGATATACTGCCTACAAGTATCTCCTAACTACAGTATTCTTCATTGTAGTAGACAGTTTCAAATATGAAATATGGTAGTCCAGATCTGAAAACTAGTGCACTGTTAAAACTTCTATTCTCAGTAGCAAATCTCAACCAACAAAAAAAACAACATTTCTGATGGCACTTCCTGTTGTCAGCTTGCTGCCTTACATGTAGGCAACAGCTTCTGTACACTAATATTGAGCTGTTCTTCAAGAATACAGCGAGGGATTCTGTGTTAATGTTTGGTTAATGTTTTGTTTACCATACACAGCATATACCAGTACCAGTGGAGGCTGGCCAGCCCAGATGGACTTATAGGACCCTTAAAAAACTGGCAATGTGAGGGTTCAAATCTAACAATAAAAGTGAGGGTATGTCTGTCAGGACAAAGCAGCCTGCTTAGATGACTCAAAGCATGGCAGCACATCCCACTTTTTCCATTACCTTTAGTAGGTCAAATGTACATTTTAATTTCTATTTGCTGTTAACAGCATGGCACATTCAGTGGACAGGGTGATATATTGGAACACCACTAAGTAATGAAGTGACGTAAAAAAATAAATGTTTTAATTATTTGTGCAATGTCCAAATGATTAACCATCTGACAGAAAACAAATACAATTCAATATTTCTTTGTCAAAGGAACCTGAACCCTGACAACGTCATTCAAAACAGTTTTCATTTTTTCCACAAATGCCATTATTTATGTACCAATATGTGAACTCTTGGGATAATATTTAGATATGAATAAAACATTCTGTCCTAGCACACACAGCAAAAATCACTTAAAACTGTAGACACAAAGTAATTACCAACACTGAGTTTAGACATCTACATTTGAAAACTGAATGAGTCATTAAAGCCTCTACAGAAGAGCCGCTTCTCTAAACTTACTCTAAACCTAGTTAGCCTTCCCTCTGGCTCCTGGCCATATGGAGGTCTTTTATAGACAGGAAAAATAATGATAACGTGTGGTTGAGCGCAGACAGCTAGTCAGCCCAGCGCTCTCACTCCAGAGACCCAATTAATACCACTGTAAACCACTGCTGCCCTTCATAGGCAACACAAGTCAGTGTGTGTGTGTGTGTGTAGAGGGGAAAGACGAAGAAGCGACAGAGGAAGATGTGAGACTTTCAGAGTGAGAGGATATGATTGACTACAGCACCCTGTTTATTGCTGCCCTCTCTGAGCACTAATCGATTATCCTGGGCAGTAGAAATCATATTATGGTCACTTGCCAGCCAATCATCAACAACATGATGGCTATAAATGCATTGTTTATTGTATTAATAATTTCACAAGCAAATGGGGCATGTAGGAATTCCCCAAAGACATAAAGTTTTTTTCCCCCAATATAATGGATGAGAAATGTCTCCATCAACAGAGCTAAATAAATGAGTCCATCTGGCTAATAGCCCACATTAACCAACATTTTTCAAACTAACAAGCCAAGATTTCTCTAAATGAAGTTTTTTATGTGCTCTGCCTGTAAATGAATTTATCATTTTCAGGTTTTTAAATCAACTGGACAACACAAAACAAGTTATCCTCGGAAAAATCATTGTTTCCCCTATTTTCCTGTTCTCATCAGGGCTAGCTCAAAGCTAAAGCTAATACTTTAATCAACATTATTATCTCTATTTGCAGTGTGGCACCACAGTTTTTTCATTTACGGCACCAAGACAAACTGCCGAACACCTGCCATGACACTGCAGCCCAACTGCACTGTAACAATTAATACATATTTACACTGAAGTACTGCATATTAATGAGAACTTGGTAAAAAATGACTGGTGAAGTTGTTGGACGGACGCTGCACGCTCTCCTAAGCTAACTTGTGTAACTCAAACACGCAAAACAAACAAACATTTGGAAGCCAAGTTGCTTTGACTTGCATATTTTTCACAAAGGTGTCTTACCTTTTCCGCCGAGAGCGCAGGAGTGGCCCCAGATAAGCCAAAACAGCAAGAAAGGAGCCCCGACCGTCTGCATGCTTGTCGCGCTGTGGTTGATGTCTGCTTCTCCACTCCTCTCCCAAGCGCGAGGATGCTCTCGGCTGGCAGTCCGTGCGAGGGATGGTCGGTGGGTCGAGAGACGGTCACTGATACAGCAGGAGAGGAGAGAGAGACGCTGACGTTCAGACAACGTCAACAACACCAGGCTTCCGGGTGCAGCTTTTCAAAATAAAACACAATTGATTTTCAATCTCGATTATAGTCAAACAATAGCAACACAATGGGGCTGTATTCGTTTAGGTTAAATATCTTATTGTTTTTAACAACATTATTTCCTAGTCTATTGACAGTGTAGGCTTTAACTCTGCTTTATGTTAATTTTAAGGCTTTTATGTTGAAGAAGAAGCATTTTTTTCTGGCAGGATTTAGGCTCATTTGGCAAACTTGACAGATACACAGGGGAAGAGATGAGTGTGAATGTGTTGGTAGTTGGTGTTAAAAGAGGAAAGGACTGATGATGACACTCCAGGAGCTGCACTTCTACAAAATACATGATAAAAATACAAGATCACATGTGATCACACCAGACCTTGTTGATATGCAGCAGCTGCTGGTATACATATTCAAATTAATGAGCTACTACATGCATCTTTTAGTCACTTTATTAGCATTTACCCTAATTTAATTGCCTGTGTTAGTTATGCTGCACTTGGGAAAAGTAATAAAAAATGTGTCGCTTTAATTCAGAAGTAATCTGAATTGTGGGTTTTTGCATTTTCTTAGATGTATACTCCGTCTATAATCAACTGAGGCAGCTGCTACTCTGTGATGTTTTTTATCCCAGCTGTATCCTCCTAACAAGAGCCTCAGAGCAGCACAGCTATACTCCCCCTCATAGAATCGAGTCTTTCTGTTTTCACCCTGTGGCAGAATCACTGGTTTTCCCGAACGGCCACATGTTCCTCAATTATTCCCTCACGTATCTTTGTGTGTTGGGTGTGGGTGTGCGTTCTGGGGATTAGAGAGCAGGGCAGCCCTCAAGTGAGTTAAGAGGATAACAAAGACAGAACACACACACAAGCTCAAAAACAAATGGAGGACCACATTTACATGCACGTGCAATTACTTACACACACACATACATGCTCCCAGCTGGCTGTTTCCATGGCATGGTAATGACAGACAAGTCACAGCAGAGCAATGACAGGAGCAGAGATGTGGAGTAAGCAGGCTATCCTTCTAATTGCAGTCAAATCATCAGGTCAGCAATTATGCAGGGCAGGGAAGCATTGGCTGTTATGTTATTGACAAATAAACATTTTACCTTTAATCTTTCAAATTAGGCTGGCAGCCTTTTGACTTTTGAGTGTTTTTTATTTTCTAATTTCTCCGTATTGCTGCTGAATTATTAATAAATCATTAATCTTATTGAAAAAATAGATAAACTAGATCTTCACTGTAACAACAACTTTCATTCTACCACTGATTTATCCTAAAAAGCACAGGACTACAAACATTATCCCCCTCATGTGAACGAACTTCAGTGAACATATACAACTGTATGTAACGCACTGTCAATAACTGGATTTAACATTATCATGTGTAGTTTACCCCAGAAGCAGTTACTGCAAAACAAATTAGCTACTAATTTGAGCTGGCACAAACATTATGTATTTCCTCTTTAACTGCCCTTACTGAGAAGAGCTGGCTCACATTCTTTGAAAGTGATTGTCCTTCCTCCGCAACAAAGCAGAGTTATTGAAAAGGCCATTTGCTCTGCAGCCATTTTTGTAATCAGCAGCAGTTTGCTCTGTACTGACAGTCAATTAGTGCTCAGAAAAGCTTCCCATTTTCATCTGACAAGCAGCTTACAACAATGGAATGAAAGGTTACCAGGAGGAGCACATAAGTGTTTGCTGCTGCAACACAGTAAAGGTCAGCTTTATGATTGTACAGCTGTAGGGTTCTTCTGGGGGGGAGGCTGCCATCGTAAACTAGGAGGAAGGAATAGTTAATGGCACGCTGTGAGGCATCGCTACCTGCCAACAGGCGGCACTTCAGTACCAAGGAGAGCTCCGTCACTTCAGAATTTATCCACCAGGGGTCACACTTGTGCCAGGTTTTCTCAGTGGAACCAACGAGCAACAGTTCCTTAACACGGGGGAGCGGGATAAGTGTGACACACACTGGCCAAACATCAACAATGAGAAAAGAAAGGTAATTAAACGAATTATCTCTGTTTCCATTTTTATATTTCTGTTTGAGTGTTCTCTGCTTTATACTTAACACAAATACTGTTACATGACCGCCGCGTTACATCTAGTTTAGCCCGCTATGCTAAGCGACGTTAGATGTCTCCTCAATGTCACGACAGACAGGCTATGTTCACTGAATAATGTTGGTGTTGAACTTAAATCACACTGTCAACAACTGAAGTGAAAATACTGCGTCTACTCTCACTCTCATGTCTGCTCTAATAAAAGGACGATACATAATGCGCATAGGTTTGATCTGTTATCTAAGTACTTACAAAACTTACATAACCAAGGAAATGCGGCTAGATAGTCGAAGAAGAACGATACTGTAAGTTAGAATGGTCACAAAGCATAAAAACAGCAAAAGATACCATCTGCATACAATAATTTCAAATTAATACTGTAGTAATTGGTACTAGTGTGCAAAGAATGATAGTAGAGGTTATGGTGCACCTGTATGTGTGCATAAGGTAATCAAGGAATCTTACTTATTTTATATTAAGTAAGACATAGCATTAAGTTCACAATCCCTAAAACATGTAAGTCGTTATGGTGTTTTACTTTTTCCCAAATATTGTCATAGTAATTCTGTGAATTTACCACCCCAGTTGTTACATTCTGATGTTGTTATGATCACTTGTTCTGTATATAGCTTTACGTACTCATTCATAGTTTATATTTTGTGTTGCATGCTCTTTCAATTGCCCTTTTTGTAAAATATTATATTCTTCTTGTACCTTAAACATTTTATGGCATTCAGTGTGGACAGCAAAGTAAGAATTTCATTGTACAGGGAAACCAGTTTCCTTACTGTGAACATGACAATAAATGTTTTGAATCTTGAATGTTTAAAATCAATCAAAGTGAAATGAGGTGTTGGCTGGATACTGTCCAGTATAGTTTAATCAAGCTGAAAAGTGAAAAGTGGCTGATGTTAACTTTCCTCTTGGATCTAACATGCTCAAACATGGAGATTAAAGCAAAACATCGCAGCAGCTGGTACTCCTTCAGTGTCCAGCTGCTACAAACTGCTACCAGTGTTGTAAGTGCATTTGGTGTCCTGATGATAAATAAGTACGGATTCTTTTTCACTGTGCTCATACATTATAAGAACTTTGTGCAATTAAAGGAGGATTCTATGTTTTGATGCATTGAAATGCCTAATGACTTATTTCTGCTTATATTCTGTAAACATCTCTCTCACCTTTGTATTCTATCATTTTACTCACACATTAAAAATAACCATTATTTTTTACTTTTTACTTTTCCTCAGGGTTCTCTGACAACAGTGCAAGGTGGTAAAGCAGGATGGTCACCCACCGTATTCCAATAGTCTTGTTGGCCTGTGGCTCTTTCAATCCAATCACCAACCAGCACATGAGGCTGTTTGAGCTGGCCAGAGACCATATGCACAGCACAGGTCAGATCCAAGCTCCTATTAATCGCTTGTACATAATATTTGACTTAGATAAACATCAGTGTAGGAGCAGCTCTTGTACGATTAGTAGTCTCTAATCCAATTATGAGCTGTATGATTTTGAAATGTGATGCGCCTACTGTGGATTACAGCTCAGCCTGCAGCATCTCAAACCTTTTTAGGGCTAGCTCATTGTTTTTCTTTGATTCCACACTACTTCTTGATTGAGTCCCATTGCCCCCATTTAACTGATTTGTCCTTGCAGCTACAAAGTAACCCTGAAACGCTGCTTAAAGATGTTGATATTTGCTTTATCATGTTCATCATATCATGTTTTTGCTGCTGAGTTCCTTCTATGGAAGAAAGCTGGTCACATGGTCCAGCCTGGTCACATGGTTAAAACGGCATCCTTATACTTTAAGAATTATGCAGGTCCTGAATCAGCACTCTCATTCTAAGATGCTTTGTGAACCTGTGCACAGTGCAGCACTTCACTGTGCAGGAACAATAATGCTCTTACCATTTCTCTTTGACCTCTTACCTATAATTGTCAGCTGAAATGTATCACACAATATCATCTTGTAAGCTATAACTGATTTCGTCACACACATTCTAAAAAGATTAATTGTAGCATTAACACTAACAAGATCTGTATTTCTTTACTGAATTATACTTCTTTATTGGCTGTCCTGACCCAGAAAGCTATATTAATCTTGGCTCCCTACAGGCCAGTACCAGGTGGTGGGTGGCATTGTGTCTCCAGTAAGTGATGGCTATGGAAAGCAAGGCCTGGTACCAGCTAAGCATCGCATTGCTATGGCAAAGCTGGCACTTCAGAGCTCCAACTGGGTCAGAGTTGATGAATGGGAGAGCCAGCAGCCAGACTGGACGGAGACAGTGGTCACTATGAGGTATATAAAACATACTTACTGCAATATTAGATTTAAAATGTCTGTGTTGAAAATGCAGGCTTCTCTTTAAGATGTATAAAATGCAATTTTTGCTCCTCTTTCTGTCAAAGCACCTCACTGATAATTACAACCTCAATTACACAAGCTGCTTTTAATAACTGCAGTCAGCCATGTTTAATACAGAGTGCCTCAGTGGTTAGTCAGTAAGGAGATTTACTTCTCAATTGTGCAGAGTACAGAGAAAATGTTATTGCTTTAAGTGAGCAAACATTGTGAGATTACATTTTGTGTGCCGCAGTGTTAGGACGTGATGTCAGTAATAGTGCACTACATTTAAAGGAACCATATTTGAGAATTTGAATACATTTTTTATTTATAGGTTTTTTTTATTGTCAATGTGTGTATAGATTTTAAGTCTGCTCAAATTCATATCTGAATGGATAGGCTTGACAACATCAATAACCTGTCATGTTTGGCCTCTGTAATGTGTGATGTTTGCTGCATGTTTGTTCCTCTCTCTCTCTCTCTCTCTCATCCTGTCTGTCCTGTCTACCTCTTCTCCTCCTCTACCCGGCCGGCTATCAGCAGGATGGTTCTTTCTCATGAGCTGTGTTTTGTTCAATGTTTCTTCCTGTTAAAGGGGAGTTTTCCCTTGGCACTGATGCTCTTAAAGGGGGATCAGGCTCTGGGTTTCTATAAAGCACAAAGAGAAACTCTGACTGCAAAAAGTGCTATATAAATAAAATTGGATTTAATTTAATATGATAGTTGGTTTGGTGGGTGGACGCTGTTGTTTACGCCATAATTATATATTAGAAACGGAAGCAAAATTGAATTCTTATATGATAGTTACTCAGTCAGGGTGACTTCATAAAAATGAATACATGTTTTTTACGTGTCTAAAAACATAATAAAAATCCTCTGATCGTCATAGCAGGTCTTAGAATTAGGCCTTATTATTAGTTCATCTGAAGTTGTATTTGTATTTGCCTTTATAATGACTGTCTACCCTAGCAGAGTTTTCTGAGATCTTTTCTTTCTTTTGGGCCTGCTCTTGATTATGCCAGCTCCGGTTGTTTATATAACAGAGGGTTACCAGGTTCCCTGTCCTTAAAGTACAGCTTTATTCTCTTGGGAGGGCGCTGGAATAGATTGTACCCTTATCAAGTCTGGATTTTTCACTGGGGTGAAATTACGGGCAAGGCTGTTAAACTGATTGGCCAAGTGGGATTATAAATGTGTTAAAAAAGAAGCAGCCAAAGATGCTGCATTCTGAGCAAGGAGACAGGAAAGAGGGGCCACATGAGTACTGGCTCACTCATTATCACAAACGGTTGTTTGACCCAAAGGGAAAAATGTTGTTCCTCACACTGCATATATGTACGAATACTGTGTACACACTCACTCACTCACTCACTCACTCCTAGCTGGTCCTCTGTAAGCCGTGTTTATGCAACAACCATGAAGTGGACTGTTGTCCCGAGGCTGTTAGCAGGCTACGTCACACATCATCTCACTCTCCAACACACACACACACACATTCAGAAGAACTGGAACAACTTTAAGAAGCTTTACTTGATAAAACTTTATTGGCAGTTTAGTTTGAAAAACACAATCGCTGAGATCATGCTAAAAATGGAGAACGTGTATTCATAATTACTGACTCACTGACTATCGTCTGGATGAAAGGAGAGAATATTTATAAAGTTTTGTTTTCATTTAGGTTTTCTCAGGTAGAAATAAGTGCCTCCACTGTGGTAATATTTACATTATATACAGACATATGGTTTGTGTGGGAATCGGACGCTCGTGCATAGTGTGCCAGGTGCTTGCTGATTTAGTTTCTGTGGTTGTTGCACAGGTATCATTACGGCCGCATTCTGAAAGAGTACAGGCAGAGCATGGGAACACACACTGACTCCAGTGGAAACACCCCTCACCTCTCAAGTAAGAACCTGTCATTGTAGAGAATTCTGGCATCATTGTAAAAAAAACAGCCTGTCATCAGACATTTTCTGCTTCAGACCATCACTGTGGGGTGACCTTACCTTTCTAAAAAAAAAAAAAAGCTTTAATGGATCCTCGAGGATGAACCCTTCCTCTAGCACCACCAGTAGGTCAAAGTGGGACATTTCTCTCATGCACCATGTGTTTAGTGTTAAGTACCTGCTACACATGACCATACACTATTATTATGAGCATTATTAACATGCTGACTTTAGCACTGTCATCCTTTCAGATATTAATTTGATGTGTGATGTTTAACAAGTCCTTTCCACATAATGTGCCTATAGACGTGTGCAATTTAGAAACCATATGAAGCACATAAATACGTATTTTGTTGATATTTTTGCAATGGAAAATGTGTTTCCAGTCTAAAGTTTGAGTATTTATGAGAAAGTTCAGTTTCAAAAATAGCCGGTTTGTTTTAGCCAACAGCTCCTCAACACTCAAAAATGTTATGGGTCTGCAAGTCCTTTAGCATTATTAAGGATCAGCCAGGTGGCAAACAGCCACTGGACTGTTTCCATGTATTCACCACAAGAACCGCTTGAGGATTATGTCTTTGCCAACATAGTTGCTCAGAAAAGACTCACAATAAGGACAGAAATAAGAATGATTTCAGTTAATGGCTCAATCACCGGATTGGGGTGAAACAATTTGAAGGAAACCAGTGATGTCAGAAAGATGAATCACAAGACTATATGTAATGTATATATGAATAACATATGGTAATATGAAAGCCGATGCCATAATCTGTTTTATATGTCCTCACTGCTTCCTTCTCTCGCCCTCCCCCAGGTCCATCTCCCCACCTCAAGCTGCTGTGTGGAGCTGACTTCCTGGACACCTTTAAAATTCCCGGCTTGTGGCAGGATGACCATGTGGAGGAGCTGGCCGGCCACTTTGGCCTCATCTGTGTCAGTCGAGGGAATCTGCAGCCCGAGCGGGCCGTACACGAGTCAGACACACTGTCCCGCCACAGGCACAACATCTTCCTTGTAAGGGAATGGGTGAGGAATGAGACAAGCGCCACAGAGGTCCGCCGGGCGCTGAGACGGGGCCTGAGCGTGAAATACCTGATTCCAGACTCTGTGATAGATTATATTCACCAGCACAACCTCTACACGGAGGACAGTGAGAGGAGAAATAAGGGCACAGTGCTGAGGCCGCTCATCAAGCAGGCACAACAGCTGGTAAAGAGTCTGGACAACTGATTGATGGCAGCTGTTGAAGTGATTCTCTTCAGGGATTGGAAGCTGTGTTTACTTCCAGTGGACTGCGGTATGATTTGTGCATTCTGTCTGCACAGACACACGTTTGGCCAAAATGTGTTGTGTCCTTCAAGGAGCAGCTCAGTGCCGTGGTGTCTGAATCACATCTGTCAGCCATAGTGTTGGTTATATTCATTTATTTCTAGTTTTCACACAGCACAGGTATATACTGAAATAAAATTCTGTGTATTAGAGGGGTTTTGCCTCATTGAGTTATTTTTTAGTTTAGATTCTATTAGGGGTTGAATAATAAAGTGTTTGTTCCACCTCTGTGCCTGGTGTTCACCGTCCTCCAGCGTCTATCAAGACAAAGGCAGACATTCAGTGATTGCTGGTTCGAAAAACGGATCTATTCAGAGGATTCCTGAGGCTGAAAACCAAAAACCAACAATGAGCCTGTAGAATGTTAACAGTTACTGGTATTTGTAGTGCTATTTATCGTAGCCACTGGGCTACTGTAATTCTTATCTGTTGTGGGTGTCTGTACTCTGCAGCAACCACCCAATTCATTGTGGATCTATTCAGCTTCCCCATTATCATCCACACAGTGTGTCTGTGAGGCCTGTATTTTTTCCACCGAAGGATTAAACGTAATCCTGACAGTTGCTCAGCTACAGGAGATGTTTTCTCACTGAGGCCAATGGCTGAAAGCGTTACTGTGCCACTGATCCTGAATGGCATCCTTGGAAAGATGATGTGTGTGTGTGTGTGTCAGTAAAGGATTTAGGCTGCAGCTGGGCCTCAAATGAGAGATTATCAAATTAATTGAGTTATTTAGAAAAGACAAAGATGTGGCAGACATTTAATTGTTTCAGTTGGATCATTTTAAGCTCAGGTGGTTCAGCTGTTGTACTGTGAATATTATGTGCTCCATTTAACTGCTTCTAATGGATCTTTAGAGTCCTCTATAGAGCAGCACAGTCATATAAAAAAACTTTTCATTTGTTCTGGGCTCCGTTTCCTCTTTTCTCTTCCTGCCTTCAATTCTGTCTGATCTTCTGGTTTTTTATTTTGAAAATATTTCTGGTTTTAGATATTTCTAATATAATCTATATAATATAAATGCTTTTCGAGCATGCACAGTTTTCAGCATTGTTATAATAAAAAGTCTACATTCATAGAAATCCACTCAGCAGATTTAAATCCAGTATTTATTTTCCCATTTAAAAACTAAATCTATTATTGATTTGGATAGAAAAGACTAGTATAGATGTGTGTGTAATTTAGTGTGTATTTATTATATTTGCAACACTGAACAAGAAAGCACCCTTTCTATTCTCTCCATATGTTGTGAGTGTTTTGACTCTTAGTTATCATTACAGTTTAAGGCTAAATGTGGGGGAAGGTGCCCCCTTTGGCCTCCCTTTGTAGATCCATCTCTCCGGATTTTAACGTCATTATATAAAACAGCTTCCAAGCCCATTCTGACACACGTGGGATTAAATATTTGCGCCCATACCGTGCATTCATTTTAATCCCACCTAAGCAAGTAAGCATTCCCCAACATAAAGCAGAAACATTGCGTATGCATGCTGAATGTTTTCATCATACAACATACAGAGAATACGTAGGGAGGATTGAGAAATTACGTGGACGGAAAGTGGGAGGTGCCATAATAAAAAAAATGAAACTCGTCAGGTAATCGGATTAAAGTGTGTTTGGTTCATATTGGGGCTTTTGACAGCGTTTTGTGCACTCCATCGCCCACAGCCTGCACAGCGGAGCCCCTCATTCACTGTTAGTGAAGACACCTGCAGAGAAGCAGCCAACATGCCAGTGGATCTGAACGGATACTGGAAAATGATTTCCAATGAGAACTTCGAGGAGTACCTGAAAGCTCTCGGTGAGTCGAAACTGGGGAATGTATTGTTCCACATAAAACGTTTATTATTTTTATAATAACGATGTTCTCAGTTAACAACTCGTTAGAAGCAGTGAGAAGCAACAAGGACACACACATGCAACACTAAACCAATGCACTGCAAAAATGATTATGTAATCAAAATCTTGTGTGAAGCACCACACACCCCCAAAAAACAAGTTGCATGTTACTTGTATACCATGGTATATCATGTTGTGTTTTTGCCACCTGTTGCAGAGGTTAATGTTGCCATCAGGAAAATTGCCACCTTGTTGAAACCTGACAAGGACATCACCCACGATGGGGACCACATAATTATCAAGACCCTCAGCACCTTCAAAAACTACAACATGGACTTCTACGTTGGCAAAGAGTTTGACGAGGACCTTTCTGGAGTAGATGACAGGAAATGCAAGGTGAGTATATGTGCGCCATATGGGAGTCAAATACTGATAATGCATCTCCAGTTAGACCTTAGTCCTGTGCCATAATGGGTGCAAATTCTGTGGGTGGATGAACTCCAGACTACAGCATAATGAGCAGACAGTGTGGTGAGAGCTGGTCATTTTATAGAAAACTTTCCTCCTACTCATAAAAACTTTCCTCAAACTTTTCACACTACCTCTTCTTCGTGAAATTGTGTAATGATGTAAGATACTGCAGGGAGAGGACTGGAGGAGCCAAAGTCAAGACTCACATTTAATCAGATTGTGTCACTGAATACTGAATAGGATCAAAGATTATCTGTGGTCCCCCTTGAAAAGCCGTTTTTGTATGCTGATAGGCTGATTATAGATAAGCTGTTTGGAGGGGGGCTAATAGAGAAAACCACGTGTGTCTCAATGTGAAGATTTTATCTGAATAATTATTTTAAGTGGGAGACTGGGCCTTTCATTCAGCATGTTATATAGTGTACTGCATATTGAATCCACTCTCTCTCTGTTTCTGTTTCTGTGCAGACCACCATCACCTGGGACGGAGACAAGCTGGTTTGTGTGCAGAAAGGAGAGATTGAGGGAAGAGGCTGGACCCACTGGGTGGATGGAGATGAGCTTCATCTGGTAAGAAAACATCAGTTCCTGCCATGAATATTAATATATGCAATTTAGACACTTTAATCCAAATCCAAAATGCCTCTCAGCACTGTATGTGCAGTGCATACATTTTTCAGTGTGACTCCAAGATGAATTCAACTGTAGTGTGTTAACAGAGCAGACAGTTCTTAAACACATGCGGATAAAACTAATTTATAGCCAAATAAATCATGTTGTTGTTATTATTATTATTTATACTGTTTCAGAAAGAGAATGAAAAATGTAATTTGTCTGTAATTGGGAAAATAAAACTTTCTACTACTTGTTTATTCAGCCACCTAGTTTCATTATCATACCATGCAATGGGTGTTATCATTTTATATCTTTTCCATGCATAGTAAGGGCCTCTTTTTTTACTCACAGCTTAAAACAACTGCATTATAATGTATTATGAGCTGCAAATGAAAAAGAAAACCCAACCTTAGCACACCTACTCAACCTATATTTTATGCCATAACAAGTGGATGATAACAGCCATTTAAAGTGATGAGAGGTAGTACAGTAGTGCCCTGCTTGCCCTTATGTATGGGAATAATAACAAGAGATCAGATCTGATCATCTATCCTGACTTTTCAAATTTAAGTTCTCTTTTTTAAAAAAAACTCCAGTAACTTTTACTTTAATTGATCTTCACTCTATAAAATTTATATCTTGCCCCCCTGCGGCCCTGTAATGAAAGCATTTGCATTTAAAAACACTTTAACGTAATGACTGGCACATTAGCATTTTCATTAGCTCAGCATTATCAGATTTTTTCCTCCGTATGATGACGTTCATCAAAGCTAAGTAAAAATAATCTGCCATATTATTTGGTTTAAGCTTTGCCAACAGATGTTTTCAGTCAGCCACCATGAAATCAACTATTAGTGGGAAGATTACAAGAGCTGGGCGGGTTTGAACATAGACCAGCAGTGACCTCTGGTGGCAGGGGAATTCATTGCAGACGGCCTTCCAGCTTCCTTCAAGGATATCTGTTCTGTTATAAGCCTCTCCAGCTTTTGTCCACCCTTTTCCTAGTTCTTGTTAATCTGCAGGGTCTATGATTGGTAAATAATCCAAGTTACTCTTGTTAAATCTGCATTAGTTTCAATCTTATGCTTTGTCATTGATTTCTGTCAGTGCTACTGATTTCTGAGTCTTTTGCAGGTGAATCTAAAGCCCCTCTGTCTGTGATTCGTTCTCTGCAGGAGCTGAGAGCTGCAGGAGTTGTTTGCCAGCAGGTTTTCAAGAAGACCTAAACTGAATATCATTTATCAAGATGGTTCCCTCAGTGGACACTGGCTCAGAGACCAGCATCAGACATGCAACAAATTCCTCTGGCATACCATCTGACTTCTCTTAGGTCCATGTGGTCTCTCCATATGTCCATGTTTCTCATAGTCCAGACTGTTGCAGTACTTTAGTGTATAGTACAAAGGGGGCAGATTTGTAACATGTAACACTGTTAAATGTAATATAGTATAATACATATTTGTCTCAGGGTGGGTGCATTGATTGGCAAGGTTATATATGCTGGATGCACAGATATTGCTGCTAGATGATCTGATGGGTGAGTCAGGCACTTAGATGAGTGCCTGAGAAAGAGGTGGAGGAGGTGAGCGGAAAAGAAGAGTGGTACTGATTGTTGATACAAAATCACCTGAGTCTGGCGGAGGGCTGCAAACATCTTAGTCTCCAGAATGATTGTATATATATATATATATCCCTCCTAACCCATTTGTGACTGTGATACTGATTGTAAGATGAATCAATCAATAAATGAAACAGTCATCAATAACATCATTTGTCTTTTTTCTCAGTAATTACAGTAATTCCCTCTAGGTTGTACCTTTATTTTGTTGTCGTCAGGTTGTTACTGAAGTTTGTTGTTTGTTTTATACCATTATATAAAGGTTTCCATCACACATCATTCATTTATTTTGCCCTGTGTACGCTGCTGGGATCCATCACCATGGTAATCATGAATATGGAGAAGTCAGTCTGGAGGGTGAAGTTGTTTATGTAAACCATGATCTTGCTCAAACCAAACAGAGACCTATAATCTACCTATAACCTACTTGCAGTCAATTTAAAGTGGAGGACAGCAGTAGAAGACTTCTGATTGGCAGACGGGTTATAACAGCCTGTTGAATAGTGTGATAACATCTGAATCTGGTGCTTTTTGTCTAATGTGGGTACTTGTGAATGAAACTTTGTTCTGTCTCTGTCAGCTCACTTTTGTATGACAAGAATCTACATGCAGTAAGCTGTCTCACTTGTTCATTCTTTGTTGCTTCTGCCTCCTGCTGGTTCTCCTGCAGTGACACCCAGCCACCACTGCAGTGTCTACCTGCTGGCTCTGCTTATTTATGAATCCCTTGGGGGGCTGTCATTGATTTGTGCAGGTGATTAAATCTCAAGGAGGGGTTCGAACGGGAAAGTTCAACACCTGCTTTCGGACATTATGAAGTGTGCTCTCCAAAAGATGAGTATAGTCTTGGAGACTGTGGGTGGGTATGCAGTCCTCGTCTTCTCAGTCAGATCCGCCCCTCCCTATTTCCCTAGCTCCAGCCTCTTGTTCTAAATATGGTTACTTCTGGCTTTACAATGTCACCAGGAGGTGGCCGGGAGGTACAGAAATTGAACCTTCAAAGCAAGTGTTTGGGTTTACAGATTAATGTGTGAAACATTGGTGATGGTGTAAGCCATGCCCCTAGTAACCTCGGCAGGTTGACCACAAAAAGCCTTAAAGAATAGGAGTGGCCCCTCCCCCCTCCAAAACAACTGCTCCTGCCAATCCCGTTCAAGCTATAAATTCACTTATCAATAGTTCTCTGCCCTCACATCCCCCTGACTCTTACAAAAGCAAGCGGACACCCAGCCCCTTCCCCCTGTCTAAAGTGTACGTACATACACACACACTACAGTGTCACCAGCTGCCACAATGCCTGCAGACTTCAGTGGCAAATGGATCCTGGAGACCAATGAGAAATTTGAGGATTACTTAAAAGCATTGAGTAAGAACCCTTTAATTCTGGAAGATTTGTTTTAAGAGAAGATTTGGTCTGTGTTGACATAGATGGAGCATGATGGGGAAGCTTGGTTTAGAAAGAAAAAACATGTTTCTCTGTTCTGTTCACAGATATTGACTTTGCAACAAGGAAAATTGCCATCTCCCTGTCACAGACCAAAGTGGTTGTCCAAGATGGAGACAGGTTTGAATTCAAAACTCTGAGCACCTTCAGGAACTATGAGCTTATGTTCACTGTGGGGGTGGAGTTTGATGAGCACACTAAAGGACTCGACAACAGGAATGTCAAGGTGAGGTGACCTTTCATTTTTCACTGAGGTCATCACGGGACTTACAGTAGGGATCATAACTCCCAGGTGGCCTGCGTTTGGCTCTGTGTCCCCCCCTGTTACTACGGCGACCCACTGTGAACCTGTGACCTGAAAACAATGATCTTAGACTCATTAATCTTTAACTACTGAACACTGTGGGACATCAGAAAGTGATTCCTTATCATATTGCTAATAATGTAATAAGGGGACTTCATGTTATCTTGCAGAGCCTAGTAAGCTGGGAGGGGGACAAGCTTGTGTGCACTCAGAGAGGTGAGAAGGCAAACCGTGGCTGGAAGCACTGGATTGAAGGAGACAAGCTTTACCTGGTGGGTTGAAAGTACTGATTGATAATCTGGCTCCTATGCAGGTTTTGAGCCAGAACCTGAGCTCATTGTCTGTTTGTTGTTTTTTTAAGAGTTGGATTGTGAGAGATTGTAATGTATTGAAATGCTGATGTTGGACCTTAACATTATTTCATTTTTTCTCCAGGAGCTGACATGTGAAGATGCAGTTTGTCTTCAAGTGTTCAAGAGAAAAGAATGATGTCCTTGTTTTCATTTACTTGGCTAAATAAGGTTACTGCTCTCTTGTCAATGAGTTTCCCAATTTGCTGTACAGAATAAATAAATAAATGTGCTACGAGAATCAGTATTTAAAGTTCATTAACTTGCTATTAACACAACTTAGAATCACATTTTTTATATAGACACACCTGCATAAAACATGACTTATGGACAAAAACTCAACTATAAAAGAGTAGAAAATATTGTTTTTTATATAGTTATAAAAATAAAATGTTTTAAAAAAGTAATTTCCACGTTAATGAAAATACAAAACAGCGCAAATTACTGTCTTGAAATTACAGTGGTACAATGGAAGCCATGTTGGCCACGGTTATCACTACACCGTGGCAGCTCTGTTGTAGAGCAGCCTCCACAGAGGGACCTTGACGCGTCATCACTCCTGCAATGCAACTCTCGCGAGATTGAGTTTCAGGAAGTTCCACGTCAGTATCCAGTGCACTGTTCACTGAAATCGTAACATTTGCTCACAACATATTTATCTGATCTTATTGCCACAACACGGGGATAAAACATGGTAAGAGACAATTTAAGTGTTTTATGTTTGCATGCAGTTCATCTGTATGTACGTGTTTATTTTAAAAGAGCCGTGAAACGATGTCAAATAATAACACTTTGTCGTATATAGCTTAGCGGCTAACTAGCTTAAGTTAGCATGAGAGCTTGACGCTAATGGGCATTTAGATGTCTAACTTCGGCTGTTTCCCAGCTTTATGATGTACATACATCTATTGTAAGCACTTGCAACATTCAGTTTTATTTGAGGAATTAGTACAGGATTAGTGAAGTCAAACGATGCGTAGTAGGTTTGGTAGTAGCTGTTCACCGGTGATTGTATCTCCTAATACTTCGTGGTCTTTATATCGAAGTTATAATGCTACACGTAATAATTATTGGTTACTCAAGGACACCGATCTTGAAAGTCTAAATAACTCCCTGATGTCCTTTGTCCTTTGAGCCTCTGAGGCTGGACATCAAGCGGAGGCTGACAGCCAGATCTGACCGAGTGAAGAGTGTGGATCTTCACCCAACTGAGCCATGGATGCTGGCCAGTCTGTACAACGGCAGCGTCTGTGTCTGGAATCATGAAACACAGGTATGATTACACCTGTGCACGGTGTGTTATCATCCACACTTGTATACAAGTACAGTGAAGATTTTGCAAACTATATCCAAATCCTGTTTTCCAGACCCTGGTCAAGACTTTTGAAGTGTGTGACCTCCCTGTCAGAGCTTCCAAATTTGTGGCAAGGAAGAACTGGGTCATCACAGGAGCGGTGAGTGTATTTTGTTTATTTATTTGTAAAGGTAGTCATTCATGGCATCAAATTGTAAACCGGTAGTGTATATGTTTACATTTGTCTTATTTTGGTATGGTTTTACATGGGTTTGTATTTAGATAATAACTTTAGACCAGATTATATGGTATTCATTCTTCTTAGTGTGTTAACAAAATCTGCATTCTGCTGATGTTAAGATATTATTATCTTTCTGTCCAGGATGACATGCAAATCCGTGTGTTTAACTACAACACCTTGGAGCGTGTCCACATGTTTGAGGCTCATTCTGACTACATCCGTTGCATTGCTGTGCATCCAACCCAGCCCTACATCCTGACAAGCAGTGGTAAACTTGCTATCAATATACAATTAACTTATTTATTTACAATGAAATTTTTATCTGTGTTTATTTTAACATCCATGGATTTGTTTCTGTGTATATGCAGATGACATGTTGATCAAGCTATGGGACTGGGAGAAGAAGTGGTCGTGCAGCCAGGTGTTTGAGGGTCACACTCATTACGTTATGCAGATTGTTATCAATCCCAAGGACAACAATCAGTTTGCCAGTGCCTCCCTTGACAGAACAATTAAGGTAAGGGTTGTTTGGCAATGCTGTTGACACTTGACGCTAAATCTGTATTTTCCAAAAAATGTAACCCACTTTACAAGTAGAACCAAATCTTTGGGAAGTACCTTGACCAAGCACCTAATGGTGATGAATTTAGTGAAAAACATCTACTGGGAATTTGAGATGATGATCTGCACACTCATATCCCATAGCGGTTCATTGTTGCTTCCTGAGGACTATAGAGAAAGTTCATGCTTATCCCACATGTGAATACATTTTTTATGTTCTCTGCATTTTTACAGGTTTGGCAGCTAGGCTCCTCATCTCCCAATTTCACTTTGGAGGGTCATGAAAAAGGAGTAAATTGCATTGACTACTACAGTGGAGGAGACAAGCCATACCTGATATCAGGGGCTGATGATCGCCAAGTCAAGATCTGGGACTACCAGGTAAGTAAACTTGATTTTGTGCTGTCTCTGTTATTCACTTTATTCATATAAATATATATATATATAAATATCAGCAATAAATCCATTGTGTGAGCAAGTCACACAATGGAATTAGGGATTTAAATGCCATAAAATGCTATTTAATGCTATTTAATTATGCTGTAATTAAGTAATTGTTAATTTTTGTGCGTATCCTTAAGCATTTTATCAGAATATGAATGTTGTGTGTTGTAGAACAAGACCTGTGTTCAGACTCTGGAGGGCCATGCCCAGAACGTGTCATGTGTCAGTTTCCACCCAGAACTGCCAATCATCATCACTGGATCAGAAGACGGTGAGAGCACAGAATCATTCTAGCCTCTGTACACAAACACTTCCACAATGCATCTCATTTTTGGCCTCATTAATTAATCTTGTAGGTACGGTGCGTATCTGGCACTCGAGCACTTACCGCCTGGAGAGCACACTCAACTATGGCATGGAACGTGTATGGTGCGTGTGCGGCCTTAGGGGTTCCAACAACGTCGCACTAGGATATGATGAAGGCAGCATCATTATCAAGGTGTGTAAAAGAGGAAGGGGGGGTCACTAAGACAAAAACAATTTGAATTGTTTTCATATGGACATTTATAGCTAAATTTGTTAATGTGCTGCAAAAAACTATCTGCAAGAAATTTTACCTACAAAAGATGTCAGGAATGTAAATATATTCAAATTAGATCAATTCTAGACTAAAGTGTCTTTTCTTTCCCTACCTACCTTTGTTCTCTGTTTAGGTTGGTCGGGAGGAGCCAGCTATGTCTATGGACACCAACGGCAAGATCATCTGGGCCAAACACAGTGAAATACAGCAGGCGAACCTGAAGGCCATGGGTGATGCTGAAATCAAGGATGGTGAAAGGCTGCCACTGGCTGTGAAAGACATGGGCAGCTGTGAGATTTACCCACAAACCATCCAACATAACCCCAACGGAAGGTACTTGCAGACTCATTACTTTTCAGGTTTTGTTACTTAAGTAGGCAGATAGGAGCACACAAATGTTTATAACTGAAGAGTATCTCTATCACTAATTTGTCTATGTGTGTGTACCAGGTTTGTGGTGGTGTGTGGAGATGGAGAGTATATCATATATACAGCTATGGCTTTGAGGAACAAGAGCTTCGGCTCAGCACAGGAGTTTGTCTGGGCACACGACTCATCAGAGTGAGTTTACTAGTAAAATTTGTTTTATGTAGGTGAGATTTTATATGTTAATTCTGGACTGCTTATTAAAATGCATTTCCCCTTTATGAATATAACAGGTATGCCATCAGAGAAAGCAACAGTATCGTCAAAATCTTCAAAAATTTTAAAGAAAAGAAATCTTTTAAGCCTGACTTCGGAGCTGAAGGTAATGAAATTGCTGTCTAATGTTAGATTTTGCTCTTTTGAAAGTGGTCTGTCTTCCTCATTAGATGTATTCCCACTTTTTCTCTGCAGGAATCTATGGAGGATTCTTGCTTGGGGTGAGGTCTGTTAATGGCCTGGCATTTTATGACTGGGAGAACACAGAACTCATCCGCCGCATCGAAATCCAGCCCAAGCATGTAAGACTGGGTTTTATGTAAGACACATAAAAAGACCTCATGTTGGTCATGCATGTAACGATCTCTTTTATACCGTTTCTGTTTTCTTTTCATAATGTGTGCAGATCTTCTGGTCAGACTCTGGTGAGCTGGTCTGCATTGCTACAGAGGAGTCCTTCTTCATTCTGCGTTATCTGGCAGAGAAAGTAACTGCCTCCCAAGAAAACAATGAAGGTGTGACAGAGGATGGCATTGAAGATGCCTTTGAGGTAAGTGTTCACGTATGCACATTTTTACAGAAGCTTAATTCATGTATTATTGTTGAGTATTACATATATTTGAGTGTTATGTGTGAACTACATCCTTTTACCATTCATTCTAATACCATTGCCACCTGTTCAGGTCCAGGGAGAGATCCAGGAGATTGTAAAGACTGGTCTCTGGGTAGGAGACTGCTTCATCTACACCAGCTCTGTAAACAGACTCAACTACTACGTGGGAGGAGAGATTGTCACTATTGCACACTTAGACAGGTAAGAATACAGAGTGATTAGGCTTGAACTTAGCCTCGGGTACAAGGTTTTTTGCTAAATAATATAAACATAAATATTTTGATGGTTGCATGTTACACACAGAAAAACTGCCTTCTCTCTGCAGGACCATGTACCTGCTTGGTTACATACCAAAGGATGACCGTCTGTACCTTGGAGACAAGGAGCTCAACATTGTCAGTTACTCCCTGCTCGTCTCTGTCCTGGAGTACCAGACTGCTGTAATGAGGAGGGACTTCGGAATGGCTGACAAGGTGCTACCCACTATTCCTAAAGAGCAGAGAACCAGGGTGGCACACTTCTTGGAGAAACAGGTAAGGATGGTTAGACTGTCAGTTTAAATCAACTTCACAAACAGAAAAGTAGTGGTAATTTAAATTATTATTCAGAGATAATTGAGTTACGGTAGTTGCTCTTGTGTTTCTGAATGTAGCTGAAAGGATACAGCTGTTCACATGTAGCATGCTGATGGATTTGTGTTTGCTTCTTCAGGGTTTCAAGCAGCAGGCTTTGGCAGTCTCCACAGACCCAGAGCACAGATTTGAGTTGGCCTTGCAGCTGGCAGAGCTGAAGATTGCCTACCAGCTGGCTGTCGAAGCAGAGGTAAGAACATGCTTATTGATGATTTTCAAACTGAGTCACCCTCTATCATGTCCTCGAGATTGCTAATACAGTATTTGCCATTCTGACCTGTGCAGTCAGAACAGAAGTGGAAGCAGTTAGCAGAGCTGGCGATCAGTAAATGCCAATTCGGCCTGGCCCAGGAGTGCCTCCACCATGCCCAAGATTACGGCGGTCTACTCCTCCTTGCCACTGCCTCTGGTAATGCTACCATGGTGGGCAAGCTGGCAGAGGGGGCAGAAAGGGACGGCAAGAACAATGTGGCCTTCATGACCTACTTCCTACAGGGGAAGTGAGTATCAGATATGTCTGATTGATGTGACTGATTTAAGGGAGCATGTGTGTTGCTACCACTAAATATGTTACTACCACTTTAACTACTTGATATTTTCAGACTGGATCAATGTTTGGAGCTTTTGATCAGGACGAACAGACTACCTGAAGCTGCTTTCCTGGCTCGCACCTACCTGCCCAGCCAGGTGTCCCGTGTGGTCAAATTGTGGAGGGAGAACCTGGCCAAAGTCAACCAGAAAGTCAGTACAAAGATTTTTGGAGATTACTCATATGATGACCAAGAATCCACCTAAGAAAAGATTTATTAGATTGTTCAGTTTTACCACTGAGACTTTTATGATTAAAATAACTGGAATCACATTACTTCTATATCTTGCCTGCAGGCGGCCGAATCGTTGGCAGACCCTACTGAGTATGAGAATCTGTTCCCTGGACTGAAAGAAGCCTTTGCAGCTGAGCATTATTTGAGAGAGTCCTGCTTGGGCACCTCCAGACCTGCTACAGACTATCCACTTGTCACAGTAAGTTGCATGGCTCCTTGTCAGAATGGGCAATGGTGTTCGGGTGTGAGATTTATTTTATATCAGAAGCGCTAAAGAATAAGGGCAAGGTAAATGTGCAGTAACATGCAGCAGTATTTCTTAATATGTATCTTGTGTTTTTTAGCTGAATGAAGACAGGAATATTCTAGAGGAGGCCATTGGATATGAGCCCAAAGGAACCTTCATTCCTCTTGTCTCCAAGGTTTGTCTAAAGTATTATTTTCGGTTTTATGACTTTTGCTGGTCTCCCTCACATATATTGTCCTCCATAAAAATTGGCCACTAATGCTCGCTACATTTCCACCCTAATGATTTAATTTTTTTTCTGGCAGACACTTGAGAGTGAAGAGTCCACTCCAGTGGCAGCAGCTCCTGTTGCTGCTGTGATGCCTTCACAGCCTGAAGCAGCTGCTCCTTCATTGTTAGAGGAAACCCAAGCATTTTCAGAGGCACTGAAAGATAAGGTAGAACTCCCACTATGGATTTACCTTGTTTCTTGTTCTTCTTACTGTTACAATAAATCACCAATCCAACAGTTCTCATCATAATATTACATAATTGTGTTTGTAGTCTCTTGATGAGCTGGAGGTGGACCTGGATAACCTGGAGCTGGATGACGTTGACACCACCGACGTTAATCTTGATGATGACTTCCTAGATGACTGAGACCTGCCACCACTCTGCTCCACAGCACTCTTCATGTTATATTTAAAAGAAAGAAGAAGAGAAAGAAAGAGACCAAACCCCCTTTCCTCATTTTTTTTGTATTTGTACTTAAAATTGTTTTATTGTCATGTCCACCTGCTGCAGTGTCAGGATTTAAGAAAATGAGTTCAATATTGTTTTATTCTAAAAAGGAAATTTGGCTGTTCTGTTCTGTTGGCACTGTTCAAGGGAAGTGTCAACCAGGCAATATGTTATTTACTCTTTGCTTTGTATCATCTGTAATGGCAAATGGAAGGTTATTCAGTCCAATAAATTGTTGTTGCTGTACATATTAACATTACTTTCTGTCTTTATTTTCCGAAAAAAAAACATTAAAGAAATAAAGGTGGGATTATTTAATATCTAAGCAAATTATATTACACACAATATATGTATAATATAATGCATATCCCATAATTGCCAGGAGAAACAATAAAAAAAGGAAAGGCATGGGAGTGACTAATAACTAATGTAGGTGTGTCAGGAAGCCATTCCAGTGGAACAGAATACACAATTACCTGCACAAGTAACTTTTTATTATTGTTACACATTATGACCTGCATGAGAATGATTATATTGCTTATTTTTAGGTCAATGTACTCTACCTGAGTGTGGGTCTAATGTCACAAATCAACACATCAACAGTGTTGTTTCTGTGAGACTGCAGTGTAGTCGTGCATTTTAATATGTAACTTTATACAGAAATTATAAAGTACAGCCATTACATTTGGGACTCTTGACAAAATTACATAATAATAACATAATTGACATAATACATATTAATTTTTTTTTCCATTGATGCCTGAAAATGAATGAGATGTGATGTTAAATTATGTTAATCTAAGATATTCACCCTTTCTGTAGCATATGTATGAGGACAGCCTGAAATTAACTATTAATAATATATCATGTACTAGTATGGCCTCTGTTGGTGGCTCCTCTGCTGTGCAGGGGCCTAGGGCCCGTGTGTGAGCGGCCCTGCTGGCCTCAAGCAGCAGCCCTGCTCTGTGAAGGCTGTCGCTCTCCTCCTCTCCTGTGGGTGGCGCCCCTCCGGGACAGGCTTGGACGATTTTGTGCAGTTTCGTGTGCAACAAAGTACCGAGCTTGGCAGCTAGCGAGAAGGGAAAGCGACCCTTCTGAGACTGTGTATTGTCGCAGCGTTTTTATACAGTTTTCTTTTCAAATATTTCGGCGGCATACTGGAAGTTTTACACAGACAGATACTGACGCGATTAAATCTCCGGGTGGTGTAGGGACGCTTTGTGGAGGAGGAGGAGGAAGGTATTTTTATAGAAAGGCAGGCGTAAGGTTAGCGAGCTGGCGTAGATAAGACTGAACCAGGACTACGCAACCGCAGCGACTCAGTCGGTCAGCCAGAGCCGGGAGGACCACGGCACAACCGCCGCCAGCGCCACGGGGAGTCGGGGCCCGAGAGGGAGCCTGCCAGGCCCGCGGCTTGATGCACCCAGCCTGCCTTGCCTTAGTCGCAGTCCGAGATGGGGGAGACCAAAATTATCTACCACCTCGACGACCAGGAGACGCCGTATCTGGTGAAACTGTCGGTGCCGGCGGACAAAGTCACTCTTGCAGACTTCAAAAATGTCCTCAAGAAACCAAATTACAAATTCTTCTTCAAATCTATGGACGATGACTTCGGGTAAATGTTGAGGGGTTCATTGTGTTTGATGCAACGCTCCCGAGTTTCCTTTCCGCTAATGCGGCTAGGTCACCATGTACTTATTTGCTCTCTCATCCAGCTGTCTTGTCATCCTGTTTAACGTTACCTGGCTGTCGGTCACCAGCTAGCTTCTTGCATTGCCGTTTCTTTGTTAGCTGCTAGCGACGAGCTCGCAGCGTTAGCAGGTCTGTTTAGCGTCCAGACCCCGTTTGTTTACATTGCTGGTGTGGCTAGCTTATGGCTTGAATCTGTCTGACCAAGTTTGGTATTTGTCAGTTTAGTGAACTCTTGAGAAAGGACTGAATGACATTTTACGTCCTATTAGATAAAGTTTAACCAGACGTAGTTGACAACATCGATAATAACAAGTTACTGACGTTAGTACTGTCAGTGGCTGGCTAATGTATTGAATGCTTATGCTAACAGGCTAATGTCAGAACATAAACGACCAGTTGGAGTTAGTCAGTAGGAGCAGCAGGCCCCTGCTGTTGTTGTCTATTAGCCCGAGGAATGCAGAGTTGGACACAGGAATGCCCTGTTCATCACTCTGGCAGCTTTATGAGCATGTCCTTTTGTGTTAAAACATAGCCCGAGAAGTAGACGTTTTATGTTCCTCCAGACAGTGTTTTTCACAGAGTCCAAAAATGGGGGGATTGTACTATTATTTTCAAAACTCTTGAGCCAGGTTTCCAGAGTTTTTTTTCCTTTGGCTAAACTCAAACAAGGGTGGGGCATCATCTTAAGAACATTTGCAAATGGGAAAGACATGGGCTCAAAAATATTCCTGCTGTGAGGAGTGGAGGGCTGTGCTGTAAATAAACTATTGACACATTTACCCTGTGCGTTGGGTATACATTGAGCAACCTGAAAGACTGGTCTGCTGTCCATATTTACCAAGACAGTCTCACTGGCCTTTGCAGTTCTCCCTCTGTGATGCACAGCTAATGTTGACCTGACCGGTACTTAAATGCATGTCTGATTCGTCCTATTTACTATGTGATAAGATGTCCCTGAGGTCTGACATCTGATACTGGCACCTGATCCTAGTATCACACCAATCAGTTTACACTGCGTGTAGACAGATTGAATTGAATGATAGCTGAAAAGTGTAGGTGTATCATGAAATGTATAATTACAGACAAGATCAGATATAAAACAAAGTTGACCCTGATGTTCTGGTGTTTTTTGTTGAACAGTGTCACTGCATCATAAAGTGTAAAACTTCTCTTGCTCCAGCTGTCAGTCCGTAACAGTAGTGTAGTTAGTGCGCTATAAAATCAGCATTGGTTTTCCCAGTTGGTTGATGGATGCATTGCCCATCTCCACTTCCTCTAAATGCACCCTCGTGTTTTATTACACAGAGAGTGCTTTTGTAACAAAGCTCTGCTCTCTTAACAGGGTGGTAAAAGAAGAAATATCTGACGACAACGCTAAGCTGCCCTGCTTCAATGGACGTGTGGTGTCATGGGTAGGTTCAAAGTATTTTTTTGTATTTGTTTTGCTGCTGCTGTCTTGTCCATGTTTACTGTATTTGTGTGGCAAGCATGTGTTACAATGATTCCCATCTGTTGGGCACTGACTGCAACCGTGCTCCATCTCTAGGGAGGGACAGGCTGTTGCATCTGTGTGATAATGTCATTATCACATAATGATCCTCAGATTAACACATGTCACTCCTGTCCTATGTCTTCTGTTTTTGGACCTTTTTTTAAAAAAAAACATTGAGCTGCTAGGTTTGGAGCAGTAGTTTAGGTCCCCACCAAGCTAGTCACCACATGCTACTTATGCATGTACTTGCATGTAGTATCTGATTTAAAGGCTCTAAGCAATAATTCTCCTGTCTCTGCAACACAGAAGACATCTGGTGCTCATGCACAGACTCCCTTCCTCCTTCTCAACATTGAAATTAAATTAAGAGCAAGTGAAATCACAGGATAGGAGGAAAATACTAAATAACAAAGAGCCTCATCTAACAAGAAGATTGAATCTCACAGGGAGGGGTGAATAAAGTTCAGAGAAAGACTGTTCTATGTCTTGAAGAGAAAGGCTAAATGCATTCTGTTAATTTTGCACAGTGTGGTTATAATTATGGCTGTTATTTAAAAGTCATCAACACAGTGCTACTGCTGTATAATCCAACATGATCATCCTGTTGTGTCCCACTGTTGTGGGCATTTTCATTAAGACTGTGTGGAGGATCGTTGGTTGTGCCTGTTTCCGTCTTTGTGTGTGAATATGCCTGTTATCTCATGGGGGTTGTTGAAATGTTCCACATATAATGAAATGTTATTTCTGCTGCAGTGTGTCCATTTGTTTGTCTTCAGCATTCATCTGTTGTTTCAGTGATCTGAGTAATTATTCTCTGGGGTCCCTGGGCCCAGCCTGTTGCCCTTCACATCATCACAACATCATGCCAGTAACCCAGATCTATTGCTGACCATTTTTTTTAAATCAGATTAGTTGTTTATGCCTTATGATAGTGCAACTAAATTGACCATCAAATGCACAACTCCCCTTCTTGCACACCAGAGTTAACTCCATAATGTAAATGGCAAATCTAGCAATACCAGGACGAGTAAATTGGATAAAAGGGTTAACAGCAATGAGTTTTATTTTATTTTTATTTATGCGTTCACCTTCTAGGACCCTGTCTATTGGAGCAGGTGATTCAATTTAACATCCTTCCTGTAACTGATGCACTGTGTGGGCTTATTAAATACGTTTGGCCTATTCCATTACAGCTTCCTTTGCTAAGAGAAAATAATACTTTAATGTCCATTTGTTCTCTGCATATTAGTGTGCACACATTCAAGGAGCATTGTGCAAAATCTCCAGCAGTGTAGGGGCGGTGCCTTGCCTCACCCCACACATTTCTTCCTGCTTGTCTCAGTCTTGCTAAACAGTGTCCCTTCTGCATTATCTCAGATTCTCTGTAGCTTTCCATGCATGCTTCAGTGTCTTGGTCATTAACTCGCACAGAGATGCATAAATAAAGAAAATGCTGATTCCTCTGTCACCTATAATGTAAAATTAAATTGAAGCAGATTCTTTGCACAGGGCACAGCTGTGTTTTTATTACTTTATGCAACAGATAAAATAATAATGAATAAAAGTATCCCATCTGTGACATCAACAACTAGAACATGTTAACCTCTTCACCACCACCGCTGCTAATAATTTTCACATTAATCTCGTTGAATTTTGTTTGCAAAACAAGCAATAGGTAGAAAATATATAAATATATCTTGGCAAGTGGGAGTAATACACAAGAGATACCAATTCCAAAAAACAGTCATGGTCTGTTAAAGCCCATTTTTCACCTCACGTCAGTAACTTAGGCAACACTGTCAGGTAGACAAACCACATGTCTTGGCACAGGCACTTTCTTTCTTAACGCTTTGAATACACAGCTTTGTTTACAGTGTGGAATTAGTCAAAGACAGATTGTCCTATTGTAATATTGCAGTTCAGTGTCTTGAGGGTTTTTAGAAATGTATCCGTTATAGGTGATTGGTTTATTACTGTCTGTAAACGCTGGTAAGCCTGTAGGCAATGACAGCATAAATCATCCCCCTTTGACCATGGTCTAGGGTAGACGCAGTGGTGGTTTGGTGTAGGTCTGCCGCCCACTTGTTCTGTATCTTGAGTGTATTCTTCCCTTTGACTGACCTGACTTCTCCGTCTGTTGACAGTTGGTCTCTGGAGATGGCGCCCACACAGACACAGGCTCAGTGGCAGATAGTTTAGAGCCAACACCGCCTTTGGAGAGGACCGGGGGCATCGGAGACTCAAGACCCCCTTCCTACCAGTCAGTATACTCAGTAAAGATTTTGTGTAATGTGTGAATGTGAAGGAGTGAGATGCCATGCGTGCCTGAGGTTTGGCTTTGTATATGTGTTTTGAAAGAGTCCTTCTGTGTTTTCTAATAAGCGCAGTATAACAGAGGAAGCAGCAAATTGACTGGAAAAAGTATGACATCTTGTGACTGGCCAGGAAGGGGAAAAAGGAAAAAAAAGCAACCTCCCTCTTTGCATTTATTTATCACTATGCTATCTTCTTCCTGGAAAATGAAGGTTCTCAGTTCTTTAATATTTTGACCAAATGAATTGTCACTCAAAACTGAAGCAAAGCATAAAATTTGCTGCGATAGATCAGATCATAGAGCAAATATGGTGAATCGATCACCATAATGTCTCCACTTGCTGCCAAAGAATCTGCTACAGGCTGCACATCTAACAAATCACAAGAAACATTTAATATAAGTATTTGTTTAAGTAGCTGTTGATTGAACGTAACTTACTGAAGCGTACTCACTCTCTGCTCTGCACGTCTCTGAAGTGGGAAAGCAGCTAGTGGTCGGGACAGCTTGGACAATGACACAGAGACTGGCTCCATAGTGTCACCAAGAAGAGAGAGGGAAAGGCCACGACGGAAACACTCCAACGACCACGGTCAGATGTTTAAATTGATTTTTGTTTTTAATTGACCATATAAATATAAATTTCATCATTTTCAAAGCTGAAGTGCAATAATTAAAATGATTAGAAATGGTTATTTGTGGTACTTGTAGTAAGTTCATATTTAATGACAAAACCACACTGCAGGCTTTTTTTTAATGTGCAGTGTTGCTGCTTTTGATGCTGTCTTGCTGCAGGTGGGAGGCAGAATGGGTATTCATCACGGGGAATGGGCCGCGGAGGCCCAGAGTACGACAGCTGCTCATCCTTCATGAGTAGCGAGCTGGAGTCCACTTCCTGCTTTGATTCAGAGGATGATGATGCAACCAGCAGGTCAGATGTTTAGCACAGCTGTCCAGATTGTTCTTAAGTGCAGCTCCCAATGAGAAGAGCCAGTAGCAATTAATGTTGATGGTTTGTAGCAGAGATTAGTAATCTTAATTGCCTGGTTTTTGTGGTGACCTTCCTGGATTCTCCTCCAAGCATAATCTCTGCAACCTACTTTAGAGACTGTGCTGGTCTTAGTCTTTGCATCTGGACATGTTTTTGTCCCATTGTTGATGCTCTGAAATATTTGCATCAAAGCGTTATCTTTGTTGTTGAAGTTGAAGTATTCTTATTATGTCATTATCAGTTTGTTTTTAAGCTTGATTCTGTTTAAAAAGGAGCTTTTTATAACACCCATTTGTGGAGTTATTAGCTTAGCAACTCCAAGTATTCCATGTTTGTATATTATTGACAAAAAGCACATTTTTATGTCTCTTCTTCAGGTTTAGTAGCTCCACTGAGCAGAGCTCCTCTCGTCTAATGAGACGACACCGCCGTCGCCGACGGAAACCCAAGGCATCCAATATGGATAGGGTGAGGTCCCTCATTCTTAGGTGTAAAAGACAAAAACATTTTGTAAAATTATTGAAACTCTCTTCCAGATTGTGACTGTGTCTGTGTCTGTTTCTCATGTTTTTTCATTCTTCTTCCCACTAGTCGTCATCATTCAGCAGCATCACAGACTCTACCATGTCTCTGAACATCATCACCGTCACTCTCAACATGGGTAAGTCACATGTCTTTATGTAAAAAAAAAAAAAACTAAGCTTTTGGGGTCACAAAGTGTAACTAGTTTGTTTTTTAGTGTCTTAACTTACTTTTGTTGTACTGTATTTTTGAACATACTTTCTTTGCCCCCCCCCACCTGACAGAGAAGTACAATTTCTTGGGCATCAGTATTGTGGGTCAGAGTAATGAGAGGGGAGATGGAGGAATCTACATCGGCTCTATCATGAAGGGAGGAGCCGTGGCTGCAGATGGACGCATAGAGCCTGGGGACATGCTGTTGCAGGTGTGTGTCTGTGGATGTGTGTAAAGGGGTGAGAGAGAGAGAGTGCTGCACACAGAGACCTGAAAAAATGTGTTGGTGCATACCTGGGACTTAGACCAGGAAAGTGTGTGTGCATACGTGGGTGCATTCTGTGTTTGATGCAAGAACATTTAGTGAAGAGAAAGAAGTTGGTCATTTGAGATCAGATCAATTTGATATTTTTGCAGGTGAACGACATAAACTTTGAGAACATGAGCAATGACGACGCAGTTCGAGTACTGAGGGATATAGTGCACAAGCCAGGGTAAACGGCAAACATTCATACATACATTAAACATTGAATGCAACTCAAGGGATTGACAGAGTTCCAGTAAAGTCAAAGTTTAAAGTATTCTTTGCATTTTTTTTCAGCCCCATTACTCTCACTGTTGCAAAGTGCTGGGACCCAAACCCTCGGAGCTGTTTTGCTCTGCCCAGAAGTGAGTGTTTGTTTGGGGAAAATTCTTTTAAAAACAACATTTTACTTTGTTTTGGGATTATCCAGTAAACTCACAAACTGCTTTTCTTCTTCTTCTTTTAACAGGTGAACCAATCCGACCCATTGACCCTGCTGCATGGGTGTCCCACACGGCTGCCATGACTGGTGTATACCCTGCTTATGGCATGAGCCCCTCGATGAGCACAGTCACCTCCACCAGCTCTTCCATCAGCAGCTCAATCCCTGAGACTGAACGTGAGTCCCATCAGCTCCTGCAGCTGCCTGTTGTAGCCTGTTTTAATGACAGTTCTATTCTTAGTCACGGTTTTTTGTTCACTTTCATTTTGTCATATGTTCCCATGCTGCCCTGCATGCATTGGTTCTGCTGGCTTTTATTAGTCACACTAGTTAAATCTCTCTAATCAGGGATACTAATGTTCATAGCTATTTCATATTCAGTGTTTGGATAACCAACTTTTTTTTCAAGTATTTTGAAAAGCTTCACTCAAAGCTTCACTCATACTGCGAAAAAATGCAGCGTTATCGCCATCTTCCTCTGAATTGTTAGTAAATCTGTGTGAAGTGTGACCCTGCCCTTTCACTGCATTCCTATGACTGCTCTCGGTTCCAGCTTTTATTGTGTTCAGGCTCACAGCTTCCATCTGCTCAATAACTCTTGTCTAAACTGAGCCATAACTCAAAACTTTCATCTTCCCTATAATCTTTGAAAGGACTGCTTTTTCAGTTAGAGAGAAAAGTCCTCTCATTTCTTTGCAACCAACTTTATGGCATTTCAACCATATTATTTGGTCATGGACCAGATCTAAAAATTAGTTTGATTTAATCAGTCCAATATTGGTAACATTTGTTTGTGTACTTTGAGCTTGCTAGGGTCTTCTCCTTTTATCTTCTTAAAGCAGGCACATAATATAAAGCAGTGCATTCGCCGTGGCTTATTTATAGCTCAGAAAGTAATATCTACAGATTCTCTCAAAACAAAATGCTCAGATGCTTTTATTAATATAGTCATAATACATGTTGTATGTAGATGCAGCTCAGGATGGAGGAGCATGACTATAAAAAAGAAAGATTTAATCAAAATATATAATCTTGGAATGCAGTGAGAGTAGTTTAGGTGAAATATGGGATATTATACTGTTTTGGGAGGATATTTAATTTAGTATGGTCGTGTTTCTTTTAGGGTTTTTATATAAAACCAGCTCGGTTGCAGTTCCATTTAGAAATTTCAGCTGAATCCTGTCTTGATTGATGATTGAAACAGTACAGGCTCTGATTATAGTCCAGACCACAGGAAACCAAATATTATTCAAGGAAAATTCCAAAACATAATTTGTAGCTGTGCAGATAAGCTGTTTTTATTTCATTTAAATGTTTAGGAAATGAAACAGAACGTAAGTCATCCATTTTAAATTGATGGATGTCCTGCAAACCAGATTATTGAACTCTTGACAGGAAGGTGTGGCTTGTTCTGAAGTTGTACATGTCTCCCAATTTTTCCTAGGATTCGATGATTTCCACCTCTCAATCCACAGCGACATGGCAACAGTTGCTAAGGCCATGGCCTGCCCGCAGTCAGGTCTGGAAGTTCGGGACAGGATGTGGCTCAAGATAACCATCGCTAATGCTTTTATTGGTAGGTTAATCAAAGCAGAAGCATTTGTTATGTTTGTCATCAGTATGCACACACACATCTCTGTGACGCAAAAAAGTCAAATCAAGCCATAAAGTAAATTTCTTTTTTTTGCCACCATTAAATTTTTTAAGTCAAGCAATGAATAATTCGGGTGGGTTTTAGTGTTCTTAACAGCTCTTTAAATATTCAGTTATAAAGTATAAGAAAAATGAAGAAAAACAAAGAAAATGCACTGATGAGTTAACTTAATATGCATGTCCTTGTCTTTCCTTCTCTGCAGGTTCTGATGTGGTGGACTGGCTCTTCCATCATGTGGAGGGATTCTCAGATCGCCGCGAAGCCCGTAAATACGCCAGCAACCTGTTGAAGGCTGGCTACATCCGACACACTGTCAACAAGATCACTTTCTCTGAACAGTGCTACTATGTCTTTGGAGACCTCTGTGGCAGTAAGTGGACATTTTCAGCAGGAAAAGAAAACAAGTTTGATGGTTAGGTTTTGTGTGTGTTTAAAATGCAGTAGGATACATCCTCTGTATTCCCCAAGTTTGCTGTGATTGTGGAGATCTAAGTCTGTTGCCTGGCTTCTGTTTTTCTTTAGACATGACCCACCTGTCTCTCCATGATCATGATGGTTCTAGCGGGGGTGCATCAGATCAGGACACACTTCCACCTCTACCCCACCCAGGGGCAGCCCCCTGGCCCATGGCCTTACCTTACCAATTTCCTATTCCTCACCCTTATGACCTGCCACAGCCTTTTCATGGAGGACCAGGTGCAGGCAGTGCAGGAAGCCAGCACAGTGGTGAGTGCATTTTAAATATACTATATGTGTATCCATAGGTATGATAACCAAAACTATGTGGACCACTTGTCTGGAGAGGGGGTTGACTGGTTTTGCAGACACACTTAGCTTACGCACATTAAATACTCTTCCTAATCGAGGCCAGAGTGCATGTTTGAATTGGCTTATTTCAAAGACCTGAAGGACACAGCTGAGCTGTGTCAAGAGTGAAAAACATATTCTCTCCATCAACCACAAAGCTGCCTTATTTACATGTTGGATTTTATGTGTTTAGCATGTGTGGAAATAGAAACCCGGACACTGTGGTTTTAGGAGCAGTTTGCTTACGCAGTAGATATTTACTGACCAACAACAGCTGGGGCCCAGTAACACAACATCCCAGATATTCTGAAGTCAGTTTGTGGTCACACCGAAGTGTTATTTAAACATGATAGCGAAAGGTTTACAAGCTAAAGTGTGTAAATAACACATTTCGAAGATGTATTTTCAAAGCTGGATATTCCCTCATACTTCCAATATTACACTTACATCTCAGACCTCTATCTCTAAAGGTCACAAAGAGGCTAAGATGTTGTTCTTTTTTTTTAACGTATATGTGGATTTGATTTTTTCACATATTGGTATAAATTAGTCTTAAAAACATCCCCAAAAACAGACAGGCTGCATTGTAATAAAATGAAAGCTAAACTGCCTTTAGCGGAGTTGTTTGGCCTGTGAAAGGCACTGAATGCTCTGTGACCATGTCTGCATTAGTCATGCAGCTCTCCTGAGAGTCTCCAACAAACTGGGTCAGTATTGCCTGCGTCACACCGCTGGCACCCAGATGGGAGTGGTTCGCTCATGTAGGTCGCCCAGACATAATGGAAAAAGGTGATGATGTTATATATCACTCCTAAATAATGATGTATGTCTGTTTCGCTCTGTTAACAGGAAGCAGCGGTTCTAACTGCAGCAAGAACGAGGGAAAGAAATCAAGCGGCAGCGGCGGTGAATCTGAAGTCAGGAGTCACCGAGCTCCGAGTGAACGCTCAGTGGCTCCCCCCAGTGAGCGGAGCATCCGTAGCTCGGTCAGCCACCGCAGTGCCAACTCTCACTCTATAGCCTATGGACCTGGCCTTGTCTATGGTCCCCCTGGCCTGCCTCCCCAGCCTGCACATCTATCAACAGCTGCACCTGGTGCCCCACCAGGCAGAGAGCTCGCCTCAGTGCCTCCAGAGCTCACTGCATCACGCCAGTCTCTGCGAATGGCGGTGGGCAATGCCGGAGAATTTTTCGTTGATGTGATGTGATGGAGGTATGAAGTCAGTAGCACAGTAGCAGATTGGCCATGAGGATGAGAAGAACAGCAAGAGAGGTGGAAGGGAAGATTACAAAAATGCTGTAACCCAAGGCCACTTCCAAACGCAGAAATGGAACCAACCCTGCTGTGTGTTCTGAGAGAAAACGTTCCCCCTCTCTTGTGCTTTTTTTCCTAGTAGTAGTGGCCATACTTTCTTCAATGAAGAAAATTCCCCTCACTCAATATGGAACCAAAGCGCCTTTCTCCGTTTCTGCTCCACAGTGGGGAAGAGTTTGTATAAGGACAAAGAGCAAGAGAGAGGGAGGGAGGCAAATGGTCAGCAGGGGAAGATGACTCAGCTCTTTCCCACATGGATGTTTTTCATTTGTTCTTCTCTCCTCTCTTCCCTCCACTTCTCTGGCTTTCTTATCTAACATTGTCTGTCCTCCCCCACCCATGTCCACGTCAAAACTCAGAAAGAATGAAGCCTCTTCCCTCCTTCCGTACTTTCAAATCTCACTTGCTGACCTCTAATGAAAAAAAAACAGAAACTCAAATGAACACTAACTGTTAACCTTATTCAAAACTTTTGAAATATTTGCTTGACTTAAGAGCGAAAGAAAGAAATGGAAAAATGTATGTAGTGCAAGAGAATCGCAGTCCTTTTTACTGTAAGAATGCATTTGTTTTATTATATACGTAGTTGGTCTGAACTAGTTTCATTTTGCAGCGCTTAACATGAGCATCCAGCTTCAAAGAATTGTTTTTACACTACATGACTACATTTTCATTTGCTAACCAGAGAATCTTCAGACTGTCTTGTGATAATGTATAGTGGAACAAATTTCTTACCATGTCTTTCACACTACTCTTTTATCAAGGAAAAAAAGGTCTTTTTATTTATAAATATAGTTTTATGACTTAAATATACTGCTTTGTGTTTTGAGTTTGTTTGTGCGTGCTCACTACATTTTTCTCTCCATGCTACCTCAGGTCATATTTGCATTAAAGAGCAGTGGAATCTAGACTGTCCGAGAGCAGGAATGTGAAGGTTAGGCAGTCTGGTGCACAGATGTGTGTGTGTGGGCTCTGTGGGAGTGTGTGCAAATGATCAGCCTGTGTACATTTAGATTTGCCTCAGAACTGAACATCTCTATGCAAAATGTTCCCTGTGGTTTGAGGTGGAAAAACTCCTGTGGAGAGTCGATTTGATTCAGCTTGGACAAAAACATAAAGTTGATTCTGTTGGACAGAACTAAAACAAGACCACCCACACAGCCATTAGTTTGATGGACAAAAAAGTTTTCTAAATAATATTTGTTCGTTGCTTAATCTCAATAAGAGTGTACTTACAGGTCCCTCTGTGGTGCTATTAAGGAATTACAACTCAAGATGCATTTCAGCAAATGCACGCAATTTAAGTATGAGCATAGTTATTATTAACTCCATAACCGTTAAGTCGACTACTATAATACTACTAATAACTGAGCAATAGCCCACGTAGCTTATCATAACAAGGCCTGGGTGCGGTTTACACATCGCTCCAGCCGCGCCTTTTCCTGTCACAACGGAACGGCAGTGCGTAAGGACGGCGGGTCAGCTGACAGCCATCAGAGAACCAGGAGGAAGGAGCGGAATTAGCGGGCGTGTGAACTGGGAACCTACCGAATCCTGACATAAGCCAAATTCAAGGCCTAACGGGGAACCAGATACTGGTGGTGCCCGTGAGAGAACTAGGGTGAGTCCATTAAAGACAAGACGGTTACATTTTCTTCGTCAAAATGATTTAGGATCCGGCGATCCATTATGGAAAGCCGGTGAAGCGGTTTCATTCGTGGGCGATGCTAACATTAGCAACATTAGCTGCCGCTCTGCTAGCTAACGTCAAGCTAGCAGCGGTAAGTGGTACGATAACGGAAAGAAGCGTTATTTTATTCAAGCTAAAAGCATGCAACATGCCGTTTCAGTAAATTATCAGTATCATAACGGTACTGGGCTCGACGTCCTGCATGTAACATAACGTAAGTTGTCATCTGTTAGTAAAGTTCCCTGTTTGATTGTCAACCCAAGACCGATTTTCTCTTCACCGGAAGTCCATAAAAATTCCGCACTGCTCGACTCTGGTTCGCTGTGCATCACCGCCAGCTAGCCCGCTATCGAAAGCTAAATTAGCTAGCTACTTCTCACTCGGTGCATTCTCCATCACTTTGATCTTAGCTGAAGGTCAAGCCTTCTTTATTGCTGTATGCTCTCCAGAATGGTAAAAATAAGGTCTTTCTAGCAAGCTTGCATATTGCTTGTCGGAAATATATGACAAAAATATGAAAAATTTATGAACGTTAGGAAATGGGCCGAGTGAGCAGACATTTTGACTTCACCAATAGAAGGGGCGATTAAAACCCCTAAGGGCTGGTGCACGAATTTATTCGGTCACGAATCAGCAGTGTGGGGAAATATTTTACTAATCTCGTTTTGAAAATTGTGTTGTGCGGGTCCGCCGACAGTCGTCCTTACGGATTGCCTGGATTTAGTCTTCGAGGAATTTCATGCACGTCCTTCATCCCCGGTTTCCAGAAGCTTCATTTTTGAACGGGGCCAGCTCTGCTATTTGTTGTAAGCTATCAAAAATAACAATTGACCGAGAAAAACAGTGACTGAATGAATTGAGAGTCATTATTGTTTAGGATTTCTTGTTCAGTCTGATATCCAGGTACATCTGGTTGTAAAACGACATGTATTAAGACCAGCACATTCCCCATTGGGTAACTGGTGCCATCCCGCTTCACACTGATGGCTGCTAATCTGCAGTTAATCTTACTTTGGAAGAAACCTGGAAATCGTCTGTGGTGAGAGCAGTAGTAGTAGAGTCTTTAGCTGTTGTAGTAGTGAATGGAGATGTATGTATGTGTAGACACAGGCATCAAAAGGAGTCACCACAGTAGTGCAGCTGCAGGATAGACTCAGCTGGTAAAGGAGAGACAGGGGGAAAAAAGAGGATGTAAAGGACAAGTGCTTCTCTGTTTCCGTTGATCACTCCCTCACTTGTCACTGCTTTCACTTCTCTATCATCCCTTTTCCTTCCCCTGTTTCCTTCCTTGCTTTCTGTCTCTTCTCAGGAGGGGTTTGGATTCACCATGGCAAGTTGGGTTTGAGAAGCAGCCACAATGATTGGAGGACTGTTCATCTACAACCACAAGGGGGAGGTCCTCATCTCCCGTGTCTATCGAGATGACATAGGGTAAGTTTGACCAGAGCAAATGTTCTTAAATTTGGGGAAGACTCAGGTCAGTGAGAAGATCCTGATTCAGTGTGGGTGGACAGATTGGGGATGATCCAGGATAAGGGAGGATTATGGCCTTCTTCCTGGCTAAGTTCACACTTGCAGGATGTGTTATTAGTAAAAGAACAAAAACAATGTTTAACAAGGATTATATACAGAATACTATAGCTTACTTAACATATAATATATTGAGATATTGTCACAATAAATAAATGTTAGACATGTAACTCTAACCACAGTTTCTCACAGTCAGGGAAAATGATGCCATCTATAATGTGTCCATAAAGATTAGGTGCAGCTGTGTAAGGAGCTCTTCTTTCAAATTGACCTCTGTGTTGACATTAGGTCCAAGATATAGACAAGTTATTATTACCGTATAAAGCCAGGGAGATAACAGGGAGAGGAATTCCTGTCCTCTCCATTAACATCTCTGACTAACCCGTGGACAGTTTATCTACAAGCCAGTAATGAAATGGTTAAATGTTGATGCTGCCGGATCTAGCTTGAGATGAAAACCACTAAAAAAGTTTTGCAAAATGTGTCTAAAACAGCTGATGTGACTAAACATGTAAAGGCAACCATACACAAAATAAGTGTGTGTTTCTGCTCTGTAGCTTTGACGGCTGATCATTGTCAGCAATGAGACTGCAGCAGATATTGTTATGATATCAGCAGATGAAACTAACAAACGCAGTTCAGTAAAAAACCCTCCACACTGTTGTAAAATCATGTTGTTGAAATCCATTTTTTCCACTGTCCAAATATACAACTAAAAAAAGTTGTAACTTTCTATCTTTCAACTTCCTCATTTTCTTTCATTATTATAACACACTGTTGATATAATTCACTCGAAATTACACAAGGTGTCCGTACACGCTTCATTATCTGTCTTTGTAATCCTGTCACACTCGGTGATTGTACTGAGGTCAGAGTGGGATGTGTGCCAGTACTAAAACCAGTCCAGAGCTTGTAGATTTAAACACAGTGAAAGTTGGCAATGTACAGAGTGCATACGGTTAGAAATGGATTTCCTTTCTTTATTTGATTTCTCAGCATAACTGTTATGTTATTATAGAGCAACATTGTTAAGTCAGAGACCCTGAAAAAATTGCTAGCTTGTTATAATCATAGGGTTAGCGTCAGCAAAGCCAATTTAAAAGGGCAGAGAGGAGGATGCTGCTGTGTAAAGCTGGGCTGTGTGGCACCAGCGCCCTGAGCCACTTAGACGCCATTTATTGTTTGAATAGAATACACGCAGTGTCAGGCAGGGACTAGTGTGTAGGAGCATCTTTCCATTTTTGTCTCTCTCTAGCAGCAAGCAATGATTGTTGTCAGTTTTTTTTCTCTTATTTTCAATGTTTGTACCGCAATCATATTTTTGTCCTTTCTTCCTCAAAATCTACACAATGTTTACTAAAGAGTGGCATTGAAAGTAAATGAAAAACCAAACATCATGTTCCATGTTCCAAGTGTAAAGTTGTTTTCCACACATTTCCTCATTGAGGATATTGCAGCGTCAATATTTTGATGATTCTCCCTGCTGCAGGAGTGCAGGGTAAATCATATGTATTGTTGCTCATAGCCCTTTGGTGCACACAGAGCCTTTACTTACTGTAGAAATACTACCTAAAATGTTTTTTCATGTTGCCATGCTGTTACGTCGAAACACAGCAGGCTAAAGAGCAGAACAATGCTGCTAACCTTCTGAGAGTTCTGGTTGCAAAATTGGCATCATAACAAACACCATGTTACTCACCCTGTCTACATGATGCACGAAAATGTCTCTGGTGCATTTTTGTCTCCTCTCGTTTTACTTCATCCTATTTTTCCTCTCTGTATCACCATTTTCCTCCATCTATTCATCTTGGCCCCTGTAGGAATAGGTAAGAAACGTTTCAGCCTCCAAAGCATGACCCCCCCCCCCCTCCCTCTCATGACCACTGATCAGTGACTCCATGATTCCTTAAGCTGCATGCCCATCAAATCCACAGTCAGATTGATGTTCGTTTCTGTAAGCATGAGACCACTATACAACCGCAGATGAACTAAATGCAAATGCAGAATTTCAGCCACTATGTGGGTCTCTCAGTGAATATTGTCACTCACAGTCAGCTCTACAGATGCCTAAAGCATGTAGTCTGAGCATGAGATATGATGGATAATGTGCTCCTTATTATTTCTTGTTGCCCTGATTCTTCTTACACAAAGTTAAAGATGGTTTAGGTGTGGGTATTGATTTATACCCTGGGCTTTTTGTTATGTTTCTGGTTCCATTTATTGTCATGGTACTGTTCAAATATGGTGTAACAATGGTGGGTGAAATATAAGACATTTCAGAATCTTTTCTGTACATTTTAGTAATTAGTACTTTGTGACTTCAGAACGTTCCCAGGCCCTTGTCAGTAGGATTTGGGACTCCTGTCAGAACATGCTGCATCCTTTGCACTAAGCCTTGTTGTCTATAAATCCACGTTAATCATGGCTGAGCTTTGGCAACAAGCTAAAGTGTTACTTTGTTTCACTTCCATACCATGCATTGCATATAATTCAAATCACTTTTCATAAAAAGCAATCCAAATAGTGTTGCCTTGGTGTCTCTGGTAATTATCACATTTTACCCAAAGCGGCACTCTTTTCTTTTAAATGCACCAACTGAGCTCAGCTGTTTTAATAGTTTCTCATTCTTTAAAATGGTTGATTATATTCTTCAGGTCTGATAGGGTTAATTATCTTGAGCCCGGTGTAGAACTGAAAGCAAATGGGCAATTAAAAATGTCTGTCACATGATGTGACACTGTTGCATAAACACCTGAATTAGTTGGCTCGCCTCTTGACGGTAATGATTAATAATGGATGATGTTTTTTTGTCTCTCTCATCCTCACGTTCTAGACGTAATGCTGTGGATGCGTTCCGTGTGAACGTGATTCACGCCCGGCAGCAAGTTCGATCACCAGTGACCAACATCGCTCGCACCAGCTTCTTCCACGTCAAGCGATCCAACATCTGGTTGGCAGCCGTCACCAAGCAGAATGTCAACGCTGCAATGGTGTTCGAGTTCCTTTACAAAATGTGTGACGTCATGACGGCCTACTTCGGCAAGATCAGCGAGGAGAACATCAAGAACAACTTTGTGCTGATCTACGAGCTGCTGGACGGTGAGGGATGAGGATTGTCTGTGTGGAATCACCTGATAGACCAAACTACAACCCCGAGTCTTACTCTTCTTAGTCATATATCAAACTAGAGGGTACTGTACTGTAGGGAAGCTGTGCTAACATTATACTTCAGTCAGTCAACATCCCGACGTGTCCTAGTTTTTCTTCCACCTCGTCTTATCTCTTACAGCAGTTATCTGTTTGTGTTTGTTCTACAGAGATCCTGGACTTTGGCTACCCCCAGAACTCTGAGACTGGAGCACTGAAGACTTTCATCACCCAGCAGGGCATTAAGGGACAGGTCAGCAACACAGCTGTAGACTCAGGTTTAATCGTGTAATAATGATTTGAACAATATATACTCTAGTCAGATATAGTGTAGTCTGGTCCGATAAGTGACCGAACCTTTATGAAGATTGTTTTACTTACATTGCTGAAAAGATTTGAATCAGTTTGACAGTATTACATTTGAATGATAAAGATATTTCTGTATATAATAAAAAGGTCTATTTCTGGTACTGTTTATTAAATTCCAGGACAGAAAAAAAAATAAAGTATCAATGTGTTAGATCTAGTAATGAAGGCATATTACAGGATTATCTGTAAGTTGTATACTTTATTGTACATTTCAATGGAATTAAATTGTGTTCTTCTCTTTTTGTCTCACCGTGTCCCTCCACTGCTGTCTTCGGCACTCCAGCACCAGGTAAGAGCGCACTGAAACTCTTGTTTGGAAAATGACTTCTGTGCATGGCTTTGTCAGTGTTTCACCTGTCCTGTAGCTCTAATGACCCCCCTCTCATCGTCCTCTATTTGTTGTCAGCCTGTCAGCCGTTCCTTTTGTTAGTAGTGATACAATTTCTCTCTCTCTCTGTTTCCCCAGACAAAAGAGGAGCAGTCTCAGATCACCAGCCAGGTGACGGGGCAGATTGGCTGGCGTCGTGAAGGCATCAAGTATCGCCGTAATGAGCTCTTCCTGGATGTACTGGAAAGCGTCAATCTGCTCATGTCACCACAAGGTCTGTTTATATGTCTGTTTATATCAAACAGTGATGACTCTTAACATGGATGATTAGTCAAACCTTATCTTTTAGTGTGCCATTAACCTGTGAGAGTAGTTAACCATTCAAAGTTTTTTATATATATTTTTGTCACTACTACTACTTTTTGCCAGAATAACAGTTCGTTCCCGACCTTGTTTCATACAATGGTGACATACAGTCATCATGAGCAGTGGGAGCTAAAGAGAGATTATAGCTGAAGCTACAGATGAGCTAGAGAAAGTTACACATTTCTCACTAAAGCATTCCTCCAAACAGTTTTAACTTGTCTTATCATAGACTACTCATACCATGTTCAGTCCAGGTGTGTGTTTTTGGATTTCTGATAAGTGTTGTGGATGTGAACGATAAAGAATTGCGTTAGACTCCCCAAAGTGATGGACAAAATGATTATTGTTACCCCTCTCCAATCCAGGCCAGGTCCTGAGCGCCCACGTGTCCGGCCGTGTAGTCATGAAAAGCTACCTGAGTGGAATGCCCGAGTGTAAATTTGGCATGAACGACAAGATTGTCATCGACAAACAGGGCAAAGGAGGAGCATCCGACGATGCAGGGAAGAGGTGAGCAGAACGACAAGGAGTGTCTGCAGAGTTAAGAGCAAAGATAGGAACCAGCCACATTTTGAACAGTTTTACATTGAGAGTTGTCTCCTTTAAAATCCTATCTAAAAACCCCATCTCAGTTTAAGTTGTGTGAGGCCTGTCTGTTAGCCCTGCGTCTTGTGCACAATCAGTGTTGTCTTGTTTTTTGTAACAAGACAAGTTTTACAAAGTTTATTTTTAATTTTTGTTTCCTTTGGATGCATCTCTCCTTTCTTTCCCTCTCTTTCTTTTCTATGTGCTGTACCTCAGTGATTTAGGGGGAGGAAGGTACTGTACTGACAAAATGTCCCTACCCTCTGCCTCTTCAACACACACACACACACACACACACACCTATACTTCAGTCTTGTCTAAGCCCTTTAGCACATCAAGACATTTCATGCACTGTTGCACCCCACACATTTAATACAAATGAAACACGCCTTATTAACTCTTTAGTGTGCTGCCTGGTGGTTGTTCCCCTCTTTTTGGTAGAATGGTTTGTCCACACCTACTTGCTTGATTTTTAACCCTTTACCCACTCACCTCACAGAGACTGTGTTTGCTCTAAATAATAGTGACAGTCTCAGCCAGGTTCACATGTCTTGTTACTAGCAGCTGTTCCCCTTTGTGTCCTCTTAACTTGGTGTTTCTTTTTCAATTAAATGAGGGAGAGCAGTAGTTGTATCTTTTGTGATTATTTACTAGTAGAGTGCTTTTTCATGTGTTGTGTGTGTGTGTGTCTGATGTGTTTTTCTCTCCTGGCAGTGGGAAGCAGTCCATAGCCATCGACGACTGCACTTTCCACCAGTGCGTGCGCCTCAGCAAGTTCGACTCAGAGCGAAGCATCAGCTTCATCCCCCCTGATGGAGAGTACGAGCTCATGAGGTCAGTAGATTTTTAAAAGTTGTCCATAAAGTGTAAATCAAGTTGTTTTTGAGGAATAAATAAAAATACCATGATTTAATCACTGTAGGGAAATCAGTTTTTCTTTGTCTTCCCCCTTGTTGCAGATATCGCACCACTAAGGACATCATCCTGCCGTTCCGAGTTATTCCTTTAGTCAGGGAGGTGGGCCGCACTAAACTGGAGGTTAAAGTGGTCATCAAGTCCAACTTCAAACCCTCTCTGCTGGCTCAGAAGATTGAGGTCAGCCCTTAAAAACTGGTTATTCGTCTTGTGTGGTATATCACATTTATGTAACGGTTGCAGTTTGAAATTTCTGTGTCTTTGTGAAAATCTTTGTTTACCTTCACCCTTCAGGTTCGTATCCCAACACCCCTCAACACCAGTGGTGTGCAGGTGATTTGTATGAAGGGAAAAGCCAAGTACAAGGCCAGTGAGAACGCCATTGTCTGGAAGTGAGTGGTTGTGTTTTTTCTTTATGTGGTTAATGGTTAATAATGTGACCTTTTTGACTTCTCTGTTGGTTTAACCTCACACCTACCTTCTCTTTGATAATGGATTTATAAAAAGAGACAAGATTTGTCTTTTTATTACCTGTGCGTCCTTTTTACAGCTGAAAAACGTGTTTGTGTGTGTACTTATGTAGAATCAAACGCATGGCTGGGATGAAGGAGTCTCAGATCAGTGCTGAGATTGAGCTACTGCCCACCAATGATAAGAAGAAATGGGCCAGGCCTCCCATCTCCATGAACTTTGAGGTTAGTCTCTATCTTCTTTTCAGTCCCCCTCACACACAGGCCTCAGCACATATGTGTAAAGCATGTTGGTCAGTTTTTGTTTTTTTTATCAGGCTTTACTGCCTGATTACATATGAGGCATTCTGCTCGCTAACGTGTAGTTTAACAGAACTTTGCACACTGTTGGCAGCTGAACAAATGGACTCTGGATTAAATGAGAGCCAGTATGTCATGCAAATCGCAACCTGTTTACTGTTTCCTCAAGCACTTCCTGCTCCGAGTCACCACGCCCCGACACGTCCTAACTTCCCTCCTCTTGTCTCTGCAGGTTCCTTTTGCTCCATCTGGCCTCAAGGTGCGTTACTTGAAGGTGTTTGAGTCCAAACTCAACTACAGTGACCACGATGTTATCAAATGGGTGCGGTACATCGGCCGCTCCGGCATCTACGAAACCCGCTGCTAAAGTTAAACCCCGCCAGGCAGCAAACTGACCACTTCCCTCCCATTGCTACTTTTTCTTGTTTCCCTTCCTACTTTGTCTCTCTTTTTCCTCCCTGATCCTTATCGCTTCTCTCCCACCGCCCCCACCCACCCCTTCCTAACTAGGTGTTGGAGATTGAATTTACATTGTTTTAAAAAACATTAAAAAAAAAAGAAAAAAGTAATTATGGTATAATGCACAGATATATGCAACATGTGAATCATTGTATCGTATATATCTTGTAGTGATGAGTAAAACAAATGTAATCCAACTGGTGTCTGAAAGAAAAAGACAAGTGATGCAGGGGGGGTCCAGGGGGAGAGGACTGCAGGCTTGAAGGGGTGTTCTGTTGTGTTTATTCAGTGTTACTGTTCCACTATCTCTCTCCAGTTACTTTAGAAAGTCCTAGAGTTACCCCTGGTAAGATGATTTGTAGCTGTTGTGGTTTGAAATGAATCCTCATAATAGTCCCTGTATACAAACTTGTCTTTGAATGAACTGATTGATATTTGATCTATGTTTTTGGGTATGGTCATTTCAAATACTTGCCACTCAATGGGACAAGAATGTGAAATACTTATCAGCTTACAAAACCTGTTGTGGGTAGCAGGGAATGAGTGCAAGTTGTTTTTGTACGTGGAGTGTGTATTGTTCCTTTCCTTCCCCCCCACAGTTGCTTTTCTGAAGTGGATGAAGTCAAAGTTAAAACATGAGGGAACATTCCAGACAGTTTTGAGGTTTGACCGTCACCCCGATAAGCTAGTTGAGACCCAAATCCTTCAATTGTTTCTTAAGCACTAAAGATTCGTCACACTATTTCGATTCAGGCCGTGGGAGTGTTTGCAGTGAGGTGTGATGTCTCCCCCTGGTGTTTATCTTTGCCACTGTCTGCTTCTTCATGTTTGTAGCCCTGGTGACCGTTCTGTCCAATAAAATCTGACTATGTAACCAAACACACCCGTGTGTGTTTTCATTTGTTTGAAGTTATTTTAGGTTGTATAAATTCTATTGTGTCAGTTTCCTCTTCCTGTTATCTGAAGTAAGGAAGGGTGCGGGATGGGAGCAGTGGATTTTTACATAGTAATGTGAAAAGAGCTTTGATCACTCCAGCTTCCATATCGTCTTTTTAACTGAATCAAATAAAATAGGAGACAAAAAGATAAGTCAAGAAATGCTTTGGCCAACATGTTTTAATACTTTTTTCCTGTCCTGCTCTTCCTCTACGTCCAGAACATAAAACTAAAATTACCCCAAACAGTAAAATAATACAAGATTAAAATACTTGCTGTTAAAACATTTACATTTATATGCCTCTTGGTAACAGTGGCTGTTATTGGCTTGCCAATCGAGTCATTGCCACCTTGAGCCAAACTTTAGACATGCCCTTACTGAGAAGTTCACACTGATTTAAAAGGGAAACAATGAGAATCTACGCTTCCCTAAAGTAGCTTAGCACCAAAATCTAGGCTGGATTTCCTCAGAAAAATATACTGATTTAGTACTTTTATTGTGAAAAGCAGGGCTTATTAACTGTGGGAGGTCTTTGCAGGCATTTCCCAACCTTTTAAATCTGTTTTAAACCCATGAAACAGAAGCAGATTGTGAATGTTTTTGTGAAGGAAACCAAGCCTAGAAGAAATCTGTCTATATTAGAGTCAAACAGTATTGCATTTCATCTTTAGATCACCTGTGATGTTTCATTATCAGTTATACAGGAGACACAACACATGCTTTTATCACAAGAGATGCAGGACACACAGACCAAGACTGGAAAATCTCAAATATTTGCCCAAGTCACATTGCTTCAGTGCTTTAACAATGGCTCTGTTCAGAAAGGAGAAATAATCCTCGTACTTTGTGCTCATCTTAGGAAACACAATCCGTTCAGGGAAGGAGGTAGCAACATAAATGTTGAGCTAAACACATCTGGAACTGACTCTGGAAGTCCTGGGTTACATTTTTGGGACGGCCTTGTACAATTAGCCATGTAAGGGTGCTCCTTTATTCAGGCTTTATTTGGAGAGAAATATGTTTTGTGCTTTTAACACTTTATCATGAGAAGCAGGGCAATTATAGTGTTCTCTGATTTTGTTTGTTAGATGCACAAAAGCCTAATCCTTTCTTTTATTATCTGACAGGACTAATATAAAAAGTCCCTATAGGTCCAGGTCTGCATCAGGAAAAAAAAAGAAAAAGTCCATCCTCACTCATTGATTCTCTGCTCTGACTGAAAACTGGGATGGAAATCTACAAAAATAAGTATTTCTACATAAACATTTATATGTTTTGTCTTCTTTTTACACCACTGAAAGGCATCTAATTTTGAAGTCTTCCAAAGACTGATTCTCATCTGCGAAAAAGGAAAAACTTAAAAGTACATTTATTACTAGATGCAGTAGAGTCAAAGCTGAACCCAGATCGGTCAGCATGTGGAGAAACTTGACAGGAGACACTTTAAACATGCCGAATTAAGAGCTTGCACACACAAACATTGCATGCACATACAAAGACAACACAGGCAGGCAGACTAACTTGAGAAAATGCTCAGATTTAGCTGAGACTCAGTGTAATCTGTCCCTGTTAAAAAATAAAAATCAAGGTTGGTTTCATGTTGGTATGAGCAGAATATACACTGCTCGGCCACATGAGCAGTGTTTTTCACCTGGTCTGACCAAAACTAGAACTGCTGCTCCAACAAGTGGCCAAAAACCCTGCTAACCCTCCTGCTAAAGAAAAAAAAACAAACTCCTACTGTGCTCTAAAGCCAACTTAAAGGATACCAGCACAGGTGGAAGACTGTGTGGAGTGCATCTGAACATAATGCTAAGTGACAGTGAATCATTAACAAGTGACGGAAAAAAATGAACTAATGTTCAAAGAACTTGGTGACTAGTGGTGACATTTACTGACCATAACACACACAAACAAAAAGGAGGAGAGTTGGCTGAAAACAAGAGCTGTGGAGAACCCGGCTGTTGACGTGACGTTAGGTGATAAATTTCAAAGTAAAACCATGAACTGAAAACAAAAGCAGGAGCTCCATGAAAGTCTGCGCTACTCGACAGCTCTGTTAGCACTGACTGTGACCTGACAGCAGAGGTTTCAAACATGCTCTAGTTTTCGTCGTCGTCGTCATCGTCATCATCGCTGATGAGGTACCCGCGGGCCCCGCTGTGGTGAGGAGGCGGGGAGGGGGGTGGGGAGGTCTTGGAGAAGAAGGGGAGGCGGAAGGTGGGAGAGGGGGAGCGCTCCTCTCGGGTGGGGCTGCTGTTCGGGCTGTGTCTGGGGCTGATGGCCTGCAGCATACGACCTTTTCCTTCCTTCAGCATGTGCTTCTGTGAAGGGGAGGGAGACATGAGAAGTTATATCAACTCATGATCAAACCGGTCACATGGAAGCATGAAGAATGGAGAGGGCAACAGTCTGTGTGTTTATTCACAAACACACTCACTAAAATGGAATAAACATCAATGCACAGGTCTGTAACTTCAACTTTACATCATAACTAAAGTGATCATCGATTGATATCACAACTTTCAATAAGACTGCTGTCTTGAGCATCATTATCCGCATCAAGGTGTATGAACACAATCATATTTAACCACAGATATGAATACATGTCAGATATGCAGACACACAAGGTAATAAATGTCTGAATATCACTGACTTCTGTCCTTGGCATTACTTGCAGTATGCACTATATTTCCATCCATCCTTCCCAGTTGAACTGTGACTGACCAACTGACCAAACTAAAGAATGCTCACCAGAGCTCCCTCTGGGCCAAACATCTGCAGGAAGTTGCCGATGAACTCCCTGGATTTCTCCTCCCATTTCTGGATGAGGTCGATGCTCTTCTCCTCCACCTTCTGGACAAACTCCTTGCTCTTCTCCTCCACATCACGTACCTTCCTCTTCACCTTGTCCACCCGCTCCTGCAGATGGTACTTCTTCTCCTGGTAGGGTTGAAGGCGATAAAGTTTCAAATATCCCACATTGTCACCATAAAAAAGTACACACAAGAGGACCAAGAGGACTGGCTCACTGCAAGTATTCTTCCACTAAACAGTATGGCAAAGTAACTGAGTCCATATGACTCTCCACTAAAAGGCCAAAAGGTTTACAGGATCTTTCTCGTCTCCATCACAGTGCAGGTGCTGACGTCAGAGAAGGAGTCAGCAGTCAAGTGTGATTACGATCATCCCTGCTACATAACATGTCCAGTACAACAGAGTGCATCTACAAATGTCATTGCAATTAGCATGGTACAGTAAAGCTAATCTGGACTACTGGGAAACTGGGAAAACTCATATTGACCCACTCTTAAATAGTCCTTAAACCAAAGTTAAAGAGTCTTACATTGATGAAGCTGACGTTGAGTTCCTTGGCTGTGTATCCTCTCTGCAGGTTGCGTCTGACGTACACATCGTAGTCGCGCACTATGCGAGTGATGATGTCAGAGGTGGAGATGCCCTCTGTCCGCTGAGTGGGAGCGAACATACCTGAGAAACACAGAAGGGGTGGAAAAGACAAAAAAGCAGTTGATGTACAAATTCGACAACACAGGACTGATCTGGTCTCTCAGGTCGGCTGACCAACTCAGAGGGGCCCGGGTCTTTACGCTGGCAGCACCAAAACTATGGAAAGACCTGCCTTTGTACAGACAGGCCTCCTCTGCACCTGTTTTCAAATCCCTTCTTAAAACCACACGTAGAAAAAAAATGGTCTTTGAATTAATCATACTGCCACTCACCAGCTTCCTTTATGTGCTTGTACACGTCATCACTGCCCGCTGAGGAGTATGGGATGTCATCATGGGCCACGAAATCAATCTGGAGATGTCATATACATTCTTAAAGTTTGTCTCTCATCTCAGGATTCTAGTAAATGAACACATAGTGTATATAATTATTCTCTGTATCATCCACTCACGCGATGTCTTCCAAGGAACTCTGGCGTTAGTGTCCAGGGGGCGTTTCGCACCACTTCATCTACATAGCGGCAATGTCTGACAGCATCATACCGCTCGTCCTCATTCATCACTGTGAAGCCCTTGTATTTGTGAGTCAAGTCATCGCTGCACACTGCGAACGGTAAGGGACGTATAAATTATCTCTGCAGGAAGAGATTTGGGTTTTTATTTCTCATAGGCTCACACTTACCTCCAACAATGAGGTGTGTATTTGGGAAGAGGCATTTAGCCTGCATGAGAGCTCTGGCATGGCCTGAGTGGAAAACATCAAAGATGCCGTCTGCATAGACCCTCACTGGTCTGTCAACTGGATGGAGAGAGACAAGGAAAGAAATGAATAGAAGATTTATCAATCCAAAAAGTGCAGTGTCACCATATGTATAGTAAGTATTTAATCTTGCTGATAATTAGTAGAAACACAAGGAAAAAAAGAGTACATGAATTTTGTCCTAAAGATCTCATCTCACCAGAGAATGAGAAAAACAATGATTAAAACAAAGATTTAACTCACGTGGCGTTCCCTTCTTGGCCTCATCCATGCTCACTCTCTCATAGGGTTTACTATTAGCAGGCTCAAGTTCATCTGCAAAAGGTGCAGGGTGCTTCAATCCCTGAAAGACACAAACCAGCAGTGTCATCATTTATCTGAATTTTTGTGGAAATCTAGTACTTATGTTGAAATGTTTTGAAACTGTGTTGCTCACTTCTCTTTGCAGCACTGTGCAATTTGCACCAAATACAGGAAAAAGACATGCACTACCTACAGAAAGTGTGTGCAAACATGGTGCCTCATGACAGCCTGAAGGACACAGCTGACTCACCACGGTGCATCTGGGGATTTTCCCAAGTCTTTCTCCCTCCTCTGTCTCCCCATTGGACCCTTCTCTTCTTCTCTTTCTGGACAGCAGCATGCCACTAGAGCTTTGGGCCTCCATCTGTGTCAAAAACAAGGTTAATAAATAAAACTAAAACACCCCACAATACAGCAATATAATGTCCTTGGCAACACACCAGTGTGGCTTTACTCACTTGTGTTGAGCTGCACTGGTGTGTTGCCATTCTTTTTCAGATATTTCCTACATTCTGTTTAGCAAGAACACAACAATTCAAAACATACTAGTTTTATTTTTATTTAAGCAAAATTATTTCTAAAAACTTAAAAACTATAAGGTCATTGTCATGCCAGAAAAAGACCAAGGTTTTTTTCTCCAAGTAATTCAAAAAGCTTTCATGACTGGGGGCTAATAAGTTTGTCTGTGTTACATAATTACACACACTGTACAGCTGAAAGTACAGAGAGAATGTAAATATAGACAGCTGTATGCCATATGCTGAGCCAACCCTAACCCGGTAACAGCCACAAAAAAAGGTCAACTTAAAGTTAATCAACAGCACCTGTTTCAACATAAAACAATTCGATCCCAAACACAGGGAAAATGAACTCTACCCTGCATTCACTTGTGCTGTTTTTTATGAGATCAAGTTCACTTCACATATGCAAACCGCAGGCCAGCATAAGTGGGCAGCTTCAGCTGACTTTGTTACGCACTTAACAACCAGATGGAAATGATAACCTATCACAAACTTGTAAAGTTACAGGAAACTACTGAATAAAGATAAGATAAGGGGGGGAGAAAAGTTGTATGTGTAGGCATTCAACATAAGATTTCGTTTCACACAGTAGCATTTAATTAACCACACAGAAGAAAATAGACCTGGTCTTAAGTGACAAGTGTCATGGTGGAGTCTGTAACTGTGCCATGAATCCTACTTGCACTTAGGTCTTCTCATTTCAACATCACATTACATTTTCTAAATAAAGTTTCCGACACCTTCAGGATCCATCCCATACCTTTAAAGTAACACCCACCCAATCTGTAAGAGTACAGCAAAACAAACTAGCCTCAGAGTTCCTGTGTCATGGCTCTGCCCCATTCCACACATTCTTTACACCACTAAAATATGAAGCCACGGCTTATTAAGGACAGGGTTCATTATTTTAAAATGCCTAGCTGTGACACATCTTTAACTTGCCATGAAGTCATAATAACCCTTTGGCTGGACCACTTCCTCTGCTGAATCTCTTATAAAAGCGTGACTCAGTACAATAAGTGAAGGACGTGGCCGTGTAAGCTCCTGGTGGTGACAGCTACCTGATCCAATACTTGCACCAGCACGTACACCCCCCATGTCCCATTCTCTTGGCAGCGGCTGTGCACTGCCCTGCAGGGCTCACACACACTGACAGAGAAGATTTAGATGAACAGCACATGTTAGTTATCATTGCAGAAACTTGCTGCTATAATAAGAAAGCAACAAAGGGACAGTGCCAAGTCTTGTTTGACCAGATGCTTTGCAACCTAGGTTCAAGACACTGTTGCTAACTGATGTATCTATCAATTGATTTCTATAATGTACCACCAGTAGCTTACTTTCACAGGTGAGGGATCATCTCTGCTAGAACCAGACAATGTTTAAACATAGATTAATCAGTCACAGAAAATGATTTGGTTTCTCCAAAGTTTCAGCTCTGACACTTCTCGTAGTACGTAGTGGATTGGGGTATAACTTAGTGGACGCCAAAAAATGACTCTGTTGTCTCGTTTAAGGTCATGTTGAAATACAGGGATCCAATGTCCATTCTATTACTAGACCACAAAGTTTCTGTCTTGGCCCCAAATGGTCCCCACTTGGCTACAGGCTCCAACTGGATTGCACATTATACTTCCTCACTTATGCAAAATGACTGTCACTGACACACAAATTAAAGCGTTCAAAAACTTAGTTTGAGTTAGCAGAATGCGCACTAGACTACTGACAGAGGGGAAATCTGTGACCAAAACAGCTGACAGTAGTAGTACTGGTGACAGTGGTTGTGGAGCTCAGCCATTTAAATCCTGACTTACAAGAGGCTTCGCCTCTGACAAAAAGGACTAATGGTCCGGGTCGTAATGTTAGCTAATGTTAGATAGCAGCTGTGAGTTTCTGCTCACTTACCGTTCACTCTTTTGCCTGGAATGCTGCTTTGCAGGAGTGGGCGGCTTCCTACCCTTGTACTGCCAGCAGGTTAGCTAGCTTACTGCAAGAAAGCTAGCTAACACTGCTAGCTGCCGTCGAATGCTAGCTAGAAAGCTAGCTGTCAAGTTGGTTGGCTTGTTAGCCAAGTTTAGCCGTTAGCTTACTGGTTAGCTAACACCAGTAACAACCATAGGTATGAACAATCCTGCGCGTCCGACGTCCCGGTGGATGCTGTGTCGGTGGCGAAAAACTGCAACTACCAGAAGCTTAGACAAAATATCAGCAGTGACAGCTTTGTACTACAACGGTGACAGGTCAACCACACAGGAACTACAAAACTTCGACATCCTCAGAGGAACTAGCATCCGCAGTCAGACATTTCCGGTGTTTGTGTTGTGCTGCCACCTAGTGGAAGAGCCCAACTTTCAGGTTGTATGTTTTTCACACAGCAAATAGGAAATGCTACCTATAAACCATAATAAACCTAATAAACTATAATCAGCTGAGATTATGCTACATCATACTGGACACATTCCTGCTGCTAGTCATCAGTGACCCAGGTAAACTGTGAGATTAAGATCAAACGTTACTGTGAAGCAAGCCAGGATTATTTGTAGTATTATAATATAATTCAGTTCAAAGTAAGAGAGTGTTTTCCTGCTGCAGAATGCAGTGCAGTGGTAGCTTTGGAATGGGCTGAAAACAGTCCTCTGGTGCTGATGTGTCCTGCAGAGAGCTCTAAGACAAGGTGTAATTTCACTCAAAGATCAGAGGGGGGGACACGTTATGATAATTGACACCCTGAGGGCTGTGTTAAAGTTGTGCAACAAAAGCTGTTGTACATTACTGTAATGCAACAATTTCAATTTTATTAGAAGTTCTGCTTAAAATACAAAGTAAAGTTTAATTTTCAATAAGAAAGTTAATAAAGTAATTTAGTTTTAATCCTCCCTTTTTTATATATATATTTCTTAAGACTGAATTTGTATTTCTGTTGTAGAATTGTGCCGCTACATTAAAGTCAAAATTGGTTAAAAAAAAGGAAATTCTGTGTCAGAGAGAGAGATTTATTTTGTTTTGTTCAGGTTATGTATATCATTTAGGAGTAACAGGTGCCCTTACCCCTCCATTTTATGTCATTTCAAACAATTACAGTATGATGTACACCATTAGCCACCTGGCAGAGCTCCTCAGACTGTCTGTCTCCTCCATGCACTCTTTGATCACAGCCTCACCTGCTGGTTTGAGGGATAGAATTTGCCTCTGCTGCTGAAATGACAAACATGAAATAAGGTTACTGATCTGAGCTTTGTATTTGACCTTATCGGAGTGCACCACACTTCACATGTCTATTTCCCAGATGCTGTTTTTCATGTTTTCAGGATCTTAGCTTGGTCATTCTCCATCACCTTTAGAGGTATGTCCCATCTTGACCTTGGGACTTCCAGGCCATACTCGGCTCAGATGTTCCTCTACACTATGCCTGCCACTTGGTTACGCTGTTCCATGTACGCCCTGCCTGCTAGCATACACCCTGCTGTTATGTGCTGGATTGTCTCAGGGGCGTCTTTGCACAGTCTGCACCTGGGGTCCTGTCTGGTGCAGTAGACCCCAACCTCTATCGATCTTGTGCTCAGGGCCTGTTTCTCTGCTGCTACGATTAGTGCTTCTTTGCTGTCTTTCAGTCCAGCTTTTTCAAACCACTGGTAGGACTTCTCGATGTCAGATATCTGTCTGTGGTACATACAGTGGAAGGGCTTGTCCTGCCATGATGGTTCTTGCTCCTCTTCCTCTGCATCGGGCTTCTGTTGCCCGAGGTATTAACTTAGTATTCCATCGCTTTGGGCCATCTTCCTGATGTACTTGTGGATTTTTGTTGTTTCATCTTGGATGGTAGCTCTGATGCTCACCAGTCCCCGGCCTCCTCAGGATGCTGGATTTGGGATGAAGTCCTTCATGCATTGTGAAGAGCTTCCTTGTCTTCACATCAGTGGCTTCTATGGCCTCTTTTGGCCAGTTTATTATGCCAGCATGGTATCTGATACCAGCAGGGTGTAGGTGTTGATGGCCTGGACCTTGTTCTTCCCAGTTCCTTTTCAGAGAGTACTTCACTTAGTCTTGGCAACTGGCTGCAGAGGTTCCAGGTGTCCATATTGCACATGATCTTCTCTCTCAGGTCAGCTGCTTTTGTGTTGATCTTACTATTATGGCTTGGTACCCGATCTTGGTGAGGATGATGCTGTTTCCCCCCTGACCTTGTGTCTGGCTCCCCCTTACCGTAGCATTTGTGTTGTATTTCATCAATCTCTAGTTGTGATAGCAATGGATGTTGGAACACTGAGCCACTAGATGTTTTGGCTGTAGTGTAGATGGTGGGTTTCAATGTTTCCATAGGTCCCACATCCGGTTCATGTAACCCCTAATGCTGGGGTTACTCATGTAGTAGCATTCCAACAGTCCTCCATTAACAGGGCCAGTGGCCTCCTCTTGCTTCTCCTTGCTTCAGTGTGCTGCTCTACTATACATTATTGCAAATGTGAGGTAGCCAGGGCAAGTCACTGACAGTCCATAGGCTCACTACAAAAGCAAGACATCTGTCTGTGACAGATACTATTGTCATTCGGGATTACCTGGCAGGTGTATTTGTCTTGTTGCTGGAACCTGTCTGAGCTGTTGTGCATTGAGGCAGTTTGAAACCCTGTCAAAGAACACATTTCCATTCTCAATATGACTTCCCTGTAGAATCAACAAGTCTGCAGTTCTCTTTACAGTTCCTTCAATGCCATTAGGGGCACCCTTGTCATGGGCTGTTGGAAAGTAATTCCATGTAATCCTACTGAAGTTGAAAGTGGGTGGGTGGCTTCAGAAACGAGTAAGAAGTTTTTCTTGTTTTTGTACTGCTTACTTGGCCAACTTAACCAGAAGTGTACAGTGGTTACTGGTGGATATTTGGTCTTTATGTATGTGAGGACAGGATCTATGAGTCCAGATTGCTGCCGCATCTTGTCTTTTGGACAGCAAAATGCTGCCTTTTCACCCTTGGTATGATACATCCCAGTATGTAAATTCAACTGAGACAAGTTCTGGCCAAAACGGCAGGCCTGAACCTCAGATGCATATTTACACTTCCAGGATTCTGAGAAATTAACAACCACGATGCCTGTGTTCTCGTTGCAGGTTTTGAGGACATCTCTGTATGTATTTACTTGATTGCGAACCAGGCAGACATGTGTTGTTCTGGTCCTGAACTCTCTCCCACTGCTCCCACCCAATTCCACCCAGTTCTGGAGCCACAGCTGTGTGTTTGGTTTTGCAGCGTAAACAGGTGCAAAGAAGACAAACCTCACTAGCTGGAGAGCACCAAACTCTGTCGGATGCCTTTGGAAGTATAACATTCATTGGTCGTAGTGCACAGAAGGAAGAATAACTGAGTTTCAGAGTTTGGTTCGTGTTAAGGAACTCAGCGTGGAGATTTAGCATGGAGTCAATCAGAACCATTCGCTGGCACTTGATTTGGTTTATGGTGATGGTGTCAGTTTTATCAGTGGTTACTGCAGGATGAGCTCTCAAAGAAAGAGAGATATGTTATCTTTTCTGGTTTCTTTGTTAGACTCATTGACTTGTAGCTGACTCCAAACTTGCACACACCATGGAGAAGCCGATACGTCTTTAGAACCTTGCCAAACAGCGCCAGTTGCCAATGATGATTTGTCATTTGTATGTCATTTGTGACACAGTTTCTTGGTCCTTTCTAAGCTCCTTGCAGAGAACATTGTGAAAAACAAGTGTTCTTTAGATATTTGGGTTCCTAAGATAGCTTCCCGATAACATCTTCTCTGTCTCTGTTCGTGGAGAATCTACTGGTGTTTTACCTCTATTTTGTTTGTCATTTGATTTTGGAGTTACTTTCTTATCCCGCCATCTCTGCTTCCTAAGCCTGTTTCTTTAAAGCTTGTATTTCCCTTGAGTGTCTCTTTCTAGCTCTTCTCTGTATATCATTTGCAAGAGCTCGTCTACTAGTGGATGGCTCTTCTCCTAGAAGCCATAAAAATGCTAATTGATGATTAGAAAACTCCTGTGAAATTATGTTAGCATTTATATATATATATATATATATATATATATATATATGTGGAGGTATTCAAACAACATTTCCCAGGATGTGAAACAGTGCTTAGACTGGCTAGCCCATAATTCCTGCATATTTCTTGGGGACTTAAACAGTAGTTCACTCGGCTCCCCCTCTATCTTTTGCCCAAAGTTGAAAGGACTTATCCAGCTGTTTTGAGGCAGAGGGTTAATTTTTACCTGCCAGGCATGTTTTGTCAGGAATTAGTCTACAGTAGCAGAGAGAGCATGTCACCAATCTTTACTATTTGCAGGAGCAAAAACAATGTTGGGCAACTAATCCTATAAGAAAACATAAGTATCTTATTCTTTATTTCAATCTATAAACATGCACTCTATCTTGACTGCTTCATCAAGTCCATGAACTGTCAGCCATGAATCTGGCCCTCCTTTGCACCCACTGGGTGACCTGCTGTTGCAGGACTGTTTCTTGTGACTTTATGAGTTCACAGTTTGTTTGAAGTTGGTCTTTTTTACTGCTGATTTATGCTTGATGTACTAATGAGCTCTTCCGTATCTCAGGAGAACATGCATGAGGGGTGGAGCTGCTCCTGCATGCAGTGCACTGGCCAATGGAAAGACCCCAGTATACACAGCAGTACTTATGAACAGTTTTGTTCAGCAGCAGATTAGAGCAGCACTGCGGAGATGCCACAGCAGGTGAGCAAGTTCACGTTTCCCTCTTCTTTTTCAAGCTTTGCTTTGTTAACTTTAATATACTTCATATAGCAAATAAAGAGATAAATGATGTTCTCTGTTTAAAATGTGAAAATGTACAAGGTAGGTTAAAGGGTGGTGATTAAAGGGTTAAAAAAGGAAACTGAAAATAGCAGCAGGTCCTGTGAAATGTTCTATTTACATACTTTCTTCTGTTTTGTGAATAATAGCAGTAATGCATATATGTTTGTTTTACATGCAGATGTTGAGGATGCTTTTCCAGGTGTCCCTGTCGAGGGCACTCTGCTGCCTGCTGTTCATGCCAGGTTTGAGTAAAATGATTTAAACTGTCTTTAAATAAAGAGAAACACTGGGAAACACTGTACTTATCGGTTTTAACACATTTACGCTTTGTAACATGTATTTTTTGTTCACTGTATGTCTAATTTATCTTCTAGGTTTGCTTGAAGCAGCATCTCTGGTGGAAGTAAAGAATCCTGGAGGTATTTAATTCACCTTCTTTCAGGATCCATGTTCATTTGTTGACCAGTAAGAAAAATGATTATAAATGTATTATATTTATGTATCAAATCCATATTTAAGTTTTTTTTTAAGTTATTTAAGCTTGCGCCTTAACAGAAGAAAATGTATTTTATGTATGTCCTAAAAAATGTCAATTACAAGTGCTTCTGTATTTTACTTTTTATGTATGTATTATGTATGTGATTTATATTTGTACATGCATATCTTAATGATCAGTTTTGAATCTAAATGAAAGTTACTATTTCATCCTTAACTGTTCTGCTACCACACTCTTTTACAGGAAGTTCATTTAGCATCGACTCTGCTCAGGCACACGATTTCCTGACTAATTCTCGTCCCAAGAGGAACATCGAGCCAAAATGGTACAGAGGAAACCCTGATTTTCAGTCCTACTACCGCTTCTACAACAGCATTGGGCACACTGAAGGAGTAAGTTGAGGTTAAGGAGAAATATTTTAGGTTCATCTTAAATGTTTTAATTCAGTTCTAAATGTGTCTCTGGTTTTCTCTGTCAGCTCTATGAGATCGACAGGATCAGGATGCTGTATCAGCAGATGCGTTACTTGGAAGTGACCTATGGCCCAGATGCCTCCAGCTATCAAAATGTCATGGGTGTACTGACTACCACTGCAGCACCAACTGCCACCACCAAGCCTCCTCCACCTCCGACCACCCCTGCTCCCACTCCAGACCCTCTGCAGAACGCTCAGAAGGTCTATCTGTGTAACCCCAAAGACCCTCTGTGCAAACCTCAGATCGTCTACCTGCCAACAGGGGCTGTTCCAGTGCTGTGTGACCCGAGAGTAAACCCTGCCTGCAGGCCCAAAACAGAGGAAGAGATAAAAGCTGCAGCTCCTCCCCAAGCACCCCCAGCTCCTCCTGCTCCCAAAAAGTCTTACCTACCTCCTCCTCCTCCTCCTCCTGCTCCCAAAAATATGGAGTATGACTGTGACCCATACTGGGATCCTGACTGCCTTATTGACCACCCACCTCGCCCAATCCAGGACACGGTTGCACCAGAGGGACCTGCTGAAGAGGAAGTGGTGAAAGAGGAAGTAGCAAAAGTTGAAGAGAGTCCTGTTGCCACACCAGCTGCCCCTCAGAAAGACCTGTATGACCCGTATGATTTCAAACATGACCTTTTTGACCCCCTCAGTTATATTGACCCAGCTCCTGAACCACAGTAAGTGCCAACGAGAAGATAGCTCTCTGCACCGCAAAATTCAACAAAAGTAGACACTCAGTAAATACAAATCATGCCACACATCACACAAGAGGACCAAAAATATGCTTTTCATCCTCATACATTTCTCAAATGACAAACTGTGTTTCTTTTACGTCATCATGAGTATTGTACAATAACGTTTTGTATAAAATAACCACAATAAAAAATATAAAATATTAGCTGACAATGGGGATAAATGCACCATTTTATGTTTTATTGCACAGAGAAAACAAACAATACAGTGAGATATTTGATTAATTGAATTGACTAATATTACTTATTGTGGCTAATATTGTCTTATTCAACATGGTGAGCTAAAATGCTAATAATAATATTACAATATGTTATTATGATTGTATGCATACAATGTATAATTGTATATGTACATAACTGAACAATATACACAATAATTTGAATATGTAGTAGTTATTTTGTATTTGTATCATCATTATTAAACCTGTCTGCTGCAGTGCTGAAAGTATCTGCAGATCCGCCGAAAGGGGGCGTCAGTGCTCTGCTTTAATGGATTTGTTTTAAACCACCGAAGAAGAGTGAAGCGGACTAGCGGAGCGAACTGCTGTCTCTTCCAGCATCATCAGTCTCCCCCCTCCATCATCTCTCCTCAGAATTATTCTCCACGAAACTGGATTCTTTTGTCAGCTGTCTCGTAAAATTGAACTTCTGACATCAGGTATTTCATCATACCTTTCAAACTGTGGTGTTTTTACACTTGTTGCTGGGGACAGAGAACAGGAAAAGCTCGGGCGTTGGTTGGCGATGTTACCGTTATTGCAACAGAAGGCCCGCCGGGTGCCATGGAGATTAGCAAGCTAACACAGCTAGCTGTACGTGCGGACAGTATCGCCGCTAATTAGATTATATACATGGTAGATAAACTCCGGGCTACATATGAAACCTTAATACGCCAAAGTGTACGCCAAGGTGGCGATTTATAATAAAGAAACAAGTCGAAAATGTGTGTAGTTTGTCTTGTTAAGTGCTGTTGTTATTGGGTGGAGTGGTGTTGAGCATCTCGGGTATGGACACTCACAACACAAATATCTACAGGGCTAGCGACATCATTCTTTAATTCACTGCTCCCTCTGCGTATTAACGCGTGATTAAGAAGATTATGATTACAGCCGTGATATGTCAGATAATGGATATTTTGTTTGTGTACTTATGTAATTATTGATAAACCATGTTAGCCATTGAGGTTTAGTTGTGAGAAGAAAACAGAAAAAAGAGGACATTGTTATCAGCAGCTGGTTGGTGTTCACATGGGTTCCAGTGTGACAGGCCCACGGCTGAAAAGCTATTTTTACATGCTTAAAAGTAATCATTTTTTGTTCTTGAAATGTAATTGCTTCTTTAACATTAAAATATTTAGAGAAATGCCAGGAATCTGAATTTTACTGTTTCTTCTTTATAAGGATTTCATAGCAGTTTTCAGACAACTTAGAATTCTGTGGTAAATTCTACTCAAAATAAGGTCAATATTGTAGTTTAACTATTAGAATATCTTGATTTGAAGTCCTATTTTGGAATTGGTCATGTTTGTGCATCTCAGTCTACAGATAACATAATAGTACTGTCATATTTTAATGAAAATATCAAAGCATCCTTTTCCGTAGTTCCTTTCTTACTGTAAAAAGGGTGACAGTCTTAGTCAGTCACTGCTCGAGCAAATTAGGCGTGACAAAGCAAAGAAAATGGAAATACAAACAAGGGAGGATGCTGTGAAGGTTTCAGGTCTCTTCTCCCTCTTGCAGTATGTCTGACAAGAGTGAGCTGAAGGCTGAGCTGGAGAGGAAGAAACAACGGATCGCCCAGATTCGAGAGGAGAAAAAGAGAAAAGAAGAGGAAAAGAAAAAGAAGGATGTACGAAACTTTGCATTTTCACAGCAATTTTTGTTCACACTCAGAGGTACTTAAGCTTTACATGCTTGGTTCTCTGTAGGGAGACTCAAAACGAGGAGCAGAAGCAGGAAGTGGGTCAGTTGGCCATGAAGACTCTGATCTGGAGAGGAAGAGGAGGGAGGCAGAAGCTCTGCTGCAGAGTGTTGGCATCACCCCTGACATACCCCATGGTAAACATGCAATGCTGTATCTGCTACTTTTATCTTGCACCGTGTTTGCAGCATTTATAAATGTGTCTGTAACTTTCTGGTCTAGCTTTGTTTCACTCTCATTGCTCCCTCCCTACAACACAGTATCTAAACATTTTACATGTTTTATGCATGACACCTAATTCCTGCCTGCCATTTATTTTCATTCTCTCTTCTCTCCCCCTTTGTCTGTCTTTTTGTGTTTTGTCCTCCTTACTGCATGCATTCACCCACTCATTCTCACACTTCTTACATATGTCCTTCCCTTTGCTCACTCACTGTCTCACTGTCCCCCTTTACTCACTCACATCTCACATACCAACAAACACACTCGTTCACAGTTCAGCCCCTGCGGGTAGTAACAGAGGATACGTGTCTGTTTCACTACCTAGTCCCTGCCCCCATGTCTCCCTCCAACAAATCAGTGGGCAGCGATGCAGGAAGTCAAGATTCTGGAGACGGAAACGCAGGACCAAGGTCTGTGTGTGTGACAAATAAGAGGCCGGGATAAGATTAAATGTGATTTAGTCATGTACCTGCATGCTTAGTGTGTTTGTATTAACATGATAATTGTACTTGGATGAATTCTGACCTGTGTACGCTTAGTCTTTGCACTGGCAAGCTGATGTCTCTTTATTAACACACACTCCGTTTGTTTCTGTTTCTCCCATCTATTATGTCTCAAATGGCTCACCCTTTTGCTTGTCTTCTGTGTATGGTTTCATCCTCTTGTTTTCCTCTCTCTTTTCTCTGTCCTGTCTTTCTCTTACTAACACCGTCTGGTGGTTTGGCTGTTTTAAGGACATTGCATTGGGATCCTGACCCCTCTACTCTGCAACTGCACTCCGACTCTGAGCTGATGGGGTACTGCTCCTCTCCTCTCTCCTTTTGCTTGTCTTCCGATGTTTGTTTTTTAAGTGGTTTCATCTTAGATTTGTCCAAATGTGTTGAGAATATGACTGTACATCTTTATTTATGTCTGCACACATATTACAGCTATGTTTCATTTTGCAAACCTGCGTATGCCTTTTCTTACTTCCACATTGTGTGTGTAGACGTGGAGCAGTGAGGCTAGGCATGTCCAAAGTGACCCAGGTGGACTTTATCCCCAAGGAAATGGTGTCCTACTCCAAAGAAACACAGACGCCTACAGAAGCACTGACACACACTGGTCAAAAAGCTGGTGAACAGACACACATCTTTGCAGATTTTATTTACAGTGGTGGAGTCAAAATTCAGTGAAACAAACTAAATCTGTGTGTGTGTGTGTGTTTTCCAGATGAGGAAGAAGATGAGGAGATAACAGCTCCTCCACCAGCAGAGGACAGCCAGGAGGAGAGAGATGAGCAGAGTGAACAGCAGGAGGAAGGTAATGACAGAAGGTTGTTGTAATCTTGTGTCATCATGATTTCTAAAACCATAGACTGGAGATATTTAAAATATTTTCTTTTTTTATTACTGAATGTGTCTGCATAGACGCCCATAAGGAGCTGACAGAGGAAGAGAAGCTGCAGGTCCTGCACTCCGATGAGTTCCTCACATTTTTTGAGCGTGGCAGCAGAATTGTGGAGAGAGCTCTGTCTGAGCAGGTGGATGTCTGCTTTGACTACAGCGGGAGAGATCTGGAGGACAAGGAGGGGTGAGCAATATGACAAAAACCCGAGTAGTAGTAGAAATACTGTGATGAACCAAGACAAAGAGAGGTAATGCACATTGTTCTGCCCTTTCCAGTGACTTGCAGGCCGGTGCAAAGCTGGTCCTTAACAGACAGTTTGCTGATGAACGCTGGACTAAAAACAGAGTGGTCACTTGTCTCGACTGGTCTCCTCAGGTAAAATGGGTTCACATGTGTTCAAAACAACCTGAATCTGGAAAACCTCCTTATGCACAGTACATGTAGGCATTGTTATTGCAACCATTATTAGCTGCCTCTAGTCTGCAGCAAGTAATAGCTGCTCTGTTCCTCTCAGTATCCAGAGCTGCTGGTGGCCTCATATAACAACAATGAAGATGCTCCACATGAGCCTGATGGTGTAGCGCTGGTCTGGAACATGAAGTACAAGAAGGCTACGCCCGAGTACATCTTCCACTGCCAGGTAAGGCAAGCCTCTCTATTCAAGGCATGTTTGTGGATGTTTCTATGTTAGAGAAGTGAATGTTTAATGTTTATTACTGTTCTCCAGTCAGAGGTTATGTCGGCTGGGTTTGCTAAGTTTCATCCCAACCTGGTGGTTGGTGGGACATACTCCGGACAGATAGTCTTATGGGACAACAGGAGTAACAAGCGCACCCCCATTCAGAGGACTCCTCTGTCTGCAGCTGCACACACAGTAATACACCTTCTGCTTTGGTTTGTCACAGTATTTTTATGTCTGGCTGACCTACTCACTGTGCTCTGTTGTGATCAGCACCCCGTCTACTGCGTGAACGTGGTAGGAACCCAAAACGCTCACAACCTGATCAGCATTTCCACTGACGGCAAGATGTGCTCCTGGAGCCTTGACATGCTCTCCCAGCCACAGGTACGTTAACGCTTGTACATAAAGTCACAAACAAGCTTTTGTAAAAATCAGTTGGTGTGTGGGTCTGAGGCTGTGTTTAACCTTCCCCTGCAGGACAGTCTGGAGCTGGTGTTCAAACAGAGCAAGTCAGTGGCTGTCACCTCCATGGCGTTTCCTCTGGGTGATGTGAATAACTTTGTGGTGGGCAGCGAGGACGGCTCTGTCTACACCGCGTGTCGCCACGGCAGGTGAGTCCTCTCAGACAGATGTCATTGGATTTACATTAAGAATGGAGGTCAACATAGTTGTTTTGTGTGTGTTACAGTAAGGCAGGTATCACTGAGGTATTTGAAGGTCATCATGGTCCAGTGACTGGCCTGAGCTGTCACAGTGCTGGGGGTCCTGTGGATTTCTCTCACCTCTTCATCTCCTCCTCTTTTGACTGGACGGTCAAACTTTGGAGTACTAAAGTGAGACATACACACACTGTGCTGGTCCCCCTACTCAGATGCACCATTTACTTATTCTGTTTCTTTTCCCACATTTCCTGCTGCAGAGTACCCGTCCATTGTACTCATTTGAGGACAGTTGTGACTATGTCTATGATGCCATGTGGTCTCCGACACACCCTGCTTTATTTGCTTGTGTGGACCTTGCTGGACGTCTCGATCTTTGGAACCTTAATAATGACACTGAAGTAAGTAAACCGAACAAAGCACAGCAACTTTTCAGGTTCGTTTTTTTATTGAATTGTTCAAAAAATGTGAACCTAAACTGCAAGTTTGATTTTTATTGTTACCACATTTTAAACAGAAATTCCTGGTTTCACACACACCTGACTATGCATGCATCTGCATCTTTGTAAGCTCATGCGTGTGTTTTAGGTTCCCACAGCAAGTGTGTGTGTGGATGGGGCTCCGGCGCTCAACCGTGTGAGATGGTCTCACACTGGAAAGGAGATTGCCACTGGGGATTCAGATGGACAAGTGCGAGTCTATGATGTAGGAGAGGTGAGATGCCACTTTGTCTTACTATTAACTTTTGTTTTAGTTATTACACGTGTTTTCTTTTTAACTACTTTGTTATTGTTGTTTCTCTTGCAGCAAATCTGCGTTCCCAAGGCAGATGAATGGACACGCTTCGTCAGGACTCTGGCTGAGATCAATGAGAACCGAGATGAAGCTGAGGAACTGGCTAACGTTTGATGCTACAAACACCCACTCGTCCATTCCTCCACTACACTACATACCTATAGCACATGACATGACACCACCAGAGGAGCAGCCCTCTTCTCTTTCTGGCTTCCAGCTTTTCCACCTACAGATTGGCCTGAGGAGATGTGCAGAGCTAGAATGGACAGACGCGACAGCTGTAGACAAGTTTTAGAACGCGTTTTAGAGCTCATTTGTAGGAACAATGAATATCATGTGTAGCAGTAGAAGTACAGAAGTCAACAGGCTAAAAAGGGACACCGGATGTGATTTTTTTTCAGATGTAGGCTGTCCACTCTGCAGTTTTAGCTTTGATAACATCCTCAGGGCTCCAGACACTGCTCCTCTCCTGAGGCCTCTACCAACTCAATCCTTTTTTTAAAATATGCAAACCTTTGTACTTGCACCTTTTTATTACCATTTGAGTGTTTTTACATGTTTTAATATTTCCCGGACACGCTTGTGCACGGCCAGCTTGCAGCAAAATGAAACGCTAACACCTCGCTGTCAGGTCCTCTTTTTGCTCAGCAGCACTTGAATCGGAGAACTCGGATGTGCTCACACACTGACACTCTGGCCTGTGCAGAAGTGTGTCATATTATTTCTAACCACTACAATATTTAATATTTATTATGGTGGTTGCACTTATTTAAATATTTTGTGTATGATTTAAAAAAAATGCTGCTTCGTACTGAAAGCTGTTAAATTAGCACTAAAAGCGTTGTATCGTTGCTTTGCTTTGCTTGAATTGACACTAGAACAGCTTGTGATTTTTTGTTTCTCTACCAAAGGTTATTGTTTCACACTCTGTACCTGTGTAGTGAGTAGTAGAAACAGTTCCTTGACTCCTCCTCTTCAGAGGATCTGAATAAACTAAACAGACTTTTAAATGAAGGTGTAAAACAGGTTGGAAACTCATTTTTGAGCACAGAATCTGAATCTGAATAGATTGTCACAATTTTCCTTTTCCATCCAATTTTGCATTCCTTCCATTACATACACACAGCCTCACCAAGCTAGAAAATTATTTCAATGTTTAAAAATTAGCTAAACATGTACTGTAGCAACAACATTTTGATGTAACAAACAGTATTCTGCTTAGATTAACCATACTGTATTCATTGATACTGTTCCTGATACAGTTAATGGTTGCACTTTCTCATTGGAATAAAAGAGATAATAACAAAATTAAAACCATATGGATGATTTATTTCTTTTAAAATACAATGAATGGAGATACATTTAATTTAATAATACCTAATTCTCTGCTCTTGATTCTTGTTTCATCAAGAAAATACTTGAAAATTGAAAATTTCTATACATCAGTAAGAGTGATTCTCAGAGATCAAGACCAACGGCCCCACACTGCCATAACATTTCAGTTACTGTGACTGAATATTATGGAGCTTTGTCGTGTAACATTTCCTCAGTACTGTGTACACTATGTACAGTATGTAGTCCTGTGTGTAAGGAGTGACTAACAGTAAAGCCCCACACACCGTGCTGATCAACCTATCATTTTCTATGCCCGCTGTCCAATAAGAGAAGTCCAACTCAAACTGAGTGTCAGACAGAAAACAGAATAAAAATCATATCAGCTACTCATGAGAGAGATAGGAGTGCCCAAGGCTCATTTTCGTACAAATGCTGGAGAAAAGAACACAAAAGATGGAGGTGCCAGGAGCATACAGCCACTGAAGACTCAACACAGTCTTTGCTCTGGTGCCGCTCTGTCATACACAGCTGCAGCCAGCGCTCCACCTCTACAATGACCACTGGAGCAAACCCTTAGCCTGGAGAGAGTAACGGGCTGGTGTTGTCTGTTCCTATGTTTATGGCCCCTGCTTGTGGAGTGTATGTTAACTGTGTGCTTCGTTAGTGTGTCTGTCTAAGTGTCTGGCTCCTGGTCGTGGAGGAGATGGATGACAAACTGATATGAAGATATAGGCCCTCTATGGCACCTGAGCTGGCTTGGCAGTGACTGGCTCTGAGTGATGGATGGAAACCACACCGGAGGACTTGAATTTGGGAAGGTGGAGGCCAAATTTGTTCTCTACTCCGGCAAAGGTAGCAGCAGCCAGACGGTAGCCTCCGACATGATCTGCGTTGATGGGAGGAAGCTCTGAGATGCGAGACTTGGGTGTGGGATCAGATCCTGATGGACGACTGCGGAGAAGAGAGGATGAGTTATCAGTGCACAAATATATTATCTTCACTGAAAATATGTCAAAAAAACGCATGTTTAGTATTTAATGTTTCTGTGATGTTAACACAGTTATTTCAAATAAGACAGTGTAAGTACACTATCAATACATAACATCAGTATGTCTGGTTCCAGGTTTAAACTCGAAGATAAATGTTCAGTATTACAGTGTTAAACTACCGCCGCAGTTCTGCTGCTACGGGCGGACTGGGCTACATAATGGTGAGCTAAACGACAGGTGGGAAACAGCAGGTAGACTCAAGAATCTCCCTCACTCTCTCAAGTATCATGTTTGAGTTGAAGTGAATGTTTGTGCCAAATCTTAAGGCAACTCTAATCACCATAACAAAACAGACATAGAAAATATGATGAACTTACTGTCCTCCGAAGTCAACATAGAACCACCGCTGCAAAAGTTCATAAGTTACCAGAGTCACACCAAACTGAGGAGATGACCGACACATACGAGCTGGAGGAAAGTGAAGAACAGTTCATTGTGATTTGAAGTAAAAACTTCACAACATTGTGCCTATTGGCCAGGCAGCACAAACACACGCACCTCCAGCTCCCTTCCACAAAGCCTTGAATCCTTCCTCTTTCATGATTTTCCGGAAGCAGTCAATGACTCCTGAGTAGGTCGTCTGTCCTGCCCTCGCTGCAACCTGCAGACGTGTTTTGATGACATCAGCAGGTGTCACAAGGGAGGCTGCAGGGATACCTGGAGAACAGTTTGAAGAAGTGTGATGAGATTTCTTACAAATGTGTGCAAAGTGCTGTGTCTGTGTACATCTAATGAGGCTACCTGCAATTGCTCCAGCAGTGAGAAGCTGCATAGGGCCCACTCTGCCTTGCTCATCAGCAAATTGTGACTTGATGTGGGCATACGCAGGGAAATAGATGGCTGAGAAGGGGATGTCTCTTAGGAAACAAGCTTTAGCACCCTAAAAAGACAAATTCAGAGTAAATGGAAAAAATAAAGAGTTCCTTAGCCTTAACTTGGTCGCCTCTGGTAAAGGCTGTATATCATTATATTACCTTGTAGAGACCGAAGAAGCCCAGGTCACGGACCACACTGACTGCGCTGACTCGAGGTCCAGTGGTGATCTCACCGGCTACCTGCAGGCGAATCTTCACGATTTCCAGAGGGTTGGTGAAGATCACCTGAGAGCCTCCAGCCTGGATTAATGGCAGTAAGGGTTGATTACATGCTTATTTAGAAAGAAAATAAACTCTGCTCCTGCATTGTTCATGTGTGTAGCTCAGGGATGGAAGTCAACTCTTGCTCATGAAAAGTATAAAAAATATTAAATCCTGATCAATCATTTACTTTGCCATTTCCTCGGACGGTAAGGAGTGCTGGGCCAAAGTGTGTAAGGATGAACAACGCTATCAAAAACAAAAACAGAAAAAACACATGTTGCATTGGAGATGGAGGATTTCGCTCTGGATGCAATTAGGCATCGATTCCACTGTTAGTAATGTCATTTTAAACTCTCCAGCATGCATGTGTTACAGAGGCACACTAACGGTGTTAACGTCTACGTGTTTACTGATGCACTCACAAATAGATATTACAAGTTAATAGAAATACAAGTGTTTGGGACGTAATACTTACACAACCACCAGCCAAAATCTCAGCAACTAAAGGAATTGTGTTGTCTTTATCAGTGAACTTATCTCTGACAAAGTCATTCACCTGTGGGACACAAACAGGGTAAAATCGCTCAGTGACAACTGTGAATTTATCAAGTTGTGTGTGACATTTGAGGAGCTGCCTTAAACTCAATCTTTCATACAATCATTTATTTTATTAAACTTCAAGATTTACTGTATTTCACTCAGATCCTTTTGTTTTAATCAATCTAGTTGCACACAATATGTAAGTTGAAATGCAGAGTGAATGAATGGCAGAGGATAACACATTATAGATTAAAGAAGGGGGACTCACTGTGAGTTTGATAGCCTTCTCAGGTGCCACACCTATGAGCTGAGGAACCAGACCTGTGGGGCATCATGGGAGAATTGAGCAATACAGCAAATCCAAAATAAAGGAGACTGATAAAGGATAAAATGTTCTAAATGTTAAGTGTAGGAAAGTGGAAAAAAACCCTAAAAAAACATAATCACTGCTGTTGTGAGAACAGACAGTAAAAAGAGTAATACACAGTCCATCTGTGCAGCCTACCTCTGTAGAAGCCAAAGAAGCCCTCGTAACGTAGCACCTTCTTAGCGCAGTCAAAGCTGTTCTTGTACATCAGCTCTCCAACAAAGGATCCTGTGGACCTCTGGTTTTGCATACGGGTCTTCACCAAGTCAATGGGGTACACTGCTGTCGCCCCCGTGGCTATGCAAAAACAGACAACCTCAGACTCAGTCCATCAAATGAGAGATCAGTTGGCATGTCTGTCAGACAGAAATCTATCTTGAATCTCACCTCCTGCAATAGAACCCAAGGTGAACCTGTAAGCTGACTCTGCAACTTGAAGCCACACCGGTCTGGTCCCATCCCCATGGGCCTGATGGATGGACACATTTGCAACTTTACAAAGACGATAATAAAGATGCCGTGATGTGTTCAGCATACAGGACAAAATCCTGCATTAATGATGTCATACAAGCACGAGTAGCTCAGATGATTCAGGATAGTAGAAAATTGGCAGTCGCAACACTTTAGCAATAAAAAAAGCTGTGAACCCAGCCTGCCCTTACTTGTTTTTGAGTTTCAGCCAGGTGGTAGGGCAGAGATCCTTCCTCTAACGGAGCTATTCTTTCAATGTCAGCAAGGTTCAGGCGCCTGGAAGATTTCCTTGTTATTAACATTTGACATACAGATCCTAACATTTTCTATGAACACCACTAAAGTGTGCGTGATCACACTGAGTTTAAGGAGTATGCTAGCAGTGTAGTGTGTTTACCCAGAGGGAGAGTGGAGGCCTGATAACTGGTACAGGATGTCAATTTCCATGGGAGTGATTTGACCAAATTTGTTTGCAGCATGGACGAACTCCTCTGCAGAGGAAGAGATTAGAGAGAAATGTCTTATAAAAATGTAATACTTGTGACACCATTGCAACATCTAAGCTGAGATGTAGAACTAAAGCATTACAGTAATCTAACAATCTATGAACCTTTGGTCACAAGTGTGTCCTTCCGTGTGCCAGCCAGTGTGCTGTAGATCTTGCGGATAAGCTCCATGTTGTTCAGGAGGGAGTTGAAGGCATTGAAGTAAGAGAAACTGACCATGTGAGAGGTGCTGCCACCTGCAGCCTGGCAGAAGAAAGTACACATCAGGTACTTGATCTTTTAAATAAACAATCAGGTAAATCAAGACTTGAAACACCCCATTAAACAACCATCACTGAGAGAACATTCAAGAGCCTGAGAGAAGCTTAAACGGTTATCAAAATAATAGATGGTATTGTCCTTTAAGACTAATAAACTCAGATGGGAAGCTGAAGAGAATTTAACTCTGCTTCAGAGTGGATTACACTTGCCCGCAATCACACCTACTTATAATTTAATTTGCATCGCAAAGGTGGGATAGAGCATGTGAAGAAGTGAAGATGGTACTTGTGCACTGTCTGAGACACTCACCGAGACGAGGTTCTCTTCCACAAAGGGTGTGAGCATGTGGTGTCTGATGGTGGCCATAATGTCACTGAAGTCCATGGCAGAGATGACACCATTCTTCCCTTTGTCCTTTTGGGCAAATGCCTGCCGTGCATGCTCCAACTGCAGCTCCTAAAAGAAAACATGACACCACAAGACTGAGTTTAAATATAGCCAAGATAAAAACAACAGAGTGTAAGAAACAGAGTAAAAGAGGCAATGTAAAAAAACAAGATAGCAATCAACAAAAAGAAAGTGATCAGTACCTGCAGGAATTGAGTGAACTCGAGGTAGCTGAGGTCTTTCTTGCGGTCGTTGCCGAAGTGCAGATGGATGAACTCACAGTCCCAGTTGAAGGGAATATGGTGGTGCACTGTGGTCTGGCTGAAGATGTCGCGCACATTCTCTGCAGCACAAACACACAATCAACTTTGTGAACAAAACTGAACAACATTGTAAGGCCATAAAAATCTTTGTGTGTGTGTTGTGCCAAAGAAGGTAGAAGTAGAAAGCAATAAAAGAAAGAAAGACATTATGTAATTCACGTGTAGTGACTAAGCTCAACAAGTAATCTGATTAACTATGTCATGGGAAACATTTTCTCCGCTGTAGAAAAACATAACATTGCCTTGATGACACAAAGAAAATCACAGTGGCTCATACCAAAGGAAATGGTCCCAGTTCCGGTCTTATCAAACAGCTGAAAGGCTACTATGAAGAGAGCGTCGGGTGCACACAGCACAGATTCAAATGCAAGAAACTCCTGGAACGAGATAAGCCTGCAATTGTGGTTTGGAGGAAGAAAAAAAAAAAAAACATGGAACAAATCATTAAACACGTCATTTAAGAAAGACTTTGGAATGAGGCAAAGGTTGGATTAAACATTATTACTTAAAGGGACACAACACAAAAATCATATTCAACTATATTTTCAAATATAATTATCGCTTGTCATTACATGTGTGTAAATGATAGTATAGTGAGTTTTATCTTATCTGTACAGAGCTGTAATAAGAACTAATCTGGCACAATAAAATGTCAATTAGTGATAATAAGCTGCAAGCATTCATGTACGCACACTCTGCGATCAGTACGTACCCGTCCTTTGTGGTGTCAGCCACAGCAGCGATGAGTTGCACAGTTTTGGGGTTGTGGTGAATTTGTGTCTGCAGTCCTAGATATCTCTGGACAAAGTCTCCTGGGGTCATAAACCTCTCTCCATCTTTGTCCACTACACTGGCATACTGAAAGCAGAAAGAGAGAATAACATCAAGACGGATGCTTCACGCAGACATTTCCTCAAAGCTACATGCACAAGGCAACACTAACTTTACTACTACTTTGACACAAAAAACAACATATGTTCTGTACATAAGCAAGAGTTTATCTGAAAAGCCTGATTTGATTATTATAAATAGCTTTGTTAACCCTTAACATGCCCAATGTGTACAACAACATAAAGACTCTTTTTGTCCATTATGTTGTTAATGGACAGTTTTCAAAATCACAATAATAAGCCTATTTCAAAGTGTTTTTTCCCAGTAATTAGCTACAGTGCTGCAGTGCTGTTTACTTGTTGTGCACCTTTACAACAAAGGTCCCTCAACTTGCAGTTCAGGTATGACATGTCAAAATTCCCCAGCCCACACTTGCACATGTGCACTTATGTACTTATGTTTTTGGCTCGAGCTTGTGAGAAATCTGACCTATGTCGATCAGTGTACTAAAAACTGCTTGTCCATGTGACACACAGAAGGTCAGAAGACAGAAGCAGAGCACGGCAAAGGTTAACAAAGTGTGCTCTGACTGCAGTCTCATATTGCGATCGCACAGCCATACGCAGACCAATCACTCTGACTCAGTGTTTTCTTACTCATAACATGAGCACCAGTGTGACACAGTGTGCTGTGACAAGGACACGCAGGTTCTAGCCGTTCATGCAGACTGTATTTAAAGACAGTGAACCTGGACCTTCAGAGTAAAAGTGCTCTACTGATTCATCTTTCAAAGCTCAGTGTACCAGCATCACTGTCCATAAACATCTCAAGCAGAATCACATATTATACACAGCTACCCCACTCTCAACTGCTGCAATGTTGGAAAAACATTGCCACTGATGAACGTGATTAAATCAGGCTACTCCCTGAGCTTTAATGTCACAACAGCAGTCTGTGCTGGACCTTTAACTGTGACATATGCTGTAACCAAAACCCCATGACACAACCTTACAAGCAACAGTCATGGGGAAGCTACGTACAAAGCTGAATCAGAGAACATACACATTGATAACACATCGATTAAAACAACATATGTGGTTTCATGAGGATGACATCTTACCTTTTGGAAGATAGTTTTTAGCTCACTTGGGTCCGCGCGTTTGGTAGATTGCACCTAAAACAACACAAAATAACATTATCAACAATGTTAACATCAAAGCTAATTTTGCAACAGGAGCTGAAACGAACAGACTGCTTTGGGTTGATGTCTCCTTGAACCGTTACTGTGAAGGAGAATCAACCCACTGCGACAGCGAGTGGCGCATAAGTACATCTAAACGACTACATCTTGTCATACACCAAGTTGGGCATGTTTAGACGGGTAACTAAACAGCGGATCAACAAACCGAACCTCTACAGTAGCTCTAACTCTCAGTACCGGGTAGCAGCTAGCAAGCACAGACTAGTCATATGAAGAGGACACAAACCGTTGCAATGACACGTTAAGGTTTAAATCGACAAAACGCAAAAGGATGAAAGCAAACAAAGAGTGCCGTGAAAAGATCCCAGTTCAGCTAGCGGTGGTGATTTTATCACGGCAGTCCGATAGCTGTTTAGCATTCTCTCGCTAACTTCGAGGTTGTGGATGCCTCTCATCGAGGCCGGCTACCACCGGGCGGCAGCTAGCAGCCAGAGATGCTACAGTGGCGGAGAGTACACCGTATCCGAGACACCCAACCCGGACTCAGCCACAAAGGTGGGCTTCAATAACTCCTGCGCCAGAAAAGGAACAAAGGACATGCAGACAAGGTAACGTAAAGGTTTGAAAATCGCTAAGACAGCGATGCCCAAGTCACCTTGACCGCCATGCTGGTTTGACGTCACGTACAGTGAGCGAGCAGCAGCGCTCACGCTCAGGCGCGTGTGCTCGTGGTTAGTCGGAACGCGTTTAAACAACACCAGGAAGTGAGTGAATTAAACAGTTTTCCACCAAATTAAAAACTTAAAGGCGGTGTAATGATGGAGGAATGCAGGCATACATACGCCCCCCCCCAAACACACACACGGGCAAACGCAACAAAGCTGATGTAAGAGGCTGTTATCTCAGTCCTTCCTCTGTTTACTACTGGCCCCCCTTACTAACACTACTGCTGCTGCTGATAGATAGATAGATAGATAGATAGATAGATAGATAGATAGATAGATAGATAGATAGATAGATAGATAGATAGATAGATAGATAGATAGATAGATAGGCCTTTAATTTGCTGTTGTTTGTTTTGTTTTGACTTTCCATTCATTCATTCTCGTGGATAAGAGTGTATCTCTTTGACCTTGTTTAGGTGTCCATATGAGATGTCAGTGTTGTTTGTTTTTGCTGATAAGGTGGCAGGATATCTGTTTATCTTTGTAACTTTGTTTTACAAACATAGTAATGTCGTGTCATGTCGCTTCAGGTATTGCCTTAGGAACATTTTCAAGTATGTTTGTTTTTTCAGATCATGTGATGAAGGTTTGAAGTTTGTACAAGACAAAACCTACTACCTACATACTTTAGTACTACATTTACAGAATGACGAAATGACCTAATTGCTAGATGTTTATTTATGGAGGTAAGGCTGTATTCATAAGAGATCATAAGCATCATGACTGTAGTAATACTCTCATGATCGTTGGTCAGAATGAATGAATGCCTGCAGGCGTATTCACGTCACGTGATTTCGAACCACGTGATCACATTAAATCATGGCGGCGCCCAGCTCTGCAGGACGCGCTGCAGGTACTTTGCTAAAGCACCTTTTCACTCAGGAAGACAGCTAATGCCGGCGATTGTTTTGCAGTCCGAGGTCACGCATTAACTAACAACAAAGTGTTAATTTAACGACTGCGTTAAAACACGAAGCAGCGTTTTATTTAGTGAGTACAGTAAAACTGTCGTTCCTGCTAAGGTTAGCTTGCTAGCTAACACAGTGTGTAAGCACCAATGTGTTTATCTACCCATGTATCTTCGCTGGTACGTATGTATAGACCGGGTCAATATCGGTGTTTTTTAAGTGTGTTGATTTTCATCAACTTGAACTCTTTTATCATATATAATTTAATTCCGTTATGTGGTGTACTGATTGCATTTTTTCTGTGATTTTTTTGGTATTTACATCCACAAAAAGTTCAACTAAAATCCAATTGATTTTCATCTTCAAGAACCACACTGTTGTTATTGTGCTGCTGTTCTCCAGGACTGGGCCGTTGCCTGTGGAGACTTTGTTGTTCACAAAGCTGCAGTCCCCCCATAACTCTACAGTGTCAGCAGAACCGGCGCTTCTTCTGGAGGAAGTGGAAAGCTTCTCACAATGTAGTGCGTCCAGCAACCATCAAGCCTGCCTATGCAGTTCCCAAGGTGCCTTACCCTGCTTTACTAACTTTCAGATGAGTTGAATCAACAAAAGTAAAGCTGGAACAAAACACTGTGGTATTTACATTGCTAACACTTTCTTATTTTGATGTGGGCCCTTTAAACTGTTGTTGTAACAGTACACATAGGTACTGCAATTATATATGCATTTGGGATGGGATGCATATAGTTACAAGAGCTCTCAGTTTCACAAGCCTTAAATGAGGACCTTTAAAGCATTGTTTTATATCTCTCCCATATTCATGAAATCTTTACCAGCACCTTCACCTCAGAGTGCCACATTTTCTAGCCGGTGTTTACTCCAACTGAATGGTTTGTGATGTCCATATAATTGTACCAGAGATTTTTAGGCATTGGATTTAATGTAGAAGATGTGAGCAAAAATAATCCAACAGGACTATTTTAGTCGAAGCTTGACTACGATTTTGACCTTGCATTCTGTATTTCCTCTCCTCTCTATAGCACATTGTGCGGCCTGATTACGTAGACACAGGACTGGTCCCAGAATGGCCTGACTACATAGAGCTCAAAGACAAAGAACAGATTGAAGGCCTGGCCAGAGCATGTCAGCTAGCTAGACATGTGCTGCTACTTGCTGGACGCAGTCTGAAAGTAAGGACCTAAGCAGTGTTTTACAAGTCTTGCTTGCGTTTCTGCGTTATCAAAATAACACAACCGCTACAATTTCTGGCTTCCAGGTTGGCATGACAACAGATGAAATAGACTTCATAGTGCACCAGGAGACAATCAAGCACAATGCCTATCCATCCCCTCTCAGATATGGGGGCTTCCCCAAGTCAGTGTGCACATCTGTGAACAACGTGGTCTGTCATGGCATACCTGACAGGTATATGAGCGGGATGTTACACATGCAGAGGCAAAATATTTATAGTGATATGTAGTAGTAATTGCAGTTTTATAATGTAAGGGATTCTCTCTGCGTCCTGCAGTCGGAAGCTTGAAGATGGAGATATCATCAACGTTGATGTTACTGTAAGTGGATTGCCTATCAGATGCACATTAAACCTTAAATACATCACTGCAAATGTGATTTTAGGCCTTACATGACTCCCATTACTTATTCCTTTCAGGTATATTTGGACGGTTACCATGGTGACACCTCAGAAACCTTCCTGATTGGTGAGGTGGATGAGGTCGGGCGGCGTCTGGTGGAAACTGCGAGGCAGTGCAGAGATGAGGCCATTGCTGCCTGCAAACCAGGCGCAGAGCTTTGTGTTATAGGAAACACTATTAGGTACACACAATCAATACTAATCAAATGATTACATACCACATATAAATAATATGATTGACACGTAATCTATTTTGTACCACTTGCAGTCAAATAGCACATGCCAGTGGTTTCCAAGTGTGTCCGTATTTCATTGGACATGGAATAGGCTCCTATTTTCACTGCCATCCTGAAATTTGGCACCATGGTAAGTTTGGCTTTGTATTCACATGATGAAAATTCCACTGCAAGAGCTTAAAGTGGGTTCATGCAGGGATATTTTGTGTTATCAGCCTTTTATGTAATGTCATAGTCACCAAAATCCTTATTTAAAAAGCACCCTGATATTTCACCAATTTATACAGTAGACAAGTGACTTCATGTTATTAATCATTGTCTGTCTGGATATTATATATGTAATGTAATAAACAGTATATTGTGTGTTAACAGAAGTACCTTGCTATGTGAGGCGCCTTACTATGTGAAGATACTCAAAAAAAGTTAAAAAGAGACAAAGGTAATAAAAACCAGCAGTAGAAACTCTTTTTATTTTTCCAACCTTTTTCTATTTCTTTCCAGCTAACAACAATGACATGACCATGGAAGAAGGGATGGCGTTCACAATAGGCAAGATGCCCTTCACAGTTTTTCTTGCAGACTTGCAGACCCTGTTTATTGATTTAGGATTGATAATATCTGTTAATTTGCAGAGCCCATACTAATGGAGGGGTCCCCAGAGTTTAGAATCATGAAGGACAAATGGACTGCAATCTCTGTAGATGATATGAGGTATGTGGTGCACCAACGCAAACATGTGATTGTGTTTGTAGCTGACATGTTTCTTCTGAGAAAACCATGAAATTATCTGTTTTTATGCAGTTTGTATATGGACTGAACAAATTAGACACACAATGTTAAAACCATATTTCAGTGTCAATCTTTTAAAATGTCCTACAGGTCGGCTCAGTTTGAACACACGGTGGTCATCACATCTGATGGAGTTGATATTCTCACCAAACTGCCAGAAGAAAGCAGTCTGTGAGCCAACAGACTCTTAGAGGGAGCTGAGGGGCTGAGCTACCTTTTGTGAAGACAACACACTATAACACTAAAACTTGAGGGTTCCCTGGTTAAATATTTTGTTTGGTTATTTAACAAAGATTATATATATTTGTATGTGTAGCGTGGCCTCAACGAATATGGCTGCGACTGGATCTTATTGAAAAAATCTTTTATGCTTGTGTGAGTAGTACTTAAATGGATCTGTGGCTAGTTTATTTCACTGATTGGGGTGTAACGGTCCAGTGTGTAGGATTTATCAGTGGAAATTAAATACATCTGTTACAGGTATCTCCTCTGTGCTTGAACAGGGTGCTCAGCAGTGTTAATTTTGTTGACGAATCATTTTCGTCATAGTTTTCGTTAACGACCTTTTTTTGCTGATAAAAACGAGACGATAACTAAATAAAAACTAACGCACGGTGCCAAAAACGAAGACGAAATGGATTGACACTTTCGTCAACGAATAAAAACGAGACGAAATTATTGATGGAGACGAGATCCAATCAGAGCAAATTTTGTTTGTGGAAAGGGAGGGACGAATCAGGAGACGGCGGCAGAGAGCCAATCAGAAGTGATCTCTCTGCGTAAGGACGTTGCGCCGCGATGCTGGAAGAAGGCGTACTCATGCATGGTCACACAAAACAGGAGAACAGACACACGGACACGTTTAATTTCAAGACAATCAAGACGGTTTACAAACCGTGCGGAGCGACTATCAGCGGTGAAAACAATAAACCTGAAGCGACATTTGCAGACGAGTCATCTTAACTTCCGTTCAAAGATACACGTGACAAAATCTATAAATGAAGACACCGCTGCTGATGGTTTTACAGCATGCGACCTGTTTCTAAGTTGTCACTGAAGTGTGTTGCTGTAGTTATGGAGGATTCATGAGGAAGGTCATGACTGAACAGTGTATTCAGGGAGAGCAGCTCACTGTTCACTGCTGCTTTTGTGAAAAGGTAATAGCAATTAAATAGATGTTTGTTTCAAATAACACAAGTTAAAGCTGTGCCTGTTTTTATTGCACAATCAAACCTTAAATATTTCATTAAAAATATATATCATAGAATTTTAGTCGACTAAATCCACGGCAGATTTAGTCGACTAAAATTATTTGATATTTAGTCGACTAAAACTAGACTAAAACTTTAAAAATGTTGATGACTAAAACGTGACTAAAATCAAATGACATTTTAGTCACAAGACTAAAATAAAAACTAAATCCGAAATTGCTGCCAAAATTAACACTGGTGCTCACTTCCCCTACTGATTTCAGTCTTACACATGGCTCCTTTAAGTGTCATCCAAGGAGGATGGCAAGGACAACATCCTTGACCTTAAATTAGATTTGTTGCCAACCCAAAAACGTAGGTGCTTAATAAAATCATCAAAAAGCTGCTGAGGTGTGTTTTTACTTCCTCATCATCTTAAACAATGCTCCTAGTAATAGTCTTTACTGCTCTACAACATATGTTATGCTATTGTTTTGTTATTTCAAGTCACTTTTGTTATAATTAATTAATGTTTTGTCTATAAACAGGTGTAATATAAGCCATTATAGCCACAGTTCAATCTAGATGTTACATCATAACACACTGTATGACTGCAGTTCACCGAGAGTGAGATCTGTTGTAGAATCTGTGACAATATGACAATTTCTTAGGTTTAGCCACTAGATGGCGGCACACACACACCATCAGCAAATATATCCTCATCAAATCACTTATAAAGGACATCACAGCTGTGTCTTATGTTACTAATTAGTCGGCCTGTGATTAATGTTCATGAAAATTAGAGATAAAAAAGTAGAAATAAGTGCTGTGCTTTTGGTTTATTTATGATTTTATTATTAATATTTTGTTTAAGTAGATAATCTTCAGAAAAAAATGGAAATGGAAAAAACAAAACGTTGTTCTGTAATTTAGCTTTGTTGTGTTTTTCCTTGAGCTGATATGCCCCTTTGTTTTTTTTAACACTTCCGTTTACGCGTTGCTATGGAAACTGCTGGGACATACGTCACTAGCGTACTTTGTTAAAAAGTGTGAAAACAAAGAGCTGAGACTGGAGCACCGATAACTGATTGAAACACCAACACAGGAGCCATGTTTTCCAAGAGGAAGAAGCCGCCTAGAAAGTACGTTTATGCGGATGCAGCTGAAGTCAAACCAGGCTAACAGCACTTAGCATAACTTTGTGGTTTTGTGTCGCAGGGTGGAAAAAGAAGAAAGTGATGAGAGTGACAGCGAGCTGCTTGATCTACCCAACAACCACGCAGAGCTGCAGGAGCTCAAAGCAAAATACGAAGAGGTAAAGAAAACATCAGTTGTGTACCAGAGTAACTGCAGTTAAATTCCTTTTTTTGCTGACTGTCAGGGCACACAAGCATCAGATTATTAATTCCTTCATTTTCTATTTATTCCTGCAGGAGTTGAAGGCTTTGGGAAAGCGTGAAGAGGAGCTGACCAGAGACAATGAGTGTAAGGAGGACCTCATAAAACGCTTCTCATCTTCTCTCAAGGTACAGAAGGAGTCCATTTCACATGTACCCCCCTGTACTCGACTGCACTTTTGAAATGATCCTTTTGTCTGTCTCTCTATAGGACAAAACGGCTGCATTGGCAGAGTGGGAAAAGAGAGAGGTGTTTCAAAAACAGGCCCAACTGGAGACCCTGAAGGAGGAAATCGCTCAACTGGTAAAGAGGAAGGAGGAGCTGGAGCGCCAAGTTCAGATTCACTCTGTGTATAAAGACATCATTGAGAAGCTGTGCAGCATGTCTCTGGTACAGTACTGATGATATGAAACGTGTAACTACATTTGTGTAAAACATTTAAAAAACTGCTGTGTTTTGTGATCGCCTCCAATTCTGTGTGTCTGTGTGTTGCAGTTCGAAGATGTGGACGCCCTCACGGCTCATTTAGAGAATCTTAACTACATTAGAGCGAAGTACACAAACAGGCTGGCTGAGATGGAGGAAAGAATGGAGCAGGAGAGGAAAGAGCAGCTGATGATGAAGGAGAAGCACACGTTTTTGCTTCTGCAGGAGAACACCGAGTTCCTCCAGCTGCAGAATGAGCTCACAGAGGCTCGATCTGAAGCTCTAAAATGGGTACTTATGGGACATAAATCAACCATCTTAGCCATGACTAGGTAGATGATTTAAGCTCATTATCCTGTCTTCATACAGGAAAGGATTTGGAACCACATTAAGGATACAGCTTCAAAGAAAACACTCGAGCTGGGAAAGATTAAGATGGCTACACACAATCTCTATGAAATGACAAAGGGCACGTTAGGAGGAGTGGAGAATGTGCATAGAAATGACACTGAGAAACAGCTGGATCATGTACGTATACCTTCATAGAGCAGAGGCAGTTCCCAGAGCAACAGAAAATGAAAATCATTATTCTCTGCTGTCTTTTTTTTTTAGATCATCTTGTTCTTCGAGGACCATGTGGACATACTAAAACAATATGACGCCCACTTACGATTAGATGCCGATGGAGAGAATCAGTACAAAGCCCAACAGCACAATGTACAAAAATAATAACATGTAGAGAAGATTGAAGCAAGGCGTCTGGACTTGTAGCGTTTTCCTGAAGATGCTCATCCAAGCAGCTTCATCAGTTCTAACTGTTAATGTGTTTCAGTGAAAGTAAAACTTGAGAAAACGTGATTGTGTCAGCCGTTTTTTTCCCCAGAAAACAAGCACATGGATCATTTGGAAACATTTGTGCATGACCCCTGCCAAATAAACAATAATTAATAATTTAAGGGTCTGCAATGCCCCCCTCTGGTCATTAAAGGGACCAACAACAAGCAGAGTTGGAATATTCTAAGGAAATTAAACTGCACACTGCCCCTAAAAAGTGTAATGTATGCAAAGCAGAGTAGGTGCAGTCAGTCCGGTCAGTACAATCTCTGTGGAGGTAAATACGTTCCAGTGCAGGCTGGTTTACAAGGACACTTGTAACAGCCAGTAGGTGGCAGCACAATCTTTCACCTTCAGCACAGGTCACTGCAGTCTGTGTCTGATCTACTACAGTCCATTTAGAGCCCACAGTCATACAGTAGATACATACATACACCTTTGTAATCCTCACTATATTTAAGTGTATACTAAAGTCATCTTTATGACCCTGATTCAACCCAGTTGTTGGTGACTTATGTATTGAAACACTGTGTCACATATAAAAGTTCCAATGAGACAGCTAAAAGCAAACAGGATGTACAAATAAGAGGTTAAATTTGTGCTGTAGGTGGGGTTGAATTCCAGACAAAGCAACATCCTTTTGTTCTGCTTTTTCAAACCGTCTTTACAGTATCTCCTGCCTACAGGTGTATTTAATAAAGAAAAGCCAGGAGAAAACATTTCAGAGTGTACAGGAGATCTTTACTCTGCTACAGGCAGCACACCACATTTCTGTCTAGGTCTAAACAACAGGTTTGCTGGTGTAGTTAAACTGTTGTACTGTAGATCACGTTAATCTGCTGTTTCTGTATTCATGCGTAGTGTAACTGTGACTGAGATGATTGTGGTGAAGTGAGGATGCAACAGAGGAGGAAAACAAACAAACAAACATACAAAAAAACAGGAGGAAAGATGGATTCCAGCCCACTTAAGGGTGTGTTTTCACTTTCTGCCAATATACTCATGCGTGTGTGTGTGTGTGTGTGTGTGTCCTCATACCAGTGCAAGTGTGCGGGTGAGGCAGGAATAGATAAATTAAGGTGGGTCAGCTAATCTGAAGTCTGGTCATGACCAGTCAGGAAATGATTCATGTAATATAATTTGATTTGTGACGTCTAGCGATAATAAGTGTACTTGCATTTTCTTCAGCGTTTATTGAACAAAATCATACCTTTATTGCTCAATAGGAAATTAGGAAGTAATGTGAAGGTAGAAAAAAGAGCAGGGCAAGTGTAGAGGGTTTAATCAGGGAGTGGCAGGGTGAGGCGTTGTTTCGCCGTGGATCTGAATTCTCTCTTCTGCCTCTCATTCTTTTACTGCATGTTGGGACTCATTCCTGACGTCTCCTCTTACTCTGCAGTTCTCCCATGTTGAGGCCAGTTTTTAAGAGATAGACATTTCTCTACAGACATATAAACCTCCCCTCTAAAGAAATGTGTGATGTTTATATATATATGCTGTGTTTACCGTCCTCTGGTTCTGTGGTTAAGTACAGATGAATGTGTTTCTCAGATGTTTGCACCAGGTGTGCATCCCTGCATACGTGCGTGTGAGAGTCAGACTGTGATATATCACACATACCTGAGACGTCACTGTGAGAAGCACCACAGGGTTCTTGGTTTCTTTAGCAACCAGTGTTGGCAAAGTGCATTTTTAGGCCTGTGGAGGCAGATCTGTTTCCTATCTGTCTGAGTGAACTGAGACTTAGTCAAAGTACCTGAAGGCCAAACAAAAACAGCTGAGTTTGGTACAGAACATTCGCTACCAGGACAAGTAGCTACAAGATTATGAGGCACGAGTTAACCTCTTCACACTGACAACCCGAGACTTTAGCAAGGTGGAAATAAGGAGAATATCCTACGAATTTGTGCTTTTCTTGAGATGTTGATGAATAACAGCACTTTACCACAGAGCTGGGGATCTCTCAGGAATGTGTCCATATCATCTGACAATCAGTTTTACATGAGGATCGTTATTTATCAATCAGTCATTTACTAACCATGGATGAGAGTTATGTCCACAATTTACAACCAGAGATGAAAGAACAGTTAAAACAGCTGATATGCCCAGAGTCTGTCACATCTAAGAAAGCCAATAGTCAAATTAGAAGTAGTCAAACTATTACATTTCATTCAATATTTAAACCGTGTGTGTCACAAGTTGTGTTTATACTGCAAGAATGTGTGCAGGGCAAGAAGACACTTGTAAAATAGAGTCGCCCGAGTGGCATAGGGAGGGTCCCCTATTGATTGACACTTACAAGATGGAAAACCTTCTCTTTTGACCTCTCTGACTTGAGGAATGCTTTCTGGCTTTTAACCACGGTGGAAATATTTTGAAAGTAATATTTTGTGTTCTTAAAGCGCAGGTATGCCAGGAGAATCTGTCCACAAAGCCAGCTGGGATTCCCCTCTGTGTATCTGCTTGTCTTCTTTGTTCCTTTGACACTTTGTCTGTGCCTTAAACAAACCTAAAAAAACTACCAACGATTAGAGCAGGGGGTGTAGCGCTGATGTGAATGTCAGTGTAGCTGGAATGCATCGCCTGAGGCCACTCGTCTGAGAGGTCTCTGATAAGTGTTGGCCTGCCTCTGTTGTCGTCTGAGATTCACACACACATAAACAGACACCGGAGCCCAGTGGCCCTGCACAATGCTTCCCTCTTACTGTTTGGACCTGAGAAAAACCGGTTATACAGCTTGATACCCTTTCATCTGTGTGTGTCTCCGTGCAGGCCTCACTGGGAGGTGTGGAGCCATTTAGGAAGAATCAGATAAGCTTGAAAGGAAAACAAGTGTTTTATTTATTTATTACCCTGAAAAATGTCCTGCTCTTCATTCAAAAGTCTCATTTCCTTTGAAAGTAGTCTTAGTACTTACTTTAAAGGAAGCACAGTGGTGCCAGTGATATTGATATAAAGTGTTTGTTTATCTTAGGAGCTACCATTTTGTTGAGACAAAATTAAGCACTAAGCTTTCCTGCTTTGATGGCTCTCCTTCCTACAGACTGTAGATATATTCCAACAATGCCAACAGAGCTCTGTGTGTGTGTGTCACTGTGTGTGTGTGTGACTGTAATATATTATGCAGTGGACAAAAACAGAGGGAAGGAAGTTCTGTGCGTTGTGCCAAAAAGAGAAGAGAGAAAGAATTTCTGCAACAATCCTCACTGGAAGGTTCCTGCCAGAATTCTCAAAATGCCTGTAACCACCTCTTAGTGTTTATGTGTGTAAATGCTTGTCTCACTGTGTGTGTGCATGTGAGAGGATTAACATACAATGCCAAATAATGACACAAAATAATACTAATACTATGGACGAGGGTGAAGAAACCTTAGCTTAAAGCTTTGCTTTGCTTTGCCATACAGAAATATGCTGAGCAAAATCTACATTCAAAATTACTGCATTACAGTTTGTTTTCTAGTTGCCACATCTTCACATCTAGGAGTCACAATAAACCAATCTAATCCCTCAGACACATAATCTAAAGGCTGAATGTCTGCTGCTGACCTCAATCTGTTCCACAAAGTGAAGTTTTCTCTCTCTGTGACACCCTCAGGTTACCTAACATTTTTTTGAAGCACACCTGGAACCATCCATACTGGAAGCCAGTCCCACATCTACAGTCATCTCATATTACATCCTCTGGCGAGGGCTGGGACACACACACACACACACACACAGTGGAGTGGAGAAGCTAAATGTTCAATGGTAGGGCTTGCAATTGTCCCAAGGGTGTTACAGCACTGCTGGACAAGAGAGGACATCAATTACTTCTTATTGACTGTAATCAATACACTCATCTGGAAGGGCAGAGGATCTGTCACAGCCTTCATTGTCAGAGTCTCTGTATGTTTTAACCATGAGTAAGTTCCACTGAGAAACTGGATCAATACAGTGAATAAAAGATACTAGATAGAATGTAAATTAGACATTTGTCCCCTCAATGTCACATGGTTGCTAACTGATAGCACTGCTTTTCTTCCACAACAGCATCTTCATTAGATTTACAATATACCATACAGTATGTTAACATAAAGTATATAAAAAGCTTCAATAATAAGCTATGGGTGTTGAGCGTTGCACAGAGCTGAGCTGGCGATCACTTTCTATGTGTTTCTAGTCTTTTGTGCTATGCTAAGCTGTAATAGCTAAGCTTATGATTCGGGCCTTACATCTCTGCATGTCTTGATTCTGCAGGGTAGTGGTCGTACACAATGGTCACCGTGCCATTCATCTGATCATGAGCTTGACAATCTGACTAATCCTGTGCTGTTAATAAAGTCACTTAATGTTTCCGGGTCACAAATGAATCATTCATTTCTCTGACCTGAATCACAACCGGTCATAAATTAAATCTGCTGTCAACATATTTACCACCTCACACAGTTAGGGGAAGTTACTGTTAAATGTGTTAAAAGATCTTGGAAGTGGAGTTCAGTATGATTGTGACATGTGTGAGTGTGTGTGCATTTATCAGTATCCCGAGGCTACATGTTTCAGCATTGTCAGCAAACAAACACACCCATACCGATCATGCCTCCAGTGTACAGGGCTGGGCTCTCGGGCGAGTACAGACAGTGTGTGTGTGTGTGTGTATGTGTGTGTCAGAGAAGACTGTGTTCACTGTAACTCCTCTGCTGTATCACCTGAGGGGAAGGTTTATTCTCCTCTGCTATTGTAATAGAGATCATGAAAAGACAGGAAACTTGTGTGCCTTTCCTGATTTGCGCACCTTTCTTATCTTAAAATCAGGACTGGATGTCAGAAGGCCTTTCAGTCTTTATGTGTAGACATGATGTGTGACATTTATTTCCCTGGGGGACAGTGAAGGAAAAGAAGAGCAGGGTGGGGATAATGATATTGACAGCCTGTAATTTGTTTAGTTCAATGACTGAAGGATTGCTTAATGTTTTCTTAATAAGACAAATATAAATAAATAAATTAAGAGAGACCTGAGAGCATTCAGTGTGTTTCCCCTTTCTGCCAGTGAGAGTAATTACACACCTTGCATGTGTGAGCAGAAGAATTGCATGTGTGTATAGAACCATAAACAAGTTTGTAATCATGTTTGTTTCAGCTCTAGAGTCAAACATGTGAAACTTTTGGAGGCAGCTTTGACTGGCCATTTGAGGATCTGCCATTTTTTTTCTTCTTTACACAAACACACTTTGGATTTAGAAGCATATACAGTGGAGAAAAATCTCACACCAAGGACACGCTAAGCTAATGAACTATACGTCACTTCACACGGTGCCGTTGTTATCAGTGATAAGGCTGCTTCTTGCCTCTGACCTTCTACAGAGTCATAAATCAGTTGCTGATCATACCTTGAAGAATTCAGCTAGGACCAGGAGAAGACACAGATCTAGACAGCTAACAGGCAGACTGTCACATGATTCAGGGATTCCACTACGTTCAAGAACGTGATTTTAAAATGATAAGATAATATTATCAAGACATCTGCCAGACATGTGACCGAGCAGTAACGCTGATTGAATTATTCTGTTCTGGAGTTCAAATATCAAATGCACCTTATTTTCATTAAAAACCTGTTTCACCTCCAAGTAATTATAAATCAGCTGATCCATGCCCAATCTTTCCAAAGCCTGTTAATGAAGACTTAAGTAGATAACAGACCTGCATAGAAACCACATTCTTTCCCTGCCCTTTTCCCTTTCTGCTCTCCCCACTTCCACCATTATTTGTGCCTTTTATAGTACTGTATGTGGGCAGTTTCTTTCTCCCTCTCCCTCTCTGTCTGCCCTCTTTCTCTGTGTGCAGACAAAGCCGGTGTTGTCTGCTGAAATGCTGTGTTGCGAGGACAAGCTTTGGGGTCAGCGTCTCATGGAATGCCTTGAAAATCATCTGGCAGTAGAGTCTGTTACTGTGCTGGTCTGTGCCCAGGCCGGTCTCCGGCTCCTTCTGGCTCTGTGACTCATCTAATGAGTCATTACAGAACACACAGACCCCCATAGTGAGTCTATGTCACGATCTGAGCAACAAATTTCTAGCTTTGAAATGTCTTGGCTGTGGCTGAAGAGGCCAGCTACAAGCACACCAGTTGCTGCCTTGGTCTAAATATTGTGTTCATGCCCCCTCTGCTGCTCTCTCTCTCTTCTGATTCTTTTCTCTTAGGGGGAAATTGCTGTATTGATTGTAATTGTGGATGTGTTTTGTTTACGCCTGTTTCCAGAGGAACTTTTATTATAGTGTTATACTTGGAGATTTACTGCTGGTGTAGCCTAAAGCACCGGTTTTGTTGCTGCAACATGTATTTTGAGGTAGCCTCAGGCGTCTTTGACCCAGTTAGATTATACTATTGAGCTGCTGCAAACTAACAACATTTTCCAAATGAAATATACTTGATAATGTAAGCTACATTTCATGAAGCTTGAGGTGTGGCAAGGATGGGGTGTGTGTGTGTGTGTGTGTGTGTCAGTGGGAGGGGCAGCTGCAAGTGGGCAACATTCAGCCCTCCAACAGTCAGTCAGTTGCACTCTGCATCTACTGTAACAAGGACTCACCTTCCTCACACAGTTCAGGCGGAGAGTTGCACTTTTAATGGAGGCCTGGATCACCTGTGGACTCTGGCTGGTCGCGCTTCTCTCGGGCTGCGGGCGGCTGTCTGCCTTCAACTTGGACACCGAGAATGTCCTGCAGAAGAGGGGAGATCAAGGCAGCCTGTTCGGCTTCTCTCTCGCCATGCACCGGCAGGTTTATCCGGTGGATAAGAGAATGTAAGAACCATTGTTGTTGTTGTTGTTGTTTACATACTTAGTTTACCGACTCGTGTCTCGCCATAGCCGTGGACATTTTTAAGTAACCTCAGTGTCCGTGTAATTAAAATGTCACTACAGATTTATTTTTTTGCGCTGCTAGAAGCACACCATTAACACAGCCCCGAGTTCAGGTAGTTTGAGAAAAGTCTTCCGCCTTCTTCTGCACCACCAGCGTACTTTAAGCACCTGCTGTGTGTTCAGCTCCAGACCTGCTTTAGTTAACATTTTCCTCCCAGGTTACTTATTTGTGAATTTTTATTGTGCGTCTACAGCAGGTTTGCGTGCACGTTCACGCGGAGCGCGCTCACACTGAAGCAATGCTTTTTTTGTTGAGACACAAAACATCTCAGTGGATCATTACTGTCCTTTCAGAGGAGTTTGTCAGTGTGCATGAAGGACCCCTGACAGCAGTCTGATCATAGGTGACCAGAGGTCAGACAGGTCAAACAGACACAGTGTGTCTATAATAAGAGGTGGATGAAGGATTCTTGAGGTTCACTTAAGTAAAAGTGTCAATAACTCAATGTAAAAATGCATTATTACCTGTAATGCAGACACGGGACACATGGGAGAGGCTGTGTTACTTTTAAAATGCATGTCACTACAAATTACAGACTACATACCGTTTAAATCATAGTCAGTTAGATTGTTGAAATGTCTTATATTGTTATTGCATCAGTAATTTTAACAAAGAATTTATTCCAGGTTGCACCTTTAAATATATTATACCCAAAAGGTATAATATATAAGGTATAATATGTAGGTATGTAATGTAGGCTACAATATATCTCAACTGTAGTGGATCTGATTGGATTAACAAACACTTGGTGATCACAGCCTCACAGTGTGTTCACCCAGTGACCCTGTGTTATTAAGACTCAAAAGATATTAAGCTTTAGAAGTTATTGACTTCTTCCACAGTTGTTAAACTTCTTTACACACTCCTGCTGCTACCGCTGTGGCACAATTACACACATTTACACACAGTGACCATGTTTGTCCTACTTCTAGCATGTGTCTAAATGAAAGACACATGGTGATCAGCACGAGACGGCAGCCTCCACAAAGTGCTCCCTGCTTCAGGTTGTAAAGTTAGACAGAGCACAGTGGGACAGCTAACAGATACCTGGAATGATGACAGCTACCATCCACTAACTGGATGCAGTTTGAGGTTTCATAAGTGTGATGCTGTTTTCCCCCAGTGTGACACTGCGACTCTGTAAAAATCGTGGCTTAAACTTTAAAATGATTTAAGGAAGGAATCAGCAGATGAAGAGATCATTGTGCAGTGAGATCTCAGGCAAGATCAGAATGAACTCTTAATCACTTACAGCTATATCCTAGTTGAAAATTTGTTGAGCACATAGGCCACTGCAGTCAGTCGAACATGTTACATTATAATTCAGGTTTGGAGTGTGCATGTCGGGGCAGTAAGCCCTGTTTGTTTTGCAGTGCTCACACCACTGTGTAGAGGTGGAATGTGCTCTCACCGTGGACCCACAGGCCTTCATGTCCTGCCTGTGGAAGTGTGTGTGTGTCTGTTTTGTTGTGCTGATGCATGCTGCTGAGCACCGAGGCGTTGCCTTGTTGTCAGTCATTTGGATGGTTGTCAGAGAGCTCGGTGTCCCTAACCTGAGGCAACAGATAAACAGATAGATAGATATAACAGTGATTTTATTTTCCTGTGAGAGTTCTGCGGACCTAGGTGTTAGCATGTGTGTACTTGTGCCCCCCCATTACGTTTGTCTCTTCACGGATGGGTGTTCACTGTGAGTCACCACCCTCTTTGCCAGCTGGGCATGCCAGTTTGTATTCAGTCCTGTTCGCTTTCACAATCTTTTATGCCCGACAGGCGTGAGTGATGCGTGTACCTGCAGGACAGGACAGGAGTTTAGAGAATGTGTGTTTGTCTGTCTCTGCATGGGTGTGTGTGTGTGAGTATGCCGCAGCATTCCATGCTCCTTCATAATTGCCAGATGGAGCTGTCTGTATAATAAAATCAAGAGGGAAAGCACAAAATGCATGAGTATGGGGGGAGGAGGGAGAGAGAGAAAGGGGTGAGAAGTTAGGGAAGTTTTACTTGGGTTGAGTGTGAGAAATGTGTGGGAGAAAACAAATGCAAATAAATTACTCTGGAGAAATGGGAGGATGTACTGTAGAGACAAAAAAATGTGTGAAAGATATAGATATGAGTTTGGCCTGAGAGAAAAGATAGAAATGATAGCATTCTCAGGCTGTGTCAAAAGAAGACGTGAAGTTTAAAGTTTTTAACTGAAGTCAGCGTGTTGTAATTGTGTTTGTGTGTATTTAATAGAGAACCAGAGACAGATTTAGTCCCCACCTCACCCTTCACCTTCCATTAGCTAAGGTTCCCCAGCATCAAAGAGAAAGGAGCTAAGGAAAAAAAGGTGATGATTGCTGAAGAAACGCTGGGATGAACATAAATCACTTTTACATCTGGTCACCAAAAACAGGCATTATTCAACCAGTCAGATTCAGCTGGCAGATGGATAGAGGGAGACGTTGGGTAACACATGTCATAAACTCCTGAATCTGCAACCTATTATATATATATATATATATATATATATTATAGTGAATGCCTGTAGTTGATAGGGAGCCACCGGCTGTTTCTAGGCAACGGGCTGTACCCTATCTGGCAGCCAGTTAGCTGCTGCCACTGCAAAAAACAACACACCTCTCTCAATGGGGTGTCTCTCTGCTACGCTCTGGCTGCTCTCTCTGTACTGTGCCGGGCAACCCAGCGTCATTACAGAGTCGGACCTAAACATAACACGCTCTGTGCGTGTGTTTGTGTTAGTCCTTCCTGTAGTCTAAGCCTGCATGTTAGGGCTTCCTCGGCTGGTGGTAAATGATTAGATAAACAGCTGGGTCACTGTCAGTGGAGCAGCAGGTCAGCCTTATCACACTGCCAGTTCCTGACACCACATGTCAGCACTTCACTCCTCTGTTGTCTCCAAAGTGTAACAATAGAGATAAAGATTGTCCAGTAAGATTCTTAGTAAGTAAACATTAGCGTCTGAATGCAGTGTGTAATACACTACTGTAGCTTTAATTTACCTAAAAGCTGAATGTGATTAATTTACAATGTGACTATGCATTAATTCTCAGAGAATTCACCCTATACCCAGTGACCCCCCATTTCCCAGAGTCCCATATATCTTGACAGAGTTTTTTCCGTCCATTCTCCTGACTTCCTGTGTCTCTCAGGATCATGGCAGTGGACATGCTCCCACCTGCGTTTTGTTGCTATTCACAGATCCTCTCTTTGAGGTGATGATTCATTTGATTCAGGCTGAACCACTATACATTAGTGCACATACAGTAAAGGCAGAGAGTTGACTCCAAACTGTGCGGTATCAAATGTTATGAGAATCATAGACTCCTCCTACTGTCTAAAAAAAGAGCTGGAGTGAAGATGAAATAAAGTGCTTTGCTTTTGGAAACTGGGCCCGACCAATCAAAGTGATTGAAAACGGGAAACTCGGTGCAGGTATTTCTTGGTTTGATTGCAGTCACTTCTGATACTGTGTGGGACTTGTAGAGCCAGGTTAATAATAATGCAGTTACGCTGATGTTGATTTTACAGCTTCGCACATCATTGTCTGCAGAGCTGTGTATGTGATCTAAACCCTGGAATGGAATACACTGCTCCTGACACACCAGGCGTCATCTGCATCATGTTCTGTGAAAAACACGTTTCAATATCACCGCATATTTGACAACAGATGTTGTCAAATCTAGTTTACTGTAGAGAATTAGACTTTGTATGTCACAGTCAACAGATTTATTGTCCCTTGCTAATCCCTGTCATGCCTGCTGAAGTCAATACTCATAATGATTCCTATTGCTTCATAAAGTTAGCTTTACATGCTGACATCTTCTCCATGCAGTTAGTGATGATGAGTGAGGTCTTCACTGCTGATCACATTTGGCCGCTTCACTTGCCATATGTCTCGGTAAATTCCCTCCCAGATGATGTGTGTGTGTCTGTGTGTGAGAGAAAGATAGTATCTGAGAATGTTTTGTATTCCAGCTAAAAATGGCTTTGCCTAATCTCATCTGGTGAAGACAGTGTGCTGTGCAACATTACCTCAAAAGGTCACACAGTCAAGACAAGCTCGATAGAGATCAGTGCATTGACAGTATGTGTGTGTGTGTGTTCGCACTCTGCTTTCCACTGTGAACCTGCACAAAGCATCATTTCAATCAGTGACATCATTGACCGGTTTGATTGACTCTGTAGGGAACCCTGGGAACTGGATTCCCTCATCCAGGCTTGGGTGTGGCATTTTTTTCCTCATCCTTGGTCAACAAAGGCAGCGCCTGTGTCTATGGATGTATGTGTGCATGAAGAAAGAGATACAAAGCCCGGTTCAATCAACCATAGCAGGCGACTGAAAGGGGTCTTTGACTCAGCTGGACATGGAACATCAGTTTGGTGGCGGATGTGTGTGTGAATATAACTGCTGTGCGACATTGTACACTGGAATGTATGATAATGTAATACGCAAGTGGAAGAAAATGCAGCATGCTAAGTGCAAGATGTCAGATTAATGTTACTTCTTTCACAAAGAGCATTTGATTGTACTGCCTGTGGCCTTGATTTCGTATGTGTGTCTGTTATAGACTGCTGGTTGGTGCCCCCAGAGCAAAAGCCTTGAGCCGTCAGAAAGCTCGAGTGACAGGGGGACTCTATAGCTGCGACATGAGCTCCACCTCTGCTGCTTGCAACCGAGTTAACTTTGATAATCATGGTGAGACATCTGCTGACACCTGTATATTTTTGTTTAATAAATTTGAAAGCTTTACATTTTTAAACTGTATCCATTTTGCTCCTGTGTAGAGGATGTAAACAAAGAAAGCAAAGAAAACCAGTGGATGGGAGTGACAGTCACCAGTCAGGGGCCAGGAGGCAAAGTTGTGGTGAGTCAATCTTTGCTTGGTACTCAACCCATTTACTTATTAATATAAAGTGGTCAAAATCAGCATTTCTCTTACTTGTGTGGCTTTGTTTTCCCGGCAGACCTGTGCCCATCGCTACCAGCGGCGCAGCAACGTGAACAAGCCCCTTGAAACCCGAGACATCATTGGCCGCTGCTACATGCTGGATCAGGACTTAACCATCTCAAGTGAAGACGCTGGCAGCTGGCACTTCTGTGATAGCCGACCCAGAGGCCATGAGATGTTTGGGTCATGCCAGCAGGGCCTCTCTGCTATATTCGACAAGGACTACCACTATATCATCTTTGGGGCTCCGGGAGCTTACAACTGGAAAGGTATGCTGGTTTGTGTGTGTTAGAAACCTATAAGTTTTATCTGCATTTCAATATGAGGGATTTGGCAGGAATACTCCTTTTAGCCACATGTTGGTTTCTGTTAGGATTTTGCCTTTTTTTAATAAACCAAATATTACCTTATCTCCCCTGTTGCCGTCTCCTTAGGTGTGGTTCGTGTGGAACAAAGGAATGAGACTTTCTTCGAGATGGACATTTTTGATGATGGCCCTTATGAGGCGGGTGATGAAAACCAAATGAATCCTGAACTGGTCCCTGCCACTGCCAACAGCTACCTGGGTAAAAATCACCCTAAGATTCTTGTTCTATAGTCTCAAAGAAGCATCTTTAAGCATCATCTTCTGCCCTCAGGTTTTTCTCTGGATTCAGGAAAGAGTTTAACCAAGAAAGGCCAGCTGACGGTGGTGGCTGGAGCTCCCAGGGCGAACCACAGCGGGTCTGTCGTGCTGCTGAAGAAAGGCCCGCCCCTGAGCAAAACCATTGAGCACGAGTACACCCTGGAAGGAGAGGGACTGGCTTCATCTTTTGGCTACGATGTAGCTGTGCTGGATTTCAATGGTGACAGGTGAGCGATCCATTGTGACACACTGCAATCTGTTCTTGCTTTAGTATTGTTATAATCACAACAAACCTGTTTGTTTTGTTAGTTGGCAGGACATAGTTGTAGGAGCACCCCAGTACTTTGAGAAGGATGGAGAAATTGGTGGAGCTGTCTATGTTTACATCAACAATGCTGGAAACTGGGATAAAGTCACACCTACCAGAATAAACGGACGTCAGGACTCCATGTTTGGCATGTCTGTGGAAAACATGGGAGACATCAATCAGGACGGTTACCAAGGTGAGGAAGGAGTATTTCTGTGTGTGTGTGTGTACTGCTGCCCATTGGTCACTGCTCTGTGGATAAAATGTATAACCAAACCGTACTTTGTTCTTACCTCAGATTTTGCAGTGGGAGCACCTTATGAAGATAATGGTGCAGGACGCGTTTACATCTTTCATGGATCAGCCACAGGACCCGTCTCTAAAAAACCTTCACAGGTACAAAATAAACTATTGGAAGATAATATATATTTTCACACGTTTACACACATATATATAGAGATATATATATAAATGTGTCAAAATCTGCTTGCATGATACGGAGACCCCTTGTGGTTGAACTCAATTCACTCTATAAGTAAAGTAATTAAATAATTCCGACCACAAATGCTCTCCAAATTATACAAAACACATTTTTACACTCTACATACTATTATTTGATATTAGTCTGGCTAATTTTTTGTAGTTTTCAGCTTGTGTTTTAAAAATGTTGATCAGGAAGAAGCAGGTGCAGTAGCTTCGATAGAGAGCCTTTGTGTTGAAGTGTGGGCATATGCAATATAACCTCTCTCTTCCAGAACCAAGGTCAGAATACTAATAAATGCTGTGCATTAAGCTAATAATCAGAGTATGTGTGCCTCTTGCTTTAGGTGCTGTCAGGCAAGCCGTTAGGAGTGAGGATGTTTGGCTACTCTTTAGCGGGCAATATGGATCTGGACAAAAACTCCTATCCTGACATGGCTGTAGGATCCCTCTCAGACACAGTTTTTGTCTACAGGTGAGTAAGATACTTCATTCACGTGATCTGCCATCAAGTTTACAGAGATGCCCACTGAGTTCTGTTTTCCCAGAGCCCGTCCTGTTATTAATATTCAAAAGGAAATCACCTTCTCGCCAAACACAATTGATCTCACCAAGAAGAACTGCGGCAACACCTTCTGGTAATGTGTCTTTAAATTTCTGTTTCAAAATCAATCTTATGTATAAAAATGGCAAAAAGTGTTTGTGACTGTGGGTAACCTGCAATGTGTCCACAGCTTGGATGTTGAGGCATGCTTCACCTACACTGCCAACCCCAAAAACTATGCTCCCAAACTGAGTAAGCTAAGCCACATCTGTTCTCTTTAAGAGAGAGAATTTGACTTTCTTTCTGTTGTTTCCTGTTGCTCACGAACCCCTCTCTCCTGCACTGTATTGCTTCCTCTGTCTCATCTAGTGGTGAGCTACAACCTCGAAGTTGACGCTGACAAGAAGAAGAATGGTCTCAACCCCAGGGCGACCTTCATTGATACCTCCGGCTCTGACAAGCTCTATGAATCTACGGGGGTCATCAGCATGGACAGCAAAGGAAACAAACAGTGCATCAAACGCAAACTTGCCATACAGGTAGTGTAAATGTCTGCTTTCTCTTGTGATCAAAGTGCATTGTGGGTCGAGCCTAAATGTTTGTGGCATTGTTGCCCTGCAGGATAACATCCGAGACAAGCTGCGCGGGATCCCCATTGACGTGTCTGTGAAAATCCAGGATGCCAAACGTAAACGCAGACAGACCTCTGCTGAAATGACACCAGTCCTGGACGCCAACGAGCCGATGACGACACGAGAGGAGGTGTGTGTGTGTGCGTGCATGTGTGTGCAAAATGCATCAAAGGACAGATTTAGTTGTAGAGTTGTTGTTGCTAATGTCTTTGTCTGATCTTTAATGTGTGTATATGTGTGTGCAGGTGCATTTCCTGAAGGAGGCATGTGGCAATGATAATGTGTGCACGAGTAATCTGCAGGTGAAATACCGCTTTGGCCACAGAACAACTGATGAAGATACATTCACTCCATTACCACTGTAAGAGGACACACACTTCCACTGTGTATTTTAGGGTTACTACATTCCCTTTCACACTACTACCCAACCTGACCTCTGTCTGTTTAAAGGGAGAACGGCGTGCCAGTGATGTCACTCAGTGACCAAAAGGACATTGCCTTGGAGGTACAAGTGACCAATATGAATGGAGAAGATGCACACGAAGCCTTGTTGATCGCCCTCCTACCTCGATCCCTGTCCTACTCTGCTTACCGCATTTCACCCACTGTAAGTCTGTCTTTCTTTATCTCTCTCGTACACACACACATTCTAACTTGTGGTTCTAATTGGGACTCTTTATTGCCTTCAAGGAGCGGCCGGTCACCTGCACAGCCAATAAAAATGGTACTAAGGCTGATTGTGAACTTGGAAACCCCTTTAAGCGTGACTCAAAGGTGAGAGAAAATCATCCTTGTTCTATTAACCCACTGTACAGGCATCTTTAACACTTAAAACAATGCTGTCTGTGTATTATTAGACGACATTCTACTTCATTTTGGGTACAAGTGGCATCTCTCTCAACACTTCTGAACTGGAGATTGAGCTTCAGCTAAAAACGTAAGCTTGTAATACTTATACCGGATACACCAGACAGATACATCAGATACAGTCCTGGAATAATATTTTACTCTATCGTGTGCATTATGTATATTTATACAAAGTGTTATCTTTGATCTGACAGGACAAGTGAGCAGAAACTTACTCCTGTCAAAGCAAAGGCAAAGGTGGCCATCATGTTGCAGCTGTCTGTGTCAGGGTAAGAAACACACACACACACACACACACACACTCACACATGTGTATACTCTAGTCCAGTGATTTGTGCAATAACTTGTGCATTTCCATTTTTCCAGACAAGCCCAGCCGTCTCAGGTCTACTTCACAGGAGAGGTGAAAGGTGAGGAGGCCATGAAGACTGAAAGTGACATCGGCAGCGCCATCACACACCAGTTCAGAGTGAGTACCGGGCGGTGTTACATTATTATAAATCCAACATTTTTTGTACACCGGTTGCTTAAATAATACTTTATTACTGTTATTGTTTTACAGATAATCAACCTTGGAAAGCGGCTAAAAGACTTTGGCACTGCCACCCTCAACATCGACTGGCCAAAGGAGACCAAGAATGGAAAGTGGCTTCTGTATCTGATGAAGATCAGTTCAACAGGCGTGGAGCAGATGGAGTGCACTCCAAAAGGCGAGATCAACCCCCGCAACAAAGTCAGTGACAAAACATGTATTTAATGTTTGGATTTATTTTCTTTAGGCAGTAAGATATTGGGGTAAATGATTTATATTCTGCTTTAAGGAACCAGTTCCCACAAGGACAAGAAGAGAAGCAGGAAGTCCACAGGGACGTTATGAGGGCACTATTTCACGCTTACTTAATAACAAGGATTCAAAAACTCTGGTATCACCACACAACCAGTTTTTTTTGTCATTATATTATTGTAATATTGTTTTTTTAACCAACATACCAGTAAGTGCAGTCTATTTGTAACTGTGCTACCTTTTGTTGACAGTCTTGTGATGATGGGGCAACATGTGTGAGGATAAAGTGCCCCCTGCGGGGCATGGACAGTAATGCAGTCATCACTCTGGACTCGCGCCTCTGGAATAGCACCTTCATAGAGGTAAGAAAAAATGTTATCACAGAACAGTATGCCAGCATTTTAACTGATATTATATAAAAATAAATAAACATATAATTTTTGAGCAGCTTAAAATTTATATCCAGGATTAATCCAGTTGAAATATTTTTCTTGTAGAATTTTTTTGGTTGCATTTTATTTAAATTAAATACTGTAGAAAACTTTTATAAAAGATGCTACTTGTGGGTAGGTATATATTTGTATAGTAGGTTTTATATAACAAATCAAGGCAAAAATACTATTTTTTAATTGTTTTCTTTTTTATTGGTGTATTGTCTTACAAACTTGTCCGATACAAACTTGATCTGTTCCCTTTGTCCTCACACAGGACTATTCCAAATTACATCATGTGGAGATAAAAGTGAAGGCCTCCCTGCACATTGATAGCACACTGACAAACACAGTGCTGCAAAATGATGAGACTGAGGTACCAAAACATACAATACACATATTATACTCAAGAAGACATGATTAAAAACATCTTAAATACTGACTTAGTTTGAATTTCAGAAGAAAATAATGATATTTGACATCTTGGATGTTAGTGCTGATGCTGTGTTGCTGTGTTGTTCCCTTTAGGTCAGACTGACTGTGTTCCCAGAGAGGCGTGCAGCTCAGTATGGAGGAGTGCCATGGTGGATCATCGTGCTGTCCATCCTGCTCGGGCTCATGTTGTTGGCCCTGTTGGCTTTCCTTCTTTGGAAGGTAGGACTGAAGGAACACAGGCTCAGACACACACACAGCTAACAGCCATCTACATTTTCAGGATTTAAATCTTTATCAGTGTGGAAAACACTGAACAGCTGTAGGTGTACGTACTAATTATGTGCCTCTCCTCAGTGTGGAGTCTTTGGGAAAAAGACTAAAGAGGACCCATCAGAAAAAGAGAGACTGACATCAAATGCATAAAAAACAGAGAGGGTAAAATTACCCGGCCTGCCATGATTCAGTGAAACCTCCTCTCTTGCTCCTTCTTGCTACAAAAGCGCTGCTTTCTGGTATTTGGCAGGGAGCGGGGACACTGCAACATGAATGCTGTTATAAAAGCGGATTATTTCTGCAAAGACTGCAATGCCTAAAAAGGTTTACACACATGATTATGTGTGTATCATTACAGTTTACCTGCATGGCCAGGGGGAGGTGATGGCTGATAAGCAATGACTGTAATGCTCTGAGGAACGGGAGAGGGGGGTGCTGGGGGGTTGGTGTGGGGGGGCTGCATCTCTTTGATTTCACCTCTTCCTTTTTTCCCAAGTTGTTTTTGCTGTGACACATGCAGTCACTTGGTCTGAAGGGTTCTGTCTCTATACAAAAAAGGGGCTGTCTTCACCTCTTCACGGATTCATTGCATTTTGCTGCTTTTGAAAAAAAGACTGATGACATCACACGTTTCATCAGTCTGCTTTGCTTTCTCTTTAAACATCCTCTACTGAAACAAAGTACTGATTTAGTTTTTCCTTTCTTCTGTGCAGTGTGGCTTTTTTAAGCGTGCCAAATATGAAGACAAGGTTCCCAGTTACAATGCGGTTCGTATCAGACGGGAGGAGAGAGAGATTAATCCTGGAAACAGGAACTGGGAAAACCTGGAAAAGAAACCCTGGATGACAACCTGGCATGACAAGGAACACTACTCCTAACACCACATAGATTCAACTGTGGCTCACTGATGAACTCCCAGTTTCTCTTTAATTTTAACGGCCCTTCCTTTGCACAGTGAGGACTGTAAATATCATAAAAAAAACATTTGTAGGACTAAATACTGGAGCAAACATTCTGCTTCAGGGCCTAAATCTTCTTGATCTTGAACAATCACTGGAAGCAGAGTCATGGAGTGGGTGATGGTCTCGCACCACTGCTGTCTGTCAACGCTTCGGAGCTTGTTTTTACACATTCAGTGTTGATTGGTGGGGCTGGAGGGGGGGGGGTTGTTACGGACATGTTTTGTACATTTTTATGAATGTATTGCAGAATTGTATTTATTCTTGCGAGGAGTACTTTGTTACGTGCTCTACAGGCCAAAGAGTCATGCAGTGCTTCTTTATTTTCTACGAAAACACGTTTCCAGATTTTGAAGTCGATGCATTTTTTCCCCATGCTCCTCAAGTTTCTATAGAAATTGTAACAGATCTAAAGTCAGATTGTAAATATAAAGCCAAGCAGCTACATCTCAGTGTTTCCTTAATAAAAAAATAAGTTGTGTTCTGTTTGCAATAAGAGTTTAAAGAGACAACAGAAAGTTCAAAGCATTATTTATTTATACATTAAAAAAGCACTTACAGCTCAAGTGCTTCAATCAGCACAATTTATTAAAATCATAACCTAAGGATAATTTATTGTTCATGATTTAAAAAAAAACATTTTACAACTTAAATACATAAGACAAACAAACATTTCTGAGAGTTTGAACTTTGGTGCTGGAATCAAATCTCTGTTCTGGTTCTATTGATCTGCACCTATCGTCTGTATCTGAGGTGACAATTAGGACATGAACAACAGAGGATGTGTTCAGAAGATCTAGCTGTTTCTATTAACTTAGTAGAAATTGGTTCAAGTGCATTTCTGTGTTTCGGCGATTGAAAACACACCCTCATGCTGGTGGTTTATCTTTTGACTTCCCGTCTCATCTCTTCTTTATAAGAGGGACTCAGTCCTGATGGTTTTTCCACTGCAACTTGTGTCTTTCGTCACTGCTTTCTCTTTGCCTTCACCATCCTTGTCCAAAACAGTGTTTTCCTTTTCCTCTTTCAGCCTCCTCTCTCCTTTCCGCTGCTCTTTCTCCTCTCTTTTCTTCATCCCTTTCAGCTTCTTCTTGAGGACAGAGCGGTCATGGTGACTGCAGACGCCCAGAGCCTGACAACACAAATAAGTATTCATCAAATTCTGCCACGCAAGAGAAAAAAAAAAGTTGGAGGAATCAGAAATATATATATTAATCCCAGGAGGGAAATTACTTTTCCGTCCCTTGATTGAACACTATTGCCTTCTCTGAGCTCCTTTAAGATGGACTTGGAAGTGAAGTGATCTGCTCACCTTGAGTTTCTCACTGTCCATGTTGAGCAGCTGCGTCCCGTCCACACCTTTGGCAGCAAAGTCAGATGCGTATTGCTCCATGTTCATGGCGATGAGCCACAGACACACCTGCTGGTTGCTCCATTCTAAGACAGGTCGACTTTGCCACTGATTGTTGTTATTGGTGGAAACTGGGTCATCGTCCAAAGTCTGACAAATGGAAAAGAAAAGTGTAATTAAAGAAGAGCACACTTCAGGAAACCAAGTGGACATTGTGGAGGGAACATAAACAGTCAGCTAATGTACTTGAGCTCAGTGCATGCTGGGAAGTATTCTGACAGGAAAGAAGAAAAGGACAGACTCACCTCAGTGGAGGAAAAGGTGAAAGTGTGAGAGTGTCCAGAGAGGGAGTGATCAGAGACATGACCCACCATACTGGAGCTGCCCACTGGAGAGCCAATACTCTGCAACCAACAGAAACAATCTGCTGCCTACATACTTCTCACCTGCTGCATGCTAAAGCCTTTGTGTTTATATAAGATCAAAAAGCTGAGAGAGAGGAAGGGAGGGTGCCATGATGTATAGTCATCATATCGTGTGCACCCTGGCTATAAGCGGCCATATTTTCCTCACCTGATCTCTTCTGCCTGTAGTGGTCAGATACGGCAAACTACTGCTGGACACAGAGCGCAGCCTCTCCCTGCCACGCTCCTCTTCCTTTTCTCTGCCTCGCTCTCCAAACCAGGGAAAGGGCAAACAGGAAGGCATGGAGGTGACCGAATCCGATGGAGAAACCTGAGCGGGCTCATCCACCAAATCACCATATGACCCCCTGATGACAAACAGTATTGATGTTCTCATTAAATTCAACTGTCAGGACACCTCTGAACAGCTTATCTACATTTACAGGACAGAAACCTGTGTTGTTTGGGTTTGTTTTGTGCGTGAGTGACATCACCTGCTGCTCACTGACTTTCTGCTGCGCCGTTCACTTCTCCTTTTACTGAGAGACTTGCGAAGGCCACTAAAACAAAAAGACAAGGAAACCTCAACAACACTAAACAAAAACTGGTGACAGTGACTATGAAAAGAGAAGACCCCACACCTGAAGTCAGGAAATTTCTTTTTGGACTTTCTGGATGATGAGGATTTGCATGGTGAGGAGGTGACGGTGTCGGTGACGAAGATGGGAGGAGTAAAGATGGAGCTGGTGGGCGGTTGAGGACTGAGGGCTGAGAGGGAACAGATACTGGAGTGGTCACTTCTGGTGCTTTGAACCACTGTGGGAGTGGACAGTGACTGCTGGCCATCCTGTGGTTTCTTGACTGCTTCATCCTGCAGCAACAGAGAGCGTATGTCAGCTAGGAACAGCAGGTTTAGGAAGGATAATTTAAGTGAAATGACTTGATAGTTGGCTCCATCTACTCAAAACAAATATTCTTTTTAGCCACGTGGTTGTTTTTTTTCCTCCTTCACTGCAGTCACATTTGTCAGCTCTGCCTCTTTTACCTGTTTTCTGAAGCTTTCTCTGAGTTTGTCTCTTGAAGGTGGGTGGCGTTTGGATTTCTGGGCTAACTGAGCTCTGGCAATGTGCGCACTCGAGTCAAGCCGTCCTGTATCAGGAATGGGAATATACCAGTCTGGACCTAAGATACAAAGGGTTATTTTTGCTTAGTCAATAAGCATAAATTAAATAGAGGTTTTTTAAAACTAAAATGTAAAACCTCTTGTACAGACGCTTACCTGAGTCCACAGAGTGTTTCTTTCTCTCAGATGCAGCGTCTTTCCTGTCTAGCTGTGCCAGCTGTGACAAACAGTGGGAAACAATGACTACAAAGAAATGTTCAGTGAAATAAATCCACACACATTGAGAGGGTTCCTCTCACCTGGATTTGCAGCCTTTCAACATTCTCTCTATGCTGCTTATCTCTCTCCTCCACTTCTCTCCTCAGCTCTGCCTCCCTTTTCCCCCCCTCTTCCTCTCTGAAAAACACACATGGTGTGAAATACAAGAGGAAAGGTGTATAAATTAGTAGCTTTGAAATAACACTCACACAGTAATTGTTTCATAGCATACCACACTGTCAAAGAGATGAATACCTGCTCTGGTATTCTCTGACTATTCTCTTGGCTTTACTGTATTTGATTTCCAGGCTTTCTGATTGGTTCTGGGCATCGGCCAGTCGCTGGCTCACAACTCTGCACAGAGTCTGGGCCTCTTGCCAGTACCTGATAAAACATAAGTGTCATTAACACCTTCTCAACCAACATTATCATCTTTATTATAGCTTATTAATTTTATTATCCTTTAGAAGGGTTTTTTTTACTTCTCTAGTTTGTCAGCTTTTTCCTCTGCATCCTCTGCTCTCTGCTCCAACTCTGCCTTCAGGCTCACCCAACAGGCCTGCTGCTCCTTCCATGCCTTTAACTGAGAGACATACAGCAGAAGATTACATCTATGCATGCCTGTAGTGGATGTCATTTAAAAGAATATTTATTAAAGGCCATCATGCTATCACATCTCAAAAAAAGTGTTCAAATACTTTACACTTCCTCCATCCTCTTTTAACACAACAAATAAAGTAGTCACAGTTTTTTACTCAGTTGGAAGGAAGAAAGCCAGATTTTCCTCTGAAAGGCTTTGGCCAACCCAGTTATGTCACAGTGGTGATCACTTCAAGGCAAAGGCAGGAAAGCAGGGCTGACGTGGTGAAGTGTTGGAATGCGGCCCGTGTCCTAATAACTCTACACCGAGCCATCTCATACACAAAATGGGTAAAAATGGGTCAGACCGTTTCCAAATTTGGATGCAAAGGTAGCGTATCAAAGTGAGTACAGTTATTGGTTTGTGTGCGTGTGTGAGAGAGAGAGAGAGAGAGAGAGAGATCTCAATCTCATCTGAGTGACCTACCTTTTCTCTAGTGTGCTGCAGTTGGGTTGTTCTGCTTCGTAGTTTTGATTGAAGCTGAAATACAGACAAGCAAAAGGAAATGTGTCTTTAATTCTAAAATTGTTACATTTTGATCATTTTCTCATGCAGTGTTTTAACTAATGAATTCAAATACCTGCTGGTATTTGAGGCAGAGCTGGTAGCTGTCCAGACTGGAAAGAACAGACACATCCTCCTCTTCATTCTCCTCCTTCTCTTCCTCTTCCTCTTCAACAACTGAGTCCCACTCTGACATGCTACCATCGTTGTCTTCATCTCCACTGGCTCCTCTTTCTCCCTTCATATATAGACAGACACAGGCAGTGTAAACAGAAGATTGTATGCCAGCGATTCAACCCCTGACCCTCCTTTAAGGAAACACACCTTTTTGGTTTTTGTTTTATCCATTTCCAGGCTTTCATTGATGAGTCTGGCCACCTCACTTTCCACCCCCTCCTTCTCTCGACCAATCAGAAACCTGCAGCAGAGCACAGCAATCTGTGACAGCTGTGGGCAATCACATCATTCCCTGACACACTTGTGCAGGTGTTTCCTCAGGGCATAAAATATAAAAAAGCACAGGTGATGCCAAAAGTAATATAAGTGAGTAGACCTTGGCAGGGATTAGACAGACGCAACCATTGTTTTTTAGTTGTAAGATGTGAAAACTGTGTTTCATCACTACACAACAGTGGAAAGAACAGATGGTGTTTCTACAACTTTGATGAAACTACATTACATTCACAAGTGAATTAAAGATCAGAAAACTTATTGTGGAGGACAAAAACAAAACAAAAACTATTCTACAGTGCCACTAGTGGGTTGTGTTAGTGTCAGAGCGGCTGACAAAAAATCTACAGACACTGTTTGGCAGTACTTTCAATTATTGATTAAATGTTGTTTGGTAAAAAAAAATTACTGAAATTCTGTACCAACTCTCTAAAGGCTCTGCCATTAACTGTCTGATTGCTGACATGAAATAAGAGGCTTGATACCCCTACCCTTTGCTGCAGGATTGACAACAACCTTCCCCCTTTACCCATTTTAATAACATTGCTGGCCTGCCTATGTGCAGGTGTTACACCAAAACAATTGTTCAACACTATTTTGCAGCTGCTTCATTCTAGTTTTAGCATCTCCCAAGATGACTGCGGTCGCATTAAAGAAAGGCCAGACCACTCACCGACACTGACACAGAGCTGTGCGGTGTCTACATGCTAACTTACTTGACAAGACCCGATGTGTTTTTTAGGACAGTGGCTGCAAACAGCTGGGACACTCCAACCAAACTCACTCCATCCACCTCTACTATCTGGTCATTCACCTTAATCCTATTATGTAAATATAAGAGGATAAAATTCAGACACAAACATCTTTACATTTCCAGGAAATATGAATTCTGATATGAACTCTGACCTTCCATCCTTCTGTGTTGCTCCTCCTTCAGTGATTGTCTTGACAAAAATTCCCAATTTTTCCAGTCCCTGATCAGCTCCTACACCCATTCCTATGATACTGATGCCCAGGCCATCTTCTCCTGGAGGCAGTGGGAGGAGGAGTAGACATCATATTGAAATAATTAGCTGCTAATGCAGCTAAAAAATGGACATTAACTTAAAATACAAATGAAACTCAAACTCAAAATCTGAAGAAATGTGGATGCAGATACAAACCCTTTTCTATCTCCACTGGAAAAACATCCATCCTCTCCACTCTCTTCTCCAGCTCAAACTCAGCTGAGGCAGACACAGGGTCGATATCCTCATTGTGTCTGTCATAGTCTGCATTAGAATAGGTGCTGAACACCTGAAAAAGATCATTCAATATGAAGTCCTTGCAGTGGCCTCAGCTAATATTAACACTACATGTCAAATTTAGACCTGATGTAAACACTGTTAAAGAGAACCATCTGCAGCTACTGACACAACACGCTGTTTATGTAGGAGAATGTGTCAGTCACAGAGTGAGACATTCAGAAAATGTGTAAAGACTTGACAAATCTGTGGAGACATAATTATGGGACTGATATAAAAAAAATGTTTGAAAAAAAAAATTTGTTATAATTGATCCAGACTAGCACCATGCACATCCACAGGATTCTTTCTATATGAAGGCAGCTCTGAGCTGACAGTGAAGCATGTGCGAGCTTGCCATCCCTCCTCCCCTAATGGATTAGCCACATAGCTTTGGGCTAACATTTCTCTGACAGGGATTTAGCAAGAAGAGCAAGAGATTTTCCTAAACTTAACGACAAATGTACCTGCGGCTGTGAAACATCTTCTACTCTTGGATACTTACTTTGATGGGGTCAGAGGAGAACTTGACCTTCCTCCTTGCAGCTTCTGATGCATCCCCACTGCTGTCCAGTTCAGGTACACCTGGAATTTCCTCATATTGCACTAGGAGCTGGTTTTCTGTGTGGGATGCTGAAAGCTCTGGATGAGACTGGGATTCCTGATCATACACAAAAGCCTTGTTTTCAATCCCGCAGATCACTGCAGCTCCTGTCTGGTCCCCTTTACTGTCTATGTCCTCCTTGCCAGGCTCCTCTTGTAGATCAGGTGTTTCTTCTCTTTCATTTATCTCTTCCTTTCCAGTCCGTTCCTCTTCTTGGCTTTGTTTGCATTCTTCCTCCACACATCTCCCTGTTCCCTTAACTGCCTTGTCAACCGTCTCCTCTTGCATTACGACCCTCTCATTTGTCTCCCTGTGGTTTTTTTCTTCTTGAGACTTCATAGCCTGAGCAATGAAGCATCTGTTCTGCTCCTCCCTTTCACCCTCCCATTGTTCATTCACCTGCTGATACTTGTCTTCTCCGCCTTCCCTATCATCCGCAGTTTCTGTTTTCCATCGCATGCCCACTGACAACTCTTTCTGGTGCTCTGGAGCTCTCTGTGCTGTTTCCATACTGGGCTCCTCGAAGACATTGTCCACTAGGGCCTCCACACTTTCTCTCACAACTTTGGTTTCCATCTCCCCCTGTAGCCAGTTTTTTCCCTCTTCTTCGTTCTCATCACTTTCTGATGACTCATTCTTTACATTGACAAGTTCTGCCCTCAGCATCTGCTCAGGGGTCAGGCAGGGGTCCAGGGTTGCACTTTCTTCCCCTGTGGTTTGATCCTGTGTGCATTGATTGGAAGGAGATCCGTCGGAGGCTTCACCAGGACCATCCAATACAGGAGATTTAGGGTAAGTTGTCAGCAAACCAGGCCCAGGACACTTTAATGAGGAAATATGTATGATATGGTTTATGGCTCCGTCTTTATCTGAGGCATCCTCGTGTGTGCACCTACTTTTCCCCCTTCCTGCCTCTTCTGCTGTTTCCACCTGGTTGCCTTCTTCATTACCATCTGCCATACTCTTGCTCCCCTTGCCAATCACAGGTTTTGAAGCCTGTCCTCCAACAACTCCAGCCTCCATCATTTTAGTCTCAAACAACTTCCTGGTTACAGAGAACTTCTGAGCCAGAGCAGCCCTGTCGATATCTGCTATTTCCTCTGCTCTGGATGGTTTACCCTGCAGAGAGGGGTCTGGGGTTGACAAACTGCTTACGGTGCTCAGAACAGATGAGGAACTGATGACTGAACGCTTGGGTCCAGTTGAAGTCTGGAGCTGCATGCTGGGGATTTGTGGTGAAAGGAGGGGCGTAGAACCAGTACTCAGTGCTGGACTGCCATCTTGTCTCAACTGCTGGCTGTCCATTTGAAGGAAAATGTTATCTCTGATCTTGGTCCCTCTAGCGCTGAGGATCCTACCTCTGCTACCGGTGGTGCTGCTGGTGTTGGACATTATGGGATCCGACAGGCTGGACTGCAGCTTCTTTGGGTGCACAGCAGAGCGCTGGGTGGCAGCAGCAGCTTTGGTCCCTGGGTGTAGACTGGTCCCAGTGTCAAATGAGCATTTGATAGCATGGAAGTCAGATTTGTAAGTTATCCTGTGGGGGGAGGCACTTCGGCCCTTGCTGTCAGTCCGCATCATCTGGGAATGGAGGTTCTCTGATGTGGGGGAAAAACTGTACAGAAGCTTATTGCAGCTGAAGTAAGCACCTGGGCAGGCAGATAGTGTTTAAAGATCTGCTTGTACAGTGGAATGGTTGAAGTAAGGCAAGAAATATTAGTAGGGCTGGTTTCAGCAGTTTACTGCTTTGTGTGGTGACAGCTGCAGCGGACAGGGACAGGCAGGCTCTTCATTGTCTTCAGATTCTTCATCAAACACGGCACAGATGTCCTGCAGGAGTGGATGAAGATGAGGTCAGTAAAACACGCTCATTTAAGAAAATACAATCCAGCAAAAGGTCAGTGTCACATCCTCTGCCCCTAAAATCGCACAAACTGTCTTCAACGTGTAGCTCTTAGTGACTAAATTAAAATCTAAACATTTAAAACAGGTTTTTAGTGAACTCACTCTTGAACTAAAAGATCCTCGATCGTAACCTGGAGACGTTTTTGTTCCACCCCTACTTGTCGCAGGTATGAACAATTAGCACGCAGTTTCCTCTCTTCAGCGGCGCGTTCATGTGCTGTCGGAAAATTAAAGAATAAGGACACGGCATTGTTGTAAATATTCACATGCTTGAAGCTTCCACTCGGATGTTCTGACAGTCAGTTTGGCTAAGCTAACTAACCTCCTTTTATTATGTGTCAGATAAAGGTCCTTGACGTCCTACTAGCCAAGTTAATAAACTAAATTAACAGAACGTCAGTGTGTACGTTTATTTTACTGTAGGTCTGGAGCACATTGTGTTGTTCTATACCTATTGTTACTGCAGCAACACTTGTGATACTCGTGACTAACTATGACTAAAACGGGCGCACTAGACTAAAAAAACTGATGAAAGTAGGAAATTACGACAGCACCTGAAGGCAGCAAATCTCACCCAACCTGGTTGAAGAGGGCACGCGCAGGTTAAAGGTCGTGGGCTTCAGGTCGCTAACGGGATGTTAGCTAAACGGCAAACAAATCTCTAACAAAGTTATCCATTTGCTTTCAGTGTCCGGGACAATTTAAGTGTTGTTGTCAGTCGGTGCTGACGGCTCCCTCGCTGAGATAAATACAGACAGATGGCGACTCATGTCTCTAAATACTGTAAATGGATTATCCCTCTGTAATCCTGTGTAAACTACTCCAGTAACTGTGAAACACCGACGGTGAGTGTGTACCAGCACTGAGGCAAGTTAGCCTACATTTGATGAACCAATTCTAACATTAGTGACCTGTAAGGCTTTTATATTCCTCTTTAGTCTCTGCAGCCTGTTAGAAATCTGTAATGTTGTTGTGTGAGCATTAGGAGGCTAATGTAGGGCTAATCACAACACACTGTTTTTGTTTAGTGTTTGCAGACTAGCATATATTTGTCATTTTGCATCACTAAACATAGAAGCTATCCTAAACTTACACCAAACATGCAGGTCATTACATCCACTTACCTTCACCTGAGTCTCAGCATCGCAGCCAGCGTCTGCTGTAAAAAAACAATTTCACTCAAACACACAGCCTCTCCTGACTCACAGTACAGCTGTGTGTGAATATTCACCTGTGTGCATGATGCAGGTTATTGCAGCCAGCCACATCTCCCACTATCTACCTGTATGTGTGTGAGAGGCAGCAGTGATGCAGCACCTGCTGGTGTATGTGTGCCTACCTGTGTGTGTGTGTGATGCCAGTGGGTGCAGTACCTATGTCTGTCCAAGAGGCTGGCTTGTGTGGCAGATGGACTGGACTGGACCGGACTTCACTGGACTGGACTGGTCCACACAGAGCCGGAGAATGGTTCTGCTCACTCTGACCTGGATCTGACTGGAGACCATTGTCCCAGGTGGCACTGGGACCTAGTTGATATAAATACTATCCAATCACAAAAGCCGTCTTCTGAATGAGGCTAGCCAGGAGCGGGAGGGGAGCGAGGGAAAGTGAATTGAAGTAGAGATGGAAATTGAGGGAGTGATGTCGGGGTGGGTGGCTAAAGTAAATTTAGAGTAGTAGAAACTGGAAGAGTGAGTGAGGCAGAATAGATGAAGACAAAGGCAGAAATTAACCCAGAATATGAGAAGCAGGAGAAATGCGAAACACTCAGAGCATGCCAATCACAAATGGAAATTACAGGTGTGATAGCTGTGAAATAACAGCCAATCTCATCTATTAACTCAGCTGTATTTATGATTGAGAGTGAGGAAGATGAGATCTGTGTGGGCTGGCATAACCCTCAACTCCTATTTCCCTCACCAGCAGCAGGTCACCTTGACTTATGCTGAATTTTCTGTTCTTTCCTCCTCAGGCTCACACATCTTTAGGTACAATTTACAGATAGGGAAACTATTTACAGTGATTCTGTTCAAGTGTGTGTCTGGCCTTAGTACCCAGTACTTGTATAATACAGGTGTATGGTGGAGCTGCTCACTTTTCACTAAGCCACAGACTTTAACAAATTGGTGCCAGTAGCCTCTTGCAAAGCTAGAAGACACCATTTTTTTCACACCCCAGCACTTGTCCTTGCTGTCCCGATTGGGTTTATGAGTGTGAAGAAACTGCAGCACAAAAATACAGTTTGACATTGTTGCTATTCTGTTCTTGGTCCAGCAGAGAGCACTGAAAACTTTATTTTATCCTCTGATCATATCTTGATCATAGTTGGGGTCCATGTAAATCTGATTAAGTTGTAACATTACATGTGTCTTGACCAGCAAATTAATGTTTGATTTCAAGTTTACTTCATATTCTTCATATTTTACTATATTATGTATCTCAATCTAAAAAAACTCAGGATATTTCATTCAAGATTATTGTGTGTCTATGTGTTTACATGTGTTTTGGTGTCAATACTTACTTTTCAATAAGGATTTTGAATTTAGGGCTTGTATTTGATGCAGTGATTTTAAATAAAAATAAAAATTAAATAAATAAATTCTCCTCCACCATTGTTGGGATTAAAGGAAAAAAATCTGCTGCTACACCAACAACCTTTAATTGAAGAGAGACAAATAGATGGATAAAAAAAATAGAGGAAAGGACAGCTGATGTTTTACTATCTGTGTATGTCTGAGTGCGTTGTCATGTTGGCTGCATTTTGCAGTCCCATATGGTTATCTGTTCAGTCAACCATATTTAAAGTCTTACAGTTTCACTAGGGAGTTGCATCCAGTCCTCAGAACATTTAAATGCACACACACATACACCCTGTGGCTGGGGTGAATGCAGGAGTTAACAATTTAAACTAGCATTATGTAGTAGCTCTGCAACTCACTCTGCCAAGTGAGTTTATCCAGTGCTCTGAATCTGTGGCTGTTTTTATAGCCAAGATGTCAGTGCATCTATAAACAATGACACTGTCAGTTTGTGTGTACTACACGTATTATTTATTCAGTAAAAACGATTTAGACAAGCATGAAAGCCCTGGTGGCAGAGTTATGGATTCTTTTTTCATCAGGGTGACACATGGAAACACAGATCATAACACTGTGCAGTGTATAGGATAATATTTTTGTACAGACCCCCAAAAGGGAAATTTGGCTTGTTATAGCAGAAAACATTTAGCAGGACAAAATATGCAAAATACTGTAGATGCACAAAAACAATGAAAAATCACAGAATGATAAATAGATTATTACTGTCAACTGATTATGAAATTCTCGCCCTTATTTCCTATTCTATGCTTTTGCAATATTTTACTTGTTAAAAATAGAACATTACCCTTTGTGAGACAGCTGGCACTCTCTCACACACACACACGCATACATTTTAACAGTCTGTTGAAAATTTACTCAATCGCCCTCCAGTACTACAGCCATGCGTGCTGAAGTGCCATTTCAGACAGATGCAGTAAGGCAAGCATAAACATCCACACACACACTTAATGTGCAACAGGTGCGTATGTTCACACATTACAATTCACCTGATGCAGCAGACTAATAACTTTAATGTGTGCAGGATGAAAAGAGAAGAGGAAGGTCTAAGTTGGAGGAGAGACATCAGCGATTCTCTTGTATCACTTCATTTACCAACATGGCCTCCTCTATATGCTTTTTTTAGTTCTCCCTTTCTGCCGCCCCACTCCTTCTACTTCTCTTTGCTGTTGTGACTGCGGTCATCTTGGTGACAGGCTGCCTCTCTGCTGCCTGTCTCGTCACTTGGGTTGCAACAATACAAGTGAAACTAATACTGCTTTGTTGCTGTTTATACACCATTTCACATGAGACATCCTTCAAGGCCATGTCTTGCACTGATCTTTATTTAGTCACATCAAAGCTACCAAATACAGAAGCAGTGTTCATATGCAGCATATTTGTGTCATCTCTCTTTTATGGGTAGCTTTAAACTGGCTCTGATTTGTCACCTTGCCTTCTTTGTCATGCTAATCACAGTGTTACTTTGTCCAAGGATATAAATAAGTATTATGACATAATGCTTGGTCATTTATCAAAGAGTGACTGACGAATTTTTGGCCTAAAATAGAAAGAGTCCATTTTAGAAAATGTAGCACAACTATTTTTGTCGATGATAATTCTAGTCATCCATGTCACATATTCTTCTATCACATCTATTTTCAACTCCTTAGTCCTTAGTTTATCCAATTGGCTTACATCAGTCATTACATCATCACCGTCAAAGGGCCTACACTAAAATCCGTCCCCACTGTGGGGAAGAGGTACTGTAGTTGACACTGATTTTGAATGAGTATGAATGTACTTTTTTCTGGATAGCAGCCATCATGGACTTGTGGGTGTTGCTGCCTCAAGTGATCAGTGTTGTAGGACCAGTGTGTTCTGTAGTGGCTTCCCTTCAGATGCAACTTAGTGAGCTGACACCAGGGTCATTTTGAGTTTGTTGTAGTAACTGCATGGACACATTGCTGGGAGATACCCAGCTCTAGCAGTGAACTGTCTGATCACATGATTATGTCAATCTGTCAGGATCATGATAGTTTCTGACAGACCACTTTCTTCATCATACAGTAAAACAGACCAATTTCACATACATGGTTCAACATCTGCAGACTTCTTTCAGGCATCCAAAGTAAATTCACTTCTGTGGCTTGATTTAGAAGTGTGTAATGGTGACAAAGCTGATGGAGACTCACTGTGGATCAGTGTTTTTCATGTATTCCTCAAATATGCTTTTAAACCACATGTAGTGTTATTCCTGTAAAAATTGCAAAAATGGTCATATTGAAGTCAAAAATGTGTCCTAAAGAAACTATTATACCTTTAAGACTAATTTAAATGATCAGTAAAATCATTCCCCCTGTGTTAACGTGTTGTTTGTATTTCTTCCAGTTGCATCAAAAAGCTCATTAAGGCAAACTGACAGGAGTCATCTGCATGCCATGATGAAGGCAGCAGCAGCAGCGGCAGCAGCGGCAGCACGCTGTAGTTGTGTCAGGCAGCTCAGAGCGGAGGGGCGGGGAGGGGAGCTCTCAGTCATTAACGACCACCACCGACAACCGGGGAGCCTCCTCCGGTAGCATCACAGCGTCCACCGACACACACAGCCGGGGAAGATGGTCGCTGTGCAGACGTCTCTCAACTCGTCTCCGTTGGCGGAGTGGATCTGCTGTCTGGACAAAAGGTGGGCGAAAAAACACGCGCATTCATGCTACACACAGGCAACAATCCACAGCCACGCCGCGCATCTTCACGCAGCAGTGACTGTGTTTTCTCTTTTCATTCATCCGCGTCAACGTGATTATTCGGAGCCGGCGATCACTGCGTGTGCAGCGTGTGACCGTGCAGCAATGATGGTTATATTAATAATGATATTCATCGGCTTTAGCGTATTATATCCTTATAGTCATACGCATTGAAGTGTCAGAGAGTGACTGTAAAGGCTGCATAACAATACACACCCTCCTGTTTGTTGAAATGCTGTTCTTGTATCTGTTCGTCAGAAAGGCGTTGGTGGCTTCGAGGTTCACAGGGTGTTTCTGCACTGCATGGGGCTGTGATAGATGGCCGATGAGACACGCATGGTTTCTGTCTGCCTGCTAATGCATTTTTAAAATACAACTGTGGCATGTGTTTGATAGTGAATGCCTTCAAAACAAAGATCAGATGCAGGTTTCTCCATTAATGGCACATTGCTGCATGTCTGACTGAACACATTAGAATAGCTGACCAGCCAAGTCACTGTGTGCCTATTAGCAACAGTCCAAAAGCTGCAGTCGTCCAATTAACAATAAGGGTCTAATACTGCAAGCATGCTGTGTTTATGAGTAGCCGTACAGTAATTAGTGTGTAGATCATATGACATATATGACCTGCACACACCCACACACACTGTACACACCTCTGTGACACATCCTCATGTTACCATTGGCAACCTGAAGCTACCATCTTGTATTCCTCACCTGAAATAAGACAAAACTCATCATCTAAATGCAGTGTGCTGCATGGCTAACAATTTTTTAATCGCTTGCTTTGTGTAGACATGTACAAACATTACAAAGTTTTAACTTTAGTTACACATAATTTGTTGTTCAATGGTAAATGCTGTTCAAATGTCATACAAAATTGTCAGAAATTGTGTTTAATGTTTATAATTGTCTGGTGATTAGGACTAAAACATCTACCAACACTGCTTAAGTAAATGCAGCCCACGAGATGGACTGGTCAGGGTTGTATTGTGAAGTGCTCTTAAGCCATCCACCTCTTTTTCAATCAATATCCATCAGTGTGTGTGTTTGTGTGTGTGTGTGTGGGAGCTTTCATCTATAGTAACTGTTGATGTGAGGAAGTGAAGAGTGAGGGGTAGGGAGGGGATGAAGGTGAAGGAAGATACAACTGTCTCTAATATATATCTGTCTGAAGACATTTACTGCCAGTGACTGTGAAGTATGTGAGATAAGATCTGATTTGTTTTGTCCTCTGTTGCCTCAAGTGGGTCATAGACAGTCCAGTTGACACTCACACAGGCATGGCACCAGTCCAAATGTTGAGTTTAGTTTCCCTGCAGGATAAGGATGGAACATTGACTGAGCATTTTAAGAGCTGGAGGGATAATGTGCAACTCTTCAGTGAGATTTGTAAATTGTAAACTGTGTTTACGCCACTTTATATTCAGCGTTTTTAACAAGATCTCAGGTTGTTATAGAGGTGATGAAGTTAGGTGTCAAAGGAGCTTTGATTCAAGATTCTCTGTTACAGTCATGTAATAATATGCCAGCTCAGAGTTTCAGTTTTTTTAGAGGCTATTTGACATTTTGATTGGCTGCCACATAACAACCTATGATTTATTTGTCTAGAAACAGTGAATTTTTCCAGATGGACGTTTCCCTAAAACAGTCTGCAGAACCTTCTGGTGTCTCTCATTTTTCTCTTCAGTGTGTCATGCTGGTCAAGCTGTAAATCCTCACTGTGTGTGTGTGTGTGTTTTGCCATAATTTGTGGTTGAAAGCTGATATCTTTGCTGACTGAGACTGAGAGAGGGAGGCTGAGGAAGGAGAGAAGTCAAGAGATGAGTGATGGAGGGAGAGTGATACAAGGTGAACAACTCTCAGGTCACATTCACCTCACAGTGATGGGGGAGGCAGATTCCTGTGGACAGACAGGGAGTGAGCAAACACAGGACTGTGGGGAAACCAAGAGGGAGGTTTTAACCAGGGGATTATAAGTGACTGATCTTAACAGATTCGCTGCAGACGAATAGGTGAAGGGTGATGCTCGCATTACCGATTTAACCTTGCAGAGTTAACCTCCCTGTCTCTACCTATTGTAGTGAGTGGGAGTCCACCTGTCTCAACCATTAACCCAGCCTACACTGGGATATGACTTGCTGTCGGAGCACCAGGGGCCAGTACGTAGGCAGTAGGTGGATGATGGAGGATGAGTCAGAGGCAAAGAAAGGAGAAAAAAGATAGTGAGACAAAGAAAAGACACATCAGTAATCACTTTAAGTTCATGGCAGATGTTGTGGGACTATCCTCTGCAGCCCTATAATCTGGTATGTGACAATTCAGGGACACAAATATGTGTTTTTTACTGTATGTGAATAAAAGGGACTCATTGCTACCTTTGAGCTGGCATAGCAGAAATAAAGCGATAATAAGACGTGGGTAGTATGTGAGTGGTGGAATTTAATGGATGGAGGGATTTCTAGTGTTGGTCGTAAGGAGGAGAAAATGGATTGCTCAAAGAAGAACAGAGTACTTTACATTGTTCCATCTTGCCTATCATTAGCTTAGAGAAACGGTCAGGTCTTTGGAGAGACAAATAGATGGAGAGATTAGAGAAATGTTTAGAGGAGGCAGAGAAAGGGAAGAGAAAGCTGGAAGCAAGGGATGTGTAGAGGAGATAGACAGCCTCTCATCTGTGAAGGAAGGAGCCCACAGTGCATTAGCTATTCTGTATGAACACATACACACACACACACGTGCGAGAATGACTCACTAGCAAAGAGAAAACAAGTGAATGAATGGGGCTAACTGTGATGTGTGTGTTACTCTCAGACGTTTTGGCTCTGTAGTTTTTCACCACCACCTCGCGGAGCAGAATGTTTAAGCTCTCAGATCAAACTTGTGTGTGTTCTTGTGTCGTGTGCAATCCAGTAGATGTCCAACACTGACTTACTGTGTGTGTGTGTGTGCACGTGCATGCACTCAGATTTAAGCGTATTAGAAAATCGCAGTAGTACAAATGAGCTCTTGCATCAACACCCTGTGGGGGGTCTGAGCAGAGAGAAATCGTGCTCTCCACTGTTATCACTGAGATACCAGGAAGCCAGCACATTCACACACACACACATGTATAGATAACATTAGTAAAGCTGCCTTTTTAAAGGACAACACCATATATTTGTTATGTTTTAGCTCATTAACTGCTAATTGTTGCTATTTAACATTACTGCTAATCAGAGCATACTGTAGTATTTTGATGGATTTCCCAATATTCAGCCTGAAATGGCCAATTAAAAGACAGATAATCAATCACAATCAACAACTGACATCATGCAGTAAATCTTTTCCCGCCTAACTACTTTTACACTTCTTTAAGACCTAATGTTGTGTTAAATGGTGTCTCTTCTCTGCACAGGCCTTCGGAGCGCTCTGGAGAGGATGTGGACATCATTCTGACCAGACTAAGAGAGGTCAAGGCTTTCCAGAGGTTTCCAACTCCTCTCTTACTGCAGATCTGTGCCTGTGCCTTTTATGAATGCTTGGAGAAAGGCATTACACGTACGAACACACACACATGCACGCAAATGCTGTCAGATTATAAAAGAATGTTATTGTTGCTTTATGTAGGGAAATATATGCTGTATATGTTGCTGTCAGTTGATTATTGCTTTATCGACAGTTAATTTGAGACTCAAGATTGAACTGTTTAATTGGGGTTAATAATGCTATGTACTATTTTGTATTAATATATTGCTACATGTGACATAGCTCAGCACCCACAGTGATTATACACTCAGAGGACCTCCAACTTCCTTGCACATTTAGTTGTCTATATATTATTTTAACAACACTGTGCAGACAAGAGTGTAGGAAACAACAAACCACTTAACACAGCCTCTCTTCAAATTTAGCCGCTGATTGTTTGCTCCCTCATAGCTAAAAGTCACAATGTGTTTGGGAAGCGGACACCCACAAAGAGCCTTGTGTATACACGCCGATGATGACGTGGAGATTACACAACCTGTGACAGATCCTTGTATAAGCCGCAGAGGCAGAAAATGTAATGCCCACCTTAGAATTTGGTGGTCAAAGGTCAAAGTTATTGTGACCTTTCAAATGGGGATTTTGTGTATTTGTACTCCAGTAAAACTGAAAAAATATAGATCGGTATATACGCAATTTGAAGGATGGCAGATGTCAATGCTGCAATTTTACAATTTTGTTTTTTTTTCAGGCAGATTTATTTTTTCAAAGGGATTATTGCAAATCAATTTGTTAGTAAATCTTTAAGTAGTTGTGAATCTGGGGAAACATCACACTGTATAATGCTAAGTATAATGCTAATACCGTATGTTTCTGTGCACAGTGTTTCGACAGGGAGACATAGGCACTAGCTGGTATGCTGTGCTTTCTGGATCCCTGGATGTGAAAGTGTCAGAAACAGCCAACCACCTGGTAAGATCATATAAACAACCTCAAGTCAGATTGTAGCTATGTACATATTAAGATGAGTAGTTTCCTGTGTGCTTGTGTGTGTCCCTTCCTTTCTATTTTTGTGGCGATGCATTATTTTGAATGGTTGATGTTTTTCTCTTCCCTCTTGTGCTAATTTCTTGTGTCAAGATGCAGGCTGTTCTACAAGTGCTCCTCATTTTATATTAGTGCTGTTGTATAGCTGCCTTCAATGCTAACACTGTTCCAGTACATTAGCCTGTGTCTCACTGCTTAAATATGGCAGAGCAAAGCTGCCAGAGCACAGAAAACAAGTCCACTGAGAATACTGCTTTCTCCTACACTTTATGCCCTTTATGAGAGAGCGTGGAAAAGGGGTTATACTCTACATATAGAGGAGAAGAATGGCATGAGGGAGAGGATGTTCCCAGTGAAAGACGGAGATAAGAAGCTCCTCCATTGTGAAACATCCTTTTCATGTACTATGTAGCCCTAAAGTGCCATTGGTGGCCTAGTTTCTGTGGCTATATTTGAAATGTCAGTTTGGACAGTTGAAAAGGTTACCACAGCATGCAGAATATTTGTCTAAATCTGTGTGTGTGTGTAAGTGTCTGTGCGACTGTGCGTTTGATCGCCTCTAGCTTGTCCAATTATATCCAGCACCTAGAGATGTTTCTTTTACAGGAGACTCCTCCTATTTGCATTTATTTGCATTGATCACCACATATTAAGCTGTCTGTGCTTCATGTCTGTCCAAGTTCAAAAAGAAGCCGTCAGACATATTGCCTATGGCTCTATAGTCAATGGGTAGTGATTTATTATACCTGACCCTCACTCATGCAGCAATTTCAACAATTTTGTCATGTCTGTGTGCAGGATGCAGTCACTATCTGTTCACTGGGGATTGGGACAGCCTTTGGGGAGTCCATCCTGGATAACACTCCTCGCCATGCCACCATCGTCAGCAGAGAGACCAGCGAGCTGCTCCGAATTGAACAAAGGGAGTTCAAGAGCCTCTGGGAGGTGAGATTTTCAAACAAAAGTTACATACAAAGTGTGAGTATGAGCTGGATCTTCATGACTTGGCATGTTGTGGAAAAAGCTCCTTTTTGGAGACTGCAATTTTTAGACAATTTCTATTGTAGTTGTGCTTTTAACCACAAGAGGGCTGTCCACCATTATAATGCTTTTTTCCCACCATTAGATACACACCTCAGGTGATATGTACAGAGAGAGGGAGAGAGTGCAGTGTGTGTTTATACACTTCATGCTTGTGTAATTATTGTGTTGTCTGTTGTTCTCTGGGGCTCAGTGCAGCATTTACAGAACAGAAGACAATGCACCAAACCAATAGACCAAGTGCTACACACGTGTGATGATTAGTGCAGGAGGCAGGAATATCTACATTACATTCTAGTGTTTGACTCAGATACATAGTGCATCTGTATTTTGATTTGAGATGTGCATGGGGTTAGAATGATAAAAAGGAGGTTATATAACATGCTACAACATATATATAACATTATATAACATGCTGGGGTGAATTATTGTTCTAATGGTCTAATTGGTCTAATCTGATTTGGACATTTTTAAATGGATATTTAGCATTTGAGTGATCATATTGTTGAATGTTTTTAGAACCTTATGCTAATTATAGATTACTACATCTATCTAAACATATGTGAGGGTTAACCTGACAGAAGAATACTTTAGAAATACGATTATAACCCAGTCTTATTTTACAGTGCAGGTTAGTTTATATACTCACAGACAAAACATTCAAATTGACTTTTGTGCTTGACATGAAATGATCATATTCATAAGGCTTTACAAAAGGTTAATTATATTCCGGTTTGATATAAGCAGATGTAACTTCAGCTGTACTATTAGATGACAAAATGACTCATATATGTATATATATTCGTATCAGATGCTGCAAATGGATACTGTAGAACGGATGTTAACATGGCTCAGGCCTGCACATCTTTTGAGAGAGTCGGCATTGTAGGAGCAGCTTCTCTGTGGGCCTCCTTGTTGACGTTAGTGCCTCCATTTACTGTTCATTCACTAGGTCCCACTCAGAGAAGCAGTCCCGGTATAGCAGTGGATCTCTGCAGCTTTACTGTTAGCGGACAGAAAGTATTATCAAATAATTAAAAAAGATTAAATGAATCAATGTTTTTAAAAAAGAAGCATGTTTCACTGTAAATCAAATGTATGCATGTTTTTTTGGTAATTTTTTTCCATTTGTTGTACAGTTGTGAAATTTTACTACCTTATGTCTACATTTTTCTGGCTTTACTGCTCTTATTGCTTATTTACTGCTCTTGTTGCACTTTATGAAAGAAACATCTTCAGTGTTGTCACTGGTTGAATAGAAAGTGGATTTACTGAAATGCGATATCTGTATTTTATGCCGCAGGAGCATCTAAGACCAAGATAAGACAATAATTGGTTATTAAAGTGTGCGTCCTATCTTATTATGGGGCTTGTGGCGTGTTTGTCAACTAAGTGCACTCTGTGCCCCCACCGCTGTCTATTTTAGGATGGTGAACATAAAGCAGAAAGCATAGCCTGAGGTCTCCCTCTTTTGAATCTTGTCCAGCTCATAGTAAAAGGATCTTTGTGTTTTATATGTGTGTGTGTGTGCATGGACTAATTTGTGTGCATGTGCTTGTGTGTGGCGAGGACTAAAAAGCTAAAGGATGAATGCAGTCATGTGTTTGATGAAAGGATGAAAGAAAAAGCGTGCTGCTCCATAATTCTGGTGCAAGTGAGATGAATAAACAGTGTGAATGTAAAACAGCTTGTTGTCTAACTAAACTTAGAGTGTGTGTTTAACTGTTACAACTCATGATTAGTTGGTTGCCTGGTATTCTAGAGCCTTTTTGTTACTTTTTTTCCTCCATCCTTTTTCACCTCAAACCCACTTCCTGTTTCTCTCTTCCTTTCCTCCTGCCCTTGTCCATCCTCACAACACTACTCCTCCTCTTTTGCTTTCTCACCCCCACCTATTCCTCCACTAGAGTAGCTCAGTAAAACAGAGACTCACATCACCGTGGTAACCTGTGAGAGAAAGTGATTGGGTTCTTGGCTTGATCGCAGTGAGAGAGGGTGAGTGAGAGACTGAGACAGACACTGGGGTGACTGTGTGTGCCGGCAGGGAGGAAGAGAGAGAGAGAGAGGGAGAAAGAAAGGAGGAGAGCAGCTTGTTTTGAGCAGGATGCTATCCGGTGGCGTGTGTGTGAGTTGTAAAGGAGCAGAGGGCAGCTCTCTGGGGTTTCAGTCCCTCCAGCTTTAGGCAGCTGAGTGTGTCTCTTCAGGTGAGTCTGACTCCTCGACTGTCACCATGTAGTGTGTGTGCTTGTGGGCTACACATTATTTCACTGCAACATTTGCTCATATTTATATTTGTTGTTCTAACACAAAATGAAACTGACACTGCCTGGAATGCATTTGTACTGTTTGTGTTTTAAACAAGAATGTAGTTTGATCAGCTTATATATCTTCCTGGTTGTGAATGAGTGTGTGTGTGTTGTTGTGTGTGTACAGGAAGAGCAGGGATAGGGGAGCGTTGTGTCTTTAGGTCAAACAGATGCTCTCTCTGTTTCGCTCTCTCTTCGTCAGAGTGTGTGTGTTCCTGGCAGTCCTCAGAAGCCATGGGTTGCTTGATAATGACCTTGCAGAAGAGCAGTGACACTTTCAGGCTTAAAATGACTTGATGTGTGTGTATTGAAGACTTTGTGTGTGTGTGTGTGTGTTGTTGCGATAAAAATGCACAGTTAAAACAGATGCAGTTGAAACATCTGTACACATTTAGCAGCTTTAGCCTGAATGCTGTTCCTGTGTGTGTATTATATAATGTTAGTTGTTTTGCATGTAAATGATCTTGGCTGCACAAAAGGCTTTGTTGAGGGGCACTTGTGCTTCGGTGTGTCACACTGTGGGCCTCAGAGAGAGTGAGAGAGAGATAGAACTGTAAAGGTTTTGATGTTTAATGCTTTACCAATGTTACATCCTGATGGCAAATGTGTAAATGATTGATGTGGCTGACTGGTTATCTCCTTGTAGAAGTATCGTCAGAGCTTGGCTGGACTCTTGGCCCCTCCCTATGGAGCAATGGAGAGTGGATCCAACAATGACAGTGAGTACAGAAGATACATACTGTTAAGTTGCACAAAAACAGCATCAATTGTAATGTGGGATTGTGCAGCAGAATAGACTATGTAAAAGGAGTGAATGTTGCCAATGTGACATCCACCCATTGCATGCTCAGGTTTGGAAACATGGCTTCCACTATCTTTGTTTTCTTGGAGCCAGAAGTGACCATGTTTGGAGATTTATTGGGACACCAAGGAGACAATAAAATTATAGTGACACCCTAAAGGATCCAGATCTCACTAATAGAACCCAATGCTTAGATGTTTATTGAGGTGATAAATCACCTAAAAAGAAAAAATAATGTATTATTTTTACTGAAATACTAATTTTATTTTGGAACCAGTAAAATTGCCCCCTAGAATCAGAAACAAGTACATCCACAATTTTATACAGTCTATGTGCTGCAGAAGTCAGAAACTGAATCTTGCAACATGTAAAAGATAGAAGAACTCATTTGTTCGGCATAAATACTCAAACGAAGAAGATTTCATTTCACCAGATTATTTCATTTTGGAAAAGGATAAAATCGTATTTCTAATATTAAAAATGCTTCCGCTTCTCTGATGTAACACGTTATTTCTTCATGACCATCTCACATGTCTGGTACATGCTTTAATATTCGGGCTTATAAGCTACCTGGTATGTATTTTCTTAGTTTTGGCAATGAGAAGGATCTGCATCCTCCAGCCTTGACAATGTTTTTTCCCCCCACAGGACTCACAGATAAAGACAACATGAACTCAGACTCTGCAAACAAAACTCACAAGGTAAACACTTCCTTCAGAATACTGCTTAGACTGAAAAGTGTGTCTTTTCAACATTATTATGTTCTTTAGGGATCAAAAAAATCAACTTTTTAAATATTGATGAAACAATGCTTTGACTAAAATAAAAAATTTAAAGGTACTGATATTGTTTATAAGAAGAAGCATAAGAATACAGCGTACACATAGTAGACTTCTCCACAGTGTCATAAAACTGAGCTGTTTATGTTGTTGTGCATATTTTCATGTCTGTGAATGAGCCAGAATGGCAGTAAGGATTTTGGAGTTGCGTGTGTTTTCTGAGCTCAGACCAGCGATGACTCACAGCTGTGATGCTCTGTAGTTATGCTAATGTCAGCTAATGCATGCACATAGAAGAAAGATCCCATCTGCCCAATTAACATGCCTTCCTTTGTTGTTTTCAGTAGCAGCTGTGTGCATATACACATCTGTCCTTTTCCTCTCTGTGTAAGATGCAGGTGTGGTGTGTAAAGGATGTGTCTGTGTGAATGTCAGTGTGTGTTGATGCAGTCCATTTTCATGTAAATATTCATATACATGACTCACAGCATGTCGGACAACATTAGGGTCAGCCATCAGAATGATCACATTTATTGCAAAATGTTCTAATAAAAAATATGATGTCCCTGTGTTCTTTAGATTCCCTCAGAGAAGCTGCAGAGAGCGGGGAAAGTTCTCCGCAACGCTATCTTATCCAGAGCGCCACATATGATTCGAGATCGGAAGTATCACCTCAAGACATACAGGTTCGTCTGCAGCTCCAGCTTTGTACGTTGGAACAGATTTATGAGAATCCAATAGTCCAGGAAAATTGAATTTGACTTATATTGCAGGCAGTGCTGTGTAGGCACAGAGCTGGTGGACTGGCTGGTGCTGCAGAGTGCCTGCGTGCTCACACGCTCTCATGCTGTTGGGATGTGGCAGGCACTACTAGAAGAAGGGGTGCTCAATCATGGTAATCACAACATGGTATCTCATCATAGTGTGTGCTGTTTAATGCCATTTATCACAACATACAGTGACCAATTCCCTAATTTCTGTTGCAGAACCATTGGGAACGAATGTATTCACAGTACAGTTCAATTACTTTATTGTTAAATGTATACATTAAAATCAAGTGCTATTGAAACTATGAATTGCTAATTAGTTTGGACTCAAAGCCAAATGTCTCTGTTTAACTGGGTTTTGAATCTGAACATCAATCACAGTGAGAGCGCCTGTATGAATAGCAGAGTAGAAATTAATTAGAATTTTGAAAGCATGAACATAAAATATAGATTTAATCTTATTCACTTCAAAGAAAATGTCTGACATGATGTTGTGAGATAAAAACAAACATCCACAGGAACGCACAGTGTGTGTGTTTAATGTTGTTTTAGTTTTTTACTGTGTGTGCTCATCTGCTCGTCAGTGGACCAGGAGCTGGGCTTTCAGGACAAGTACCTGTTTTACCGTTTTCTGGATGATGAGGAGGAGGACACACCTTTACCTAGCGAGGAAGAGAAAAGGGAGAGCGAGGAGGAGCTGCCAGAGACCATCCTCTTTCTTGCTCAGATCGGCCCTGACGCACTGCTGCGCATGATCCTCAGGAAATCGTCAGTAATAATCAATGACCATTCAGAACAGTTTCTTTTAGTTATCCAGACATTTAATAAAAATATCACTAATACTTTGACAAAATAGGACTTTGATTAAAAGAGAGAGGATTTAGGAGGCTCTATTAGTAGACATGGATTGTAGTGGTTGTACAAATCATAGGCCTTGGTTAGCTTAGGATGTACTGAATCAGATTTAATCACTAACTCTTCTCAGGTTTTTTGCACTTATTAGTATTGTTAGTGTTATCTACACTTGAGGATGTGTCACTATTAATTTTACTAATGTGGGATAAGAGGTGAAGTGTATGAAATGTTCACAGTGAGCTTAGTGTGACTAACCTCTGTGCGCTTGCAGGCCTGGTCAGAGGACAGGCGATGACCTAGAGATCATCTATGATGAGCTGCTTCACATCAAGGCCTTAACTCACCTCTCCAACACTGTGAGTCAGCTGGTCCACTTCTCTTTTAAAGGCACAGTACCAAGAAACCTTTCTGTTCCAACTAAGTTTTAAATCCATAATTATTTAAAGTTTATAAATATAAACTGAAGTGCCATATGATGTCATTTGGTTTAGAGAATGCAATATGCTAAAGGTTAATGGTATTACAATAAAAAGCTGTAAACACAGCATGCACCTAAAGGACATCTAAAGTTCATAATACATACGACATAACGACATGGACGCATCTTCAAGAGGCGACATTGATTTAAGCATTTTGTCATATTTTTCTGTGGTGCAGCTTTAAACCAAACATGACCGGAGTTATATTTTTCACTGCAGGTGAAGAGGGAACTGGCAAGTGTTGTGATCTTTGAGTCACACGCTAAAGCTGGAACTGTGTGTGAGTATTACCTTTGTCCGATAGCTCTCTCCCAACGCCTCCTTATAGCTTTTTCTTTTCTTTAAGTTGGTGCACAGTTGTGCTTGACATTTGTCACCCCTTCAGGCAGGATTTGGTATTATACTGTGTCATGTACTGTGTTTTCTTTATTTTCTAGTGTTCAACCAGGGAGAGGAGGGAACATCATGGTACATTATCCAGAAGGGCTCTGTTAATGTGGTTATCTATGGCAAGGTGTGTGGCTGTGGTTAAATGCATTCACCCCGCCTCATGCGTCTGTTTCTTTGTTTGACACTTGAGCTTTGTTTTGTCCTTCTGCCTCATTTGATGATATTTCATCTGTATGTAATAGATTTAATGTGTAGCTCATCTTGCATGTATGGAGCAGGCCGGCAGTGCGAGCGCCCTGTGGGGCTTGGTAACACCAGCATTGGAGTTTGGCAAACTCTGCTCAGCTCACCATGACTCAGACTATGATGATTAACTGGCTCAAGGGATTGTACGCATACACAAATTCGCACCACACAAGGCACACTGCATGCACACATGATTCATCCTGTTCCTGAGTGTACTTGCTCCTGTCTGATATTTCTCCTCAGGGCCTTTGTGTCTGAGGTTGTTTATATCTTGGTGAATGTTTGTTTACATGAGCATTTGTATGTGTGTGTGTATGTGTCGCAGGGTGTGGTGTGTACACTTCATGAGGGTGATGACTTTGGGAAGTTGGCCCTGGTTACAGATTCACCTCGAGCTGCCTCCATTGTCCTGAGAGAGGACAACTGCCACTTCCTTCGTGTGGATAAGGAAGATTTCAACAGGATACTCAGGGTGGGCGTGCATGTGATGGAAGCATGTTCACACCTAAAAATACTGTTATTACTTGATGAAGCCTTACTGTGACGTTTGTCTCCCTCTTCTGACACAGGAGGGGTATTGCATTTTAAATGTAGAATAATATTACCGAGTGTGTTTTTCTGTATTTCTAGGATGTGGAAGCCAACACGGTGCGTTTGAAAGAGCATGAGCAAGCTGTGCTGGTGTTAGAAAAGAGTCCTCGAGCCTCCACATTAGGAAGCATCAAGTATGCGTGTGTGCTTGTTTTTACATAACTACAAAAAAAAAACACACACACATAAAACATGTACAGAGTACCTCTCTCTCTCTTTGGCTCAGCCACGTATGTGTGTGTTTTTCTAATGCTTCTGTCGCAGATACACTGTGATATCAGGAACACCCGAGAAGATTCTTGAGCACTTTCTGGAGACGATGAGAATGGACGTACATCACAGTGAACCAGGTAGAAAATACAGCGCAGCGCTGAATGAGGAGGCCAGTTGAAATCAATCAGATTGGATAGGAGATTATTTCCTACTCTCTAATGACTCCCTCCTCTTGCTGTGTGTTTTATCTCTCATCTGTTAGACCCAGCTGTGGATGATTTTGTCCTCATGCACTGTGTCTTCATGCCCAACAGCCAGCTGTGCCCTCTGCTTATGGCACAATATCCTTTCTACCTTTGTGCCCTGCTTTGCTACGTGGTATTTTCCTCTGTTTTGGGTGCATGTTTTAGACAGGCCCATTGTCAGTTTAATAAACTCAGCTCACTCCATTGTTTACTGACAGCATCTTGGATTGTGAATCCTCTCAGTTGTGCTTATGGAAGCGCTGAAGCAGCAGTTGACCCTGCAGCACTAATAAACTGCTCCATGTCACCTTCACACCTTAGTAACAAGTTGTAATCCCACATGCACAGGCCTTTTCTTGTCATCTCAGCCGTTGTAGTGCGAGTGTAGCAGTGTAGCAGTAAACTTGCTTGGCACAGCTCAGCTCTGAATCATGTGAAAGCTGTCTGCATTTAAACTTCAGCAGGCTGAAAAAAGATACTAAAAAACAGAAAACAATTTGATACCTTTAGCTCTTCACATGCAGTGACACATCTCACCAACATTTCACCAAAGACTGTTTAAAAGTGAGGATTTAGCTGGTGTGACTGCTAGCTAAGGACATGTCTGTCTGAGTTCTAACCATAGCCATCTCTCTTTGAATTGACCTTTAACCTCGTGCTCACCTACCATGCTGCATCTCCACCTGGCTCTGAACAGGAGAGGTTGGAGTACACACTCAACAGTAAGAGGAGGGTCCTCATTCTGGCTCTGCGCTGGGCCAACACACACTCATACCTGCTCCAGGAGGAGCCGGCTGCGATCTCTTTCATGGAGGTGAGCAAGTCAATGCAGTGAATTACACATGAATCCTCTGTGCGGTCTCTGAGTGGTTCTTCCTCTGTGTCTCTGCCTTTAGGAGCTGTATGGAAGTGTATCAAATGACTCTCGGACACTCAGGGCTTTAAAAGACTTGGTTCCTGACCTGGAGAAAGTTGTCAAATTACAGTACGATAATCATTTTTTACATGTTAACCTTCTATTGTGGTGATTCTGTGGAGCAGCCACATTCACTGTATCATTTGTTTTTTTACATTTTGTAGCTCAGAAGAGGCCAAATCTACAAAAAAGGTATGCTCAGATGATGCTTTTTTTAATGTCACAGTGCATTTTACATGCTGGCTGCACCATAGTGATGATGTTTTTATAACATTAACAGAAGACCTTGATAAGACAGTTCAGCAACGGAGAGGAAAGACTGCAGAAGAAACAGCCAATTAGAAATCAAGATGACAGTAAGTTGAAGTGTGTGAATTTTTTTATTTTTGTTTACGCTACTACACTACACCATGAGGAGCAAGTACAACTGTCAGCCATGAAATGTGTTATGAAGGTGAATTTCCTTATTATTTTAGATATTTCCTGAATCCTCTGGGTCTGTCAACATGGCAGCAAAAGATGTTTATACACTGGAAAATCACATGTACAGATTAGCCTGATGTGTAATTCCATAAAAAACAATATGTAACCACCAAACGCAAAAGTTCATCACTGTTTATGACACATCATATGATCTTTTTGTGTATGTGCAGTCCTTCTGAAGGTGTACTGCAGTGACCACACTTACACCACAATCAGGATTCCTGTGGCCGCAACAGGAAGAGAGGTGATCAGTGCTGTGACCGACAAACTCGGCACCACTGACGAACACTTGTTGGTCCACCTCAGCTCTGGTGGTGGTAAGAACACAGAATGACTTTACATAGTTGCATTGTGTGTATCCTCTCTTTAATAAAGTGTCATAGTGATTGTGTATATTTAGGTGTTGATGAAAGCTGTACTGTCTTCATGGTCATTGCAGAAAAACAACTCTTGAAGCTTAACGATGTTTCAGTATTTTCCACATTGAACATTAATGGGAGATTGTTTGCCTGTCCTCGAGAGCAGCTCAACGGTCTGGTAAGAGACTAAGGCTACTCATGTGTGCTTATTAAATTGGGTTAAACTCATGCATAGTTAGTATCCTATGATACATTCTAAAGTAATTTTTAAACATGTTTGGTCCTGTGCTCTGACTCTGTGTCCCTTAAATTAATACTAATGTGTTTGCATCAGACTACTCTTCCAGACCAGGAAGGCCCTTCTGCAGGCTCCATGTCAACATTTGAGCTGATGAGCTCCAAGGACCTGGCCTATCAAATGACCATGTTTGACTGGGAGCTCTTCAGCTGTGTACATGAGGTAATTTCTCTCATGCACAGTGCTGTAATCAGTTAATAATAATAATCAGAGTGTAGAGATGCAACCTTTTGACTCTTTGCCTCTCACACAGCACGAGCTGCTCTACCACACGTTTGGTCGCCAGAGCTTTAGACGAACCACGGCTAATCTGGACTTGTTTCTGAGGAGGTTCAACCAGGTCCAGCTGTGGGTGGTCACCGAGGTCTGCCTCTGCAGTCAGCTCAGCAAGAGAGTCCAGCTTCTCAAGAAGTTCATCAAGATAGCAGCACAGTGAGTAGGAGCAGCCAGAAAATCTGACACACAAGAGGTCTTTGCATGGTTTTCACTCTGCTTCATGCTTGCATGCATTTTCTGCAGCTGTCGAGAGTTTAAAAACCTGAATTCATTCTTTGCCATCATCATGGGGATGAGCAACCCCGCTGTCAGCAGACTGAGCCAGACGTGGGAGGTAAAGCACTGAATGTGAACTCTGCTGTTGTATAGATACTAATTATTACTGAGATCGTATCTGTTTTTACTGGCAGAAACTCCCCACCAAGTTCAAGAAGTTCTACGCTGAGTTTGAAAGCATGATGGTGAGTTTCATTAAGCAGTTCCTAAGAAACACACTTTTATTTGTATTCAGTAGTACTGACACTGTAGTGTGTGATGGCATTTGCCCAGATTAACACTTGATGTTTGTCATTTTGTAAATTCTTAATGCTATTTTAAGCCACTGTCAAAGAAGGTGCAATGGCAGAGCATGGACATAGTGGCACACATTTTGGTGCAATGATAGCATGTCCTTTGAATGCACTAGTGTTTGTAGCTATTGATTGACGCTATTAATTTGTGTGTCAGGATCCATCAAGAAACCATCGCTCCTACAGACTCACTGTCACCAAGCTAGAAGCGCCAATCATCCCCTTCATGCCACTCCTTCTCAAAGGTGGGATGCAAAGCCAGAATACATCAACCACTGTATGATTTAGTATTTAGTTATTTGAAGATCATTGCTAGCATTAATTTATGTTGATGTTGTTTTACAGATATGACATTTACGCACGAGGGCAACAAGACATTCATTGACAATATGGTCAATTTTGAAAAAATGGTGAGTTTCTTTGCAATATGTCTTGTCTTTTACGTTAGTGGTGTTCAGTAATGTTTACATATTTAAAACAATGTTATCCTTGTTCCACCAGCGTATTATAGCAAACACTATTCGACAAGTGAGGCACTGTAGAAGCCAGCCCTTCAGTGAGTCTGCATATTATTCATCAACACAGTTTTATCACGTTCATCTGCTCGTGTTAGTCACAGTTCTCATGTGTCTCATCCCTCTTTTGTGTCAGATCCCGACATATGTCAGCCCAACAAGAATCAGGCGGAGGTGCGGGGTTACGTTAGGAAGCTCTGTGTGGTTGACAACCAGAGGGCGCTGACTCAGCTCTCCTATAGGCTGGAGCCCCGGCGGACATGAGCTCCACATGTTCCACCACCGTCGCCTTCTCTGTGATGTTCCACACGCACACACACACACAGTACCAGGATAAAACAACTCAGCTGGACTTTCAGTAGCATTTCACATCTGTAAGTGGCTTTAGCACTATTATGGACTATTATGAATCAAAGACTTATACTGTGCTGCAAAACACCTCTTCTTCCTGGACAGTTTCTTGCTCTCTTGTCGCTGTGTCTCAGCCACCAGACTGACTGGTTTATATTGTACTAGTTATTACTGTTTGGGGCCTGTTAGATAGAAGTGTAATGTATAGAACTTGATCGATATCCTGCATGACTGAACTTCATAGGTTTTGTGTTCTATACAGTGGATTTCTATCAGAGTGTCCTGTAAAGTGCTACCCCAGAGCAAACCCTTCGCCTCCTCCTCCTCCTCCTCCTGATGGTCCTACTCAGACAGAAAACACAGGAAGCCCCACAAACTGTAGAAATCTAGACATTTTCCCTGTTGAATATACAGACAAATATAAAATCTGAGCTGTATTTACTTCATAATCTAAATGAATATGTCAGAATCTTTAGGATTTGATGTCCTTTAGGTAACTATCAGTGTCCTTTAAATATCCAGATACTAAAAGTAATTAACAGAGTATTAGCCCCAGTAGTATTACAGACAGTGTACATATTGTTCACTGTAGTGTTACACTTTATTTCTGCATTGGCGTGCAAACCAGGAATATAAATCTCGATGGTGCATTCGACTGATCAGATCTGTTTTGAGGTCAGCTGTACAAGCAGACCGCACTTCTCTGATTTGGACTGATTGTAGATTCAGAGGTCTGAGGGCAACTTGTACTTTTAGGGGAACTCTTTGTCATCTCTGCCAGTTATGTTCAGTCCATGTAATTTTATTTTTGTATATGTGAGTGTAAACCTTGAGCGTGTTCTTGACATGTGTCATTAATTTTACTTTGATCTCAGGAGCTTTTTGTTGTGATGGTGTGTGTTGAGAACTGCCGTGAGGCTGGCCTGAAGCAGCCTGTAACTGTGTTGTATGTGTAGTCTGCCTTGTAAATAAAAGAACAGCTAATTTATCAGCGCTAATGCTTTTTATGACGTTCTTTGGGCCAAGTGGTGCAGTGAATCTTTGTTTGTTATGCATAATTCAAAGCAAAACATCTCAGCAGACCTACTTTGAATGTTGCCTTGTAACACTTAAATGGGTCTCTGCACACTAAACAGTATTTAGATTTATTTAGATTAGTTACATTCTTCAAGACTCAAGTAACTTTAATATACAAATTTAAAGAAGACTTGTAGGACAGAAATTTAGAATAGTATTCATAATAATATATCATAAATAATTAATTTTCTATCATGACATGTAAATGTGAATTCTTGTGGTTCTATTACCTTAGAATGAAGAAAGATTGAATTGATTACCCAACTTTACAGCACACATACTGCATAGGTCTACCACATAAACCACCAAACTAAATCCGGTGCTAATAGTTTATAATAGTATACCTCACTTCCTAATGTCAGAATTTGCAGACTTTATTTTGGAAGTTTTTTAATGAGCTAATTTCTGCTCCCTGCATTAAAAAAAACATTGAATTTGGTTACTCCACAATGAGCTCTGCAGTGTTGTGAACTCACTGTTAGGCTAGTCTCTTGGGATGATGTTTATTTTATCCAACACATTTGTACTATGGGGTGTCATGATTCATTGCAGTGTCTGGGAGATCTAGCAGACTCTGTCATGTTTTATTTATTTACTATGGTGTCTACGTTTGTACATGATTACTGTCAACTGAGAAGTGTCCTAACTTCCCATAGCTGATCTCACCTGTCCCTGCACAGTGATGTCAGAACGGCTATCCTACTTGATGATGTCAGTGGGTCATTCCTGCCAGCTTGAGTAACACACTGTCCCTGCCCGGCTTCTCGGGTAAATGTGTGTTTTTAGCCACAGTGTGTGTGTGAGAGATGGATTTAGGTGTCCATGGCAGTCGACCTCGTTGCTAAATGATTTACTATGTCAGATGCACTGTAGGCCTCAGTTGTTTATGTGTGTGTGTGCGTGGTGTAGTGTATGGAGAGCTTTATATAGCCACAGTTATCCAGGAAGAAGGAATGCCCTGGATGCCAGTGACCATATTTGAACAGTGTCTCTGCAACAGGCAGACTGCACACGCTGACTGCAAACTACAAACCACTTACACACACTCATGTCTCCTTCATATTCTAGCTCTGTGTGTATGTGTGTGTGTGTGTGTGTATGTGTGTGTGTGTGTGGGTTCTGTGTTGTAGTTACACTGGCTCACCACTATCAGGCAGTGTAGCACCTTGTCTGGCAGTGACAGTTGAGTTTTCCTGACTCACAGGGAGCAAACTTCTCTCTCTCTTTCCAGCACTTTCTGGTTTCTTCTCTCTGACAATCTGTTCTGCTGACTGACAACATCCACTCCGACCCCGTGGAGGAAACCACTGTGCCTGTCTTTGCCGCCTAACCTTCCACTTGCTCACTCTGATCAGATCTGTGACTTGTAAACGTTCGGGATAGTGCTTGGGAGGTTCACGCTTTTGGGCTGTGTTTTGTGTGTGTGTGTGTATGTGTGTTTTTGAGTGTGAGTCAGTATGCCATGTCGTCCCCTGGTTCGTCGTTTGTGCAGATAAAGCATGAGGACTTGCTCTTCTATGAGAACTGTGGAGGAGGCAGCTTTGGGAGCGTCTACAGAGCCCTCTGGATATCCCAGGACAAAGAAGTGGCTGTGAAGAAGCTTCTGAAGATTGACAAAGAGGTAAAAAGTAGACACACACAAAATGACCACTCACTTCTACAGCACAGACACTCATCATACTTTGACATGTTCTCTGCAGTCCTGCCTTCTCCTGTGTTTACTGCTCATAAACAAGAGTCATTTGCACTCAATTCTACTAGATTCTAACCCTGCTCTCACCCCCCCCCTTCCTCCTCCCCTCCTGTTGTCTGCCATTGAACATGTGTTTATCTTAAACATACCTCGCCTCGTCCCCCTCCTCCTCCCATTCTTTGTAGATGGAGCTGTTTTATTTATGCCTGGACTCCCTTGTTCCTCCCATTGTATGTTAGGCTGATGCGTGTGTAGTCACTTGAGGCTTAATACACTTGCATTTCAGGCCTGAGTGGTCAGTCTCCATGAGTGTGACCCAGACGGTGATCCAAACATTTCTTTGCATGTTAATGATACTGGGAACAGTCTTAGGTTAGCGTGACCAGTGGATGGACAAGGAATGTTATTACTGCTGTGCACACACACACACACACACACACACATCAAAGTCAACCTGCACAGGGAGGGCACCACACTCATTGTTTCACATCCACGCAAAACACACTCTGGGTGGGCAGACATGCATGGAAGTGTGTGTACAGTTCATGTGTAAATACAAGTTGATGAATCATACAACTGCACCACATCTTTTGTTGGAACTCTTTGCATGCAATGTACACACACATGCATGCTCATAAACTGGTAAGCTACAAAAAATGAGACACAATTATTGGTGTTGCAGTTTGGTGTGAATTTATACAAGCTGTTGCTTACCTATGCTTAGATATCCTACCTTTGCAAACGTTTCGATCTATATGCCAGTTCAGATTAATGGCACGTTTGTCACTGCTGTGTCGAGGTCTTTGAGTCAACTTGTGGAATGGAAGAGGTTCCGACCTTAGCTCAGGCCCCCTGCAGACGTGGCCAGGAATAACTCAAGAGTCAGAGCTCTATGTTTTAGGTTTACACTGTCAGGAGTGATTGTTTTCCTAAAAGTCTGATTTCTTTGCCAGCAACAGATATTCTACAAATAAAAGTGTTTATATCCCTCCTTTTTCTTGTCTCCTCGTCTAGGCTGAGATTCTCAGTGTACTGAGTCATAAGAACATCATTCAGTTTTATGGAGCCGTACTGGAATCTCCCAACTATGGCATTGTCACAGGTCAGACTCCACGTGTGTGTGTGAAATTTGTGCATTCTTTCAGATGTCTTCATTTGTCTCCCAACAATGAAACTGTGTAATATTATCCTCACGGCTAAGATAAAAGTACCACTAGGTTAGGGTCGGGGTCAAAGTGTAAGGTTAGTGTCAGAGAACACTGCCATATAAAACTGCACCAGTGTGCGTATGTGCATGTTTATATTAGCTTTATTAGTGTGTAATCTGATCCTACATGAAGAACGCTACAGACACGTTAGCACATGGCCGACCAGTGTTTATGTGTGTGTTTTGAGGCACACTCTGAACACTGGTTCTTGCTGTGTTTCCTGGCAGGACATTTGTAACTGAGACCAGCATGTTTGGATGTGGTTGTAATCCTGGACAGGGTTATACAGTTAAGATAAAGCACAGGCACACACTGTCACTAACTAATTCCAACTCTCATAAAAATAAAGTACTGTAGACATTAATAACATCTTCTTCAGGCGATGGATACAGACGGCAACATTCAGGAACTTATTGCCATTTTTTACCAGACTTCAAAGGCCTCCTCTGATTGGACAGTGTCTGCTGACTTTATAGGGAACTAGGAAAAGTTAAAGGTTCCAACATAATCTGGATTAGACAGTGAGCGTGTGAAGGCTTTTCCACTGATTTGAGCAGGATTCCCTTTGCTGCTACATAAAAGGAGTAGGAAATAATACAGAAGTCTGCTTGCAGAGAAGTCTATGAGAAAAAGAACACATCTCTCATTTGATTTATTATCCCAGTAAACATGTCTGAGGGTATGACTGAAGTCACTTAATGCAGCATCATGTTTGTCATATTGAGAGTAAAGCAGGGCATTCTTCAGGGATTCCGTCTTTTTATCCAAATCTGGTCACTTCTGATGACAGAAGATGGTGACAAGCAAAATGTCAAACACTTATCACACTATCTTCACTGTCTTCACACTCTTCACTTTTTTCATTATATCTGTGTTTTTTCTTATTATGACTTCCTTCTGGATGTGTGCTCTTACAGAGTATGCTAGTGGAGGGTCTCTGTATGAGTACCTTTCCAGTGAGCAGAGTGAGGAGATGGACATGAAGCAGATCATGACATGGGCCATACAGATTGCCAAAGGTACACAGAGAGGAAACATGAACAGCTTGCAGTTTTTCTTTGGCTTGTATTAATGCTTGTTTTCTGTACAGGGATGCATTACCTCCATGCAGAGGCTCCGGTCAAAGTGATTCACAGAGACCTGAAGTCACGAAACGGTAACACATGATCCAAAACTCATTCTGATGCCTTCTTCTTCTGTATATTTGCATATCTAAGTGAGTTTCTACACTCTTTGTTCCACAGTGGTATTGACAGCAGATAAAGTGCTGAAGGTTTGTAACAATACTCCTTGAATTTATGAGAAAAAAATCATTGCCACATTTTTTTAATAACTTCTTTTTTGTAATTTCAGATTTGTGACTTTGGCGCATCCAAGTTCCTGTCCCACACCACCCATATGACGGTGGTGGGCACCTTTCCCTGGATGGCTCCTGAAGTCATTCAGAGCCTGCCTGTTTCTGAGACCTGTGACACCTACTCCTACGGCGTGGTGAGTGTGCAGGATAAATATCAATATTCTGAGTTTTTGTCTGGCTGAATGAACCAACGCTGTGTGTTCTGTGGCCAGGTGCTATGGGAGATGTTGACTCGGGAAGTTCCTTTCAAAGGTTTTGAAGGGCTGCAAGTTGCGTGGCTGGTGGTGGAAAAACAAGAGGTAAACAACACACAAACACACCTTTTCCAACATGCTGTAAGCTTTTAGACCCTTCAGAGTTGGAGACGGTTGGAGGCACAATGCGATGCTCTCATGGTTTCCACTGTGAGCTGGTGAGGCTGAGTATTTTTAGGCCTGATGTCAGTTCTCTGCTCTTGTAAGGCCTGGATACACAGCAGTGGAGCTTGGCCAGACTCCCCCTGGCTAAAGGCTTTACGAGCAAGAGAGAGACAGAGACACAGAGAGAGAGGCAGAGGGAAAGAGAAAAGACTGCAGAGTGATAGGAGCAATGATTCTAGAGGTTTATGGGTGGTAGAGGGTGATGGTTATACCAGTAACTGCCTGAATCCTCTTCAAGACACACACACACAAATACACACAGGGGGCCAAATAACAACTCGGAGAACATGATTCCTGCGTAGCCGTTGGCTAATCTCCAAATACTCTCCCTAAATAACTCTCTCTCTCTCTCTCTCTCTCTCTCTCTCTTCCTCTTTCCCAGTCTCCCTCTGATTTCCCCTTCCATTGCTACACCTCTCTTCCTGACCCTCCAACCTGCCCTCTCTCCACTCACAGTTGAAGATATTTTGGGATTAATCCCCAGAGAAAACTGTTTCCATTTACTGCACTGTACATTGGAACTGTCTGGGCTCTTTCAGATCTTTGATGATGCCATGGGTTCTCTGTTATCTCTGTGCCATGGTGTAGTGCAGTTTATTATTATATATTAGTAAAGGAACAAATGGAACACACTGTACAACTATGTTAATCTTATGTGTTTATTATTTATTGGACTATAATGTCTAACTTGTGAATAAGGGTGTGTAATAGAACAAGAGCTAAAAATGTACTTTATATACAAAATGTGTTGAGAGGAGGAGAAATCCTTTTTTGATCCACACAGCTTCATTCAAGTCACTGAGGTCAGAGAGTTTATGGTAGTTTCTAGAGTCTAGAGAGAGTAAAATAAGGTGACTTATTTGTAGCATAGAGAACTGGTTTGGTAGGTGAACTAAAGATGAAGAGTAAAGATGAAGAAGAGTTGGATAAGTATGAAGTGAATGAGGATGGATTAGTGTCACGCTGTACAATTTCAAAAAGCAAGAGCAGTCAATTTTTCACTCATTACTGTGGGTTGCTCTAAAGCAGCACTTCTTAAGTGGCTGGACAACTGAACGTTTCAAAGGCAGATGACAACGTTGTACGTTTAGCTTTTTAACGTCAGGGCTAAAATGTTTTTAGTTGGAAGTATGTCAAAGGAGTAAGTGGACCTCAGTCTTCGTAGAAGAAATCATTTGATAAATGTCTGGCAGGGTGTTATTTTCAGAGATGGACTGTCTTACATATCTTGCGTATTTACATATTTCTAAAACCAAAATACTTGACCCCAATGTCAAGTAGTTTTTCCATAATTAGGAAAATCCTATGCAGGAGCTGAGGATGGAAGAGACGAAATGTGACCTAAGGAAAAGTCCCTTGTATTATGACAGGATTCAGAGATAAAGGAAGTTTCTCCGATTTTTAGCAACATTTCATTTCTAGGAATCCACCAAAAGCAGATGAAGTCAGCTTTTAATCAAACTGTGTCAGCGCTGCTGAGAAAAATGATAGCAGGCTAAACTAACACTAGTCTTGGTAAACATTATGGAAGCTAAACATCATTCACAGTACAGACAATATCAAGGCTAGTCTGGTTTTAACAGTACTCGTTAACATTGTATGCTTTATACATATATATTAGGTTTGTGCATCTGTTTATCTAGAGGCTGACCATCCCCACCAGCTGTCCAGCCAGTTTTGCAGAGCTGATGAGGAAATGTTGGCAGGCAGACCCAAAGGTGAGCCAGACAGACAGGGATTCTATGTTAATGTTTCACTGGAAGGCTTTTAAAGACGTTTAAAGGTTATTCTGTGTTGTGTGCATGCTTGTACGCGCAGGAGCGTCCCCAGTTTAAGCAGGTGCTGGTAACCCTGGAGACCATGGCTAATGACAGCAGGCTACCGGACCAGTGCAACTCCTTCCTACATAACAAGGACCAGTGGAGGTACACACACACACACATACACAGAGGCATCTGACTAACTGCACTGTGTCTGAGCATGAAGGGTCGTCTGTCATTTATAAGTGTGTACAGTAAAGTGTTACTCTCCTGTCAGACTGATAAACGCAGTCTGTGATTCACTGCATGTACACAGATTCACACACGTGCACACACACGTGTACATGCATACATACACACACAGCTCTATGGACTCTAATGCTCTGGAGAGAAGCTGAATGTGTGACCCTGTATTCCACTTCAGTCTATATTAAGCTCTCTGGAAAGTGTCCATGGAAGAGATTCCTCCTACTCCTCCTATCTCTGCCTTCGCTCCACCATGGGGGAGAAAGACAAAAGGGGTGGGGTTGAAGGAGGGCTGGGTGTGGGGAGGATAGAGGAGAAATCAAGTAAGAGTTGAAGAGGAGAAGTACAGGGAGTAACAGATATGTGTTGTGTGAGTGTGAAAACACTAAGCTAAAACACTGAGCCAGAGAGAAACAGCGAGGATAGTGGGAAACAAGCGGGGACAGATGACAGGACAGAGGTGGGCAATGGAGCAGAGGAGTGAAGGTGCGAGATTCTGTGCATATTTAACATGAGTACAGCGAGGCAATCAATTCTGAGCGAAGTTTTGGCTATGACTGGAAAAGCTTGGAGCAGGGGAGGGAAGGGAGGGCAAGTGTGAAGGAGGTGAGGGGGCGGGATGAATGAACAGGGAAGTATGGAAGGAACACAGGAGGAGGTATGGCTGTGCGTCAGATCTCTGTCTATATTTAGGTGATTGTGTTTGTGAATTCAAGCTCTTGGGCACACACTAGCCCCAACAGTGACCTCTTGTGGATGTAGAAAGTACCACAGTAAAACAGTTATCAGCTTTTATCAGCTGTGTAATTTACAGTCAGTGGCAAACCTACAATGTCAGACTCATGCAGTCTGCCACAGGATGTTTTGGCTACTTCAAAATGAAGTTAAAAAATAAGAGGTTTTCTAAAGCCTCTTTCACACAGTGTTTGTGATATAACACTGCAAACAGCATCTGTGTTCACCTCTGATAGTTCACAATCAGCAAATGAAGCCACTGTAGTGCTGCATCAGTGTTTGCTTTCACAGAGCTGTGCAATCAGAGGTGTGCCAATGTGTCAGATGTGTCAAACAGAAGCAGCTGATATGCTGACTACCTGTGACAACCTCTCAGCCTCAATGCTGCTGGCTCAGAGACATTGCCCCTCCTCTGTCACCTGTCAGAGAATGGTGTGGTGCATTCAAGGCACAACAGCTGCCTGCCGTAAACAGACTCAGACTTTAAATGTAAAAAGTTTGAAATTTAGGAAGTTGGACTTCAAAATTTAAAATGAATCTAAAAATGTTACAACTCATTACATTAAAGTGTTTCAAAGTGTGAAATTCATTGTGGCACCACAGGTGTGAAATCGAGTCGACCCTGGAGCGCCTCCGGAAGCTAGAGAGGGAGCTTTACTCTAAAGAAAAAGAGCTGGAGGAGAGGGAGAGGAGGCTCAGACTGTGGGAGGAGAGGCTGATGGAGAGGTCCAACATGACTCCCAGTCCAACCTCTCTACTCATGGAGCGCTCAAACATCTCACCAGTAAGCAGAATCTATTTTTAATCTGATGAGAACAAAGTCAGCTGATACCTTTTTTGATTTTGGTCCTCCTTATCTCTTTCTCTTCCCTGTTTATCAGTTCTTTTCACCACTGTCCATCGGCTCCTCCGGCTCTTTCTTCCGCTCACACTCTCAGGACTCCAACAGTGCAGGGGTGAGCAGTGCCGGGGTCAGCAGTGCTGGTGTCAGCTGTCTCCTCCGCACACTCAGTAATGGAGACACAGAGAGGGGAAGCAGCGCGGTGCTGGAGAGGGGGGTGGGTTCGCTCGACAGCGGGAGGCTGCATGCCATGCTCCGAGGGTTGCAGGGGAGATTCGGAGAGGAAGATGACGAAGAAGAAGGCACCTTGGAGGAGAAAGGCTGGGGTCAGAGGGACAGGGACGACAGTCTAGAGGGAGGACGGGTGCAGGTGACACTCAGGAGCTTTCCGGGAGGTGTAGTGGAGAGGGAGGAGAGGACATGGGAGGAGGGGGACAGGGAGAAAGGAGGGATGCAGAGAAGCAGGGTGACCACCATAGTCCGAGGGTTCTCAGGTGGGTTTGGAGACCCAGAGGTGGAGAGGGACAATGAAGGATGGGAGATAGAAAAACTTGATGACAGGCTGGAGGAGAGAGGGATGGAGGGAGGACTCGAAGGAGGGAGGCTGCCAACTATGTTCAAAGAGCTCCAAGGGAGTATGGGGGGCTTGGGTGACATGCTGTCTTTAGATATGGATGAGATGGGTGACATGGAGAGACTAGGTGACATGGACATGAACATGAACATGGGTGACCTGGGAATGATGAATGTTATGGGTCATGGAATCAGGAGCGAGATGGGGGTCAGGGGTCGCAGGAGTGACATTGGAGTTGTGGTCCAGGGAGTCAGAGGCGACATCAGCGAGGCCATCAGCCAAAAAATTAGAGGTGAGGTGGGTGTCATCGGTCACTCTGGGGTGCAGGTGAGCATGCGGGCATCATCCAATCAGAACTCTGTAAAGAGCTGCAGTGTGCGACACGGAACCAAGATCAACATGGCAACGGCTGCCATGGATATGATGGAGCTCGACTGGTCTGACAGCAACTAGAAAACCCATTAGCAGACACACACACAGGCCAAACTATGAGTGATTTGGACTTTGCACATGTAGTATCTGAGCTACAGAATGTGCATTACAATCTCCAGTCGAAAAAGAGCTGGTATACACACATTACTTTTGTTATTTTAGTTTTTTTTTTATTAAATGGATGAATACTACACCCATGTGTACTGTGAAGTAAGAAAGAGCAAAGACAATCAGAGGTTGTCTTGTCATGTTGTCAGAATGACTTCACCTGTGTAATTCAATGTGCTATTAGAACTGCTGCATAACACACAAGAGGTACAAGTGTTACAAAATAACACACTTGAATGCGGCTCTAATGAGGCAAAACTGTCTGTTGTTGTTTCTCATGCTATCTTTTGTAGTTTGTAGATTGATTTGTTCAAACATGCTTATCAGTTCTAACTGTGATCTAGTGTGTGACTTTTTTGGCATTTCTCTATATTTCATCATTTTTCAATAAAAAGAAAGAAATCTGATTCCTAACTCTGATTTAGTCCCTCAAACCACATTTAAATCTTCACCTCTCACACACTTAGCAGCAGGGCCACTCCAGCCAGAACCCATTTGGCAGGCCGCTCTCTGGTTTTAAGACTTAGAGTCCAAACATAAGTGGGTCCTCTGATCTTGGTCTTGTACAGTGGACACTCGTAGATGTTCCTGGTCTCCTGGCGGTCATTGGGCACTGCTCGGACAGAAATGACGGGCATGGCTGGGGTCAGGTCTTTAAGTCTTGCCTCTGTGATCACTCCAGTCTGAATGTCCCATCTTGCACCTGTGTGTAGAAAAAAAAAGTTCCGATGTTGTTTTGACTTAAACAAATAGCACCCCAATAGAAATGAAAGATGTTTATCTACCTTCCATGTAAAGTCCATACACATACGCGCCCTCCCTGGCTGGCTGATTGAACTCTTCCTTAAACTTTTTGGTCACATCCACAGTCAGATTCACTTTGTCCAGAGGCCACTCATTCTTACGTGCCAGAGACTGCATTACAGCTGGGAAGCAAGGACATGATGAAATGACTAAGAATGGCCTTTGTAGAATTTTATCTGCATAAACAAATGTGCGTTACCAGTGAGGAAGGACTGCGGGTTGAACAGTCCAGATAGCCAGACAACACTGGGCAGAGACAGATCCTGAGTCCAGCTGTCCAGCTCTTTACAGCGCTGCATCACATCATTATACCTGAAACAGATGAGGACAATGATTGCATTCACTGTAACTGTACTCTAGTTATCCACATTATAAAAACTGCAGACACACACCATACAGCCAGGCTGTAGGTAGAGGGGTAGGCCAGCTTGGTCCAGGTATCAGGGACATTGTCAAAGAACAAGGCCGACTGCAGCTTCTCCATCTCAGAGGACATGGCCAGCTCTCCCTTTGACAGAGACATTTAGTTATAAGAGCACTATGAATGCACACAGTGCAATTTTCCTCATCAGATGAAGGAAATTGTCAGGATGTATTTGCGTGACACTATAAGAGGCTCCCTAATGGCAAAAAGAGCTTTTTTATTTTAAGAGTGCACTTATAGTTTAGTTCTTGGAGCCACTGATGGAGGCTGATAATGAATACTGTGGGACCTGGGTCGATACATTTTGAACATGCCATGCTGTACCTTATGCCTGTGTTTATGTCATCCTTACTCTTTGTATTTCTTATGTGTATGCATTGTAAATAACATTACAAACTCACATAGTTATATAAGCCTACCTTGAGTCCAAGGTCAAGCTCTTTCAAAGAGCGGCGTATCTCAGAGATGAGTATATTCATGCGCTCACACTCCTGGAAGCAAACCAGGATATATGGCGAGCGTTCAGCTGTCTTGGATGTGATGTCGGACATGTTGTACTCCTCTGGTAGCTTTTCAAGCACTTCATCTAAAATAGTTTTCACCTGGAGGTGGAAGGAGTGAGTAATTAGTTAGAACAGAGGAGGGAACATGTGCTACCTTTATACCTACTAGAATTTGAGCTATTTTAAGGTGCTGCTATTGTGAATAATTCAAACCATTGAGCCGGTGGCTTTTAGGTGTCTTTCTAGCACAGTAATGTCTCTTTTCAAGAACCTAATCCTATAAAGGCATTACTGTAGCTGTATATACCTTCTCCTCCAGAGTCTGTGAAGCTCCCTCCCCCATCACTGCATCAGGAGACTGCAGCTCCAGCAGAGTGTGAAAAAGGTTATCTGACGTCACTGTCAAGAACTCAATTTCTGCGTTAGGGTGCAACCCATAATGCACTGGGCTCTCATGGGGCAGCATCTCATCTATGAAATTATGGTAGCCCTGAATTTGAACCATAACACATTTATTACTTAACATATATGAGCGTATAGACTGATCAGCTCATCAACTGGGAAAGAACTTGCCTTGTAGTCCAGGTTGGAGGGGACGACAAACCCAGGTGCCAAAGAAAGCTTCCTGTCAAACTATATAATGGAAAAAAAAACACAGACAGAACAATTGTTAGCTTCAAGGAAATTATACCAACCAAGGTGGCCGGAATTCCTCAGTCTGACAGCTCCTAAAGCCCAAAATGGCTCAAGTTTGCCCAAGAAATGCAGCAAATCTGGCTTCTGTCTGTGTAGGAGTCAAGTGTTTCCTGCATAAACACACACACACCTGGTTGGGCTGCATGTATTCTTCCAAGTATGTTCTGCAGAGCCGCCTGTCCCAGTCATCAGTGATGTGTCCTCCATACATGATCTCTCCAAACAGATACCTCAGGTCCTCCCATGGCACCTTCATTAATCGTAATCATTGTTAAAAAAATTACTGTCAGTAAAATCACACATTAGTCACCCGACAAAAACAGGCCCCACCTGTGCGTTAGCCTCCAGGTAGTTGTAGAGGACGTTGACAGATATGGTCAGATCTCCGGTGTTAAAAGGGTATTTTCTGTTCCAGCCCTGAGGCCCAAACTTCCTCCTCTCTGCCACACAGGCATGAAAGTAGCACAGAGAGAAGAGGATGGTCTTAAACTCCTGCTCACGGCTACATTGGTCCAGAATGTTCTATAGAGAGGCAAATAAATAAATATACAAAAGGGGTTAGGGTTAGCAGATGAATAGAAAGACAGTATCAGCATAAAGCAAACTCACCTGGTCAAAGTTATCCAGAGCAGCATGCAAATTAGCGTGCATGCCTGTAGGCGGTTCATTGGTGATTTTGATGGCATTTTCCAGAATGCCCTGCGTAAAGGAGAAATACAGTGTTGGTACAGGAAGGAAACCAACATTATTAATCATTATAAAGATGTCGTGAGGTCACCCTGCAGCAGCTCTACCTGTGGGATAATGTGTTCCTGTGGTGAAGATGCAGGCTCTGCGCTCATAAACACTCTGTAGTCTGGATGACTGTCCTCACAGCAGCGCTCCAGGAGCTTCTCAAGTGCACCCAGCCAGCGAGCAACCAGGTGGATGTTCTGCAGGAAAACACAACAATAAGCTCCCACCAGGCACAGAAACCCACAGCACAAAACATGCAAACATGTCATGATCCGCAAATTTCTGACGGACAAGTCATCTGTTCCGTTTTGTGGCATTATGAATTTATATTTCATTTGTTCATTGCATGTGTTCTACATTTACTGTTATTTTAGTACTTTTTATGATCTTTTAGTTTCTTGTATTTTGATTTATCTGTGTTCTTGTGTTAGTCCAGTTTTACCTGCAGTATAACCCAGTGACCTTCCTTGGAAGCTTTTTCCATGGCAATTTCAGCCACACTTTCCTGTCCCTGACCCAAGGAGACGTTGTGAAGCTTTCCAAGATCGATAGTAAAACCAAGCTTTTTTCCTGGTAACACACAGGATGAAAATCATCATGCAATGACACACAAAAGAGCAGACTCCTCTATTATTATATAACATCCTTTACTCATTAGTAGCTTAAGAATATGATGATTATGCATATGTCATGTGTTACAGTACCCAGGGATTCCACGTCTTTCAGAGGATCCACTCCTGGGGAGAGAATGAAAAACACAGGGGAGCTGGGACCACTTTCTCTGAAGGACTTGGCAAATTCAGTCTTTCGGCCCTCGCTATACTTCACCCCGAGCTTCTCTTCCACAAAGTTTCTACAGGTAGAGCGGAAAAAAGGATGATAAAATTAAACAAATACAACACCTTATATGGAGTTAAAAGACAACTCCCAGCAGTACTTCAGAGCGTAGGTCATGCGGTCAGGTCTCAGTGCCCTCATCATGATCAGTTTCTGCAGGGAACTTTTTCCCTTCCACTCCTGAGGAAACCTCTCCTTCTCTGGACACTCCGACTCCACCAGTTTCTTCCAGCGCTTTGGTGAACCTTCAATATCCCGGTCCAGACCTCGGAACTCATCAGTAAAACTCATCACCTGCCAAAAACCAGCAGAAAGCTGGCGGTGAATCACAATGTAATACACATACAGTTAGCTGAAACAGATGTGATCAGGAACCTTGATGGCGCTCCAAGCTGAGCTGGAAAGAAAGTCGAGCAGGCTGACGTAGGTGTGGTCGATGTTGAAGCGCAGCAGGAAGTCTAGCTCTCGTGCATCTATCTCCTTACTCATGAGGAGCAACTGAAAGCAAGTAAACACAGTCAGGGACGGTACACCCACACTGTCTCTAACATCGACACAAACACACACCTGGAAGGCCAGCTGTGCAGTAAAGGTGAGCTTGTCTCTCTCAAACAGTCCCCTGCTGATGTAGTTGAAGGTGGAGTACGTAACACAGTCTATGAGAGTGTTTACCCTGCACTTTACATCCTCAGAGGCCTCGGCTGTCTCCACTGCTTTGTGGAAAACAACATTAAAGGCCTGGAAAACAAGAGAAGGAGTTATTGTGTTTATTCACTGAATGAACGTCACACAGGTTTTTCATCTTTACAGTGACCCTTGTTGGTATTATGTTATCAGGGTGTGCTCTTTCAAAGCCAGCTGGTTACCTTGAGGCTGAATTGGTACATGGGGTTGATCTTGTTGAGATCATTCATGATGAAGTAGAGCAGGGAAGCTCTCACAGCAACAGGGCGATAGTGTTCTCTAGCCTCATTTATCTTCACCTCATTAATTTTGGCTTCCAAAACCTCAAGAAAGAGAAATGAAAAGGACAGAGAAACAATGACAAATAAAGGAAGACAAGATGAGAACAGGAAACAGCCATGTAGTCCTGTACCTTCATCTCAATCTCAGCTGCAGTGTGCTTCGTTGTCTCCAGCTTCTCCACAAGCATGTTGTCACCCAGGAAGTTGCTCTCAGCAGCAGACAGCCTGGTCAGCAGCTCGTCCTCCAAGAGCTTCAGCTCAATCTTAAACATGTTCTGCTGTTTTGTCAGATCACTCTGCAGGGAGATTATGCATGATTAAACCAACACTTATTGACCATAGGAAGGATGGTAAAAACAAATCTGACCCACCTTAAGGTGCTCGAGGTCTGGCCTCTCCTGATTCACCACCTGGGCCAGGAGCTGGTCCTCAAGTCCGTCTCTGGTTACTGTAAAGTTGATGAGAGTGGTCTGAGCTTGAATCTCTGGCTTGTAGTGAGGATTGGCCAGCTTAGTATGGAGAATAAGTCTAAACGCCGGGTGGAAGAAACACTCTTTGTCCCCGACCTTTATGCAGCTGTGGACAGAGAGACACACAGAGGACACAGGATGAGCAGACACAGAGACAAACAGAGGACACAGGATGAGCAGACACAGAGACAAACAGAGGACACAGGAATAAAAAGATATTTTTTTTCCACACACATGCTCATTTATGGGTCTAATTGTTACCTGCCCTTCTTGATTGTGTGTCGCCCAAGCAAAGGGTCAATAACAGGGTCGATGGTCTCTTCAAGGTTCTCAATGAGGACAGTGTCTCCTGCCACTACAGCCTGTTCGATCACATCCACGTATCTGGAATGACAATCACAGATGGAAAGGGCAGGTTTAATCTGGCACATTTGCGGTATGTTAGCATGTAAATATTTCCTGTAGCTGCAAAAAAAAAAGCTGCACCTCAAAGAGAACAGAAAACGTTGTGTTTAATGTGACACAGCCTTTCAGGCATTGTGGAGTCTCCTGTGAGAGCCACTTCAGGATGGTAAAAGAAAAACACTCACCCTCTCTGGCCTAGACTGACAACCTTGAGACTGTTGCCATAGCGACTCTTGAGCCACTTGATGCCCTGCAGCTGAGGGTCAATGAGGAGAGGCCAGCGCTCACCTGCAACAATAAACACATTATCTGTCTGATCTGCCTAAAACCAGCTCAGAGTGAAGTCTGTGCTCACAGTTAGTAAGGATGGTGGCATTCTGAGTGGACATTTTGTCTCCTGGTAAGCCTTCGTTGTTCCACTGGGCCACCATTGCACCATCAGTCAACATCAACACTGGATCTAAGCCCCCTGTCATAGGAATAGTCACCTGATAGAGAGACACAGAGGTGTGCACACAAACAGGGGACAGAGGGATCAACAGCATGTTTAAAATTAAAAGCCGAACTTGCAGTGATTATCTGCGTGTTCTTTCAGTGTGTAACCTTCTGGTTGCGCAGGAACGGCATCCAGAGGTTGTCCAGCAGCTCCTTCCTGTACTTCTTGGAGAAAGGTCCAGCATAAGAGATGAAGGCTGCTGTCAGGAGGACATCCCCACAGAGAGTCTCCTCCTGTTCATGGTACTGTGCCACTGAGTGCGCCCAGCGCACATTTTCACTCTGAAACACACACAAGCACATTTAAACATACTCTGGAAGTTAGACACTAATAAAAAGCATGGACACAATGCCCACCTCCAGGCCTTTGACCAACCGATTGGCAAGTTCTATTGTCTTGTTGGTGCGGTTCACCTCCTCCTGAAAGCGAAGCTTCTCTGACGTGGCTTTCTCAAATGCTGTCGTCAGAGTTTCAAGACTGGTATCCAGCTCCTGAAGAAAAGAAAACACAAGATAACCAAGGACGGTTTAGAAATAACTCTTGTTGTTACAATGCTATGAGAATAAGGAGAGAATTATTTACAATTTACAAAAGAGAAATGATGGCAAAAATAAGATGACCTTGCAGTAAGAGATGTGATAATGTGCAAAATGTGAGATTTTTAGAGAAAAGGAGGAAGAAAACAGATACACACAGACTCACAGCAAGTTTTTTCCTGATGGCCTCCAGCTTCTCAGCAGCCTCAGCTAAATCAGCATTAGCCTGAGACAGACAGATCCTCTTCATCTCTACCTCACAGAACACCTATTAACACAGACAAATACGTCTGAGAGGATATTATCATGAATGACATGAACAAAGTAAAAGCAGGCGTGAATAATAAAAAATAACAACACACATTACTATCTTTAATATTAAAAATGATGATGATGATGTACTCACGAAAATCTATCCAAGGCAGCAAAGTGTTGGAGAGAAAGAATGATAAATCACACCAGGAGAACACAGTGCTGTATGGTGCTGCCGTTTCATTAGCTTCAGTGACAGCCAGGGTAAATGTGATGTACCTCATGGAAGCGGATGATGTTAATCACCCAGGAACAGAGCCCCGCGGCAGCAGAGGACTTCTGTCGTACAAAGTCCGGGTTGAACTCTGGGTCACTGAGGTATTCATCCCTCACACACCTCACCATGGCCTCTGGGATGTGCTCTTTGTCAAAGTTCACCAGGGCCTGCAGGAAGTCATCCACCTGCACGTGCATGTGTAGATAAGAGCATGGTCATATAAAATGTTTTGCAGGCTTTGTAGGTTTAAATGATGAGAAGGAATGTTGTTTTTCAGTTTTATATATTACAGAAACACGGCTCTTTAACAAGAGGTTTGCTGCCAAGGTAGCAGAAGAGGCTGTAAAACATGACAGTGATTTATGTTAAAATAGAGAAAATATGAAAAGAGTAATGAAGGACCTGCAAAAGAGTCAAAGCTGAAAAAAGCAAGTAGCCAGTGCATATTAAAAATGTGTTTACAAAATATTTCAGCCATGTAGGGATGAGAAATAAAACAGTAATATCCTTTTAAAAGTAACATGTTATCTGAGCAGTTTATGTGTGATGCTGTCACAGTAAAACGTCACCTTGCTCATGACCACTTTGGAAGCTTTCCAGCTGCGATCTTTGGGGATTCGGCCTTGGGGAGCTAGAAGCACCAGAACAGCTGCTGAGACGTTGGTGACGATTGCTGGGGGGTTTGGAAATGTCCTCAGCTCTGTCAGGTTCAACTGGATCACACACACACACTTTCATTTGGGGAACTGTAACAGAGGCAACCTTGTAACATGTTTTTCTTTCATTTACGACACATAAAACAAATTGAACGAAATAAAATAAAACTAATAAAAATCAATCAAGTGTGCTAAAAGGATTCAGGCCATTGCATTTATGTGTTTTACCCTGTTGAGTGTATTAAGGGCGTCGTTGGCAGCCTGTAGGGCAGGTTCAGCCTTGGCCAAGTCTTCCTCAGTTTCCTGCTGCTGTTTGGTCACTTGAGATTGAATGGCTGCCACCTGAACAACCACAGAATGTACATTCTCATTTGTGTCCTTTGGTTTATTTTTGCTCCATGTTAACTCTTTTCATGTGTTGCTATAACATAAAGTTGCTGCTTGGTAGCTCTATAGTGTCACACAGTGTTACCCTTTGCTCCTCCTCATCAGCTACAGTTCTTTCTAGGTTGAGCTTGTCTGTCTGTTGTCCTATCTTAGCCAGGAGAGCTTCGATATCTGTGTTCCTCTGCCACAGCTCCACCTCCTGCACAGCTAACTTGGCTTTCAGATCCTCCACCTGAAAAAGAACAAGACAAGCTAACAGGGTACATAATACATAATGAATGTCAGGTCATCATATGTTCTGACCTGTGAGGCAGTAGTCTGCAGTTTCTGCAGTCCGTTCTCTAATCTCTCCATTTTCTGGGTCAGCTCTGTGCGTTTTTTCCCCAGCAGGTTGTCGTACAGTTTCATGAACTCGAGGAAGCTCTTGGGTGTGGTGTAGTTGAAGTGCTTCTCATTCTGCTGGTACTTGACACTCACCTGCATGGTGTAGAGTAAAACAGGAAACTCAAAGAAGATATTCAAGAGCAGTTATTTCTCACACAAAGCAGTGTTTCACAGAATGTCTCACCTCATTGACACTTGTGTGTGCATAGGAGATGAACTCACTGATAGATGCTCTGACTTTAGGCTGCGCAGCAAAAACAAGGATCCAGGAAGTGATACAAGTTACTGAATTTTACTGGACTTAAGTGAACCTTTACTAATGTTATTATCTATAATCAAACCGTAATCAGAGGCAGTGTAAGCAAAATACTAGGTACTGTATTTAAGCTACCAAAGAATGTGTGTGTGTATGAAAATGGCCATGATTCCTAATTGGTTACTGCCACACTTATCAAAACCCTGGAATTAAAGCAGAAAGTCGTTGTTCACATCTTTGTGCAGAGGCCCAATGCCAGAAAACTTGACTGTAAATTTCTTGCTACCTCCAGCCCAGGTATCTTCTCTATGAAGGTGCTGCTGACAGACTGCAGGGCCAGCTGAGGCCAAGGGTGGAACCAGTTTATAGCAGTGCAATTCACCAGAGCCGGAAACTTCCGCGCACGGGTACGCAACGTGAACCCAACCGGAGAGAAGCACAGGACAACCTGGAGGACACAGAGAAGCACATTTTAGAAACTAATTCTGTATTTAACTGCACAGTTTGATATGAAAATAAGAAGACGATTCAGACCTTGAGCTGTCTTCGTATTCTTTCGATGAAAAAGCTCCAGCAGTTGTCTCTGGTGTCTATGAGTCCTAACCCTCTCAACTCCATGCGGATTGATGTTACAATCATATCGGCTTCTTCATCACTGAACAGGTCTGGAATATCCCCTAAACAACACAAACACTGTAAATCAGCCACTATAGTGTCTCCTCTTTAGAGCATGAATCTCTCTCTAAAAAAAGATTGTTCTACTCTGGGAAATGAAATGTCCTTGAGACTAAAGAGAACTGTGTATTCATGCGTAGAGCAAATCACACTCAGTCCTTAGAGGTGACAGCAGTACCCTTTAACCACTAAAGCAGAACACCAAAGAATATATTTCAAAGACACTCATACAAGGTCAGTGTCTCCAGACCTGAGGCCAGCATATCGTTAATGAGCACCAGGAAGCGTTCATCTGGAATCTGGGCGTCTGTATAAAGGAAGACAGTCCCGATGTTCTTCACTCCCACCTTTATGTACAACGCTGCTATGTCACTCTGCAGATGAAGGTTGCAGCAGAGAAAGCACAATGGAAGAGTAAAAAAAAAAAAAGAACTTTATTTGACAGAAAGGATTCTCCTACTGACAATACTATAGTGAGCATGTATAATTGCGTGTTTACCTTAAGGTCATTGATGCCGTATCCTTTACGCAGCGTGATCTGGAAAACCTCCAGCGTGCTGAGGAAGGCAGCCAGCCGACACAGACTCTGCTTCCCGCTGCCACCCACCCCCACCAGCAGGGCATTACCATAGGGGGCCTCCAGGATACGACTGATGCGACATCTAATAGTAAACACAAGATGCCATGTTTATTGTCTGTGGTTTACATTGGAGCTCATCTCTGTAAATCCTTCTTTGTGCATGTTAGCACTGCATGGCTGTAGTGTGTGTCTCTTACATGTGCTGGATGGCTTCTTCAAACAGCACCAGGTCCATGACAGCATGCAGCTCATTGTAATGCTCCAGAGCTTCAGACAGTGTCTTTTGGAGCTTCTCCCAGTCTGAGGCCTAATAAGACATGCAAATCAATAGCATTATGTTGTAGCTATATGTAATCAAATTAAGTTATCCTATATAGAAAGGAAAGGTAATCAGTTCTGTAATGACTGATCATTTATCTTCATTTAAATCCTGACACATCAGAGTTGACAGCAGGATGAGTGCCATAATACCAGCTACAGATGATCTACATACTAATCTGATTAAACAATTAAACTTGACGTGTGTTACCACTGTTAATGAAGAGTAATCGATGCTTGAAAAGAGCAACATGGAGACCTGAGTGGAAAAGCTCTGCCTGAGTGTGTATGGATGTCTCAAACCTGGTGATAACGAGGCTCTCCCAGTCCCTGAGCAAAGTGACAGTACACCAAAGGCTGATGGATAAAGATGGACTCATCTATTCCCTGTAGAAAAATGGCATATATCAGAATCATAAAAATACTCAACATATCATGTTTTTACAGATAAAAGCATCAGATATATAGTGTCTTTGTTTCTTTACCTCAAAATATCTCTTGCCAGCGTCGAGTAGGACTTTGTTAAATAGATCCACGTCCTTCTCCTCCATCAGTTTGTCAGAGTAGACCCTGGAGCTCTCATGGAGCCAGAGGTGTACCAGGTCCATGGGGTAACGGACACTCTCTGACAAGGCGAACATGACGCCCTACTCATCAGGAGTAAAACAGAGTCAACATTACAAGTGTATTTGTAACATAAACATGAACACAAAACCTCCAAAAGAAAATGAAGTGAACAAAGCACACGTTATGTTTTTATTTATAGTTTGGACACAACAGTGTGAAATTACCTGGAATATGTTGGAGAGGTCTCGCAGGTTGAAGATATAGTGGAAGCGTATTGCTGTAGGGAGGAAGTTCTGGCTGATCTTCTGGTGCAAGCAGATAGCTGCCTAAATAAAGGTGAACCAAAACGTGACAATAAGGATAAAAAGGTTTCTTATTTGAGAGTTTATGGTTACATAATATAAAAGGACAAATATGACCACTGATACTGTAGGTGTACCTGCATGAGAGTCCCGACTGAGCGAGAGACCCCATAGCTGAATCCTCCCTGAAGGAAGTGAGCTGACAAGATGCTGGAGAAGATGGTGGCTAACGCATCAGCACTTGGGAAATGTACTGCAAACACTGAGAAATGCCTCTGGAATGTAGACAGGAAAATATAAGTTCATCTTCCTGATGCTGGAGCAAACTTTAGATTATGCTGATTGGAACAAACTAATCATTTATTTTGTGATGACAGTGTGCACAGTATGTACAGTATGGGTACCTGTAGCCTGGGGTTGATGGAGAAGCTTCCAGCTGTTGGGTTCATGCAGGTAATATACTGACAGTTATGTATTTCCTTTAGCACCAGCCGTTGTCTGTCGTACCTAAAAAAGTTTTGTTTTATTTAGATTCATCACAGCTACTATTTACAGCACCACTGTTTACGTGTGTCCATCATATGAGTCTCCATTTTACCAGTGATTGTAGTCAAGGTGCTGCCGTATGAGTGTGTGCGGCTGCACGGTCCCATAAACGTCCACCTCAGGCATGTTAAGGTCATCTATGAAGTAAATGAGTTTCTTAGCGGTAGGAGGAGCAAATTTACGACCAGCTTTCTTCTCTAGAGGTTTCTCCAGGACACCTGAGGATTGCATCACATGGGAGACAAATAAAAAAAAAAAGGTCAACTATTATTGCCCGTGTGACCACAAATTCTGGTAGTTCTTACGCTGCAGCATGGCTGATGTTGTGTAATAGTTGAAGGGCACTTTCGCCACCATGTAGTTGTCCTTTAGCTTGGTGACTTTATCAGACACCAGGATGGTCTTTCCCACTCCTGCATTTCCCACTAACATGATAGGTTTGCCTCTCTGGAGCAGCAGGTCCATGAAGTAGGTTAGACAGATAGTTTCTGGGGTGTGAACCAGCACTGTCTGTAAGATATACCATGTATTAATAAAATATGAGGAATTGTATGCAATCAATTCATTCACTAGTACAGTCACACACCTGTAATGGAACATCAGGCTCCAGCTCAAATGGCGGCATCTTCTCGCTCCATGGGGTAAACTTTTTAGTTTCTGAGTCGACGAAGTAGTCGAACACGGTGCCCTGTGAGGGAAACTTGACGGCTCTCATCTCTTTAGACCACCAACGGCTGAACTCAGCTCGGTAGTCATTTAGCTGAAAAAGGTGTTAAACACTGCATCATAATGTGGGATAATAATCTGAAGTGTTTAACATCATGCAAACATTTAGACACCACACACATGATCCTGAAAGAGAGCGCCTCCAAAGGCCCAGACGCAGGCGAAGACAAAGTAGATCTCATAAAGTTCTCTGGGAGAGTCGGCTGGAGTGTTGTCCTCTGTCAACAGACAGTCCAATAAGGAGCACAGAGTCTGATGGAGAGAAATACAGAAATGTGAAAAAAGAAGGGAACTCTTTGTCCAACAGGTGAGTAACACATAAACATACCTGCACCATGCTGTTCTCTGGAATGGGGGTGATGGATTTTAGGTTGCACCGGACTTGCTCAAGGCAGTAGGGCACATACTTATCAAACAAAATGGTAAGGTTGGCTCGCTCTGATTGGGCCTGTCGGGTGTCAATCCAACTAGTCACATAACTGAGAAGACAGCAAAAACAGCACTGGTATAAAAAAAAAACTCTCAACAGCAAGAGAACAGAAGTCTATGAGTGCATCTTACGAGCTCCATCCAAGGTCCTGTGGGTTGACATAGAGTATTCCTGCCCTGGAAACAGTAGCTGGAGTTGCAGCTTTCAGATGAGAGATTTCAAAGAGTAGACGCATGGAGGAGGACAAACTGATCCTCTCGTTACTGGCAAGGGTCAGAACCTTGGAGAAGAGGAGGAAAAAAGGAAATGTAAGAATAATGCAACATTCAAAGAAAAGGAAGACGCTCTCTTACCTTATTGTCATCCATAACCGTGTTAAGTGACTCGATCCACATAGGGTCAATATCCCCATCAAGTACAATCCATTTGGGTCCATCATGGCCCACTGAAGTCAGCTCTCTCATCATAGAGGAGAACAGACCTGAAAGAAAACAGAGAGTAAAGCCAGATCCACCATCAGGCCATCACTGGGGAAAAACATACAACCAACTATTAATTAATGTTCTACAAATGCAAACTCATGTAAAGCAAACTATGTGAAGCAGAGAAAGTACTGTTAATTCTAAGAAGAGGCTTGAGAATAAATATTGGCCATGGCACCAAAATAACTCCTGCACGACAAGACCTAAAATCTGGAGGAAACACTTTTTTTTTATTGCTCATTGAATCCCCTCACCATCTTTCCACTCCCTGGTGGCAGGGTGCAGGTATCCAAACAACTCATCAGTGGTAACAGCTTTTGGGTTTATATCACTCCACACTGGCTTCATCTTCATGTTTGCATAGGTCCTATGGAGGGTCTTCAAGATCTGGTACATGAATATCATAACAGACTCAAGGTAATCAACAGAAGTGGTATTTTCTTACATATTTTGTGTATAAATAAACATTTTTAAATAAAGTTTATTGATGTAGCAGGTATAAAGAAGTTAACCTGGCTTTTTCCAGTACCCGGTCCTCCTACTACAAACACAGAATGTCTGACCGCCAGCAGCTCCTCCAGCTGGGTCACCTGTAAACAAACATACATGAGCACAGAGAATTCTTAAAAATACACCTCAGAGTATATCATTTGAAATTAGCATCCGATATAAATAAAATACATTTTAATATGTGTCACATAAAGGGGCACCTTAAGTATGAAGTTTTCCTCGGGTTGCAGGCGCAGCTCGCTTACTGACTGGCGAACAGCATTTTCCAGTTTGGGGTCTCTCTTCCTGGGCACATCCAGCTGAGGAAACAGGTCACTGATCAGCCCGAGGAATATGGGCACATCACTGGTCACTATCTTAGGCAGGTTAAAGTCCCGCAGCGCCCGCATCAGCACCTGCAGACAGAATGACAGCATCACTGCGGACATGCTGATTTGTAAACTATCCATAAGAGGTGAAACACCTCCATCAATGAAAACAACAACAAAGTGATGCACACCTGCTCCTCGGGTCTGCTCCGGTCTTCTCTCTTCAGAGATCCAGCCACAACCAGCACTGATTTGATAGCCCGTAATCCCCAATCATAGTGATCCTAACAGATAAAGGAAATGTATATATGTTAAAATATATACATTTATCCTTGTGTTCTTGTTTTCATTTCCTCACCTGTTTGGACAGCAGCTCTTTACACAGAGTGTACAGGCTGATGAATTTGCGTGCCAGCAGTCGGGCATCAATGAATCCCTCAGCCACCAGCATAATCTCACAGATCAGCTCAAAGTCTGGAATCACCATTGCACAGGGCCTGAAGATTTACCAAAATAACCAAACATTAGCCATCTTTGACATTTACATCTAAAATGTCTTTTTTCTTTCCTAATGTCAGACCTGAAGAGAGCTTTGAGGTTCTCTGGGAGCTCAGCTCTTCCAGCATAACCGGGGTTCAAAGTGATGAAGATTCCCACTGTTGGCTTCAGCTCAATCTCTTCTCCCAGGAAATGAAACCTACATAGAAATTACAGTATGCTAAGCTGGTGCTAAGGCTAGATAAGAAAACAAAACACTAGATGGATATAACTCACTGTTTCCACATATACCTGTGTTTTTTGTTGCGTACAGCATCCTGTATTGTCTTGACCTGTACGGCTACTACAGACAGAACGTCCACCGAGATCCTGTTGAATTCATCAAAGCACCCCCACACTCCAGTCTGAGCCAGGCCCTTATAGATGTTACCTATAGACTGAAGACATGAGGTGGAGACAGAGAGAAAGGCTGAAGGCTGGAATCAATATTAATGACAGCATAAATGTAGCAATAGTGAGCACTGGGAAGTACATCTGTGTGCAGATTGTACTACCTTGTAATCCATCTGTTCTGAGCAGTTGAACACATACACCATGATGCCCAGAGAACGCCCCAGGTCCTTTGTAGTCTCTGTTTTACCTGTGCCAGCAGGGCCTGAGGGGGCACCGCTCATAGTCAGATGGAGGGACTGGGTTAGAGTTATGTAACACCTGACAAAGATGGGAAAACAAAACCAGAGAAGAAGAAAAAATGCAACCAAAATAACAAGAGCAACCTAAATTCAATAGAATCAATGTATTTGTACACAATTTGATATAAGTATGATATGTACCGAGTGTGATGGTATGCTGCATTTCATATTTGTTTTTTAGTCTGCATGGTTTGTCTCAACCAGGTTCTCTCTTTAAAATACACATATTTAATAAGGTGTGTATGCATGTAGCATATAGCCGTACATGTGTGTGTACCTGTCAGTGAGTGGGGTGATGACCAGTCTGTTGGTGTTGCCCAGATATTCGTAGCTGAACTGAAACTGGGCGTCACAGATGTTAACGTAACAGTGTCTGTTTTTTTCATCCCAGCGATGGCGTAACTGGGACAGCCATGCAAACGCCTGTCCTGTGGTCACCTAACAGACACACACAGCAACACAAATAGGAGGTCTAATAACACACACAGGGCTCATTTAAAAATAAAAAGGATTATGTATGATATTAAATTTACTTTTTGACTGATTAGATTAGCGACCACATCCCGAGCGTGGACATCAATAGTGCAGATAGTCATAATCTTTTGCCTGTCTCCTGGAGTCAACTCTCCGAGCAGCATGTGGATCAGGGAGTTGAGCTGTGTGATCTAGAAAACCAGAGTTCAGTGAAACAGTTGTGTTCACCAGTCAGTCAGCTTACAGGCACTAATTTACCCAGCAGCGCTACCTGTTTTCTGTTGTAGTCTTTGAGAGCCGTCTCAAAACCTTCCTCCACCCGCTCAAAGGCAATGCCCACATCTGTGGCCCACCACACCTGGCTGCCAGTCAACCCCACCTATGGATGGAAAAAAAAAACACAACAGATAATTTGTGTTGATAAAAACTGAAATGCTAACTCCACGGAGAACATGCATTATCATACCTGTGCAGGGTAGTCAAAGAGCCACTGGTCTCGAGGTTTGTCCTCATACGCAGCTACAGCCTCCTGTATCTCCTTTCGGACTGTGCAGCGCATGGTGCTCTCTAAAGCACTTAACCAACACTCTGCCTAATGACGGACACAAAACTGAGCTGCATGATGTCTAATATTTATATAAACAATACAGAGAAAGCTGCAATGTCACTTTTGCAAACTTCGTTTTTGCACACCTGTCCTTCACAGGCACACGGCTCAGAGAAGGAAACGTATTCTCCCTCTCGACTGTACATCCCTATGGCAACTGCCATCCCATCCTCGTCTGCTCCTACACCTCTGTCTGAGTCCTTGAAGCGAAGATCTGCTATGTTGTCAAACAGCTTCAGCAAGTGTCTGGTCACCTGGAAAAACACACATACACATGCAAGTTCTATTGTTTGATTTTCCTTTTAACACTTGTGTTCATGACCTCACTCCACTGAACACTGATAATTAAATGAATTCATCTGTCACCTGTTTGGGCTGTGTTCCCTTTGAGACTATCTCAAGCAGATCTGAGGCAGAGACAAAATAAAATCTGGGGAATGTGAGTCTCTTGGTCTCCAGGTATTCAGCTAGAGCCTTCTCACACACAGACAGTCGCAGCTGCAGAGTTTCCAGGTTCTCCTGGAATCCAGGCTGGTTGGTCACATCTACCACATTACTGTTCTGCACCACCTGAGTCATCAAACTCTGGGTGAAATGAAAGCAAGTAAAGGTACAGTTAATATATCATAATGATCAAATGAAAGAGAAATACAGATATATATATATGTAGATGCAGTCATGTGATACCTGAAAGTCAGTGTGTATTCCCTGAAAGCGCTCAGCATCATTTGCCAGCTGGCAGCGGATGTCTTGGCTGTTGGTAAAGATGCTGTTAAGGTGGGCCCAGGTCCTTTGGACAGACATCCACGAGGAGATGACCAGGTCAGCCACCATTAGCTTCCTCTGCCATCCACTGACTTCTGCCTGGAAATACTCCACATATTTGCTCATGAGGATGTTCTGCAGCTGCACCTAAGAAGGAATCAGAAGCTCAACAAAAGAATGCATGTGTCTCATGTTCACTGTTGGTTGATTTGATTCTGGGTAGCTACTGTACCAATTGTGGTACAGACTTGTATCATTAATCTGTAAGGCACAATTCACCTTTTGTACTAATAAAATAAAGTACACATTCTCACATCCTCTCAAGACTAATGTTCTACACAGGGTCACCTGGTTGTCTTCCAGTGTCTCGATCAGATTCTCATCTGCTTTCAGCAGAGGGGTTCCTGTGCTCGTATGAGTCTCATATGACAGCGACATGACACTCCACGTCTGGGTTATCTCTGCCAAAACCTGTAAAATGAACATAGGATATGTTGAACTGTTAAACTGGTGACTAAGACTGACAACAACTTATTTTGTTGAGCCAGTTAATCCAACATAGAAACCAGAATATGATATTATAGACAGTCTGTTTCATACCTTTTCAATGGCCATTTCTTTCACAGCCTTGTCCACTATGTTTTTCACCTCATCCTCCACACGATGAAGCTGTAATTCCAACAGGTCCCCCAAGGTGGTGCTCTTCCCCATCACAAACCTGACCTGAGGACAAAAAGAATGCATAGGAGCCATGACCGATCAGATTTCAGAGCAGGATTACAGACTTCAATAAACCTAAAAGAGGTGAATGACGGTGCAGCACATGACTACGAGAACTAAACTTGGATGGAGACAGTGATGAGACAGTGTGAAGCACTAGCAAAGACATTCTCATACCCCAGTGGTATTCATAAGCTGTTGCCAGTGTCTCTCCCTGACAGCAGAGTTTTGCAGCTCGTTGATGGCTCTCAGAGAGGTCAGCAGGTTTTTCACAGTTGATTCCAGGCCAGTGTAGACATCCCACACCCGCACCTCCTTATCCAGCATCTTCATCTCCTTCAGTACACAGCATAAACACTCATCTTTATTGAACTCAAAGCTTTAGTTATAATTTAATTGTGTAAAAGCATTTGTTTGTCATACTTTTGCAAAACGCCTGAGCTCCATGTCCATCTGTTCAACGTTGATCTCTTTCCATGGAGTCTTGGTCCAGTCCTCTATACTCGTCTAGCATTTAAATAGGATTCAGATCATTATTGTAAAACAGATATCCTGCAAGTGAGAGGATAAGCAAAGCTGTGGAGCCAAAATGCTTGCATATTTGTGTTGTGGGGGTTAATATGTACCTTCACAAAGATGACCATGTCCCAGACTGCTTTGACAAGGATGATGTCTGAGCGACACTGGCGTAGCTGCTTGTAGTCTGGAAAGCTGACCTCAAACAGATCAGCTGTGTCCTGCAGCTTCTTCATTTCCATCTCCATCACTGCTACTGCTCGATTTGCCTGGAGAAAGACATTTTGATACGTTGGTTTCTTTTCTAACCAGCAGTAGGGATGCCTTTCACCGCTCACCTTATCAATTAGTTTATATGGCTCCTCCACGTTGATCTTAAAGATGGGTTCAGTACGGAATTGTTCTCTGAACTCATGTTGCTTGACCTACAATGTAAAGATGAGGCAAATGCATGATTCATGTCTACACTGTCTGTTATTCTTTCACTGCACAGACACTGTGGGAGGTGTCTTGTCATATATAATGGAGGAAAGAAAATGAGGAGGTTTATGTGTCAGATACTGAGCTCTTTGTAAGGGGTTGCTAGAGTGACACCCTACTCCCCTCACATACAGCCTCACCTCAAACCGGACGCATTTCCTGCGTATAACTGATACTTCATTGGACTGCAGTGGTGCCACTTCATGTTTGACTGTGAAGGCAATTTTTCTGAGGCTTTTCCACTTTTCTGGCAGCTCCTAGAGAATATATATTAAGCATATATAGCATATATATATATATATATATACATACATATATATATATAGTGCTGTTAACTGTTCTTATTTTGAAGCGTGTCCTTGTGCTTTGGTACAAACTTCTAGCTGTGTGTAGACACTCTCTGGAAGCTGCTGTCCATATGTCTTCAGGAGTTCAGCTGTAGACTTAAGTGGTTTAAAGTGCTGTTCGCTGCTAATTTGTCTGTCTCGTATAGCCCGGAGGTGGCCCATTATGTCCACAAGCCCTGCATAGTCGCCATCTGACACCTTAGTAGAAAGGCCACGTGCTGTTTCCTGGACAAATTGAGACAAGTCCCTCACACTGTGGGATAAAAAGAAACCGAAGATGGGAAGTTAAAGTGAATGTCACACGTTATATGGAATTACATAGACAGAAACTTATTTCTAACTCTATTATATTTCTGTGTGCGTCTAACCTCTGGTTTACATGGTTGAGAAGGTGCTCTTTAAACATCCAGCTCCATTTCTTGATGACGTTCATCAGCGTGTGCTTGAAGGGTCGGATGTCGAGCTGCAGCCAGCCACAAAAAACCCTCCTGTCCTCCATTTTGCTCACTCGTACATTAAGAGACTCAAACAGATTGATCTGGAATGAAAAATGATACGATGACTATGGCTGCACGTAAGCCTCGAGGATGAATGAAATGTGGAACACACTTGTTCTTTGAAGTTGTCCAGAGTGGGTGGGTTCTTTTTTAGTTCATACTCAGCATACAACTCAGCTTCCTCTGTACTTAACACGTGACCATAAAGCAGGAACTGTCTCATAAATTCAGATCTGTAAAAACAAAGGACAAAAAAAATGCATTTCTTTATATTTACGTGTTTTTTGAACAAACTCATTTGCGATGGCCACAAAGATCTGACCTGTCATCAGTCCAGAGGTAGCGGTAGCTGGAAAATGATGCCTGGTATTCCCTGACCTAAAAATCAATGCAATGTTTACAACTTTATCCTGAAAACATCATAAATATGAGAAGAGACAAAAAGGTTACCTTAGCAACAGCTGCACGTGCCCGTGAGCGGATGACAAGGCACATCTCTGACAAATCCTCCATTTCATTAATGTCACACTACAATATGAGTAAAAAGATTGTGGATGTGTGTACATGCAAGCACATCCATGTATATACAGACTGTGTGTGTATGAGTCTATAACCTGGTAGTTTTCCAGCTGTTTGTGGACTGCCAATCTGGGAATAAAGGACGCCACGTTCATGATGTTGGTCACCATCTTATCCACAATGTTATAAAAGTTACCAGCGTGGCTTAGGTCTAATGATGGGTCAAAGGTCATCTCATTGCCGCTGAGTACCAGCTGCACCTCAAAGAGTGGTGTAATGCATTGAGCTGCATCTGTGTTGTCCATGAAGTACTGCAGAGAGCAGCGTACTGCGCTGGAGAAGCCTGCCAAGATCATGCGGTCCACATATTCTGTGTAAGCCTTCCACTCACTGCTGTTGAAATCTGTCACACCAAGCAGAGACTGGTTCTCCTGGAGAACAGTGAAAGACAGAGGTGAGAATGGATGAAAAAAAATGAAGGTCAGAGAGGTGAAGCATCATGAGTTTCGAATATACCTGCAATAGTTTGTGTATCTGCTCTCCTGTGTTGGTGGTGAGGGCGTGCTGTTTTGTGACACTGTCTTCAATGTCAGAGAAGTCGAGGAGGGTAGAATCACGATTCTTTCTGGTGATGAAAGCCCGGTTGCTGAATTTACCCATAAGGCCCTGGATGGATTCCACATTACCTTTACTCTTCTGGACACGACTAGAAATGTTCTGGAAGTGGAATAAAACAGCAAACCAAGTTGTATTGTTTAACAGCAATTTTAGAAAAAAAAATGTTTCCCAAAGAAATATATGGCACCTTGACCAGGTCTCGTGTACTCTCTATGTAGTCCCATAAGTCATCCTGAGCCCACGTCAGCTCTCTCAGGGCTGGATCCAGCTGTCTTCTCATTCCATCCATCTCATCTTTCACCAGGCCCAGCTCTACAGCCAGGATGGTACTGTGGAGCTGGTTGTACCACTGGATCACCAGGTTCAGTGTCTGTGTGTACTACATGATAAAGCACAGCACTGACACTTTAACTCTACGATAATAACAGTTTTATCATATTTCATCACTTTCAGCAAATAGCTGTCTGACTAATGTGTCACTATCAGGCTCACCACCCACCATGTAGAGTCTCTCCCGTTTAGAGTAGAGGTGAAGAGCTGCTTTGGGAATGTTTTGGTTCTTCAGTATGCTCAGATACTTCACCTCCCGTAGCACTGATGTTAACTGGAAAAAGAGGGGAGTGTACAGTCTCATCAGAAATGTATTTATCTTTGGATTTTGGATTAATTATAAATATTCATTTTGCCTGAACTTTGACTATTCCTCCTCCTTGTATAATTGCACTTTGTGAACAAGGTTGCTCTGTTTATTCAAATGAAACCACTGTAGCTACTTCTGGGGTAAATCAGTATTCACACAGAGATTAAGTGAAACCTCTATAACAGAAACAGATGATTTTTACCTTGTAAGACAACAAGTTTCTTTCTGTCTGCTTTTCTATTGCTGACCTTGAAGGAGCTAACTCGCTGCATACTTTACTGTTTGGAATATGCGATAAGCGGCAAGTAATAACTAATATATCAACTGGAGAATAGATATACAGTGTGTGCTTACAGCAGGACTGAAGTTGACCTGGAACAGGTCTGTGTCTGTGTGCAGTGTCAACAGTGGCTCCTTGAGGTGCGTTTGACAGATTTCCTCCAGCCCCTCAGTCCACTCTGAAAACAGCTCCTCATCATGTTGGTCCAGGACCACTAGAACACGTTCACACTTATGGAGCACATCGTCTGCCTGTGCACTGCCCAAAGGCCTGGAACAGAGAGGAGGGAAAACAGCGTTCATCACTGGTAGCTTGGATAGAATAAACTATAGGTGAGTGACATTTTGTTTAAAAAGCAAAACAAATATGTAGAAAGTACATAATACACCTAAGGTGACTTCCTATTGTATAAACTCTGTGTGTGTATGAGGAGGTTTCATACATGTGGGCCAGCTGGCAGAGGTTGCTCCTGTTGGTGAGGATACGATTGCGCAGCTCCTGAGACCATTTGAGGTTACCAGCCACTGAAGGCATATTCTTTCCCAGGACTGCACAGCCTGACTGGAGCTGTGACACAAGGAATAATGAACACGTCTGATGACTGAACACACTTAGTCAGTGTGCCCGCATTCATATATATGAGCCATTTAGAGTATTAGTTAAATTGATCCTCTCTCACCATATCTCTGTGCTGGTCAACTATAAACTGGCAGTGGTCTACTTCCTGGTTGAACATCGTCAGCAGGACGTTGTAGTTTGGAGAAAACAGCTGGTGGATTCTTGGTCTCTCAAGCAAGGTGCCAAAAATCTTCAACAACTACATGGAACACAAAAACTGTGTTATGAAAGTTTACATTTGGTAATATTAAGGGGTCTTTAAGGGTGACAGACATACCTTAAAGGCTGACTTTAAGTTTTTAGAGTGCTGAAAAGCCAAATTAAGGACAGTTCCCAGCCTTTGATCAAAATCTCTGTTCTGCTCCACAAAACGTCTGTAGTGATGCAAAAAATCCTGGACAAAATATGCATGAGACAGGAAAGTATGGACATTTTAGTTGCTTATGAATTTAAAAATCTTTGAACCCACTCAGACTTAAGTTCTTTGTAGTTTAGTTAATTTGTATTGAGCTGGAATAACACTCATTTGAGAAAAATGCATTATATCTCCGATCCAGATCTGATGATTGTCTTACTGTTGTAAGCTATCTAGTGGTAAATTAAATATTGATGCACACTGACTGATTATGACTCTTGTCACTGGTTCTTGTGTGTTGCTTAGCAACTTGGCTACCTTTCCATTACTGCACTGCTGAGCAGAAAAATAACATCTAATTGTTATTTTTATTATTTAGCTGTGCCTGTCAGTGCCACTTAAAAATCACTGTGAAGCCCAGTCCTTTGAGGCTCATTAATGAATTAACAGTGTGATACCAAAGACGCTGAAACAATATCAATAGGCCTCACATCATTAGTATAGTCCAGCGGGTCATATTTGCTCTCTCTAAGGGTCCGCCAGTGGTCGTGAAACTCCTCACTCATGCTGAAGACCATCTCGCTGAGGATTTTCCCTCTGGATCCACCTAGTTCAATTTTCTCTAGCTTCAAGAAGTCCAGTGCGGTTGCAAAAAGCTCCTGGAAGTAATATGGAAACAGCGATGGTGGCTCATGATGGAGATAAAGATATAATACTACAATTTACTTCTAAAGATGTTGGTTTTACTTGTAAAATTGTTGAAAATTAAAGCTTAAAGATGCAATTTGCTCTGCTGTTATACTTGGCGTCCCACACACCTCGATCATAAGCAGCCTTTCTATGATGCGGTCAGTGCGCTGGAACACAAGCGTTGCTGGAAAGTCCCACAGCTTGATGTCCTGGCTGTGTTTGTAGTACTTGGGAATGTGCTGACGGTAAGTATGAAACAACTGTTTGAATGTGCGCAGGACTGTGATGCTTATCTGTACTCTCTCCATCCCCTCCTCAAGCTCCATCTTAAACAGTTCTTCAGGGATAAGGTAGGCAAAGGCCTGTGAAAGGAGAAATGTACGAAGATCAGTTACAAACTCACACATGCTCAGATATGCATCACTGTACCTTTTCAATGATCAGGTTGCAGAACTCCTGCAGGAGGACCACCATACGCTCTGGAGTGCAGTAGTACTGGGAATGACTCCAAACGAGGCAGAGAGTGTGAAACAGAGATGGAAGCAGAGAATCCACTTGTGGAAAACTCCTTTCTTCTAAAGTGCTGATCTGTCTCCTTAGAGGGCGCAGATACAGATCTATGTCTTCTGCTTCCAGCACAGCTACGATAATAACATCCAGAGGAATGAGCGGATAACATAAACAATAGGGCTTCTACAAATGATGTATTTTGCAACATAAGACAATTAAAAAGAGAGAAATGCTGCGCTGATAGATGAACATTGTAAATAAAATATACACAAGGACAAACTGTGCTTCATTTGTTATAAATGAACCAAATGTTTGCATTGATAAATGAAGATTAATGCTGCTCTACCTTCATTGAGTTTGCGGCAGACATCCATAAAGGCAGAGTAGTAACTGCTCTTGACTCTTCTCAGGATCTCCATGATCTGCTGGATTTTGGAGCCCTGGATCTGAAGGCAAAGATGGCAGAGGATTTGTATGACATTACAAAGATACATACGTTTGTGTCCTGTATGTCATTCTCTTTAAATGGCTTTCTGCGAATTTTAAAAACCATTGTTGGCACTTAAAGAGCAGAGGTTTCACAGCACAATTTGAATTGACTACACCCTGCCAGCTCCCACAGAGCCATACTTGTCATACTGTGTCATACTTGTAACTGGATGCCCAGCAGGTTTTCCCTCTGAGCGGTCCAAAACTGCAGCTCCACGTTGGGGCCTGGGTGCTCTCCCTGGAGCAGTGCTGTGCCAGAGTCTTTCTTCAGCACATTCCATATCTGTTCAGACCACTGAACTATCAGAGTTTCTATAGAGTATAACAAGCCATGGTCCAGTGGCCATCCAGCAGGGCTGACGGGAACACACAGGGTGGACAAAAATAGCAATATGAGCTAAGACACATCACTGAAAACTGTTTAAGGCATTAGTGTCTGTGAACTACTTTTTATGACTGATGAAAATTGTGCAATAATTATGGTAGGTTAATTGCTCAGTTGATACATTTCTAAAGTTGCCTTGTGTAAAAGCTTACCTGAAGTTTACTGTAGCACCCTCATAAGAATACCACCAATAAAACAATCCACTGTCTTAAAGGTATTTTCATCTTAGAAAACTGCAGTGAAACAATTGTCCGTTACATACTGTGTTCGCTATTTTGTAGTGCTGTCCACAGAGTCATTAGAACTCCATATCATACTGAAATGCATCTTGAAAAGTAGAGAACAACCAACAAGTTTCAGGCGCCATCTTTGTTTATCTCAAGAGGAAACCTTTCTTGTTTTGTACAAGTCTTATTAAAAAAGATAACATCAAGTGCAGCTAATAGTTTAAAAATTATTATTATTATTATTGTTATTATTATTATTATTATTATTATTATTATTATTTTGGGTTACGTTATGTACGACGTTATGTCACTTCCGGGAGCAAAATAAACAGGAAGCGGTGGACGCGTTAAACGTAATTTGATACGCCGCTGACGCAGTACGAGTGTTTCCTCAAAACGTTTAAATATATGTGAAAATGCAACAAAACAAGTATAGCATGGCTTTTAGCTAATGTTTGTTTACTTGGCTAAATTGCTACCATTGTAATCACACGCATGCTAACCTTAGTACAATGTCTTGAGGCCGAGCCCTCTCCACATACAGTGGTAAGGGCAGCAGTGTTCGGCCCTCAGCACGGCCTCTCAGAGTCACCACCCTGCTCCTCAACCTCTCTAGGTGCCTGTGGATGTCATCAGAGACCACCCGCGGCCAGTCTTCATGGTTTAGACTGTTGGCCAGCACACACACCAACACCTGAATGGACACACATGCTGCAGGTAATTAAGACATCCTGTTTAACATAAGATAACAGAATATTTTCTGCTGTTTTAACTCAGACATCCAGTCTGAATCATGTATGTACTTAAACATACACAACACACACTCCCCAACCTCAGAGATGACTAGTGGTAGGTGTTCCATTGGGTATCCAGGCACTTCTCCCAGCCAGAACTGGTGTCTGAAACCTTGGCGAGAGATTCTCTTCACGCCCTTCTTGAGCACACACAGCAGCTTGGTCTTCCATGGTGGAGATGTCTTCACAGATGCAAAAACAGTAGGAATGCTTTCAACAGCATTGAAAGCACCAGAAATAAGTAGTGACTTATTTCAAAAACACATGTATGTTAGATAAAGTGTTCCAGCTAAAGCCCCTGGTGATGTTCATGACAGTCTGTTCATGCCAGCTTTATCTCTTATTTAAGAGACACAGTTAATTAAGAGATTGTTTGTGTCATGCAGTTTAGGGAAATGGATCGTGCTCCACAATATCTTTACCTCATGTATTTCATAATAAAACAAACAGGACATGCAAAAAAAGTAAATCTACTGTTCTACTAAAATCCTTCAATTATAAACATTTATTCAAGACCATAACTGAGCATACCTACAAACCTTGGCTCTTTCCAGTCTGTAGGGCAGTATTTTATCACAGAATGATTCGTATTATGTGTGTATTTCTTACTTGAGCATCCCCTGCATGCAGTGTCCCTCCAGGTCCAGTGAAGAGCAGCAGCCTGTTGGTCCAGATGTGGTCCAGAAAATCCAGTATAATCTTCTGGTTCTCCTCCGCACCAATGAAGCGGTTCCACTTATCCGTCTTCACTCGGAGCACACAGACGGCTTGCTCCCGAAGGAAGTCAACTCTTTCATCTGACAACACTACACTAGCTTTGAGAGTGGGCTCCTGGGGGACATGCACTCCCCCTGCCCCTCCGCTGCTGGATCTTGTGGTGTTGGCCTCGGCCATGAAGAAACAGCTGGCTGGAAGGAAGAAATAAAGCCACTTGAGTAGGAGAATGTGAAACCAGAAAAGAAGATAATAGGTACAAATGTACTTCAGTCCTTCTTGCCAAGATCAGCAGTTTTAAATGTCTCCAAACACAACAATGAAGCTTCTATCTGCTGTCCAAAATGAGCTTCTTCTCTTCTCTCTGGTTCTTAGGGTTTGTCAGCTGGAAAAGTGATACACACACCTTGATGGACAGGTGCTTTTGTCACTGTGACAACGCAGTGTGGACTGGCTTCATTCCCCTGAACAGTGGTGGTATTTTGTGTGGCCTGCAACCCTATCCTGTCCTGTCCTGTAACCTGAGTCTTCGGTGGAGACCTAACTACAGTGACTCCTCCAGGACAGGTAAGGATATTACTCTTGAAAGTTCCACATTGGTTTTGTCATGAGCAGGACATTGGCAGGTACATACTCATGTTTTTTGTAAGTATGTAACTAGACAGGATGGTTTGCAGTGACGCTTTAGCCTAATTGATCAAAATAAACAAGTTATTTTGTTTATAATCATCTTCTTCTAACCTGTGCAGTGTGCCTCATTACCACACGGGGGCAGTGGAGTACAGTATTTCTGAGAGCACCCTTTAAATGTAATCCAAAGTGACCCTAGCCATGACATCCTATTACATATAGTATGCCATTTATGTAAAATCATGGAAAAATGGGACATTTCTGTAACTGTGTTACTTAAAATACCACAGCAATGATTACCCTTTCAAGGACCCTGCAGTTTCTGTCTTCAACATTAATACATAGATGTAATCATATCCCAGTTTAAAATGGGCTGTAGGGAGAGGCTTGAGTTTTTCAGGGATGCTTGGCATTTGAGTGGATTGCTTACCTAATCGTGATGCATTTGATCCATATTTAGAGCTAAGTTATATCCAAAAATTGATGATAGAAGCTTTATTAAGAGTTATTAAAATCCTAAGATTTAATGGAAGAAAAACTTGTCTGTTGTTTTTACAAGGATTACAAATGCCCTTTAATTATTCCTATTTGCTCACTTGTAAACATTAGATGGAAGTGATTTTTCACTGAACACTCTCTGTTAATGACCTTTTAGAGGTTTTCATCTCTATTTTTAAAGTCACTGCCCAACATTCATCAGCAGTGAATATTTCTTTTGTTTACACGCTGACTACCAGCCAATAATCCGTGGCTGTTCTCCAAAGGAATGTGTCCTTTCTGAAAATCTGTAATTCCTCACTGTGTTTGTCCTCAGTAAATGTATATGAATGTTTATGTACTTAATTAATTTAGTGTGTGCTTGTTGTCTAGTTTTTGTGGAGGTCTAGTTTTGTCAGTATTTCATGTGTGTGTGTTTTTCTATTATTATATGCCTACAAAAGTGTGTGATTGAATGTGTGGGGCTTGTGTGCTTTTGTATGCCTATCCAAAGCCCAAGGCTAGTGAGGGTGTCCCTTGGGTGTCTCCATACACTGTATCTAAGCCCATTTGAGCCGGCTGACAGCAGGAGCATGACTGCACATCTCTCTGACCTCATGCCCAATGTCAGCTCTGCTCTGCAGGGATGGAGGGATGGAGGCCAGAAAAAGAGATCTTAGGACAACAGGGGTGGGGGGACAAGAGGTGCAGGAGAGAAGGCGAATGGAGAGACAAAGGGGGGATAGAGAGGGTGGAGAAAAAGGAGAAGTGGGCTCACAGAATACAAATGGAAACAAATAGAGTGACGAAGCAGCCAATGAGAAAAACAGCAGCAAAATAGAGATATGCACTTAATGATAAATATTCAAGTGTACTTCTGAATAATCTACACCAGAAGCGTAAGGGCACCTGGAAAAGCAATATCCCCAGGCAACATTTAATCTCCCAGCCCCTGACTGTATCTGAAATATCACCTGTTAGTGGATGTATTATTCCAGTGTAGCATAGCAGAACTCTATTTTTTTTAAATCTCTTACCATTGTGGCTTTAAACCCAAAGCATCCCTGATCCTTGTTTCTTTTTTTCCTTCTGTTTCTCTCCTCCATGATCTCGCCATTTGTCGTTGCCATGACGACGTGTTGCTTGACAATCATGCTACCGTTCTTGAGTCCGTCACTTCAGCCTGGCTCACTCTCTGTCTCCCTCCTCAACCGCTCCTTTGCCTCTGTCCTCATCACCCGTTCGCTGTCCTCAGTCAGAAGAAAATTACATGTAGATGAGCTAGAGGTTTCTGTATCTTTCAATCACACACGCAATGATGAACACCATCTCCTTAGGCACTGGGAGTCTCTAACATGTCGCACTTTAGTACTACTCACCATGGCCTTTTTCATTTTGTCCTGCCGTCTCTAGGGAAGAAGACAGATCCACATATTTTAGACGCAGCTGGGCTCAGGGGAACCAGAGAGATGAATGAAAAGGGGAGGATAGTGGTGAGGAAAAAAAAAGCAAGAATAGACATCAGGAAGAAAAATGTCACCATGGGAAAAGAGAAAGTGAGACAGTGACAAAGATGGCACACACTGCCACAGACACACACACACATAATGATAATTTCAAAGCTTCCCTCCTGTTGTTGGCTGGATACACAAAAAAATGGCTCGCCGTGTATGTGTGTGTGTGTGCGCACATTCGTCCAGATGGTGCTGACCAGCCGTTCCTCCCAGGGTAGATGAAGTAAATGGAGCGATTACAGTAATGACCGACACACACATCTGTCTCATACCTCTGCATGGCTGCCAGCGAATTTGGACACACAAAAACAGCACTGAAAAGCCCTACTGAGCAAGTAAACCTAACGATTGCATGCTCTTTACATACAGTTTTGTAGTTTCCCGTTTTATTATGTAGAGCAAATATGTGAAAAAGCAGCCTGTTGACACCACAGCACCTTAAAAAGTGAGTCAGTTTGAAGTGAAATGTAACCACTCTGGCTGAGGTTACTTTGCTTAATCTCCCTTTGCTTTTCAGTCTAACCCTCTGTTACTTTCCCTCTCCTCTGTCTTCATCTCCTCAGTACTCTGCAACTTTCCTCTTTTCTCTTTCATCACTCCTATCTTACCCACTTCAAAAAATGGCCTCTCTTTTAGTGTCTTTGTTTTTTTTGTCCAACCTGATATAAGTTAAAAGAGGGGGACAATTCGGACAAGCCAGCAGGGGCTGGTGGTCTCTTTGTAGTTGGACGAAAAAGGCAGAGTGTCACAAGCAAGCTCTTCCTTATCAGACCTTTCCTTTGTTCTGGAAAGGTCTTCCTCCTCTGTCTGCACTCAGTGATATTTGAGAGGCAGGTTCATCTACACAGGATGAGGTTAGAGAGCATGGCCAATCTCCCAGGATGTGCGTGTGTTTGTGCATTTAAGTCCTGAGCTTGCTCTTCTAAGTATATCAAGTGTGTGCACACGCGCGTGTGTGTTTGCCCTTTCTAGCTGAGGGGACCCCAGCAACTTGTGTTCCGAAACGCTGAGTCCATGCTGACCACTTCCAGGATAATGTTCAACACTGTGAAAGAGAAGACTCTTATTTCACTGGCAAAGTACTGCAGTGTCCCATCCAAAATCTGCAGATACAGTATTTTTGGTTAAAAAAACAGCATTGTTCTGTGCTGTGGTATACACAGGTAGTTTCCTCTTACAGCAAGTTCACCTGGGCTTGCTCTCAGGAGCCTCATTAAGTTTTGCTGAGACAAAGAGAATCTTTACTGAATAAGTGGGGGTTGTGCTGGTTCCCAGTCACACTTAAATCCTGCAGATGGGGCTGTTTCTCTATCAGGCATCCCCAAAACTCTCCTGGATGGTTTAATTAAAAAAAATCAAAACATGGCTTCTTGTCGCTCATGAATACCCATATGAGCTGTGGGGATATGTGCACTATGCATGCTGCTTGTCAATAGCTGAATTAGATTTTGGTGTAAATCCACTGCAGGCATATCGTCAGTGTATTACTGTAGTAGTTATTCCCACTGATACTACTACAAACAAACCAGCAGAAGCATGTTTGCACAGGTTCAGGCGTGGGCACACATGCTGAATGCTCCCCTGGTCTTTGACATGAAGCAAAAGTATTGTTTGTATTGATTTATCATCATCTGCTCACCTTAGAGATATTAAGACTATAAAACAATAATGGAGGAATGAAATACACCTGGGTAACCGCTCAACAAATACAAATGAGACATCTGCAGTGGTCGTCTCTTGTGGTGTTAGAGTTTTTAGGAGGTTGATGAAAGAAATTTTTCATTTCTTACTTAGTTTTTTTTTTTTTTAAACAGTGACAAAAGTGAAGCCCTTAAACAGATATTTCCCCCCATTTACCAGCCTGTAGAGGGTTCCCTGTTGGATGATTAGATACAGGGTAAAGTATGGTCCTTCTCTTTATCTTTTTCACGCTCTGTGGTTCAGCCAAATGAGGGGAAAGGACAGGAGTGTTTCCGTTGTTCCATTAAAATATGTCTGAGAACAAAGCAAGGAATTAGCCACACTGACACACTAACCATGCCACCATCTCCCTTTCAAATGACCACTACTATGTCTGATTGGCTGCCACAGTGCTTGGTTATTAAATGTGAAGATGTGCTAATGAAAGTAGCCAGAGAGGAAATGATAGGCCGAGGTTTCACTCTGATGAATAAAATCGTAGGGCATGGAGTCTGATCGTCTGTCATTTTGGTGCCATTCATTCACAATTGTTGCAGTGGGCAGTAGTTAGTTTAATGTTGCATGTAGGTTAACTGTGGCGCTGTCCAAAGTCATAATTAGCAAAGACACTGTTCTTCCATTGTCATTGCATGGGAAGTGGACATCTTTGCACAATACTTTGGGAACCTCTGAGTAATTGTTAGCTGAGTGAAGAGCTTAGGGCACAGGCAGGGTTTGCTGCTCACAACAGTTATCATGTGGTGTGTGTGGTCAGCAGCAGGGACCGCTTAGATGGTTTTTGTTTGTGATGCTTGATTATCAAGGAATGGTTGCAGCTACAGAGGAAACCTTGCTCAGTGTTGCGCTAGCAAGATGGATGCTTGTTGTAAAACAGGTTTTAAATCCCATTTAAACAAATGTTGCTGTAGTTAGGGCTCAGCTTCTAGTGGCATAGAGTACATTGGTCCTTCCCTCTCATAATGAAGTATAATAATTACGTTAATTAATTCAGTTTTCATGTACCTCCTATAAGTCAGTACATGATGACATATATTTCTATAAGCAGCATTTTGTGTTTAATGTCATAATTTTGATAAATAAGCATGGGAAACATTGTATCTGCTAGCATGTCAAATTGTCCATGTGAGCATGTTAACGTTGTGGCTCAGTCGTTATCACCCTAAAGTGATACTTGTGACATCCAAAGTGAAGGTGATTGAAGATCAGTAAAGTTTAATAATTATTAATGCAGCTCTCTGAAAAGATTGAGATGATGCATAAAACAAGTACGCACACACAAACAAACAAATAGATTAGTCATTGATCAGGGTTAAGCTTTGATCTCTGTGTGAGAGCATGCCACGGCCGATCGATAAGTTTAATTCAGCCTCAAGTGTGGGTTTGCACGATCCTCTCCCACATCTCCAGTGCCAGTACACTTGTCAACACGCACACACACACTCACACACACAGTCATATTCTCACTGTTCCCCAACCCTTGCAGAATTAAACACACATACACACCAACCTGATTAGGTGAGCCACAGGGGTTAGGCCTAATGACAAACAAACTCAGCGTGTGCACAAACACTTCAGCTCCTCAGATGAAATATAGATTTTCCCCCTGTCCCAAAAGCTGATGAGTATTAGGCCTGTGTGTGTGTGTGTCTGTGTGTAATCTTCAGATTGCATTCTATGGAAAAAGGAGACACCAGGGAAAAGCGTGTAAGTGATTGGACGCTGCTTTGTTACTGTTAAAGACCCTCTCTCCAGGGAAACAGTGGGTTAAATAACTATTTTGTTTGTTTGCGTGTGTGCTGCAAGGTGTGTTTGTCTGATAGACTAATAGGACTGCTGTCTTATCTCATGGGAAAATACTGTTGTTTATACTGATAGCAAGTCCTTTAAGATTGTTCAAAAATGTGTCTAATGAATGGGTCAGTGTGTGCTCCAGTCTTTGTTATGAATGCACAGAAACTTGTTTTTGTCACAGTTGGCACTTAAACATCGTATATCAACATCATGTACGCTATTTTATGCATAAAACACATTACAGTGAGTCAATATAGGAATTCTGCTGGTATACAGAAGTAATTAAACAAAAAAGCAAGCATTCATGTTATATGCATATTTTGTATTAATAAAGGGAAAACCTGGAACTACATTTCTAAACCGAAGTAGAGCGTTGTGGAGTAATACCATGTGGCATTATGTCATTAAGTCATCTACCGTGTGTGTGCATTCCTGGCATACCAAACAGCTAATGCTAGCTGTATCTATTCATTATGGACATTGCAGGTTATTGGTAGCAAATACTATATTACAAAATTATATTGATCTAATGTTAGAAATGTGCATATTAAATTTTATATTGTAAATATAGTAAGTACATTTTATTGTAGTAATCCAAGGTTAGCTTATCTAATTGTCACAATAAACACAATGTTTGTTACACTGCACTGATAAACTGCATGGCATCAGTGTAAGGATATGCTGCAGCAATAAGTTTGCTAAAATCTAATCAAAGCAGGCTATAACATAAACGTGAAGATGATAAAATGAAATTAAGATGAAGATAAAATTGCAGTCTCACTTTTGATAGTTGGTATAACAGTTTGGTATCAAATCTTATTCTTACAAATTGCTTCTTTAACAGACAGACACTGGATTGGATTGTGCAAAAAACAAAACTTTTTTCCTGTAATGCCAAAGCCAGGTTGTGCCACTGTGTCCACTTCTCAGACATACAGCTCTCATGAATAGTATTTTCTCCTGAAAACCTGCAAATAACACAATACAGCATTTAGCTTTTAAATTTGACATTGTCTTGAAAACCCCAAAAAAGACAAAGTAAATATGCTCCATTGGCTTTAACATGTTTACTTTATTGGGTAATAATGTATCAATACAGCTCATTGTTTAGTGCCCCCAGGAGGCCAAACGATCAATCCAAACACTTTGTGTGATTATAACCCAGCACAAACCGCACATTAGTCCTTTGTTTGTAAAACAATGTTACACTGATAGCATAATACAATGCAACAAAAAAACTGCAGTGATACACGGAATTACTCCTTCATGTTTACCACCAGTGAGTCATTAACAAACATCAAATATAAGAGGTTATCTTTACGCTGGGATATGGAATCTTCAGCTTTTTATTACATTACTATTTAATTTAGTTTTTCTCACATGTGTAAAAGAATTTATTTTAATGCACTGACTTTATTGTGTTTTTTATACTATTTTATTCCAGTGTCATGTTATCTAAAAGTCATCTGATCGTATCATCAAAACCCAGAATATATTGCACATTGAAGGGATTAACATGAGTCATAACTTTAATTATAATCCATAATCGGCTTTACTTTCATGCCAGCAATCATTGTGTAGCAGTCTGTCTGTATGTCTTCAATGGTGGATACCTCATTTGTGAATGAAACTTCAATATACCTCGGTATCAGTGTTGTGAGCTGTGTAATGTCTTGTAGTCATGCGTATAACCGGCACTTGTATTTGAACATGCTCAGATCACCCTAGGTTAGGCTAAGTGGCTGTCTGGCACAGACACCCTTTGATTATCCTTATTTATCCTCCCACCCACAGTTTCTTTGCTCTCTCTCTCTCTCTGCTCACACACACACATGTGATACACACGCATCTCCTGCTAAAAAGCTAATCTTTTTGTGCTAATGAAAGGTATTGGGTTTCCTAACAGCCTTTTAAAGGAAGGTGATGGATTGAGGGATAGATGGATGGAGGGAGGGGAGACGGGATATGTGGATGGAAAGAAGTGAGAGGGAGGGTAGGTGTCAATAAGCACATCAGCCTGATTCCTTTCAGACTGCGAGGTGTGCACATGCTGCTAATGTATGCAATTCATGCACAGATACACGCACGCACCCACTCACGCCTTTAGTTGCCCATAAATCTCTGGGCGAAGCATAAAAGCCAGTCTTTTGGTGCCAATAAGCTGGGGGATGGATTGCAGGAGATGTCTCCACCTTGACCGGGGCTGTGATAAATGCCTGAAGGTGCATATGTATGGACTCCAATGTATTACATCACTCTGTGCAGATTGCTGCTGAATTACTGTTAGTAAATGTATTTTTGGTTGCAGAGAGGAATTCATTATGTGATGCTGGCCAAATATCTAACTTTGAAACCTGCATACAGAACAGCTAAAACATGTTAATAGTGATAGGTGCACCTGTCTCGCATACAACTTTTAGTAACATGCAAGTCATGTAAATAATGGAAGACCATAAGGTACCGTAAATATGATCCTGACCCTCTGCTGTGCTGGTTGTCTTGGGGATCATGAGTCCTGCTCTTTTCCCCTTTCTAATAAAACTGATAATCATTTGTTTCCCAATCACATTAGCATGCCAGTAATGAGAGGGGTAAGCCAACCATTAGAATATGATCCATAATTCATTGTTGACTCCTATTCATTACCCCAAACTCAGTCTGATGAATGTTTAATAAGTGTGCGTGCGTGCGTGCATGTGTGCATGTGACTTTGCATCTTTGTTTATCATCGGGGCTATGGAGCCATGTCAGGCTCCTGTGGATTGTTTGTGCTGATGTAAATTTACATGATGGACTCTGTAATCTACCATTTTCCATATGCATTACGTAACTGCGAATGACGCAACCAACGACTTTAATTGGAAATATATGCAGCAGTGCATTACTGTGCGTACGTTTAGGTGTGTGTACGTGTCTTCCTCTCTCTGTCTCTTACCCTCCGTCTCTGTCTCTCTTGTGAGTGAAGCAGACAGCTGTTATCAGTCGCTGACAGAATCCTCCCATCAGCCCCCTCCTTCTGCTGTCAATCACAGTGCATTGTCACCAAGTCACTATTTAAATAGCCCTTTCTCCTCTATTTGCTAAGGAAATGTGTGGGGTGTGCGAGCACCCATGTACAAGTTCCTAAGTGAAGAATCCTCCTCTCCTCTTTCTCACAAACACTACAGGTTGATTTATACATACAAATTCCCCACACACCTTCATTAGGTTCTCTACTCTGTAAAATAACTCCCTCAATAAATAAATAGTTGTTAAAACCAGCTGGAACATCATTAAAGTCCGGCCATGAGCCAGAGGAAAGTTGCTTCAAGTTGTGTGTGTGTATCTTTTGGCAGCCGACTAATGAGATGCCTACGTTTCCCTCCATTAGTAGTTTATTAGATAGCATGGGTCGCTGAGGTTTGTAAAATACAGTAAGTTTAATTTAGCACATTTGGCACTACAGGGCCATAGGGGACTTCAGGGAGTACCAAGGGCATGAACGACTGGCACAGCATGGGATGTAAATTAGTTGACCACAGCCATCGTGCCCTTTAACAAAACATTTACTTATTGCCTTAAAGTGCTGATGGCTGTGAAAATAATTATGTGTAACCAGGTTTTGAGCTACTCTACAAACGCTGCTTTAGAGGTTTTAATCATTTTTTTCCCTTCATTTAGTCGTTTGTGGTCATTCTGGTTGTGCTGAAATGCAAATCACTTTGCACTCATATAACAGTGAAGTGCATTTTTTTTAAACGCTTGCATGTTCTTTTAAAAGAGCAGACTTTGTGTAGGCGGCAGCCTTTAATTCTAAACCAACAACTGCTGTTGGTGTTGCAGAGGTGTGGAATTATTCTCTGTCTTACCTGACACTGGATATTTAAACTGCAAATGCAACAGCGACTTTGATATATTGAGTAAAGGTTGTAGTATGTTTCGCAGCTTATTATTTTACATAGAAACACAGGCAAAGTGGATATTTATTTATTTTAACATGATATATATATCTTGCCATTTCAACTAGTGTATAACCTCCTTATTTATACTGTGCGTTTATTTCACCCTGCTTGATAAATGTTTTTATATATGGAGACGATGCATTACTGGAATATTAAATATAAAGAGTTTTCTTTAAAGGAAAGAATTTATTGTTAATGTTCTGCAGATAAGAGAAGGATGCACATCATCTACACACACATACACATCATTAATAGCTGGTAAGTGACAGATAGACCCATTTTCTGTACCGCTTATGTGACCTTTTCTGTCTGGGGCTATCAAAGGTCACTCTGTCAGGCCTGATTTACTGTAGGAGCAGAGAGCTCTCTCCCCCTGTTAGTACAGACACCATTTTATATTAGTCTGTCTCTCTATCCTAAGCCTCTGTTAGGCAAGCAACGTGTGTAACTTAGCGCTCAAGGTCATTTTATTATGCAGTACTAAGAAAAAAAAAGTGGGCAGTCCTGCTCTGAATATATTGTTGCTACATCACCATCAGTGGGATGTTCCTCCCGTACGAGCCTGGTCCTGCTCGATGTTTCCCTTCTGTTAAAGGGGGTTTCCTTGCCACTTTTGCCATATTACCTAGAGACAAGATGCTATACACTTAAAACTGAATTGAGCACTGTATCTACTTAGTTTGTAGTGTGTGACTTTCTAATAAACATGCCAAGTTGTGTTGCATGTTAAATAAAAATGCAGCACGCCTTGGTTGCTGTTTGCAGTGAGCAATGATTGGCATTTCACCAAATTATTACAGACTGCTAATTTAACACACACTTAAAATGACTCCTGTCCATCTTATCCTTGTTGTGTTATTTCTTTTTCATTTTATTCTGTAGTTTATTTGTCACCTCCTTGACCCCCACCCCCACGTCTTTTTTTTCCCTCCTAAGATGTTACTCTTAGGAGGAGACAGGGACAATGTATTCTTTCCGTCTACACTTTATTTGACAGGAAGAATGATGGGTATGTTGCTGCGCACTATAAAGAGCAGATGAGAAACGGCAGAGGCGGATAGGCAGGATTTCAAACCAAGCTCCTTTGTCATTGTAATAGATGCATTTGTGAAGCGTGAGTTTGACAAACACCAGTGTGACACAAAACCACAGTTTGTTGTTAATGAGAAGAATAACGCTTGAGCTTCAGAACTGTGCAAAAAGCTTATTCATGCAGACAAATTTTTGCCACACATGATGTCTCGATATGAAAGGGAGAAAGGTGGGCACAGGTTTTATTTGAGAGAATGACAATGTAATATCATTTCACAGGATGAGGAGGAAGGAAAAAGACCTTCTTTTCTTCTCTGTTTTAGGGAGGTGAGGTATTGTCCTGGTACATGTTTGGTTCACTCACTCCTTGAAACAAGTCGCAGTGTGTCAGATAAAGAAAGATGAACCAAGCTGTGGTTTTGTTTGATCTAAACACCTTTTTGTTATTGACAAAGCTGTGACAGTAAGTGACCAGGGGAGAATGCAAAAACCCTCATCTCATGTTGATGGAGTGCTGTTTGCACTCTGGGAGAATGGGTAGGAAGTGAGATGGACTAGATGGAGGACAGGCATAAATTTAGCATTATTCATCCTTTGATGCCTTTGTCTCTGCATTGCATTGCCTTCTCTGATGTCATGCTTCTTTGCATCTCATCTGCATCCATTCACGTCCCATTTGTCTCTTTTGACTGCTCTCTCAGGTTCGCTGGCACCTTCTATCCTCAGAGTTTCTCCTTTTTTTACCTTCATTTTGTAATTATTCCTGCTGTTGTTGTTCTTCCTCCTGCGTTTCCTGTTACTATTGCAGATCCGTCAGTATTCACAAGGTGTGGCCAAGGCCTTGAGAGGTTTAATCTTCCTAATTAACTCAGTGCTGAAGTCTATCCAGTAATGTGCTTTTGTAAGAAGAAAATACTGCGTTGCTTATTTTAGATATGTGTCGACAGTGCTGCATTAAAACGCTGTACCTGGGCTTTATCAGGGAACCAGCGTTCACTTAGCATATTGATTCAATAGCCCGATCTGTACACAACACGTCTGCTGCTTTTGTTTACAGTGTGCTGTGTGTTCTTGTACAGGTGCTCTGGATTTAACAACTATTGTTCATTAAAAGAGAATGCATGTGACATTTATAAAGAGCTCAACTACTTAACAAGCAGCTGCACTCACCACCCCTCCCTCCCGTGAATTATTATCCTAAATAGCTTGAAGTAAGTCTGTGAAAAGGCAATATAGCAGAAATGCTATATTACACCATTTAGAATTGATACGTTTGTGCTTTTTCTATTAGACGTTTTAATGTGAGCCCTGTCCCATATAAAACTGTCAATATTTCTGGTCTGTGTAATTATTATTACAGTTTTTGTCAGAAGGCTGCCTTTGCCAAAGAGTGTGGGAGGCAGCAAAGGCCAGTCTATCACTCTACTTTACAGCCTGGTCTCCTGAGATTTAGTGAAACAAGCACAACGACCTGAAATGCAAATGTGTATTCTATGCACAAAAAGTGATGGGACCACTTTTTGCCCTCCTTGAAAGTCTCGCATGAAGGACGTCATTTAGGTTTACAGTGTGACATTAAAATAATCCAGAATTACTTGTTTCCTAGAAATTAGGCCTCTACACAACTGAATTGTTTTCACAATTAGTTGCAAGGATTGATGTGTGAGGTTTGTTAATTATGGCGGTCAGACTCTCATCTGAGGTTTAAGCAACAAAAACACCTTTGAGGAAATGTTTTTCGGTGTGTTATGGCACATGGTGGTTTGTCTACAGACTCTCTTTATGAGTCTTTGAAGGTTGCCTGCTTTGTCTTTAATATTGCATTATTGCATTTTACTTGTCACAATTAAGCAGTATCTTTAGGTGATAAAACACTGCCAAGTTTTATAGTTTTTTTAAGCTCTGTGTGTGTTTTTAGCTCAAGCAGCTTCCACCATGTTTTTATCTGCTATATCTATAAGGCTCTGCCTGAAATAGTGAACAGGAAACGGGGTATTGTTGGCACCGTGCTGACCAGTGCTACCTGCGCTCAACTCCTTGACCTTGACATTTGTTCTGCTCATCTGTGTGGTATTTCAGTGCACAAAATAGAGGGCACTATGCACATGTTGGAAGAGAGGTTTATTTCTAGAAGTCTCCTTACACTAGGCTAAAGTAAATCACACAGCAGTGTAACATTCAGATAACAATGTTGCTTTTTTTTTTTATTGTGGAGGCCACATTTAATTTGTTGACCTGTTGTTATAATGTAAATGTATTAACTATCAATTTTTATACCATTTCATCCAGCCTGTTGCTGCAAAACAGTTTGCCTGACCTAGTTTTCTTCCATACTGGACCTCTGCATGTTACAGACCCAGAAAGCAAAGCATTAGCCACACAGAGCAGAATGCATGTTTGTACATGAGGCGTATAGGTAGAGCTGTTAGTCACAGGGTTTTTGATGTTTCATGAGCTGACTGTAGTTACAGTGTCTTACAGATTTACAGTTAACATATTTTCAGTTGTATAAGGTTAATAGCTGCTGGGTCTGTGTCCTTTTCAAAGGATATTCTGTTCAGTATTTCTCATTTATTATATGATGGCGCTGCTCTTCATTGTCTTTCGTTGCAGACCAAATTACGTAGAAACAAAAGTGACATTTTTGAAAATGTGAATGTAAAGAACCTGAACTGATAGAATCCAGGTTGCCAGTCTGAAAGAATTAGTTAGCAGAACCTGCTCCACCTGAAAACACACACAGTTATACTGAGAAGTCTGGAGGGTGCAGTGATAAATGATTTCCTCCTTTGTTATCATCCTGCTTGGACATTAAATATCCCAGTATCTCAGCAGGAGGTATGAAGAGATACAAAGCCTGGGGTGACTTCACCCGACCCATCACGCATTTACTCAGTAGCTTCAAGGTTAATCTTTATGTCAACAACTTTCTGTCTCTGCCTTTCTATTCTTTCTTAGGCTGTCTCTTTCTCTCTGCTCCTTTTCTCTCTGTTCCTGTTTCAGATCAATGGCCTGGGTGACTGGAGTAAATCTTAATGGTCAGGGTGTATGTGACAAAGTTCAGCTGTGTGTGTGTGTGTGCATGAGTGCATCTGGTGCAGGTGAAGTATTGCTCACTCAGCACTGTCCTGCCCCTTGGGCACCACCACACGCCTGCCTGCCTGCCTCCTGTCCAGCCACAATCAATTTCACAGTCCCACACACAGGCACACACACACACACACACAGTGCACGGACACACAGATGTATACAGATGGATCTACAAGAATATACAGCAGTTTTACAGACACACACTTATTAGAAATACATATTAAAATGTTATTAATATATTTTGGTGAACAATATTTTAATGATGTGGTTCCAAACAATGCAACAAGAATCAACTGTACTGAAATTTCCTGCATCAGACTGAATTGAGCAGTGTGATCACATAAGATTATTGAATATTAAATTAGTGAAAAAGTGATGATGTGATGTAAGACTCAATCCCCAGCTTCCTGTGTGGAAGTAAAGTTTGAAGTTTAGTTAATTTCACAATCCTTCCTTCTTATTCTGCAACCAACCCTATGTGTTAGATTTCTAAAAATTCTTTTTGCAGTCGACCTGTCCTGCTTTTCTTGTGTGAGACGTGTTATTCAACATACCACTGTGGTTTTAACAAAGCTCTTCTCTGATTTACACTTTGATTTCTCATCCTATTCTTTGCATTTCATTTTGGTCCCATACATGTAAATGCCTGCATGAATTGAAAGTTAGAAATGAGGTTAACAGAGTTAAGATTGAATATACATCGATGAATACTGCAGTTAACATTTGATTTCAGTGTTTGTTCATGTGAGTGTGTGTGAGCGCACAGTGAAGCAGCTGCAGCATCAGCCTCTGATTTCATAATTATCACATTTCATGTTTCCTGCCCATAATTGCAGACTATGTCTTTGCATATCTATATTAGTCCGTGAGTGCACGCAGCATGGGACTGCGCTCCAATCAGTCTGTGTTTTCAGTGTAGACAGATCCTCAACACATGTAAGTGAAAAAGAGCCTGATGAACTGTAAATCTGCTTCATCCTCAGGAAGAGGGAAATGGAGAGAGAGAGAGAGAGAGAGAGAGAGACCCCACTGTGTTTGGATGGCATGGGCCAGGTGGTGGGAGAGAGTGCAAAGAGAGATGAGTCAAAAGTGTGTGTGTGTGTGTTGATGTGTGTACTTGTGCATGAGCTGAGGTGGGGACAGCATTCAGCAAGCACCTGGGGCTGACAGCCTCTTATTGAAACTCTGCGATCCAATTCAGATTCAGCACCCCCCCCATTGCACCATTGAAGGGCCTAGTGACAGCTCATTTCCTCTCCTCTCCTCTCCTCTCCTCTCCTCTCCCCTCTCCTCTCCTCTCCTCTCCTCTCCTCTCCTCTCCTCTCCTCTCCTCTCCTCTCCTCTCCTCTCCTCTCCTCTCCTCTCCTCTCCTCTCCTCTCCCCTCTCCTCTCCTCTCCTCTCCTCTCCTCTCCTCTCCCCTCTCCTCTCCTCTCCTCTCCTCTCCTCTCCTCTCCTCTCCTCTCCTCTCCTCTCCTCTCCTCTCCTCTCCTCTCCTCTCCTCTCCTCTCCTCTCCTCTCCTCTCCTCTCCTCCCCTCTCCCATCATTACCTGCTGATTACAGAGCTGTCATTCCTGACAAGCTTGCTGATTGGAATGTGTGTGGGCGTGTGTGCTCATGTGGTTTATTCTTGCCCATGTGCATTGCCCTTTCAGCGTGCGTGCTGTCTTGAGGCTACACATGTGTGTTATTTGTGTGGGCACCTATGCTTTACTTCTGATTGTGATTGCAGTGTGAGTGTGACCTGGTGTTCTCCTAGAGAAGGGTAAAGAAGAGTGAGATGAAGCTTTTGTTCTTATGAGTGCAACGTTTGGGAATGGCACTGCACATGCACTGTGATGTCTGATTTTTCTGTAGCATCAGTATATTGGTTAATTACAGTCATGTGTTGTTCATGCAGCATGTGTATTAGAAATGAAAACATATTACCACCAGCTGATCAGTTTTATTTTTTTCATTTGATGTTGTTGTTATAGTGAAAACGTCTGTACCAGTGTGATTTATTACTGTAGTAGCGGAGACAAAGGAATGTACAGCAGGTAGAAGAACAAAGGTTGAATGTAAATGCAGCATTAAGTGTCTCTTGCAGGGTTCCCACCTATTCCCAGGTCATTAATGCACCATAGCAAGGTCATTAAAAAGTGCCAGTGGAAGGGAAGTGGCCTGATTGGTTCTTTGACCTTTAAAGGGTAATTGCCATTTTTAAAAACTAATAAAGATTCTGAGAGGCTGAAAGGAAGCCAAGCACATTTTACTGGAAACAATAACTCCAAACAATAAAACTATGTTTCTCCATAAAAACATGGAGCAGGTTATTGGACAAAAGGCTCTTACAAGGAATCAAAGGTGAAAAGTACACTTTTATTTATTCCACTCACTGTTCCCTTACCTTTTCTCTTAAATAGTTCAGTCATATCAAGTCAATTTGCTGTGTGTTGTAATGTGCACTGTTCTTATTAATAGCAGAAACTACTGTTATTGGTCAAAGTTAACTGTTAAAGAGAGGTTTGTTCAAAGCTAAATAAGCAAATTTTCTATGTGTTAAAAAGGGAATGGGAGATTCAAGTAAAAAACTTTATGACTTTACTGGCTGCAAGTTAAAAGGTGCCCTCTATTCAGCTAGCATGAAAGTCTGACTTTGAACAGCAGCATTTTAGAATATAGATTGCTTTCAGCACCCAGACCACTGCTGCTTCAAAGCCAGCTGAGTTCCTCAAGCCCTAGAAATGGTTCCTTGTAAACGATGAATGAAAATGGAAAGATATGAGACGGGGAGCAGGGATGATGATGGTCTGAACCCAGAAGACAAGGGGAGACAGACAAAAGGGATATGGGGGATAGGATAGGCTGAGAAATGAATGAAATATTTCAGATAAAGACACCTAAAGACCACAGAGTCTTGCAGGAAATGGACAAAACAGCAAACCTGAAAAAAGTAAAGAAGGTCAAATAATACACAGATGAAATGATAGCTGATGTGTAATGAAGGACAAAAGAAATGTGACAAGAAACATTAAACAGCTATCCATGCCTTCATAAAGGAGGGAAACTAAGCAGCTGAATCTACGCGAGACATGGCATTTACAGCGTGCCCGGTGACAGTCCCGTTCTCCACGGCTGATATAACCCCTCAGTGGCGTAGCGGTGGCAGTGCAATAATTACTATCTTAAGTGTTTCTCCTTAAATGTGCCTGTGACAGCATCATGACACACCATTGACACCACCATCACCAGAGTGAGTAGCATGCACCCCGTGGTGGTGATTCCACATCATTAGTGAACATGACTGGCTGTGGGCATTAGAGACGCAACATTACACCACACCATGCCTGGTACTAATGATGTGGAAAACTAGATACCATCTCTTCACATGCCATCCTTCACTCACCGAATCCTTCAGAAAAGAGAGAGGGCAGAAGTGTTTTCGAGAGTTGTTGCCCTTTTGTTGGTGTGTGTTAAACCAAATACCAGCATAGAATAACAAGCAGAAAACCAATATAGGTGTTACAGTAATCCGTAGATGCATTCTGCCTTTGGTTGATTTTATCTTGCCATGTGTTGTCTCTGAGGGGAAATGCTGGAGAATTACATTTTCAAAAAGATGAAAGTAAATTCAAAGATTTGTGTTCATGTGTTTGGGTGTGAAGGTGGCTTTGTGTGTACTTTTGCATATTCAATGACCTAAAAGTTTAAACCTAAAGACAAATATGCCAGATTTGCATGAGTGTGTGTGTGTGTGAGCATACACGTGTTCACAGGAGCATGCCTTAACAGCACACCATAAGCACTCCCACATCAAGGCTATCATCATCTCACCTCCTTCTATTATCACCACTTCTCACAGCCCACTCCTGACTAAATTAATTTCCCCCCCTTTGAGCTCGCCCCCCCTCTCGCTCTCAAATCTCTCCCACCTGCTATCACCACCCTGACCAACGCATTTCTCTGGCATTTGTCCTTGTCTTCTTTTCCTTGTGTGTCCTCCCCCTTCTGACGTGTCTGACAATGCAAGGAAAAGCCAGTTTTCCACTCCATTTTTCTCATTTATACCTCCTAAGAGACTGCAGCGTTTGACAGAGATCTGTCTATATCCAGGTTCTAACATGTGCTGAACATACTCCTCCTGCAAACAAATTCTGTAAAAAAAAAAAAAAAAAAAAAAAAAAAAAAAAAAAAATAGAGAAAAACTGAAGGATACACATTGATGTGATGCTGCAAACTGGCTATATTGGCTTTGTGAAAATCCATTTGCACATCATTTCCATTATAAAGCAGGGGACAAAGACCTCGATGGTGGCTTGAGATTTTAAAATTTACATGTTTTCAGGGTGTTTTTGCACTAGCTTTTCATTTCCGTCACATGCCTGTTCCACTGGAAAACTCACTTATGACTGCTCCACGTGCAATTCTTAAATAAAAAGTTCAGCTAAGAAATGTAATCCAGTTCAGACAATTATATTCACCATCTGCCTGGCCTTCCACCAGTTCCCTATGTGACAGGAGTAAATACCAGCCAAGTTGGTTTAGTAAATGCCACCAACCCACTGGCTTGGGTTTGGAACGACCGGACCGTTATTATTAACATAGCTGCATTTTCCAGAATGTTTATGTGAAGGAAGGGTCCATTTGGTAATGTTTAACAAGAGGGGCAGAGAGGTAATCGTTAGCTTGATTAAGCTGGACCATATGCTCAAGCCACAGCAGAGGACTCAAAACAATGACAGAAAACAACAACAACAGCCCTGAATCACAATGAAGATGCTCTCATTTGCCTTCTGCTCACAGTGGATGCACTGGACCACACAGGATCTGTCTCCTTCTGTCTCTGGCTCTGTACACTGGTGCTTTTGCTCTGGCATGTAGTTTAAGATGAAGCTTTATGCCAGCAATGTAACATTTTCCTAAGGCAAGACAATGCCTGTCTTTATTTGTGTTGTGTTCATATTTTGGTGACTCATCTGTTGAAATTAGGAGAAGAAGCACTTTAGTTGTATGCCAGTGGCTCACTGCAATTTCCTTATTAAGGTGGATCAAGATTCGTTCTGATGGCTGCGTGCCTGTACTAAATGAGTGGCAAAACCATGTTTTAAACAATGTCATGGAGTTGAGCAGTGTTTTGATGTGAATGTTAATTAATCTGTATCAGACAGGGTGTAAGATCTCATATGTAAGATTTTGAGAAAAAATGTCTTTGTAAACCCAAATTAATTTTAACAGTTTAATGCTCTTAAAAACCAAAGAATTCCATGAAAACCTTCCCTCAAAGGATGCTTTGTCTGCTTGGAAAATGCAGTGGGTTGCTTGTTTGTTTGGTACACGGACAGATTGGACAGGTAGTTAGCACCTTTTGTGTGGAAGTGAAAGTGGTGAAGCACCATCCCTAAAAAAAGAGAACCAGAAGGACAAACTCTGCGGAAGTTACAGAAGTAGAAAGCCAGGGTGTATTTGTTGTGTCCCTGAACCACAAGAGAAGGCACTTCCAGCTCAAATCAACCTCCGTATGAAAAGGTGAGCGGGCATGGCAGATCACAACGCACAAGACAATTGGCATGAAGACACACTTTTGATTGCTCGCCTCTGGTTTGCCTTGTGGAATGTGGTCAGGCACATTGAGGCGCTATTATGCTGGCTTTGTTTGTTGTTTTGTGAATGACCAAAGGAGGCATACAGAGGGGGTCGTTTCTGTAATGACTGTGGAGTGAAATAACTCAGGTGCAGGGATGGTAAACAAGAGTGGCAGAGTCCACAGTCCAAAATCTTTAATCCAGCTGCCATAGTCAAAAGGGTTCACTGTTTGAGTGAGGATTAGAGGAGTACAAGACGGCCTCCTATGATGAATACAGTTTGGATTTTTTTTATCTACCCCTCCCTAATGTCAGTACAGAGCAGCTTTCCTTTAACTGCAGAAAATTGTTTGATTCTGACCTGATACTATGCAACTTAACTCACTGACAAAAAGAGATATTTTGTTTGTCTCAGTTTATTCTTTGTATTTATTGTTATCTAATTCTTTACTTTCTTTCTGCCTTATACAGCACATCGCAGGAAGGCACCTTCTTCCACCTTGTTTATTGCTCTTCCCTCTGGCATTTTTCTCCACTCTCTTGCTCCCCTCATCTCTCTTTCACCTCTTTTTTCTCCCACGTTCTATCACAGCATGCTGAACTAGGATGAATTAACCTTTCTGAAAAACAATGCCATTACAAGCATGGGTGCATCCCACTATGTGCATGTAAGCTTGTGTGTATGTGACAAACAGCGACTGTGCGCACACAGCCACACAGACTCTTCCTGAGGGAGAACATGGATACCGCCCTTTGTTTTTGCTCTTGTTTCAGATTACAGTTTGTTTTATTAATGCTATGGTAATCTGGTTTCTCCTCCTTTTCTGGTCGGTGTGCCTCTCGATATGGAGGAAAGCTCAAAGGACCCCCATTGATCTAAGTGGCTCCAGAGACCCTGTGCCACTCAGCCAGTTTCTACCGTGTCAGTCTTTCATAAATGCTGGTGGAGGAAAGTGGCCGCGTGGGAACTGCAGCAGACAATACACTTAAAACAAAGGACTAGTACCAAAGCAAAGCCACCAGTGGAATGGCCGGGCCCATGCATAGCTGCACGGCCAACTTCATTATACGCTTATTTACGCAGATGTTTTTTTCACTTGAATGACAGATTGATACAAAATGCCTGCAACATAATACAGAATAAGCTAGGTAGAAAAAAATAGGGTTGTTTGGCTGTTCTCAAGATGAAGTAATTTACTGTAATATCTCTTTCAGGAAGACCCAACCCAGTGAGGAGTGATGTCATTTTACCTTTTTATATTACTCATTTTGACATCTATTAAAATTAGAAAAAGACAAAGATCATCTGCAGGTTGCACATGTAACATTATGCACTCAAACCTATATGCATTACCTGTGAAACATGCACAGGAGTATTTTTATTATCCTCATTTGTCTCTATTTCTCTGCTTTTATCTATTTTTCTGTGCGTCTCTCTATCGAGCCTTCATTTCCCTTCACCTGGAGGAGACAGCCTATGAAATATTAATTACGATGCACTATCACGACTATGTGCTTAGCCTACTGAGAAGACCTGTATGTGCGTCTTTCTTGGGGCTTGTGTTCTGCCTGCTAATGACCACTGTTTTCGAGACCTCTTGCCCTTTTTCTCTCTACTCTTGTCTGCCTCTCCCTTTTCTGCCCCTTTCACCTCTAATCTTATGCCTCATCCTTCTGTTTCTCCCTCTACTTCTTTTCTCTTCTTCTCTGCACATGCGGGTTCATAAACTTGCCTGGAGTTATGCTGAGACCTCCTCAGTATGAATTGAATCCCCTCCAAGTCTAATTTCTTAGTTGTCTTTCTCTTTTCGCTTCGTTTATGTGGTAATGAGTGTGCCTTGCTTGTGCAGCCAGACCTTCCTAACCTCTCTTCTTTGCCGTCTCTCCATTCCTCTCTTTTGTTGTCACTCTCTCATGCTGTCCCCTCCATCTGTGCTCCTCCTGTTTCATTAATTACTGGTGTATGTGGCTGTGTGGTCGGCCTTTTTTGCAGTCTGCTCTCTGTCACCCAGGAGGTCCATTAGGACATGGTGGCAGCACATAGGAGAGGACACAGTGGCAGACAGGAAGCTTGCCGAACAGTGGGGTAGAAAATGACATGGCTATAATAGAAACAGTTTTCCAAAATGAATTGGGTATTGTGCTAATTGTATTTGGCACTTTTGGTATGTGTGAGGTAAAATGCATGTTTTTAAATATCTGGACATATTCTTGATGATGGCTATGGTCTTTTTCCTAAAAGAATGAAGCCTTTCAGAGCACTCTTTGTTCTTCTTGATCTCCTCTTTCAGCATGTGAAACCATTTTGCTTTATAACCCTACCTTCAATTGCTCATTCATTTTTACATATAAAAAATACATCAAATTCCATGGCATCAAAGAGATGTCCCATGTAATGTGTTTTTCGAGTGCAGACAGAAATAGATGGTCTTTGTCAGTTACACTCTATTATCATGCATTTAAATCTGCAGCAAGAAGTTGGCCCAGCATGATAGAAAATGTCACCTGTCACATGAGATGATAATTGTACCAAGATGAAGGCCGCAAAGACAGAGGCCCTGCTAAGCTATTCAGCTCTTATCTGCTTTGTGACTGCATTAGAAATGCACATGTAGGATGAAGGGATTTGCAAGGGATGGCTCCCCGCATGGAAAATTAAACCATAACTTCACATGTCCTTTTGCTGGGGAAGTTTCAAGCACTGCATGTCTGAAAGAGAGAAGAAAGAATGACAGCGTGTGTACAGTGTAGTGTATGTTTTATAGATAGCTCCATGGTGCTGAAGCTTGTCTCACGGACACTGAGTGACAGATGTGTTGTGAGTGTTAACACAACATATGCAACACGTGTCAACACATAGATGTAAAGATGAGGTTAAGCTTGATTGAGGCAGATAACATTATGTAGAGCATGAATTTGTGCCCATATTCAATATTGTGTATGTCCATATATATCAGTATGCACTTTCCTTGCCTGTAGAGGCTAACCTACTTAACCCGGTCTACATTAAAGAATCCCAGTGAGAGCTCTTACCCTGCTGTCTTTAGGCACTTATGTTAGATTCAACAGCTTACAAGCATGCCGGTCTAATTATACACTTGCTTTTTTTCAGTCCCTGCATGGTGAAAGTACAGGAAAACAGTCAGAGTTTATAGTGGTACTTGTGATTCATATTGTTGACCCCTTCAGCAGATACAGATCAACCTCTCACCTTCTTAATTCTAAGGGGGCATATTTGAGTGGACGCTTGAAAAGATTCATTCTGATGACTTGTAAGATTTATACTGTAGCTTGTACTGTGTTAGTGTTTTAGCCATTTTATGAAATGCTCTCTGCCCGGCTGTTTAAACAACAGCTTAGGAGTCAGCTAGTTGGCCCACCTACACCATTATCAGTATAAAAGAAGAATCATTGAAGTCACCCATAGGTTTCTGAAGACCTGCGGAAGGCTCCATCCTTCGTCCAATAGCATCATAGTCTGCCCAAAGTCCAAAGCATCATGCTCATTTCAATGCAAATGATAAAGTCTGCGTGTGGATCAGCGCATAATGCTTATTTATTAAATGCAGAAACATTCAAATCAATGGAAGAAAGAACACAAACAGGAGGAACACTTAATATTGAGAAGTCAGGAAGCTTGTAGGAGACAGGATTCCTGTTGTGAGAGTTTGTTAACCAAACCATGATATTTTCTTAAACCTAACAGAGTTGCTTTAATGGATAATTGACTGAAACTGACAGAAAGTGTTCTGTTGGCTGGCACCCTCTTATCCCCCTCCCCAAGTCAATTTTATTTTGGTCAAACTCAGCAGAGGGCTCGTGGGACTGGCACAGAGTTGGCCCAGTGATGGGCAGCCCTGGAGCATCTTCTTGCTATTACCTCTGCTCTGAGACCGAGAGAATTATACAGGTGGTTGTTTAGTAATGAACAAAACATGTGTGTGTTGTCTGTGTGTGTTTACACTTGAAACCAGCAGCTGAGGAAAGGGAACTCTACTACTGACCCAGTTAAGGAGCGAGAGATGGAGATGGATCTCTTTGGGGCACTCTGTTTATTGTAACGGGTTTAGCATGGTTCCTTTCTCAGCTCAAAACCAAAAGTGCTGAAACAGACTCTCACACACCCTGAAGTGCACACGCACACACACACTTATTACACTCTTACTTCATGTTTTAGTCATGAGGCTCCACAGCTCTTTTGCCAATTCAATAAACACATTGCTGCCAAATCCTCTTCACCCCCGGCCCCCAGCCATAACCCACTACACTGCATCCAAAAATGTCCCCTGTCACTTTCTGAAATTGACACCAGAAACGAAACACCATCAGTTTAGCATATCCATGTGCACTTGTTTTTTTTTTAATGTGCTGTTGTACACAAGGTTTGAGCAACTTTTGGAAGCTGTAAAGAAGTCAGGGTATCAATGCACATTTGTATTTCGCAAACACAAAAACTAAAAGATCTATGTTTGTGGCAATATGAATTTACTCATATATTGGTGTGGAAACTTTACGATAAAGGATCATTTTCAGTGTCGGTTTGCATTACAGGTTGTAAATATGTAATATGCCTCGGGGTTCAATTTTTTTTCTGCACTGTGTGTGCATAGGTCTTTATGCAAATTCAAAATTCAGGCAGTGTCTCGGTACCCAAGTGGCCAGTTTCCAACCATTTGCTTTTCATACTTATACTAAATAGTTTACTCACTCTTATTGAAGACCTGCATCCCCCGACAAGCTTGTGAAATATTACCCCTAGCTCCAGAGCAATATAAAAATACAGTGTGCTGTGTGAAATTGGCTCGTGCAGATTATGTTGAGCACAGCTGCATTTGACACAGGTGAACTTGCCGGTATAGTGCTAAGTACGTAGTCAAAATATACTGTTTTATATCACCCAGACATCTTTAGAGGTAAAAGTAAGATCTGCTTGGTCCTGTGTAGACCTCTCAAAAAGAGGTGTACACTACAATTTAGTCACTTTATGGCGGTATGTTAGTTGAATACTTTTATTAAACATAATCGCAAAACACATCTCTGTACTAAATTTAAAGCAAATGGGAGCAGATCCTCATGCTGTCTGATGCTGTAGTGGAATTTTTGTCCTCACAACATAAGTAATACAAGCACACACACACACACACACAATTGACTTTGTAGCTCTGTTTATTGCGGGCTAGATAAGCACAATCAATGTTGGCCAATTATTCTTGCTGCTCTAAGTGATTAGCTGTGCGTCTGAGTGGCCCTCTTTGCATTTGTTTATGTGATGTGCCTTTTTGATAGCTTAACACTGAACTGTGTCTGCATAAAGTGACCATCAGTGTTCCTCCTTCTCTGCTGGGAGTTGATGAAGAAGCCTGGGTGTGTTATTCCGCCCTCTTGATGAAGTGTTTGCGGATGTGGTGTTTTTTACGCTTACTGTATGCGCTGACATGCAATCAGAGTAATGAATCTTCTGATGTCGACGTATCAAGGCTAAATACTCAAGCTGTGCAACAGAAGAGTGTGTGTGTTTTTTTTATGTAGTGCAAAATGTTTTTTCAAAGCAAGAATCCTTGTGCAGTCGAGTCATGCTCTTAGTGTAGAACTGAAGATGATGAAGTCAAAGCGCTCCCAGCACTGTCTCACAGTGCGGTTTAACACAATAACCTGGCTGTTAAAATATCTATGTGTAGTTGGGATTTCAGCTGTGGAATGGTTTGTAGGAATGAGGTGATGATGGCCAAGGTTTTGTTATACCGTTGGGTGTGAGAGATGAAGCGCATGAGAGCTGAATAGTATTTTGTATTTTGTAGCTGTTTCTAGAAAGCATGAGAGACGAAGAGGAAAAACAGACAAATGAACTGGGGTCATCCCTCTTTTGCTCTCTTTGCTCTGGGTGATTCATGAGTCGAACACCTCACAACCAGCCTCCATATTTAATACCCTTGAACATCTCTCCCCTCCCCACCCCCTGCTCACATTAGCCCACATCCCTAGAGGGTAATGTTGAGTGAATAACCACTTTTTACCACTAGTTCAGGTGTGATACAGTGTAAGAGACGGAGAAGACCAAGAGGCCAAGATGAGGCAGGAGCGAGGAAGACTCTCATGAATAATAGATGAGAACAGAGGGGCCATGTTAAGCTTGAATATGAATGGCCTTCCCTGCAGTCACCTGGGTTGATCAGTGCTCATACTTACACCTCAGAGCAGTGCTCTGAATGTTAACTCTCTTTGTGGTAGAAGGCCATTATACTGGCTCTGATAACTTATTATGCAGCTCTGACTGAGGCAGACTACTGCTAGGTGCTGTTAGCACTTCAGCACAGAAGAGGCACCTGTTACTCATATGACCTTGTTAATTGTGAAATAACTGTTTAAGCAACACTGTGCCAAGGCAGCTGCCATAAGTAGAGCTATATTTTAATTGTGCTTTTTTATTCTGATTCAATCTATTAAGTTTAGATGGAAGTAAATAACAAGTGGCTTTACTACTATTTAAAGGAATATACTGCCTGAAATGGATTCTTACATTTGTGTTCAGTTTGAGCTTTAAAAGAGCAGCTCATACCTGACAGTAAGTGTTGTACTCTGTTGGTGATAGAGCTCACAGTGTACTTCACTTCAGAGCTGGAACATGGCTAGTTTCTTTCTCCATCTTATGTGAAAAAGAAGTGGAAGAAGAGACTGCCGAGAGACTGCCGCCTCCTGAAAAAAAAAACCCAAAAAACAAAACCCTAGTCTGCTCTGATTAGTCAGCCTCAACACGTGAGCAGCCTCCGTCCACCAGAGCTAGTGTTTTTTAAACCAGGGAGGCTAATAGCTCAACATAAAGAAGAGCTGCTTCCTGCTGACACTTACTGTATGTCAACAAATTTGATCAATAATCCACAATAGCATGAAATGTGGAGTGTGTCATTAGGTGAGTGAATAACCATTCATCATCTATATTTTCCATTGTCCAGGAGATGACAAATGTTGGGAATAGTTACAAAACATGGCTTTGGGCCTTGGACAGATACTGCTCTATGATTATTATAATCTATAGTGTAAAGTATATGATTTTTAAAAGGGGGGACTTTATGGTGTCCCACCATGCTCGAAGACAGATCGACCTTTGACTGTGTGAACTGTGGGAATGGTCTGTGATGTAGGTCTGCAACTAATGATTCTTTTTTATCATTGATTCATCTGCTGATCATTTGCTCAGTTAAACCTTAAATTATTTTGTCAATTAAATGTCATGAAATATTGAATAAAATTGTCATTATAAATGACCATAAACAGACAAAAAAACTACCTGTGGACATTTGTCAGAGTTTTATACATATAATCTAAATAGTACCGGATACATTTTCAACTTAATGAACAAGCTCTCTCAGTTTTACTGAGATGGCTCACCTCAACTTTCAATCTCCTGATGACTGCTTTTTTGTTAATGAACCATTTTTGTTTTGCAAAATTAGACTTATGGCATAAAGAGCTGATCTCCCTCTGCACAGTACACACACACACACAAACATTCAGACACAGGGATTAGGGTTTTCGGTCAGAAGCCACTGATTACAATATGTTTATTACTCTGCAAGCCAACTGCAGAGCTCTTATCAAACATGCACACGCGAGCATAGTTTTTGCGCTGCTTGTGAACTGCGGAGTTCTTATTAAAAATTGATCTGCAAGCTGTTGTGTGTCACTGCTTCGCTGAGGAATTCATTACCTCTTTGCCATGCATCGCTGTATTGCACGTGGACGCTCGTACACACACATGGGCGTGCATGCACACACACAAACACACACATGGCGCATGCCTGCAAGCAATCACGACTTGTCGAATAAAACAACGCCCTTTCATTTAGAATATTTGAGATGCAAATAAACAAATGCTCTGGTGGGGAAGAGATAGATAGAGAGAGAGAGAGGGAGAGGGAGAGAGGGAGAGGGAGAGAGAAAACAGCCTAAAAGAGACGCAGGCTGAGAAAAAGAAGGAAACACACAGACATCAAGATGGTTTGGTTTGGGCACATAGGAAAGTGTAGGAAGCTTTTCTCTGTGTCAGATAATAGCCATTTTAACGGCAAGGATTGCCAGAGTGTGATGGTATACACCCCCCCCTCTCTCTCTCACCCCCTCCTCATTCTTCTGTGACTCCCTGTCTTCTTCTCTTACTGCTCTTTCATCTTCTCAACCCTACTACTTTGACAAATCATTACTCTATCTTCTTCCATTATTTTCTTCTTTCTATCTCACTCTCCCTGTCTTAAACCATTCTCCATCTCTGCTGTGATGGTCTCCACCTCTCTTCACCTCGCTCACTTATTTTTCAAAGCTTTCTTTCTTTTTTCCTCCACCTTCAGAGCTGTGATTGTGAACAAACAAGGCGTGAGGAGTAGAAATTGAATTCTGGTTGAATGATTTACTCGATCTTTACCCTCAGTTCTTGTGTATTAACTAAGACAGCGCAGATTGAAATTCAGCACCATGCCTTGCAACCTGCCAAGTGTCCCTGAAAACCTTGTTCAGAGTGGAGTACAGAGAAAGAGAGAGCGAGAGAGATAAAGGCAACAGAGAAAATGAGGAGAGAGACCAATCAGTTTGTCTGCCTGTCTGTTCTCTTGTCTGTCTGTCTATCACTTTTGGCTATAATAGCCCCTCCATATGATCAGTGCACCTAAAAAATAGCTGTTCACTTTCTCCTGCACTGTCATTTTCTTTTTGTTTGCCGCTGTAAGTCACTCCCCTATTCTGTGTTGATGCTCTGCAACTGTTCCATCGTTCTCTACCTCTGTCGTTGTATTATTTTCCACCCTGTCCTTCTGTGAGCCCCCCCCAAGCCACATTACATCTCTGTATTTGTGATTTTCATTCCATCTCAGCCTGTTTCTTTAATTATTGATGCTGTCTGCCGCGCATCTCTGTCACTCTGCCCTCAGCCATCTTGTAAAATAGACTTCATTTATGATCTAGTAAGGTGTTGCTATACTTTCAAGAAATAGTGTGACATTAAAGTAAGTAAAGTAAAATTATGCTTTTGTTTGTGTGAGTGATACCACTGTCATACCGGCATGGGTTAGCTTTAGATGGGTAGCTTTGTGTCAGCCGTGCAAAAGCAGGATAGCTTTAGCTCATGTATTAATCAGCACACTGGCCAGAACAACAACCTCTAAATAAATGGTGTTGTTGATATAGAGTGTGTGTAAAAGACAAATGTCTCTGTTCAGACACTGCTGGCTGCAAAGATTCGCTGCTAAGATTCCTCAGTTTGCGTTTAGTTTAGTTGTTACTGTAACCTGTAACTGTTATGTTTGGCACTGTGGACCATACTCTGATGGAGATGGCTCTGCAAAGCTGCTTTGAGTTCCTGTGGACTGTGTCATAGTAGATTTAAAAATCCCACTTTAACTGTGATTTGGAAGCTGCCTGTCACTCAAAGTGGCCACACCCATAATTATAATACCCCTATTTAGAGGAAAATAGAAGATAAAAGAGGGTATGTTGTTTCAGGACATAGTCAAATATGATCACACCTGGCTACAGAAAAAGCAAAACAAGATGCTGTCGACTAAAGTGCCAAATCTTTTCATACCATTCTGGTGACACAGCATCAAGTGCTCAGCTGGAAACCAAACGAGCTGCCCCTGTGATTAAAATATTAAACTTGTAGGTCTCACAGCAATAATGGAACCTCAGACCTCAGATCTCCTTCTGCAATAAAACTGCTTTGTAAATTTATTTTACAAGATAAGCACAATAATCGTGATCACAAGCGTATTCCATACACTCACTAGATTTTCACAGCATGCTTTTGATTTAGAGCTGATTAGGAGATTATGAAATGGATGTTGAAGCTCTTTGGTATGTATTATTGTTACACATTGATCTGTAGTGCTGGCTGCATGCTGCATTAGAGCCGCTGCTTATCTACAAAGCCAAGGGCGTGGGAAAATCTACTAAGTCAACCTCCAGCTGACTTACAGTTGTAGTGGAGAGGTCTCACAGTAACACTGCTGCTTTGAGTGGTATACAGTTCAATAATGTTGTAATACGTTCTTAAAGTGTACAAAGATATAACTTTTCCCTGCAAAGCAGAACCACAAGCCCTTAAAGTTCCTTTTAAATCCAAACTTGTCTTGGCTTCCATTTCATGCCAGAATTTTTGCTTAGCCACCTTTCCTAAAACTTTGGTTTACAAGCTTTACAGCAATGAATATTCCCCAATTTTCAAGCAGCAGACTCATAAATATTCCACACCGTCAGTGATTTTAATTTCACAGAGTGCAAAGTGCCATTTAGAGTTTTTGTACACAGATGAAGGAGCACATTTGTGATGTTTTGGAGACTTGCTTTCTCCAGTAAACAAAGCATTTCCAAATGCTTTTCTGTCTGTTAAAGAGAGATGGAAATCACCCAGAGGAAAGGTCCTGGCATGCTAAGATAATAGAATATCTGCTCATCTCTGTGTTGGTTTTTGGTCTTCACAAGAGCCAAACCTGCCTCACTAAACATTTCTGCCTTCTCCCCTCATGAAATATGGATGTGTGTACGGGCGGGCACAAATGCTAATCATTGTGTATGTGTGTGTGTGTGTGTGAAATTCTAGTGACTCTAGTGTTAAGTATGTGTATGCGAACAACCACGCACATGTATGTGTGTATTTAGCCCCGGCCGAATTAGATTTGGGTTCCGAGGCGAGAAAGGGAAGAGACGCATGGAGGAATTTAGCTATGAGGCTCATAAATAGTTTAGCCACCCAGAGCAGATTCATCAAGTAGCGTGAGGGATAAATCATATTCCTCCCCTCTTTTTTCACCTCCCCCCTCCTCATCTCTGGCTTCTTTCTCACCCTGAAGAGAGGGATAAAATAAAAGATGCTGGATGGTAATCCTGAGACTACAGAGAGTCTAATACCTAACAACACTTCTGCCGTAGTGATCCAAGATATCGTGCAACCCTATACATGCACATATGTATGAGAGCAGTGTCTATAGGTTTGTCTGTCACTGTCAGGGCATGGCAGCAACATCTGTAGGTTACTTCCTCATCTTTTCACACATACAAACGCACACACTTTTGATCTGACACACCGATTTCACACAGCACTTCCTTCCTATGAGCCATGTCACGTAAAACCTGAGCAGTCCAATCGATAGTGATCTGTTGCTCTGGATCGTCCGGAGACGTGACAAATATCCTCATATGATGCTGCGAGCAACAATTTCCCTCAAATTGAAAGGCCCTGAGGCCCTTTAGGCAGTGGTGTTATTTGGCTGCTGTTTTCCCCTCATGGCCATCCATGAAGGATGAACCTCTCTATATATCATCTCTGTCTCTTTGGATAGAGCCCAAGCTCCATCACCATAGCAATGGGTGTTTAGCCTATACACCCCAAGAGACACAGTCATTCTGCAGATTGCCTAAAAGAATGACATTGAGTGTGTGTGCATGTGTGTGACAGCAGAGCTTTAAAAATGTGTGTGTGTGTGTGTATGTGGACCTGTGTTCCTCTGGTGTTGCCTCCATTTGTCGGTATGAATTATAGATCAAGGTTGCCATGGGATTTATGATAAAGGCTGAAGAGTCTCCCAGTCACACACCTGAGCCCTCTCATATATTAGAAACAACTTTGAGACAACTTCTTCCAGACTTTTCAGATGCCTTAGCTTCCAAACTTTTTGTGTCCAGATCTTATACCACCTATTAAATATTTAATGTATGCAAATGTCTTTCCATACATTCAGACTCCTGCCTGGCCCTTACATGCTCTCTCTCACCCACTCACTTCTCCAGCTGCCTGTCTGTTCTCTCCATCCTCCAGAGACACGCCTTTCTCCACACTGTGAGCTGTTTGCTCCTTCATTACTTCATTACTTCACTTTCCTGTTCGCCTCTCTCTTCACTGTGTGTCTCGAAGGAGGGCTACATTGGGTTTTCATTACTCAACGAGTCAATCTTCATCATGTTGTCCTCTGTGTGGTCTCATTGGCTCAAACACACACAGGTGTAAGTTACCTCAAGAAAAGTGGTGGAAACAAAGAGAAAAAAGATTTGTGGTTTGCAAACAGTTCACATATTACACTATAATATATACAGCATGCTGATGTGGAGCTTGTTTTCTTTTTCCTCAAATCCATTGTTAAGTTGTAGTAGCTGGTTTTCTTATCTGCACGGGCCCTGTGGGGAGGTGAGGCTTCCACACAGAATAACAAGTAAGGCCACATGCATGTTTACACTTGATCTCTTTTCTTTTGCTTGCAAAGCAGCAGCATCACACAGGCTTATTGTTGAATCAGGGAGATGAATTCAGAGGCTGTATTATCATACACATATTGTTTTGAGGCTGAGTTACCTGCAGTACGTCTTTTATACACAAGCGTGTGTGTTTTTTTGTGATATGTTGTAGTGCATTATTTCTGGCCTTTGTGATTTTGTTTACATTATTTTTCTCTTTTCTACCTAGCAATTACTGGTGGAGAAAAGAAATAAAAATAAAACATTGCAAGAGCTTCAAAGTCCTCTCGGTATGACTCATATGACTGAGGGCCTGGGGGTCTTGAAAATAAGAGCAGACTGAACTCGGCTATGCGCACAAATGCACACACATGCTCGCACACGCACATCAATTTTATGTCCCCTTGTTGAGTACCACTAGAGAATAGACAGTCTGCAGCCAGCCAATAGTTTACTCCTGAGACAGATTCTTGTTTAGCATTTAGATTGGCTTGATCAACCACCAGTTAGCGAATATATGTGCGTGTGTGTGTCTGTGCGTGTGTAAAGGCATCTGACAATGTGTGCGTGTGTATACATTTGAATTCAAATGTGTCCCTCTGCGCGTGTGTGTCCATTTCTGCTTGCATGTGTGTGTGATGAGCCATGGCTAACAGCTCTTGGTGAACACTTCAGGCCAAGGTTGCCAATGAGACTTAGTGAGGCAGTGAGCCAGGGTCACACAAAGTTACACATTAATCTTTTAAAGGGAGTCCTGCCACAACCATAGCCATACACCACCAATGTGCCAGAAAGTCACCACACAAATGAAAAATTAATATATAAATGTAAAATCTAGTGGTTTTTTTGAAAATAATTATATTCTTTCTTAGAATATGCAGTTATTATGAACATCCTTCCTGTGCCTTAAGTATAAGGTGAATACCATGGTGCCTTGTTAATAATTGATAGGAGATTTCAGAAACACTCAATCAGTCAAACTGTATTTAAGGAGCGGTGGTCTGAAAAGGCTAATGGGATTCAGACTGTAAGCACAGATGTCACGTGTGTGTCTGCATAAAAGGTTCCTGCTTGGTGTGTGTTTTCCAGGTTAAATGGATGTTCAAAGTAAGATCATATAATTTCAGATTACACCATCTGCATATTGTTTCCGAACACATTACATGCCTCTGTAGTTAGTCACACCATATTTGTTTAAATACTATAGGTGTGTATTTGTGTATCTGCCCGTGCACGTGAGTGGCACTGCCTTACCTCTATTCTACCCCGAGTTCAATCAGAGTTCACAACCCCCCCCCCAACACACACACACACACACACTTAATGTGTGTGCTGGGGAAGTGAAAGAGAGATGAACAGTGTACGAGTGTGTGTGTGTGTCTTTGCCTCGAGTCTCCCCAAAAGCCACTTATGTGCTCACAAAGTTATAACTGTGTGGAGAGAGACAATTAGTGTGTGTGTGTATGTGTGTGGTTACATGTGTGTTTGTGCGTTGCTCTAGTGTGTGTTTGTGACAGATGTCCGATCTCTGATGACTTGGGGGTTCTGCAGTGTTGTTGCCCCTGAGCGTCTGTTTTATAGCTCACCGTGACGTTATGGTTTCAGCTCTATTTCCTGCTATTACACAGTTGAAGGATGCGTGCTGTTTGACAAACTACATTTGCCTCCTTCTGTACTACAACAGCAGCAGTCAATCTGCTAACTACATAGAAATCACCCACCTCCTGTTCATGTAATGTTTTGCCACTGGGTGGATGTGAGTGACACTGAAAAGGTGTTCATAATGCATTTACTCTGCATGCACACACATGTGTGTGTGTTGAGCTAAAATATTCGGCCTAGAGGTGATATGTTGGTTATGGTGCACCAAAAGCAAGTTTCCTCTTTGAGGAAAAACACCACAGTCACACACCTGTTGTGGTCTGTGGGGGAAACACAGAGCGTGTTGTGTGTATGTGATGGCAGCAGTTTGCAGACAGGACAGAGAGCTAAAGCAGATTTGACAGGCTGTCCTAAACACTAAGACTACAAATGGCTGCCTGGATGGAAATATCTTCATCATCTCAAACAAATAGGCTGTCACTCAGCCCTCCAAACTCCTGCTGACAGAGTACCAAGCCTGCTCGGTCTCTATCTCAAAAAAGCACGCAATTGTTGTTCAAGCCATCTCCTCTTTTGTATCCTTTTCATTTCTCTGCTGGGAGAGCAAACCATTTTCTGTGTGTGTAAAAATAAGAGTGTGTGAGGAGGGATCATAAATGAGGCTGACACGTGGCCTTTGTTTGAAATATGAAACTGCTCTCAGCTGTATAATATTACAGCAATAGAACAGCAATCAGATGTTAATTGAATCTGGGTTATGACTTTTCTGTGTTCTTGCTCAGCTGAGTGTCTCTCCTATTTTCCCTCCCTGTCTTTCTCCCTCCCTTCTTCCTCTTCCTCGCCATGACTCTGCCATTCTTATTTTCCAATATTTTCCCAGCTAACCCAATCCCTGCCCATTTATGAAACCTTTTTCATGTATCCATGTATGAAGAAAAAAATCTTGCCGCAAGTTTCATCTCATGCAACCCCTTCCTATCTGTAACTGATGCCCCAGCATGCTGCAGGATTCCCCCTTTCTGCTTCAGTTATAACATTCACACCTCATTAAAAGGCCCTCTGGTGAAATGTCACCATCTTAACTACCCTTCGACATGGGACACTGGCTTTCAAATGTGGAGTGATGGCTGTCTTTGTGCATGTAAGTGTGCCCTTGTGTTGTTCCTGAGTCTGCACACTTCCATATTGTCTGTATGTGTGCGTGTATAAATTCTTAAGAGAAGCGAGCTCATGCTTACTTATTAGAGGAGTATATGTGTGTGTGTGCTTCATGAAATGGGAGACTATCTATGCAGCCTGACCTTTTCCTTAATTGCTTGGTTTGGGTTCTGTCTCTGCTCATTTCAGGAACAGCAGTCTCCTTGAAATGACTGCTGACTCCCAATTGTCTCCGGCTGAACCTCACTTTACCTGTCGCAACAGACAACCCCCAGACCTACATTTGAAAACATGTATTTAACCAGAGGTGCAAAGACAGACGCATGCACACACACATATATGTGCACACCAGCTGTTACCTAGGAAACCAGCAGGTCATTTGTTCTTCAGTGTCTCTCAAGGTCATGTGATAGTACAGACATTACATGGTGTGTTTTTTTTTAAAATATCTACAGTGTATCTATGAATCAGAGGTTAAGATAGAGCAGCTAGGGTTTTTATTGCATGATCTCATACACTTTTAAACTACAAACCTTAGGCTCTCTGTAATTTTAATTTTGCAATGGGTTTGTTTAATTTAATGCTAATGCATAAACATGGAGTGTAATGAATGGGCAATGTGGACTAAACAGTCAGAGAGTTTATCTGGAGGTGATTAACAGCATGCAGCTTTTTTCCATTTTTCAGTTTTGTGAAATATTTGGGTTGGAGTTCTGCTGAATCTTGCCTTTTGTGGAGGAGAATTAAGGGGAAACATTTTCCAAATATTGCTTGGAGGAGTAAACTGCTCTGATGCTGCTGAAAGAGAATGTGTGCACTATATTAAAAAAAACAAATTAGCAGGCTAGTGGAAGAGATCACAATGAGGCACATTGATATTGTGAGAGTGACAGAAACAGACCATACGCTCAGCTCAATCAGCTGTAAAAAGACAAAAAAATGGGATTCCTTCATTCTTAATTCCTTCTCCTCTGCTCCTTCATCCATTATTTCATGCCTTTTGGCTCTTATCCATTCTTATCTTGTCTTTCTTCCCTCTGTTATCCTTCTGGTTTCAAACTAAACCAGCAACTGCTTCCTCGTTCCAATCATCTAATACAGTGAGCCTAAAACCACCACTCCTCTCCTCTCCCTTAGCCCACACGGGAGACAGTCACTAATCAGCCTGCACTTTATTAACCTTATTAGGAGTACCTGTAGCTTGCTGCCTCCAGCTCTTGGCACTGATGCCAACATTCAAGCAGTAGCAACCCCCTTAAAGATGGGGTCTAATGTTGCTTGTTGATTATGAGGTTCATCCGAGATTAGAGGCATTAATCAGATGGAGCCTCTGCCAAAAAAAGTAATCTATAGTATTATCAACAGTGTTTTATTAGTATAAATTACTGTTCCCTGGATGTGGTAAAAAGTCATTAGTGCTATTCTATTGATACATCGTGCTCTGAATTAATTAGTGGTGAGTGAATATTGAAATTTGACCTTTAATGAGAGTCACCGGAGCAGAATGTGATCGCAGAAATCATCAGTGTACTGTCATGGGCATATTGTCTGTGCTTTGGTTTGCTTCTCTAAATGAGCATCTCAGCACTGCCAAACTTACCTGGCCTTCACTATCTCGTCTCTTCCTCTTTCTCTGTCTAGCTGACAGTCTAATTGTCATGTGGGCAGCCTCTGCTGCATGGATTTAGTGTCGTGCTTGCCTTAATTTAATTGAAAAGCTGCGGAAAGGAAGGAGGAGGGAAAGGGAGGGAGGGGATGAAAAACAGATAAATAAAAAGTGGAACCAATCTTTGCCGGGTGCGCTGGGCGGTAAAATGGCTGTGCGCGGTGAATAATGCATGGGGGAGATGGATAGGTCTGTGTGGTTAGAGCCCAGGACTGCTGGCGCTTCATTACCAAGGTGTTTGTATGCTGATGCTGTGATGCCGGTTCCTTCACTCTGACAGAGAAGTGGCTGCAGAGGTGGCACCACCCTATGCAATCTCATATTTTGTCATTCATTTGCTCTTAAAGCTTTTTCACCCCTTTCTTCCTCTCTCCTCTGTAGATTTTAACACTTCATCCAGCAACACATGCTTTTCTCTTATCCATGTGTATATTTATGCGTCTTATCATCATCTCTCCTATGCTCAGGTAGCAAAGCACAAAGGCAGATGGAATTTAAACCTCTCTTTGTGAGGGCGACAAACATACCAGCATCTCACAGAGCTGGTTTACAAGGGAGGCAACCTTGGACACGAGGCAGTACATCTGTGCTATTATTAGTAATCTCTACCATCATAATTCCTCTCCTTTCCTTTGTAGAAGCCTAACAACAAATGTTTTGCAATGTTTATTTTGAGTTTACATTTAATTACACTGCACTGTGTGACTCCACCACTGTACCAATATACACAAAACTTCACAGGTGTGTACACCACCTTACCCCAAACTGTTACAATTTATAAATAGGGTCAGAATTTAGGTTTAGAATATGGTAAGAGTTGGGATTAAGCATGGAGCCAAAGAATGCATTATCCTCAAAACAACATATGTGTGTGACACACAATAGTATGTTGCAACAATAGATACACAGTCTTGTAAAATGCAGTTATTACAGTTAGGGAAATGAGTGTGAAAATGGGTGCTCACTGAGAATGCACTGCAATAATACAGTACTGATATATCATAGGATGTGTATGTCCAACCAATATTTGTCAAATATTTTCAGTATGGCAAGAAGAAAGCTATATTTGAGGAGAAACTGTGTGCTACCAGATAATTTGTCTTCTGCAAACTTCTCAAAGCAAATTAAAACCAGCTGAAAATCTTGTTTTTTTAAAACTCTGTCTGGTAGGCATCACTGATGTGGTTGTTATGGATTTATTTGAGCATCATGAATGTTTTTTCACATCAAGTGTTAATATTAAAACATATCAATCATAACGCTCATTTTTTTTTCCATCAAATGTTAATCAGTCAAATCTAGTGTGAGTCAGTTTTTAATTTGTTGAACTGTTAAGATTTCAGCTGGAGCCATGTTCTCTGTGTGTGTGTGTGTACTATTTTCCAGTACTGCAAAATATCAGCGGGGCTGCTGCACAAAGTAAACAGATCATGAAATAGTCACTCTAGAGACTTTTTGATTTTGAAAATCCAGCAGTCGGGTAGGGTTGTGTCATTTTTGATCTCCCACCTTATTTGCTTTTCTTTCATGAATGGGAGGCAAAGAGGCAATGCAAATTCAGGTGAGAATGTCACTTTATTTTAATCATCCTGGGTACTGCTTCAGATTACTGACTGTCAGCAAGTAAACATGCAAAAGTTGAATATTTCTTCAGCAGTTACCCCTGGGAGTAGAACAACAGTGCAGTGTGATTACCCCAAGTATGGCATGAACCCCATGCACTCATATTAGCTGCTAGCTTTCTCCTTAAAAAGAAGTAGAATCTGTTACAGGCAGACTTGAAGCTCTTGGTATGTGAGATTGGAACAGCAGGTCTCTGGAAGGCCGGGCCCGTGGTGTGCTGGCATCCTGTAATGTATTCCATTTCATTATATTCAACCTCCCAGCCTGCTCTCATCAGTGGATCAGGAGTGTGGCGTCTTGCAGGCATACTGAGATATAATTACTTTCTAACTCACGAAGAGCCACGAGGACAGAGAGGGGATGAAGGAATGAACAATAGAGTTTAATTATGCTTTATGGCAACAATTACAGAAAGAAAACAGAAAGTCAATAGGCAGAAACATTGTCTTATTTTCTCTCTTGAGGTGGACTGGGTTTTGCTCAAGGCCGGAGGCAAGTCACAATAAGAAACAGTCAGGAGGAAACAAAGAAAAGAGGGAGAATATGCCTGATCATATTTATTAGAGAAAGAAGGGAGCTGGTACAACTCCAAATCCTTCTGTGAATTTTCCCCTCTTATATTTCTTTATGCAACACAGCGCACTGCTTCTGCTAATTGCTGTCTTTGTACGTAATTAGGACACTGTAATGGACTCCACTTGTACTCGCTTTTACACTGATAATTGTATGTGTGCTTTTGTTCTGTTCTGTGTTTGGAGGTCAGGGCTGAAAAGCACAGAACTGAAGGAGCTCCACATGTCAAGTTAAACTCTGTGTGCCATTTCAGTTCCTGTCACTCATTCGTTTGCTCACAATCAGGGGCGACGTGTGAATGCAAATTGGCGCACGTATACACACACACACACACACACACACACACACACAGAAATCCAGCATGCACTCACATGCAGACAAACACTCCCTCAATTGAGGACAGATTAATTAAAGGGAACAGTCTAATTAGTGTCATTAAGGAAGGAATAATAGGGAGGCTTGTACATAGGGATAAGAACTGAAGCAAGCTGTCAGTGTGTTTACACACATGCAGATGCAGACATGCTTAGATACTCGCCTTCCTTCACCCCTCCTCTCCCAACACAAATAATATATAATAATAATAGATAGTGTATCAATTTGTTTGGGAGGCTTAAATGGTGTTAAATCAATATCTCACTCAAACCATTACAAACAACACAACACTCCTTTCTTGCTTTTGTCTGCGACCATGCCTTTTCAAGTTGGGTACCAGCCGACAAAACTGGACACAGCTGAGTTGCCCTGAGCAACAAGCCCTCATGGTAACCTGGAGTTTTTCAACTGCCCAAAACTGCCTTGAGTTGGATAGCTGAACACAGGAGCCAGGGAGCCAATCAGTAATCGCTTTAAACACTCACACACACACACTCACAGATGCAAATACACAGATGGGATTTCAAAAAAAAAATCGACATATATACATGCGCACTCACTGGGGTTTCAAAAGCGGAAATTTATACCAAGCTAAGAGCTGGGATGCCCTGTAGCAAAAAACCTCTGAACACCTTCCGTCTCTCTTTCTCTTTCTTTCCCCCCTCGTACTCCCTCTCACAAAGCCAGACACACACGCACACACCTGATTTTATGCTGGAGGCTGCATACATATGAATCAGGGGTGACAATGGCGTGCAGAGTGGAGCCCTGTGCATCCTATTTTCATCATTTACCTAAGGCTAAATGGATTTGGAACACCGTCGGATGGCTCACCTCTCACACTGGTTTGCCTACTTAAATGTGAAAAATGGTACGGCTCCCAACTCAACCTTACTTTCTTTTATTTTTTTTTACCCCATTCTCTCACTCACCTCTGCCCTGGCGCTCAATAATGATTCTTTTCTCTTTTTCTTGTTTCATTAATAAGAGGACGAACATGTTTTTGCAAACAAACCATAGTTTAGTAGTTCAACCAAATTAACAAAAAGAAATGAAACAAAACTCATAGCTGTGCTGTCTAGTGTTGCAAATTGTTACAGTTTCATAGAAACCCACACAGGTACATTATCTGTTACAGCTGTTGTTCACTGCAGCCAAAAAACGTGGTTAAACATGGTTAAAAAGGGTGTGAGGCAGGAATCACCGAGCTGGGTCATAAAACCTTGTGTGAGACTGAAATTTTATACTTGTATAATTACCATAATTAATGGAATAATTTCAATCGGATGATTGACCACTGAAGCTTAATCTGCATGTATAATATCATTTGTAGTTCATCTCCTCCTCTCACTCTCCTCCTGTGACTCTCTACCTTTCTCTTTTCCTCATCCCCACCAGCGTCTCCTTCTCTTGTCCTTTGTGTTGACTCTTTACCCTTTACTCACAGGTACTCTCTCTCAGTCTCCCCCTCTCTCTCTACATCCCCCACTCCTTCAGTCCCCCCCCTGATGGCAACATGTTTATCCATTATTGATATTCTGACTGGGCTTGCTTCCCGCCCCCCTGTCGCCCCACTTTTCTCCAGCCTGCCCTACTTCACCAGAGTCCTCATGAGACACACACATAGATGCACAAGTTTGTGTGTGTGAAACAAAAGTTGTGATAACCTTGAGTGTTTATTGAGATGTGCTGTGTGTGTGTGTGTGTATATATGTGTGTGTTTTCAAGTCAGAAGGCAGATCGGGAGAGCGACTAAGTGCGAGTCCACACACAGCAAGAGGAGGGTTCCTATATTTAGACCCATATAGGAGACTGTTCCCAGAATCCAACTGTGCATACACAAAGCTCAGCAATACATTACAGTCTCAGGCATTCAGTCGCCAACACATACAGCAACCTTGTGTGCGCACATGCACCTTCAAATGTATTAGTTTTAGGCGCGCCTGTTACTGTTGTTGTTGTTTTTGTTTTTCATGTCTAATGAGACTTATGTTTAGAAAGTCTTTCATTTGACTTTGACAGAAGAAAAGATTTTCTTTGGAACATTAAATCACTTTGCTCATTTACTGTAATTAACATTTGCAGTATTACAGTTGAGAGTGTGTGTGATGCTCAGGGGACACTTGCACATGCAACATGTAAGCACTCACACCACATCTACTGACCTATGCATTCACACACACACAGTTTGAGAGCTTTGATAAGGCGGGCTGTGGAGTGTATTACTGTGTGATCCTTTGAAGAGAAAACATGAAAACGTTTGTTGTGCTCGGAGCAAAGATTTGTTTGGTGCTGTCGCTCCATTTGGCTCCATGGGGCCCTCCCAGTAGTGGGCTGTTTTGAAGCTGTTATCAAATAAGATTTCTCATCTTTTACTTTCCTTTAGCAGCAGATTGGCTTTAAGCTCCGTTGAATCATCTTTCGACTTTTATGTACATTGGTCTTGTGGTCACTGGTGGGAGTGTGTTGTCTCAGTTTTTTTGTCCTTGTGTGTCCCATGTGTACATGTATGCATGTATATGAAACTGGTCATGCGCACACTTGTTCATGCTGCACAGTTTATTCAGGTGTGCGTAAATGTACATACACAAGTGTGTGTAGAATTTCCCCCTGTGTTGACTGTTAATTGTCCTGTGCTTTTGAGAGTGTGTGTTCAGTTTAGTCCACAGCAATTGATCTAGAGAATAATGATTGGCGGAAAGTCCCAGGTCTCCATAACCACTGTCTGAAACTCCTGGTAATTACCTTCGGGAGCATGGGCAATGATGAAGGGAGTGAGAGCAAGAAAAAATATGGAGAGGAGTGGTGCACATGAAGAAAAGTGACAGAAAGATGGCAAGAATGTGTGAACAAAGGGCATGTGTAATTTCTTGGCACTGTGATACTCCACAGATTTTCTAAGGAGCAGATACTGTAGGTGTATCACCCATTTGATTATATGTTATTTGTTATTTTTCTGGATGACAAAATTCACTGATCAGAGCAGTTCTGTGAGAGGGAAAGAGCAGTTAGATGTTGATAATCACTGTCATCACTGACTGAATTAAAAAAACAAGTAGTAGTTTTATTGTTTTTTTTCTTGTTATTTTCAAGCAATGTCCTCCAGAGCTGAGAAATAAGCCAGCACACAAGTGCCAAATATTGGCTCAAATGGCTGCTAAAGGCTGCCTCTAAAAGGGAGTCAGTCCCTACAGACCTCTATGGTAACCAACTTTAGAGAAAAAGCACAGCAACAAAATGTTTTTCTTTCAAACTGATTTATAGCTCATGCATATAACATTATGCTCATGCTTAACGTTATAATTAAAGGTGTAAATGTTTGTCTAAGCTCCACTCATCATTTTTTAAATAGCTTGGATGCTGCCAAATGGAGGCAGCCAGCAACACTGAGGTTAATTTGAGAGTTTCTAGGATGCATTTCTAGGATTCTGTGTCATTAAATTCCATCAAAGGACACCACTGACCAAAAAATCTAGCAGGATGTCCTATGTGTAATCTTAAGCTGCAGTGTTCCCACAATCCTCTGCCGCATACAAAGATGGTAAACAATGGCATAAGCATTTAATGGAGTGCACAGGCTGTTAGACTGTTTAAATACCACTGCAGGAAAGAAAGGACACTTGTCTGGAAAGACTTTTAAATGAGTGTCCTTAACTTTGAGGACCAGCATAAATTTAAAAACCTATAGATTAGATTATGAAGGGTTTACTCTTCATACTGTACACTGAAAATGTACAGTATAAACAATTAAACACTCTTGTGCAGTAAAATTTATATGAGGGTTTTTGTGAGAAAACAGTTTGTTGTTATGTTGGACAAGTCAGTTTAAAGATGTGCAAACGTCCTTATACCTTAAACTGTTGGGAGCAGAGCAGCCCAGCTGGTGTGTGTTTGTGTGTCTGTGGTGATCCAATCAACAGGAGACATACTCGAGGAGAGCAAAGGCCAGACACAAACCTACACGCTTCAGAGTTATCGGTGCTAACAAGTACAAGCTCTGCTGGTAGGCTCGCTGCAGCCTTTGGAAAATTGTTTATGGCTATTGTTTTTCCCCTTTCTGTCTGAACATATCCTGTTCATTCTGCAGAACAACATTCAGATCAGGGCAGATCGAACAGAAAAAGGAGAGAGTAGAGTCGGTATTTCTGGCAACGTGATGGTGTTCAAGGAATATACATAGTCTCATACATGAGCATAAACATATTCACCGGAACATGGGAAGATGAACATAATCAGCTTTCTGTTGTTAAGGTATCATCATTTCTCTTATTCCATATCCACAGGATTACATCAGAAAGAGCGTGCAGATGGAACTGGGGAGCAAGGGTGCGGGGGGATACGGAGGATGGAGAAAGTGACAGTGCTGAAATGAAAACAGGAGATTACTGATCAACGGGTAACACAGGATGAATATTTGATCAGCCTTGTGTGATGGTTTCTTATCTGAGAACGCACAGTGCTTTTATATTGGTGTGTTAAGAGCATGCAGGGGTGGGGTTGGTGGGGGTTCAACAAAAGCCCAAAGAATTATTGTTAGAACATAAAAACCTGCAATTCTCAATGTTAGCGCGCCGCGGAGCGAGGCTGTATTGGTGGTATCATGGTGAAATTGTGTTTCATCTAACGGAGATTTCAGTTAGTGCTTTGGTTCCCCTTTGAATGAAAGAAAGCCTTTTGGGTGTTTGAGTCACTTAATGCTGGATCTTCTATTGTTGCAGAAGCTTCACACGGTATCTGACTTTGTTTTGATGTGAGAAATACTTAGAAAATCAAAGGATAAACTAATAAAAATGGTGGTGCAGGAAGAATTTATCACCGAGTGTTTGGAATGCGGGATAGGATTATGTCCTTGTACTGGAGATCATCAGTAAGCAGTGGTGCATGTCCGAGGACTGATAACATTTTAAACATTGATGCGACTTTGAAAATAACACATTAGGAGTTTATTGGCTTTGAGAGGTAAATGCTGGCAGGTGTGTTTGTGTGCATATACACACAAATGCAGAGGCACACACACGCACACACCATATCTCTGTCCTTGTAATTGCTCCTCTCATTGCCCTGAGGTATCGTGAGCTGGCATATAAGCTATATAATAAAGCATATTATCCTGGCTGGTAATGCCTTTCTGCCTCCTCCAGCCTGATGACAGCTGGAATAGAGCTCCGTGTGTTGCAGAAGGTGATCCATACTAAATTCCTTCAGGCAGCTTGGAGCTCTGTGTCATGGCGCTGACCTTCTCCTGACAACTAGCATAATGACTTTTGGAATAGCAATGTCTTCCATGAATGAACAAGGCTGCTGTTTAGGTTTCACTTTGAAGTCCTCAACATCCGAGGCTTTCATTTTAACCAGTAAAGATCCAGGAAATCTTTACATTGTGCAGGTGATTTGGTCCAGGCGTCCTTTGTTTCACAGGACTTCACTTCTCATTCAGCCTCTTTACTGAATGCAGATGCTGATTAGAAACAAAAGCTGCAGCAGCCTGAACAAAACTATTGGTTTCCCACTTTGCATTAGAATCGGCACTAGTCCACCTGTCAAGTTACAAAAGCAGCAGGAAGTAAAGTTGTCCTGTCACTCACTTTGTATCCATCTGCACTCCCACTAACTGTTAAGTGTTTTTTTTAGTGGAGCAAAATGTCTGCAGTTTGACTATTCTTTGATCCCAGTGAAGCAGACTGCCACTCGTGCCGTGAGTTGCCCCTAATAAGATGATCACAAGCAAACATGTCTGATTTTTATTAATATTTTAGTCAGTAGAAATACTTTTTATACCACGTGTGATGTGTTTACATTTAGAGTCATGAATATACTGTTAAGTGTTCACCTGAACTCAGACCATGTTTAACTTTTTTGACCTTACTGTTTGCCAGATATGTAAAAAATTAAGTATGAGTACTTTTTTCCTACTTCTTCTGCTCACTACATAATTTTGAGTTGAATACTTTTCTCTGAGACATTTTCTATGAGCAGACAGGCTTTTCAAGCCGTGCACAGTCCGTGCATCACAGAGGCTTAATGAGCACATACCTGCCTGCGAGGTTTCTTAGCAGAGTGCGTTGCTGACCCACGCATAAGCAGCAGTGTTTGTATTGTTATTCAATGAGATGCCTGAGTTACATTGTTCCCCTTCATTCTGTGTGATCTGGTTAATTAGCCATGCTAGCGATGCTGTTTATGCTAATTCATCTTGATTTAATAGTAATAAATATTAGAGGATAGATAGATAGTTTAGCAATAAGAAAGACTGCTCTGCTGTATACGCTGTATGTTATGGTGAATGTGAGGTTGTACTATGCATTTCCAGTATAGACTGGAAACAGTTTGTTACTTTTGTTCTGTTATAAATATTAGAGCTTTGTGCAAAAGATGAGAATTACTTATTTTGAATGCACAGAGCCGGGTGGCTGTCTGACTGTAGTTATGATTATTATTACTTATACTTACTCAAACTAATAACTGTTCTGTTGTTCTGTACCACTCCCTCCATCTACATAAGCGCCTGAGAATCCATCTCTGTGTCCTCTTTATAAATGTTGGGAATTGTGTCATTAGGTTGTGTTCAGGCCGACACTCTGTCATGAAGTGACAAACCCCCAACCATTGACACATTGGAGCAGCACCTCCAGTATTACTGCCAGAGCAGTGTGGCTCTGCAGCTGACTACAAGCAGGTTTGGTGGAGCTGGTTTATCACTGGGTCATGAAGCTGCCTTAGTTTGCTGCAACCACAGAACCGAAACTGTATGGACAGAAGTTTGAACTGCTTTCTTTATTAACTACATAAGTAGAGAGAGTGAGCAACGCCGGTACAAAAAATATTGACTACTTCAATACTTCTACTTGAGTATGATGCTTAAAGGAGCCTCTTCTATAGATGTCTGGTACTTTTTACATCTCTGCTATTTACTAACAGTATTAAAACTAAAAATTGCTCATAGTGGCCCAGTGATTGACAATATTTATTTACTCAACTCAAGGATGTAGTGGACAAAACGCACCATCTGCACTTTACCTGGTCATGGACAGAAGAGTCTCAGTTAATTTTGCGCATTGTCACATTAACCTGTTATTACATGGTTTACACTGTGTGCAATAGCAAAAACATACATCTAGAGTAAGTCTGTTTTTATAAATACTCAAAACTGTATTTTCTCTAGATAATTTCTGATTGGTGATACAGGTTAAATACAGCAAACAGTAGGTCTACCCAGTTCTTAAAACATATTAATTACACACTGCCCTTATTTGTTCTTGTTACTTTGAGTTAGGTAGCATTTTATGCACCCTTTTCTTCCTTTAAAACATTACTGCGCACTGCATCACTAAACATGAGATGTTGAATATTTATGAAAAAAATATGTGCTTGTAATCATGTGATATATATTTCTATTAACAGCTTGCAGGTGATTTGGTACTGTTTTGATTCTACATATAATATAGAATGACATTTTTAAGGTTTTATCTTAAACAGAAGACCAAGTTTTATTAGTAGAAAATCATGCTGTAAGACTTGAGAGGGGTGAGTGTGTGGGGGAAAAAAGACATTGATGAAAGAAGTGTGGCTGATACTGTATTTTTGAATAGATGACTCATTTGTCATTAAAATTTGTGTCTGTGCCAATTTGTGTGAGCAGACATGTCTGTGCCCCCCGTGTGTGTGTGTGTGTGGGTAAGAACAAAATGTCTTGCAAAGAGTGAGGTGGAAGTGTCAGAGAAAGTCTGTGTGTGTGAGGGAGAGAGAACAGGGGTTATTTAATGATCAGAGCAGTGTAATTACCTCCCAGTGAGGTTTAGACTTTTAGACAGATGATTATTCAAGGGGAGAAATCTAATTTGCATCTTGTACAGTAATATGTAAAAGTGTTCATTCTACATGAAATTAAATTACTTGACTAAAAGTACATTTTTGACCTTTTTACAGTCAAATTGTTCTTTTTTTTTCTAAATAAATGGATGTATTTATCTGTGAGCACAGAGCAACAGTACTGTTTTCTGTGTCCATCAGCTCTTGCAACCATCTTCTCTGTAGGGTTCAGCATGCATATCATTAACAAGGTGTTAGACATTACACTCTACACTTTATAATAAGGAGCTGAGAAGGGGGAGACGCCATGCAGTGAACCTGTGTCATGGCCTTGCTATAGCTTGCTGAAACGAGGCAGGGAGTGTCAGCTTGAATGAACATTTTCTTGCATAATTATCCATATATCTGCAACACTTGAATCTGCAGACTGAATCTTCCTTCAATCTCTATTTTAACTGTAATGCAAAATTTTCTCTCACACACACACGCGTGCGCACACACACACACACACACACACACACACACACACCTTTTTGGCAAGCACACAACTGTCCTCAGTATCTTCAAAGTACAAAATCAAGGACCGTACTTTCATTCACAGCACTTCCAATTACAGTGGGAGTGAAATAGCATGGAGTGAGTGTAATGACAGCAATCTATGCTGTGTGTGGGGGAGCAGAACACCTAACTTACACCAGATCACATTTGCCACAGTACCACCTGGAGACAAATGGAGAGATGTAGGAAGAGGAACTATTTAAATACACAGGGATATAACATGAGGCTTTATTGGATTATCAGGACAAGATAAGAGCGAGTGATGAAGGTGGAGAACACAGGCGTGGTGAGATTTAAAAAAAAATAGAATGAGGGTGACTGACAGAGAGCCATCTGTTGATCTTCATGCTTATTTGTGTTGTTTTGAGCTTTTCCCCTCCAACTAGTCCCTTGCGTGGCTGACTCGGGGTCAGCTGTGACTGATAGTCTGCGCTCCTCTTTTTGGCTGACAGATGGGTGCAGGGACCGACTCCGGTGCAGCCTGAAAAAGGATTCTCCATGCTTCTGTGTGCTGCCACAGCCATTTTACCCAGCTGTCAGTCACAGACAGCATGGTTGACATTATCAGTTGTACTGTGCTTAGCAGTGGAGGTCCGCTCACAACTGCTGCTGGGTAGGAGTCAGATGGCAAAAGAGACCGAGGAAGGGAGGTGATGGAGGGAAGATGGAGGCCGGGTAAATTGATGGAAGTGGAAAAAAGAGAAGGTAAAATTGATTTAGGGACGGTAATAATGTGAAGATCGAATGTGAGGAAAAAAGAAAATAGAGGTGAGCGATGGAATGCTAGATATGAGTGTGGAGTAATTAAAATGACATCAGATGAAGGGGCCACTAACATTGTCTCCTCCTGTAGATGTACACATAATGAAGATGGCTTCAGAGGCCTCTGGCTCCGCACCAAGAGCAGAGAGGCTAAAGATGAAGTGCAACAAGAGAATCAATTCTCTCCTCCCGCCTCTCCTCTTCCACTCAGGGAGAGATTTACAAGCCAAGTTATGACAGCACACAATAACGATGGCCATATTTTACTCCTGCCGTCTGACAACAGTATCCGAGGCCAATCAAATCTACCACAGAACGAAGTTGTTATCTCTCCTGAGTGTGTGTGCATCTGTGTTTGTGGGTTTAAAACTGCTTGTCAGTGCTAAATGCGATTGTGCTGCACTGAGTTGATCCATTCAATTTATTGCTGTCAGAGATAAGGGACTCTGAGGATAAGGAGACTTTTATGGGAAACACATTACAAAAATAAACACCCATAAAAGCACCAGTTTCAATCACTCAGTGATAAATTGCATGGAAACATGATCAGGAAATACGGTATGCTCTTAAAAGTTCACTTAAGTCCTAAATGGGGGCAAAGCAAATGGAAAAAGGAAGAAATATGAGAGCGAGAGAAAGAAAATAAGGGCTACTTTGAGCCTGGGCAGCCAAAACCAAATGATGAGAAAATAAAGAATGAGGAAAGGAGATGCAGAGTAAAGAAAAAGGCAACCAGAGAGTTACTTAAAGCTGGATGAAAGTGTGCATGGATCAATAAATATGGATGTGAATAGGGAGACTTTTAAATAAGGCTCTCGGTTGTGTCCTCAGATCCTGTTTCACAAAGAAACTCAAACTCCACAGATCAATACCATGCTCATCTCCCTGGCCTAAGTCCTGTACAGCCTGTAGCCACTGGCTCCTCTTGTTTGCCACTGTCTGTGTGCCTGTTTGTCTCTCGCAGCACTTGAAACCCACTCAAACAGTCTCTTTATCTCTGCATTCCCTGGCTCCCTCAACATCCACACCACCTTTGCTCAATAACAGCTTGTTATTTTCAAAACAAAGTAACCATCTTTTAAATCACTGCCAAGCAACAATCTGACATTATTTCCATTTCAATAAATGCTAGTCCTGCTGCTCCCTTTCGCCATTTTTTTTATAACAGTAGTGCACTTTAGGATATAGTCTTAAGTAAATTAAAGAGAGAAAAACCTTTATATGATCTGGTATCTTTTCCGGAAAGGTGCTTAATTCCTATGACTGTGGTACTACACATGTGTCAGACTAAGGATGCATTTATGTGATACCTTTTTATTTCATTATGGGCCAAATCATTTTATTTGACCTATTATGGACAAAGGCCAGAACATTAGTTTTATTGGTAACAACAGGCTATAAAAAATTTTTCAAAATGTGTTTATTCTGAGATGATCTTTACCTAACCCTTGCACTGGTTTTAAATGCTTAACCTTAACCAGTGTTTTATTATTTATTAAAACTTTTGTGGGTGAAAATGAAAGTTAGAGCAGGTGTAAACAAAACAGCTCACGGTGTCAAGGGAGTTGAACCTTAGACTCCTGAAGGAAAGTCCACCGCATTGCATACCTATCCACCATCCCATACCCAGCTCCTTACTCAGACCTATGTTCAGATGACTTTATGCAATATAACCATATGTCCATTAAGGTAAGGTTTATACTCTTATACTCTGTACTTAACTGCATTTAATGTAACTTGATACCTCTGGCACAAGAATTTCCTTCGGGATTAATAAAGTTTTATCTTATCTTATCTTATCTTAAACTTAGTATAATATGTGGGGGAAGTTAATTTGCAACATTAGCAGAAATATAGAAATATAACCATGTGTTGTACCTGGCAGGTGTATTATCAACCAAATGTGGCATTTTTTTATGTTGATAAAAAGAAAACCTTCTTTCTGTTTTTGGGGTCAAATATTCAGGGTGAATCACCTGAAAAACAAAACATCGATTTTATTCTCCATGCTTAAGATTTGTGTGTAACATGCAAAAAGTCATCATCTAATTCCTCCTTATTCTGCATGAAAGGACAATATGTGTTTACTAACACGCACGCACACACACACAGACACACACACACACTATTCATTAATTCCTGACCAGGTAGTGTGAGTCATTGACAGCCCTGGGACATCTGTTATTGAGATGCAGAGAGACTGCCAATGGTTGGCATAAACAGAGACTGTGCTCCACTGCTTCACAGTAGCCTCTGGTCCAATATGTGTCAATACTTGGAGAATGCTACATTAGTGCTTTGTTTGACTAGAGGGCTTCTAAAATTTGCCTGCCGTATGTGTGTAGTCATTTGCATAAATGCAAGTGTGTGCCCATGTTCTGCCTGTGTACTACGTGAAGCAAATAACAGTCTTATTATCAGTCAAATCTAAGTGAAACAGAAATCAACTGCGTTTCTTGGACAAAGAATCTGTGTGTGTGTGTGCCTACCGATGTCAGGCCATCTTTCCGCTTCATTTTTTCATTTTTCTCATTAGCTAAAGCAGACCTTGTTCATCATTATGCTGTGATGGTCAGTTCCTACTGTGCAGATGTCAGAGTCCTCTCCCTGTGTCACCTCTTTCTGCACCCTGCTGTCCCCTCTGACACCCCTCGAACCCCCCCTACCCACAGCAATCCTGGTGAATGCACACACACACATGCACACACAGTGTAATGACCTCAACAAGCACTTGCGTCACGTTGAAACACTAATGTGATTCACACAATTGTTGCTTCATTGTCATACAAATGCTTTTAAGACACTGTCACCAGAGAAACGGCTTTACCAGCTCCATTAGTCACATTATGTGGATGTGCCATGTGATTTAGATGCTTTCAATGGCACTGTAGCCTTCTCCTGAACAATGTACATCACGCTGGAGAAGTAGGCACAGAGAGACAAATGTTCTCTCGAATAGAAGAAGAGTAGTAGCTGTTGCCACAGTGAAAATATGTCCTAATTTAAGGTCGAGGCCTTAATGACTATTGCAGTAGAAGTAAATTTTGAGTCATAATTTTCAGCTATGGGAATGAGGTGAAGGAACCTGAAAACTATCACTATCAGTCTAAAAGTACAGAAACAAGAGTTAAAAGCAGGACACTGATCTTGTTGGGAATAGCAGGTGCTGCTAATAGCAGGTGTGGCTTCTTTGAATGTAAAGTTTCTGTGTATCACCCTTTACTATACCTGTATACTGTGCAACACCCAGAGTAGATGGAACAGTAGATGGCAATGGTACTGCTGATGTTAGGCTGGCAATGACAAAAAGAAAAAAATCTCCACTTCAATAGGAAATCACACAGATCCTGTGCTCTGATCTCCATGTGGAGGGTGAAAGGAAAGAGTTTTTCATATAGTGAGACTGCAAAACATCATCTCTTAATGTATTTTTTGGAGCTTTGAGTATGGGTGTCATTTTTTTTTCCTTTCAATATATGTACATTAAAATGAATACTTTTTTGGCACCATAGTAAGATGTAGCACAGGTGAAGGTAGAGACTCATCGGGATTTTAATAAAAAACAGGAATTATTATTATTATTTTAATATTATTTTTCTCTAAGTATTGTTCATCTTATTGGAGTTTTTTTGCTGCTGAAAGTAATCGGAGAGATGGAGGAGAATACACGTGGGCCCACTCCCACTGGTTGCTAAAGGGAGTTGTTTGACTCCGTGTGCTGATCAAAGCCTGGCTGCTGGGCTGCTTGCCCGTGCAGTAGTCTGGCTCTTTCGCTTGCAACTTGCTCATCTTAGTAGTGAAGCTGCTGCTGAGTACAGAAGACATGAGCTGTGGGGGAGACCTTGAGAGTTAGTTCAACCAGAGAAAAGATTTAGACATCATCTGCTGAAGGGTTCTAGGTACACGGATAGAAGGCTCAGGGACTTATTTGATGGGAGTGACTGTATTAAAAGCAGTGTTATTGTAACTTTGTGAAATAATTAACAAAACACTGAACTCATGTGGTTACTAAACCACTTTGTAGTGACAATTCTACATTTGATGTCTTAATTAGAGATGGGAATTGCAGTTCTTTGAAGGAATCTGGCTCATGCAGCTCTTTTCTTCTTTGAGAGACAGCTCATCTTTCTTTTTTCTTTGTCTTTTATTGTCGCATGCCTCATGCTGGCTATGTAGCTCGCCTAGCAGTGAACCAATCGCCAGTGTGTGAGGAGCTTAGAGGAGATTTGTAAATTGTAACAACAGCACATATCCTGGGCACATCATGTGCCTTATAGCTGCTTTCACCACTGCAATGGGAAACCCTGAACCCATGCTTAAAGACTTCCTCCAGCAGCTGGACAATACAGCTAAATGAGGAAGATAACTGTCAGTAGTGCTCCTTTTTATGGGCTTTGTCTTGTGTCAGCGTGTTTAGTCAATATTTTGTGTTACCTATGACAATACCAACCAGATTATTGGTGTCCAATGAATATTAGCAGAACCTAGACTCTGTAGCCCTACCAACAACAAGCACACAAAGAGAAAAAAGGCAGTAATTACAGGTGGTGTGTTCAGCATCAATTATTCCTCCAGCAGTGAACACAAAGAAAGAACGACAGAAGAGCGAGCCATCTGAGCTATTAATGGTGAATTAAGATATTGTAAAAGTCATTTAACCTTTCACCTCCAGGCAATTATGAATTTCCTTGCCATGCTTAATCAATGCTATTGACCGCTGTTGTTAGGTCTGTATTAATTGGACTTGTCAAAAGCCATAATCCTGGTCACTGTGTGGCTGCATTGGCCCAGGAGAGGTTATCACCAGGGATCAGAGCTGAATGATAATGAGGGTGTATGGGCACAAGAGATAATGCCATAGTATAGTGTGAGTGTAAGTGTGTGAGTGTGAGAGAGAGAGACTTGTATTGTCATTTTGGGTGTGTGTGTGGAGATATATTGCAGGTTGTGTGTGTTTGGAATTTTAATGATGACACCACCTACTGTGGAGTACACCATTGTTCACAAGCACAATACATTCTCTTCACGTTTTCCCTTCCCCTCTTTGAGTGTATGTACTTGTATTAACCACGATTTGAGGACAAAAACCTGCTCACATTAGGATAATTACCTCCAATTTGGGGACAAAAAGCTCAGCCGCACAAAATAAAGCATTACATTTAGATTAACGTGAGGTATTTATAATCAATATTTTTTATATTATTGTATCACATGACTTCTTTCAGGTGAAAGCTTTGCAATTAAACCACGGAAATCCATCTGCTTCATTGATTAATTTGCTGTCATTGGCACCATCACTCAGCTGTTTTTTAGTGAAGAGACTGGCACGCTATTTTTAGTGTTTTAGTGCATTCAGTTGCTTTAGTCAGATGCCTCCTGCAGGAGTTGCAGAAAATGTAGTGTCAAATGGGGAAACAGCATTTTACACACCACTGTGCTGTCAATTTCATTTAAAGTGGATAAAAGTCCATAAGCTACACTCACATTGATGAAGTGAAAATCTTCCAGATGTATTAAAAGTGCCAAACATGCTGTGGCCAGGTGCTTCCAGTTTGCTTTCATTATCTTAAGATGTGTCTAGAAATTAATTGGAGTATACCTGTGGCTAATTGAATTGGTCAGACATACACAAAAACAAGTCATAAAGTTCAGGGAACTCTCAGTTGACCAATAATGCTGCTGTGAACAAAGATTATGGGAAGAGCATAAAACCATTTGTAAAGTTTTGAGGGTCCTCAGGAGGATGCTGACCGCATTCATTGTAAAATGGAAGCATTTTCTAATGACCTGGTCTGTTAGAGTCCTTGGAGAGAGAAGGCCTGTAGTGCAGTAGAGTTTGGACAATGTGCCAGAAGGATGACCGTCAGTCAAGGGTTGAGTGACGAGACCTAAGCTGCTCTTCAATAAAATTCAACTAAAAGCCTGCTTTAGAGTTTTGAAATTGCTTCTAAAGAACTCTGTGAACCTGTGAAAAAGGAATGTCAAATACAGAGAAAACCTCATCCAGCGTGCAGTGCCCTGAGACTGGGCTGACAGTTCAGCTTTCAGTCCACCACTGATCTGAAGCATACAACTAAGACAACAGTGGAGTCGAAATCCAAACAGCATCTGTAAAGAAGCTCAGAGATGACAGACGCTTCCTGTCACATCTCACTAAGCTTCAAAGGATTAACATCTCCAAAATCAAAGTGTGCAAAGCTTGTTGTGATGTAATAAGAAAAATAAAACTGTAATGAATGCTAATGGTGAATATACATTAAATTAATTAATATTTTTTACATTTATTGGAAATGTTATCCATTTAAATTTAATTTCATAATGGAATGTGCAAAAACTAAAGGGGGCGGAACACTATCTGAATTTACTGGACCACTGGACAATGGACCTTAGTGCTAATTGTAAATACGATAAATATACTGTAAGTCTATATATAAAAAGGCAACCCATATGTTACATCAGCCATATGTTTCCTTCCCTGAAGCTGCTTAGATGCTCTTTGAGGAGGCTCTTTGCACTGGCCGTTGCCTCTGCCTTACTGCTGCGTAATGGAAGCAGGAAGTGTCAAGATAGATCTTTTCAGGAATTTATGTCACTTCTATGATATAGTATGATCTGAAAAATTATATATATATCAGATATTTCAGATATTTTCATACTTGAAAAATTGCTGTTTTGTATAAAAAATAGTGCATCTATTGTAAGTCTGTATATAAAAAAGGGTCTGTGTATGTTTTTAAAGAGCCACTGTGAGTCGGTGTGGGAGGCTCTGACTGTCACCATATAGGCAGCACCCTAGTCTTTCTGATTTCAGGGTTAGTCCAAATACAAGCAAAAAGGAGGATCGCAAGTGCCCGGAGGGGAGAGGCAGTTTTTGACAATGTGGCTGGCTTCATCACTGCATCGCTGCTTGCTGTCCCTATGTGAGTGTTTAGGACAATACTATGATATACTTACATCTGCTGATAAACTGAGTGCAGTGTGTTAATTGACATGAAACACACATACAGAAGAGGCAGGGAGGAAGGCAGAAAAAACACACATTTGTTGTCTTTTGGTGCTCAGATGTTCAGTATGACAGTATTCGGCTTTTGTATTGGAAAAGCTGTACTCTCTTCTCACACAATTTTGTTGGCTCATACACATGTATACATGCACAAAATCTTCGCCATCCATAAAGCTTTATAGCACATCAGACATTATGGCCTCACAACAAGCAGAAAGATTGAGGGAATTCTGAAACCGATCTGGAGGAAGGGAGAATATTGAAAGGAGCAAAAAAGGAGTGTGTGTGTGTGGAAGAGGGGTGAAGGTAAGCTGGAAAAAAATGAAGGGGAAAAAAAGCATCAACCTTTTCTAATCAATATCCATTTCCCTTGGCTGTCATGTTGCTGCGAGAGTGGCTGTTGCATTACCAAACAGAGAGCGTCTGATCCTAAATAAAATATCACCTTCAATCCAAACCATCCCATTCATCTTCATTTAACAAACACTCAGCTTTTGGCAATACCTTTTATGCACCCTCTCTGCTATAGTCAGAATGAATATGTCAGAGTGACAGGCCCTGGCACCTGCATAGAGGACCTGTTCTCTACAGAAAGACAACCGACTGTTAGTGTCATTGTTTCACACTTCAGATGACTGATTCCATACAGATGGATTTCAACATGCAATTTAATTTACAGTTTATGACTCACAAGCTTATGACATGTAGATTACAAAAGGGGATTTTTAGAGTACATGACTGAAATAAATCCAAAGGACGAGAATAAAAGCCATGAGACTCTTTAATGCAGGGCTTTCCATAGAGCGCTGTAAGTACGTCAGACAATGTGATTCGCCGTGTGATGCAAAATCAGCTTAAAACGGAGTTTGTTTGTTTGTTTGTACAGCAGTGAGTGTGTCTGCATATCCACTCCTTTAAAAATGTGTAGACTGACAGCTGACCTTATCAGCAGAAAGCAGGACCTAATTTGCGTGATGATAAGTCTGAGAAAAATATGTGAATGCACAAATTGGCTCCCCTCTTCCTCACTCTCTCTTTCCCTTTTACCCTCATTTTTCTCCTTTCTTCCTCCTGTCTCTGTTTGTCATGAGTCCATAAACGGCATTAAGTAAATCATCTGACTAAGTATCAAATGAAAAAGACCACTGTAATGTCATTACCAGCATTCTGCTGGCTCCCTGATTCTCACGGCTTTCTATCAATGGGCTCTGTGTAAGAGAGGCAAAGCAAACTTTCCTTTGCATCCGTTTGCCTTTCTGAGTATTTCTGACAAGTTGCATTTCAGAAAATTTAGGAAGATAAATATCAGGTTCTCCACCCTCTCTCTGATCAGCGTTTTTTTTAATTACACTTAGCTACATTTGTATTTTTTTCTTGATCAAATAAGTTTGTTTGGAGCTCACCTTCAAAATCTTCTGTCCCTCAAGGAACCAGTGATGTCACTGATTCTTTGAAGAAACTGCAAGTGATTTCAGCTTAAGTGCTTGTTCTGGTAACCCGCTCTGCATTTTCAACAGCACAAATGGCACCATAAAATAGAGATGAATCTGCTGTAATATCCATCAAACATGTAGAACATCTATAGACTATTGACATATTGCCCAGTAACATTTGAATGGATGTCACTTTTGCACATGAGAGATGCCATCAAACAGCAGATATGACAAAAAAGAAAAATAAATCTTGTGTGGGGAAAGGTCTTGTCATCTCATTTGTGTGTGTCTTCGCCCTCTCCTCCTCCTCTCTCATGGTGTCCTGTCGATCTGTGCTCTGATCTGTGGAGCAGTGAAAGGGGCCTGATCCTCAGAGCTGCATCTCTACTTCAAGCACGAAGCAAATGACCCGCTACAGCATGGGAGGGTAGCACAGAGGATTGTATGCACGCCAGCACTCACACACAAAGCTGTGTAAGAGCTTGGAATGTCTTAACTCGTCCTTTGGGTCCGTCTGAGATGTCATCTCCTTCAAGCAGCTGCTAACAGTCCGTTTCAGCCTCTAACCCTGCTGGGGGCAACACCTTACAGTGAAGTACTAATGATCTCTCTCTCTCTTCCCTTCTGTCTATCTGTCTATCTCTCTATCCATACTGTACTACTTTTCCTTTTTTGATTGCATCTGTTTATAATCATGCCTGGCTGTATCTGCACCTGTTTAGTATTCTTGTTTGGGAGCATGTTTATAATTGTGTTCACAGGTTTGCATTTGCAGCTGAGCACATCTTTGTAAACCCAGTGTCCATTAACATTGTGTTTATTGTCTCTGTATCATTAAGAACCACAGACATGTGTCCTAGTAAAAGACTAGGATATAAACTGAAGTGATGTAGGCACGGTCAGACTCACATTATTCTCTGTTCTACTTCCATGGCTGCCAGGGAGCCTAAAAGCCTTCATAAATTACACTGTTATTTGGGTCAAACCTCTGTTAGTAAGCACGTTGGCTGATTTAGAGCCGGGAATGGCTTAACACTGCCTCTCTGCTATATGTGCATAATCGCACACACATGCACAAACAAATGTGCTATTGTGATGACATAAACAATAAACATCCATTCATGTCACACAGAGTGCAACACAAAGATTCAGACAGACATGAAGGTGCACACGTTCTCCTTTTTCTGTGAACAGACCACAAGAAGAGTGTGAAGAGTCAGCACACTCGTTCCGTAACCCATCTTGTGTGGTCAAACATCAACTATCACAGCATGTGAGCTCATTGCATGCGGCTATGGATAGTGTGCGTGTGCAAATGTTGGTAGGCCTCCAAAGTTGCTGTTAGTTTTCCACAACATTTAACAAACCATGGGATTGTGGTTTTACACTACAAAAACCCACCAACTATTTTTTTTTCTCTCTCAAATTTGTAGTTTGACGGTTTTTCCTCTATGGGTTAGATGTTTACTTTCTTCAGTGCTGTCCAAGCTTAAAGCAAGTCAAACTACTGTCAACCATCCACACATAATTCCAGGTGATGTTATTGCTGTTCTAAAAATCACAGGATTTTATAGGATAAAGGCATAAAAATTAGGCCACATGAAATTATATTGTGTTTGTACTGAGACACTGGCATAAATGTGTTTTGCTTGGCTGATGCCTGTGATGACATCAATACAAGCAAAGCAACATGAACCTGATCTATAATGTGAATGTTTTGAAATTTTTTACTCTAATATGGATAAGTTGACAGAGCGGCCATATTTCCCACATTATAGGAAACCAGAGATACACTGCCAATAAGAAAAAAGGATGCACATTACTTGCCAATGTGCATGGAGCAAATAATGGTCATTGTTAGCAGGTATACAAGAAACTATCAAATGAACATTGACAAAATGCGAATTAATTTGTTCAAGTGCCTCAGATGGTCCAGTAGAAAGGATGTATTGGTTAATGACCTTTGACCAGACAAAAATCCCTCTCATCAACTTCAGCTCATCGACCAGCCTGTCACATGTTTTGGCCGAATGCTCCTTTTGTCTTCCTCTGGTGTAGCTGTTCGTTGTACACCCACATGTTTTATTTACACATGTCCAGCATCATTTTGGTGCACTCTGAGGTGTTTCAATTCTCTGCACAGTGTAAATGTTCCTTATTCACACCCTGTAATTTCTCAAGCACACCCACAAACAGCGCCACTCACCCATGCTTTGTTTTTCTCTTATGCCACTACTCAAATTCCCAAAGGCCACCACCAATCAATGCCAAGTAGACATGCCCACTTGTCAATGGCGGCTATTATATAGATGACAAATGAGGAGCAGATGCGGAGGAGGAAATGCACCATACTGAAAGTAAAGGTGTTCTTTTCTAGGTAGAACACTGGAAACCAGTATCCAGCAAATATTAAAACTTCCAACTGAATAACACCACGACATGAAAGCATTTTTTAATTTTAGCCAACATTTTTTTAAATGTTTTTCTGGGTTGTTCTGTTTCAAGTCATTCCAACCCACTAATAAAATGTTCTGGGACTCCCATTCAAACCTCTGGAAAACATGAGGCCACTCCCACATCACTGGAAGATCATAGCTTCTTGGAGAAATCACAGCTAGAAATAAAAAGGCTTTCACTTTTTATTTATTCAGAAACCTGAACAAATTTAGAATGTGATTGCCCTGAAGCAAAAGTCCTCCTCATTTCAGAGTATAGGTGGTGGTCATAGATGAACAGGGAGAATGTTGTCCTGGTGGATTTGGCTCTCATGGGATCTAGGTACTCTGGCTGTTTCCACTAGCAGTCTTTCATCTCTTGATGAAAGTGGTGGGCTAAAGTCACCATGGTTACAAATGAAAGGAGCCAAATAGGGATCAGCGTTGTAATTGGCAGACAGATATGTTGATATGTGCAGTGTAATAGGCTTCTCATCAGGCCTGTGGAGTTTCAGGACTCGGTGAGCTGACACTTGGTCATTTGGGCTTTGCTGTGGATATCCCTGAGAGACACTCAGCTCTGTAGTGTCTGTACTGTTGAGTTATTTGATGATCTGTCTGTTCATGCCATAGATCTTGTCAGTGGTCTCTTGTTTGGTGATGGTAGCTGGGACAAGGGTCATCTTCCTAGCTCACTCTGCCACATTTAATTTGAGCAGCTCCGTTCCTGACTACACTGTAAGAAGAAATATCAGAGTTATTGATTTCACTAATCAGCTATAATTAAAAAGTTATCAATCGCCCAATGTGAAGTGTATTGTGAGGGAGTGTAGCAGTAATATCAGTGCAGTATGTGAACATCATTGCTTCATATCCTCTTTGGATAAGAAAGAACTCAAGATAACAGCACTGTAGCAGATGATGAAGAGAAGGGACAGGGAGATGAAAGCAGCATGTGAATGCAGGCCAATGCACAGAATACAATCACATTACTTCATGCCTTGATGTTGTAGAAAACTGTGAAGATGTAAACCACAGAGACAACCCAAGACATTACAGAGTACCCACAGATAACCACAGATCTGATGGGCTGCATAATGTTAATAGCTCTGTAGACCCCTGAGGATCTACACCTCTATTTAATTTAAAAAACAATTCCAATGTATCCACCAACGGTAAACCAGCCATCCCTGGCTCAGTCCCAGCCCATAGAGGGGGGGTTGCTGCGGTTTCCAAGCTCTTCCCTATAACATCAAAGCTTGATTGATGGTGCCTGAAGAGCTGTGTTTGATTATAACAGGATGGAAAACACACAAAAACACGTGGCACGTACAGGAGAACGCTGTTGTCTCTTCACCACACATGCATTCACGCACAGGCGGCAGACGCAGGAAATCATGCAACATCATGCAATCAGCCGTCTCACAAGGTTCATAAAAGGATTTCACAGAGGGGCAATGGTGGGCCTGTGGATTTCACAGCAGCAATAAATTGGCAGTATGTTTATATCTAAATAAATAAGTTTTCTATTGACACTGTCACTCCATGTGAGTCATTAAACCCGGAAAAACTGCACAGCCTTTGTATGCAGGCAGAAAGATGTCATCTTTCTCCGCTGACTTTAATTTTAGATTTTCTGCGTCAATAGGGAGCACAGCTTGAGCGAGCACAAGTTTGTCTTTGGTTCAAGTCCCACTTGAGTCAACCAATCACAGTTCAGTATGTCACGTCTGTCATGCATTAAACAGGGATTTCCACATCTGTAAGGGATTATGTGGTCAATATTATCTCAGTCCCTCCAAACCCCTCCAAGTTTTTCTTCACCTTTTTTTTCTTTTTATCTCCTTTTTTCTGTTCATCCTCCATCTGCCCGACTTCTTTCAAAATCTGTTACTGATTTCGGGTGGTGATAGCTGTCCAATATGGCTGAGTTACTGCTGATGCTTTCTTTCTGGTTGTCTATTAGACTTGGGTTCAAAATAGAAAAATATATTTCAGTGTGGTGCTGCAGATGGATTATGATAGTGACAGTGTGTGGTCTCCCTATAAGCATCTGTTTATTGTCTCTTTTTTTGCATCTGTTGAATGTGTTGACTTGTGTGACTCTTGTCACTGTAGTTTTGTCTCTTTTATGCCAGTATGTAGTTCACACCACGGGGGGTATAATTGCTATTATACCAAATATAATTTTATTCCTGGACAAAGTACATACAAATGTGGACATACCCTATTTACAGTTAGTTTTGGTGATGCTTTAAGTTATGTTGTTAGAGCAAAGCTATCATGGCAGTGGACTTGGCAAGCAGGAGTGAGACAGGAATCACACTGCTTGAGTCAAATCGTCAGCATGCTTTGCATGTATAACATGAGGGGAAAGCTGCATTTGATTTGGTTGGACACTCCTGAGACTTTCTCATTGAATAATCCATGCAGACTTTTCTCACTTATATTACTTTATTTCTGACTGTTATAAAAGACTCCACTGGAAATCTGGTGTTCCATCAGCACTAAAACAAACTCCACATAGTTTCCACATACAATCAGATGCAGGTGTGTTATCTTAATTGTCATTTCACCATTCTTCTCTCCTTTCTCTATTATCTCTCCCAACCCCCCAAAAAATGCACAGATCAAATCTCAGTCCTGTCAGCATCCATTTTCCTGTTTCACTGCATCCCCAAGAACCCACTCACACACACACACAATGTGACACAGACATACACCCAGGGTGGCGTCTCATTCCTGTGGCTGATGAGAGCAGGCATGATGGGAGTGAGGCATGTAATGTGATTTATAGAGCCGGGCTCACTTTTCAAATTCAATCAGGAACTTTGATTACTGATGAAAATTTGAGACAGGAAATCGCTTTGATAGCAAACGAAAACCTCATGAGACAGACGAGCACTGATGTGTGCATGTGTGTAAGGACCGGGAAACACTGGGCCTGTCTGAACTTGGCCATATTTGATTAGAGAGAACACACGCAATGCAATCAAGTGCGACAAAAGCAGGAACTCCAGCAAATTTAACCAATGACTGATGAAATCTTTCCTCTCGTCCAGATTGTATCTACGCCTCTCATTTTGTCTCCTGTGTCTGATACTTGTACTCACTCTCACACAAACACACACACACAGCAGCGTCAGTTTTGGGCACAATACATACATGTACACATATGGTCGACCCTGCAGAGGTCACAGTGGATCTATAGCACTAGGTCTCTTGTGTTATTTTAATGTCTGCTGTTGCACATGAGGGGACACTCAGACCCACATCTGACAGCATGACAGAGGGGCCCAATTACTATTCCCAGGGGTGTGTGTGTGTGTGTGTGTGTGTGTCACAGACAGAGAGAGGGGAACAGAAAAGAAGGTGACGATAGAGAGACAGAGTGCTTGTGCATGTATGTGATACAAACATGACAACCTCATCAGTCACCAATGGCCTTTTAAAGTGTTCTCCATAGGGACATCTGACCTTTTCACATGATATCAATAGCAGCTGCATGAAGAATCAATCGCCTAAGCCTTTGGCTCCCAGTAGCCTCTGTTATCCAGGGTGAATACGTGAGATGACATTCTGCCTGTTGAGACACCTGGAGACAAAAGCCCAAAGTTATGGATTGGCCTTTAATGGTGAAAGGAAACCCAGTGGTGATAGCAGTGACACAGAAAGAGGCAATGAACCTCAAAGAGGAGATGCACGCAGAGAAAACTTTTGGATGGATAGCTGGATGGAAGGAGGTTGGAGGAAATTAAAAAGCTGTGAGAAGAGGAAAAAGCAAGGAGAGAGAGATATAATGGAGTAGTCGAGGTCAGTGAACGAGCCGCAACCTTTCTGTCTGCCTGCAGAGGATGGATAGGAAAGGGGGAGGGAAAAATGGGGATGCACAAGGCCAGCAGAAAGATTAAGAGGGGGGCAGTGGGAGGAGATAGATACTAAGGAAATAGAGAGGAGGCCCTGAATTTTTTTGCACATGAATCCTATGTGTGTGTGTGATGGGGGAAGCGAGCGATAGGGGAATATGGAGCCTAATATGATGAGCTAAATGAGGTGTAATGGCGGTAACATAGAGTGACAGCAACTGGGCCAGTGCATTAAGGGGTTAACCAAGGCCAGGAGTCACTGACCTTCCCCTTCCCCTGAGACTGAATTATCTTTCAGAATGGAACACACACACAGACACACACACTGATAATGAAGATGTGGTTGCTGGACTGCTAGATTTTTTTATTCAAGAATGTTATGATGGAATTTTCACCACCGCTATCACCATCAAAGCAGAGCTGGGGACAAATGAGTCTGCTGCTGAGTTTCTCAGTCATGCACTGATTTTATGCAAGACTGGTCACCAACACACACAAACATTATTACCTTCAGGCTTTGTTACACAGCTAAAAAATAATTTTTAATAATAAAGTGAGGGCTTCATAACACTTTCATGGAAAGACATACTCTCTAAGTCCCACTGCAGCTGTGCTGTGCTGAATTTTGAATATCTGGTGTGTGTGTATGTGTGTGCATGACAGAGAATTACAGAGAAAGTGTAAAAGAAAAAAGACACTGCAGGCTTCAGGTGAGAAATTAGAAATATTAGCATATTTATTACAGCAACATGAAAGACATTAGAATGCCTACACCCTTTACAACGAGCAACGCGGAGGAAACTGGCATGGGGACAAATAAGCATTTGTACGGTGGCTCAAAGAAAGAGAGAGAAAGAGGAGGACAAAGAGAAATACAGAGCTGAAAGTCTCAAATGAGAACCACTCATGTACATTTACAATGCAGACCTGGTGGGGAATGAATGAAAACAAATGCTGTTTTCACGTTTAAGCAAACCAGCCCACGTAGCTAACCTTGACAGGGTGAAAAGTGATAAAAACCTGATATCTGACACTTGAAACCAGAAGTGGTGGCATAACATAATATTCTGAGGTGTTGAATAAGCTTGTAAAATGAAGCATATTGTCACAATTCAACGTTATTTTCAGGCAGCGTGTAATGTCCTGACCATGAACTTGCACAAGGATTTTTGCACTTAATCAAAGATTTTCAAACTGCAACCCCATCACATCTCTACTTTGCGAATAAATAACAACACTGTCTAAATTACCCATCTTTTTGTCTATACTTAAAGGAATCAAAGTGGCGGTGCTGCTGGAGGGCCTTCAGGATGTAACAAAACTAGGCTGTTGATGTGAGGTCACCTTAAGAACACAGATAAATACTACCTGTACTGTATATACATGTTACTCTTAGAATCACCTCTGTGGGGCCACAGAAAAGAACAATAGCTCAGTAAATAAGGCATCTGAAAGGTCAGCGGTCAAGGGTGGGCCGCTAGAGTGTAATTATAGAGTTAGCAAGAGTAGAATGAACTGCTTTGAATTTTTATCTGTGGTTTAAGTAGCAATCATTGGGAAAAATTAATCTCTAGATAATTTCAGTGTAAACTTCCTTTACCATTTGGATTGAGTTTGACTAGTTTTGAAACAACTGGGATGAAAAATGACACCTTGTAGTTAAATCTGCTGCACTTGTTGGCTAATTCTACCACAGACCTTTAGGGCAGCAGCCCTAAAGTGTCATAGGAGGTAAACACAGGTGTGATCACTTTGTCTATGATCCATATCTACATATGAATGTAAACTTGTAGGCATGAAACAAGCTGCATGTGCATCCTGTTTCAGGTCCAAATATCAGATTTTAGAACCTGTCGCCAAACTTTAGCTTTAATAATTGAGTCTAGGTCCAGATATTATTGCCAAGCGTAGGGAGGGGAAAGCAAGTATAAATCTGATCTGTTGTGTGCAGAGACAAAAAGTGCATGTGATTGCTGTGGATATGCAAATAAAGCCAGTGTATTGAGTAAAGTCCATTCTACTCATTCTAACGCTATAGTAGAAACTGCAGTCACTGTTAACCTGTCAATCAAAGCTGAAGCTTTGCAGCATGCTACATTCCTTTGTTCAGACCAACGTATCACTGTCCCTCACTTTTCTCCTGTATTACCCGCCCCTGAACGAGTATTTCAGAAATCTCTTTTTCACAATAAAAGTACATCATAGTTATCATCATCATCATCATCATCATCATTACAAACATTCTAACATTGGAAATCAACACTGTACATATTTTACACTATGATACAATCATATATACTGTACTTTATGCCACTGTTGGTCCTATAGAGTACCACACATACTAAAACTGGGTTTGGGAACACACTAAAAGCAGGTTCAGTGCCAGTAATACAGTGTACACAAAGAGGGTCCCTTCATATTTACTGTGCGACTACTGTGATAAGCAGCAGTTTCCTCCTTATACGGGAATCCACCAATTGTATTTGCTTCTTCTTGTAAACATTATATTGTAAATTTGTTGGTTTGAAGTTAGGGATGGTCTGAATAGGCTGGCATGACTGATAACAAGAAAGTGAGACAGTGTGGTACTTTTTTTTTAACCAAAATGTACCCTGTTGGCTAAAAAAATTAACACTGCACATATTTAATCTTGCTGAAAAGGGTCCAGTCTATTGCTTCTTTTCATCAAGCAGACTATTTAAAACAAAAAAACAGAAACACTGCAATTATTTTGACTGGCCTTGTGTAACCATTCAGCCATGGGAACTGATGAAAGCAAAGCAGAACAATTTGAATGGCAGTATGTGGTCCAAATGAACATTTCAAGGTTTCTGTACATGGCACAACAGTGTTAACTCTATCCTGACCTTTGCATCACTTTTGCTCTAAACACTACACTATAACTTTCTCGACACACCTGAAACACAGGAAGGCAGACTTTATTAGGGCTGAGATACTCCCGACAACATCATACTGTGACGGACAATGTTGTTTGGAAAAGACTGTGGAAGAGTTATGTTATCTCTGTGCTAGCTTAAGCAGTGTCTCTGTCAGTTACAGCAAACCAGACTGGCGAACACGCACTGGATCTAGTTAGCTATGGAAGTGTGTCTGAGAGCAGTTGCTAAGGAAGCCCTTGTTCTGTTCAAATGCACTGAACAAATCATCCTGTCATCGCTAAAATCTACATCCCTCTCTATCTCTAGGTCCATTTTTTTTCTCTTCCCCCTTGTCCCCACACATTCATGTCATCCAGAATCTCTTTTCATTCATTGGCTTCCTGCAATGGAAGGGCGTATACATGTACTATTGGGAATAACTCCTGTTAAAATTGAGCAATATATACCTCACCACCAATACAAACGTTAGGTCCATCTCTATGGTTGTGGGACACACAGCCCATATAAACATATATCTACACATATACATATCTTATGACCCTTTTTAAACCCTTCACTGTGAAACTGAAAATAAACAAATGGAAGTAAAAACCAACTGTACACCTCACAGACAGTGATGATAATTATATTCTAATTTATTTTTTTGTCATTCTTTTGTTGAGTCTTTTTTTATCTTTTCATTGAGTTGATATGATGTGAAATGGTCAAAATGTGGCCTCTTGTTGTTGTGTCTCTGTTGCTCCATTATGGTGATTGTGTTTCTAGGACTTTGTGTTGCTAAAGCCAGTAGTGTCCATCAAAGATGGGAAGATGGGGAAACTGCGAGAAGGTGAAGGAGTCAAGCGTCCATGTTGTCTCCGTCTCAGTGTGTGTCTCAAAATCGATGGAGGCCCCGAGCACAGAGTATCCAATAAAACTCCATTTCAGTGGGAAAAAAACTCTTCAAATCCAGTTTGACTCAGTCTCACTGCGTGTTTATGTGGAAACTGTTATACTTGGACTTGTGTCCCCTGGGTCTGCAGGCTCTGCACGCTGGACAGAATCTTCTTCTGGTGACCGGCCAGCGTCACTCCCATCTTAGCCAGTTCGCTGGATGGAAAAAAATACAGACAGAATATATTATATATTATAAGGCTCTAAAAGAAAAAAAAGTAAAAGATGCCAAGCAGCTGCAGCAGTGACATATCCAACATACTTGTGTAAATCCTTGTCTTTAATTTAACTCTGAAGTGGAATGTAATACACCTCTCACTGAAAACCTTGACCTTTTGAGTGTTTCGTTTAACTGAAATGAGACACCGCACGTCTGTACCTGACACTGATGTAGAGAATAGAATCCAAGCTGACGTATCCACTGCTGGAAAAGTTCTCCTTATACTGGCCCATCTTGATGGCATCCAACCACTCATCCACCGTGCTCACACTGAACTCTGGGGTGGATGGGTCCTCCCTGCTGAGATATAAAGCACACATCAAGTCAAAAGCTGATGGGAAATATAAGTCTTTTTTTGGACATTCATAATCTGCATTTTGCAACACCGTGACAGCCTCAAATCCTCTGTGAAAAGAAAACAAACTCTGAACTTTAAACCTATCATTAGTGGGTAAGTATGATTAATGGTTCCTCGTCTGTTGACTCCCTTCAGTGCAATGCACATGGTTTTACTCGCAAAACCCTCTGACTCACTTCCTTTCCTTATAAATTGTTATAAATGATCTATGAGTTTATTTATTTGCTCAAACTTAGAAGAATAATTTCTCTTTCTTTTCATCTGCATATGACAACTCTGCTACAAGACGCGTATATGAGGCTGTTCTTTCTGGTCACGTTGTTTACTGAGTCCGCTGTGTGACTGTCGTACTTTAGAGCTTCTTTTCTTTGAAGTTATGCTGGGATTTGTGTCGGCACAACAGTGTTAACTCTATCCTGACCTTTGCATCACTTTTGCTCTAAACACTACACTATAACTTTCTCGACACACCTGAAACACAGGAAGGCAGACTTTATTAGGGCTGAGATACTCCCGACAACATCATACTGTGACGGACAATGTAGAGCTTCTTTTCTTTGAAGTTATGCTGGGATTTGTGTCGGGCTTGAAACATCTGTATGCCGTTCTGATTGTGAGCAGCAGCAAAGTGCCTCAAGTGTAAAATGTAAATGTTAAAATAATGATATTCTGTAAATGCATGAAATACAAGTGGGGGGTTGGGGCAGACTAAACTAAACGTGAGACTATGGATACACCAACATACAGCTCTACATCCTTACCATTTCAAACTGTTTTACCACCAATAAGTACGCTTAATAGCATTCAATATGTTTATTCCAATCATCTAGAGACTACATGTGTAAATTACTTTAAAGCTTTCTCCCACTGACCCTTCTGAGCTGTTGGCCAGCTCTCTGAGACTGGCAGGATTCCTGATGAGCTTGTCCAGGATTGTAACAATCTGTCCAAACTTTGGCCTGTCGCTGCGCCCCTTCTCCCAGCAATCCAACATGAGCTGGTGCAGCACCACAGGACAGTCCATGGGAGCAGGAAGACGGTAGCCCTCATCTATTGCTTTGATCACCTACAGTGGGAGAGAACATCAAGTTTAATGATCAATACTACACGGGTAAATAAACATATCTGTGCGGATTCATGTTCATAGTAAACAACTGTAAGTGATAATTACAGCACAACTGAGACATGATCAATGACTCACATCCTGATTGGACATCTCCCAGTAGGGCCTCTCTCCATATGAAATCACCTCCCACATCACGATACCGTAGCTCCACACATCACTGGCTGAGGTGAACTTCCTGTAGGCTATGGCTTCAGGAGCTGTCCACCTGATTGGGATCTTCCCTCCCTGCAAATGGCACAAAACATACACAACACCATCACTGTTAAGGTTCATAGGCAGTTGCTGCTGAATGTACCCGGATGTTAATGGATTATACTGAGGTTTTGTCCTGTGTGAAAGAGGCCTATTAGTGTAAATACGGAGAGGCTGTTAAAAACCCAAACACAGTGTCAGAATATCAGGTCCTAGCTACAAAAAAGCTTGGATCAGTGCTGCATTAAACAACTTGACCTAACAGCAGCCCTCTTTAATATGGGTTACATTTGCTTTCTTAGTTGTTCCTGCGCTTCTCTTTGTTCTGCATTTTTCTGCCTTTGTTGTTGAGGCACAGATCAAAATAATTCTATATAGCCCACTGTATAGACACAATAAGATACCCCCAACCTGTCTTTTTCACTCAGTCAGACACTTACACACGAACACACACACATTGTACCTCTATAGGCTCACCAGCTTTTTAACATGCGGCAGCTGCCTCTGCACCACCTAGCATTCCCCCCTCTGCTTGTTCAAAGTCAAATAAAAGACAAAGCTGCCAAGTCACTCGGCACTGTACTTTTGTTTCCACCACCCCCTGTCCACCCCTACCCCATCTTCTTTTTTTCTCTAAACTCCTCTCACTGGATCTTCCTCCTGACTTCCTTTATTCTCCCTCCCTGGATCTTAGTCTTATTTGATATCCCCCCCCCTCTCTCTCTCTCTCTCTCTCTCTCTCTCTCTCTGTATTCCCCATCTCCGCCTTGGCCTCTACAATCCTCCCACCCCCTTTGCCTGCAGCTCTCCATCTAGGTCTCCTGACATCAGTAGGAGTTTGTCTGTGATTCCAATAGAGCAGTCAGCAGCTGATACACTTCTCCCAGGGCAATGCTAATGCCATATTAAAAATAACATCCCCAACACTTCCTATGAATATGAATAATGCCATCTCCTTGTGGACATTTTAGACGAGTTACTCCGCAGTGGTTTTACCCATCGATGTTCGAGTTTCTTCACTCTGAGCTCTGTGAGAGGATGTTGATGCTAACAAAGATATTTCTGATTTGACTATACAGAGGCAAAAATATCAATATGAGAGAGAAATATTATTCTATTTAAATGTGACATGCAAGAGCAAAAAAAAGTACAGAGCCAGCACAAATGCATAAATACAACTGCACTTCCTTTCTTTCTCTTCCTGGTTCTTGTTAACTGGTGGCACACGTCATTTTGTGGCTTGTGTTTGTTCTTCTCTTAGTTTGGGGTTTTGCAGGTCAGCTGCATATTTCATTAGATCAAATTATCTGCATATATCTGTTTAACTGGCTGCGGCTGCTTCTAGGCTCTCGTTGGATCAAATCTCTTTATGTGAAAATTAATTTATGCCCATCTGGTGGATGAACTGTTATTGAAGGCATGTATTTATGACAGCTACAGATTGTAAGTGTGTGTCTTACCCTTGTAGTGTAGGCGGCCTCTGGGTCGTCCTCCAGAACTCGGCTCAGGCCAAAGTCAGACACCTTACACACCAGGTTGCTGTTGACCAGAATGTTCCGAGCGGCCAGGTCTCTGTGAACGTAGCTCATGTCTGACAGGTACTTCATACCTGAGGCGATGCCACGCAGCATGCCGACCAGCTGGATCACTGTGAACTGCCCGTCATGTTTCTGGAATGAAAGACAAGGAGAAAGATGAATTAATGCTTAGTATAAGGGCGCACAACAGGCTGCTGTGATTAGGATTGGGTCCTTTGACAACTTCAACTGGAAGCAAAGGTTTGAGCCAGGATTCATGCAACCGTGTTGGCAGAAGTCCACACTTTGGAATCCCCTTTAGCCCCTGCTAACCCTACACTTTGAACTCTCTGTGGAGGCTCACAAGCTGAAGATTCATTTCTTCTTCCAGGAATCAACTGAGGATCATAAAGAAATCCCACATGAAGAGGACTGGATCTGACAGCGCAGACAAAACTTTCCTCTCTGACACTGACCGTGCGCCCATGTGAAGCTGAAGATTTCAGACTTGAGCTGTCTTTGGCAGAGAGTGCAGCCTGTTGATCGATGATGGTCCAGCTCACCTTCCTCTGCCAATTATTTCTGCCCAGGGCCAACGGTCCCCGTTAAAAAGCCATTCATGTTATCAGTCACCCTCTCTCCTTTATATCATTTCTCCTTCCTCTGTCTCTTTGGTCTCCCCATCCATCTCTGTCCCTTCTCAGCCTGCGTATCAGAGACAGAACTCTGTAATACTTTGAGTCCATCTCCATCTATCTATCTTCCTTCACTTTTCTGCATTTGCCCCCCCCCCCCCCTCCATTTTCCTTTGGTTTTCTTTCTCTCGCTCTCCCTCCCTTGGCAGCTGTGGAGTAAGTTAATTAGCTGGTGGTTTTGTGAGATACTGATTGATTGGACTGTCTAACAAACCTACAGACTTCCTCTATCAATCTGCCCACCACGTTGCATTGCCAGGAAGAAGGAAGAAGGGTGGGCAGGGCAGGGAATAGGGAGAAGAGACAAATGCAGGGCAGAAAGGTGAGACGGAAAAAGATCATTTTTGGCAAACTTTTACTACATTTCATTTTTCTTTTGTGTCAGTTTCGTGGGTAGGTTTTGTCCCTTTTAATCATTGAGACCCTAATATGATGGAAAAGCAGTCCAAATTCTATAATTATCATTTATTACAAAGTACAGGAAAAAACTGGGAGAACACTGGTTTTGTTATTTCAGAGGGAGAGCTGCTAATGAATGGTCGGCATAATTAAAGACACATATGGAGGCCAGATGCAAGGATGAGCTGTAAAAACCATAAAAGCAATTCCTTAATTATAGTCACTGCGGATATTTTTTTACGGCCCTCATTACAATACATGGTGATACACAAAACATGCTAGTACATGCTAGTTTGTGGTTGCCTGTGTGTTCGTTTCAGGACATTATGCTTTACCTGTTTTTTTTTATCTGTCATTTCAGTCTTGCTGATGGGATTGCTGTCTACTTAGCGATGGGCCTATCATCGCAGCCTTAATGGCTGTGGAGCACTGCAGTGATTTTACTGGCTGACAAACAACCCTGAATATGAATCAGGGGGATGTTGAACATGCAGCGCTGCACTGCTCCATCCATCTCTGTACGCACAACCAAATTAAAGGCTCATCAGCTAAATCAATACAAAGTTTGCACCATATGCATCTTTGGCAATCAGGTTCTTAAATACATTTCAGTGTTTGTAATTAACACTTGAAACACTGTTTAATTAACTGTTTAATTTTACATATCTGCAGGTTTGTAAAAGGATATCTAGAAGGAATAATTGTTTAAACATCAGCTTATCATCACCTTGGATCACCTTTAGAAGAATTGCCTTGAAGTGGCTGCCTCTTCTTTTCATAATGTCTATTTTAATAACAAAGTAACACCTCCACAGCCTTCCTTTGATTTTCAAATTGTCTCACTGATAAGAAGCTCAGCAATAAACTTCATGCAGTTCTTACCACAGTGATGCTCCACATGGATTTAAACACTGTGTTACTCTCTCCCACACATCTTACACATGCATGATCAGCATACTAAATACCATTTTTAATATTTCTGCCAGCTATATTCCAATGAGGCTGATTCCTTGTACACATTAATGATATCTCTGCATTGTAGTCTATATTACTTTCTTGTGTTACATTTCATTTGGAGCTGTTCATTTGTATGTGTCCTGACAAAGCAAATGTTGCACACACAGCAATACACTGTCTTTGTTTTATTGCACATTTGTCAGCAGTATAATGCAGTTTTCTATCCTGGGATTAGGAGACTAAGTGCAGTTTATAGTCTTAACAATGCAGGGACCATACACTACACCTAACAAATCTCTCTACCCCCTTATACGGTGCAGCCTGATGTCCTATGAATATGGTGTTTAGGTGGCTATGTGCCCTCCATTGTCCCAAGTGAACCGTTATAATACCGAATAAGGATTCATCATCTTGATGATGACAAAAGAATTGCATAGAGGCATGTTGTAGATGGTAGAAGTTGCCTTATAGCATGTGATGGGTAGAACTCAAAAGGTCTCCTTGGTGAGAGCTATTTTTTTTGTCTTTTTTGCTTCTGTTTACTTTTTAGGTCTTTATTGATCATGATTTACAAAACATGTAGTCTTTGTAGCTGTAAGTCTCAGTCCTTGGTGGACACAGCTTTGAAACATGAAAGACAATGTGAGTCAGGTATCATACATACACTGTTGTCAGTAGAATTTGGCCTCAGGTAAAGCAGTTTTGCTGAAATCAACTTTAAAATTTCAAATTTCTGTATGGCCTTCATAAAGACCTGTGACCCCATCCTTAGTAGTTATGTCTGCTTCTTCCAGCTGAGCCATGACTCACCTTGAGGAAAGTGTCCAGAGACCCATTTTCCATGAACTCTGTAATGATCATCACTGGCTTACCTATGGAGGCACACAACAAAGCGGCTGTTAGTAATGTAGGGTTACAAGGAAGAAAAACACAAACTATAAAGAGATGAGGACAGAGAGGAAGCAGAGTCCACAGCTGTGACCAGCCCCGCTCTCCGTCTCTCTGCCTCTCTCTGGGGGATAACATGGCATGTCGTCATCAGTCACACTGACAGCTTCTAATCAGCCCTCTCCATAAACGCCAGGAGATAATTAGAATAGACCAATCCACCAGAATATGTGTGTGTGTGTGTGTAAGAGGGCCTCCTGAGATCTCATGAATACTAATCAGCCTCAAGGGAAGGGGGTTGTGGTTGGATCGCTATGCACCTGCACCTGCAATACTGTGTGTGTGATGAAGGGGTGGCTGACTGACAGGCCATGTGCACTATGGACCTCTGCATGGCATCTGGTGGGCCTTTACAAATGATTAACAAAGTACCAGCAATCACATGTACACACAGACACACACTCACACACACCAAATACAGCAGTACTCCCATGGTACCACCCCCTACGGCTGAGCTGTGCCAGTCACAAACAATCACAAACACACAAGTGCTGCTACAGCTGAACGTGTGTGTGTGTGTGTATGTGTGTTGTAAACACATGTCAGCTGTGATGAATAGGTCACATTTCCCAAATCAGAGCTCAGAGATGGTGGGTAAAAACCAGGGGGAGAGATAAAGACAGCATGACAGAGGTCTGGACAGAGTGTTTGTCCTATAGAAGTTTTAGAAAAAAAATAAAAAAGGATTTATTTTACAAAAATGTAAAATCGAAAAATCCCAGAGGAGCTCATTGAAACTTAGCAGAGCTGGTCATACTGTACGCCTTTCTTCTGGGAAGATAAGGAATGAAGAGAGGGAAGGAAGGCGAGGAGGAGGGGGAGGTAATGACAAGAATGGAAAATAAAGGAGGGGAAATGAAAGGTGAGAAGGAGACAATGACAGCAGAGGAGAAGAAGATAGGAGGAGAAGAGAGGACAGGAGAGGAGGTATGCTGGTGGGAGGAGGGGTCAATAGCTTGTCATGGAAAAGCAAGAACAACACCACTGAGACCTACAGTAAGATTGTAGGTAAAGACAGCAATACATCACCTTAAATGAATTCACTATCTCACTGCAGCAAACACCCACACACACACATATACACACAACACACAAAAACAGTCGCCTGGTCTCTGGTGGTGGTGTCTTCTTTGACAGTAACATTAGTCTCAGGGATAAAAGTGAAAGAGAATTGGATTTTCTTCTGCTGGGGGTGAGGACTGCTGGTCACATTTATCTCCACACGGGGCCTGGTTTGTGTGTGGTGTATTGCTGTGTGTGTGTGTGTGAGAGAGAGAGAGAGGTGGTTTTAGGGCATGGCAGGTGGGGCGAAATGGCACGATGAAGGCCTGATTTCAGCTCAGATGAGAGGTGGAAAGTGTGTGTGTGTGCACGCGTCTGTTTCAGTAGCGAATAAGGCAGTTAATGGGACTGATCCTGACATAAAGGAGGTCTGAACTCTTCACAGCCGTCTGTCCGCCTGGGTGCACGTGTGTGTGTGTGTGTGTGCTCGGTTGTGTATTAAAACATGTGAATGTGAATCACACACGTATGTTATTTAATGACAGGTGCTCAGGCATATAAATGTCATATCCTACAGTAGACAGCCATGAAATGAAAAAAGAGCTACAGAAACTACCCCTGAAAACCAATTGTGTGTGTGTGTGTGTGTGTGTGTGTGTGTGTGCACGCACATATATGTTACCAGTAAAGAAGGATTGCTTTCAGGTTCATGTTGTTACATACATTCAGGAGAGAAGCCCAATGAAAAGCATTCATTCTGTTGTTTCGCTTACAGAACCATGTGAACACACACACACAGTACAATCTCTACCATCATAACCCTCTTCTGGGCACCTGCCATACAGACTTATCCCTGTAACTGTGAAAGATAACAGAGGTTACCAATAAACCCGACCGCACGCACCCTCATGTTGTATATTAGCTCATTTCATCTCTTTTTGTCAGGTGGCTGCACAAACACACACACTCAACCACACAATGAATCCCTTTCACTTCTTGTAGCAACTTCATCACATGTCATTCACACTTCAAACAGACACACACGCTCTCCAGCTCATCGTCGTGCTCCTCTCTACCAAACATTCGCGGCCTCTCCTCAATTTCCTCCTGAAAGCACATAATTAACTAATCACATTCATATTCATTCGAATTTATTATCATTCATCGGCTGCAGAAATAACACAGCCAGTCGTGGAGCTAAAAGCACCTTCCAGTGTACGTGTGTGTGTGTGTAGATTGGGTATTGATGTTCTGCCAGGTGAAATGTGTTATGGAATGGATCAGAAAGTAGTTTGCCCTTTTTTACAGCACTTTATTAAGTGAAAGTCGAAAGTGTTTTTTTCTGCTCTCAGGATATACTTAGGATCATTTAGGCCTTTGTGTGTGTGTGTGAATTTGTGAATAGCTGCGTGTGTCTCAAAGTAATAGAGACTGCCTATATGCAGTGTGTCTGGTAAATTTCATTATCAGAGGGTGTTACTGTGTGGTGTGAGCATAAACCACAGTGAGAGACTTTGTATACATTTGGACAATTGCATTACGAGTAGCTATCTGTGTGTGTGTGCCAATGGGATGAATTACCACATTATTGAATGAGACGGCCCAAGGTACAAATGAGAAAATGAAATAACTGCTGTATTGATTAATGTTAAGGGTCCGGACTAAATGATACAATGCTTTTAACACAGGACAGATCTCTGTTCTGGGAAGCGCTACGTGAGGAGGCTGAAGCAGGCAGTGCATAGAAACAAACGGACAGAAACTCAATAACCTTATCTCCTCTCTTCACCTCTCCTCCTCCCTCTTCACTCTCTCATTTCCTCACATTTGTCTCCTCAGCATCTCTCTCCTTTTCCCCTTAAAATCTCTTCACCTTCATTTATTCTCTCCACTCATTTCCTCGCATCCTATCTCATCCATCCATGCCCTCTTCTTCTTCTTCTTCTTCTTTTTCTCCCTTGCATTCCACTTCTATTGTCACCTTTCCCCTACTTCTCCTTCCCTCATTTGTCCATGAAAAGTCCAATCCTCAAATCTGCATACATATTCAACGCATGAATACTTTGACAGGAAATATTGAAACACTTATTGTTGAGCGCACAAAGACACACAGTGAAAACTAATCACTAGTTTCTTCAAACAGAAGACGGGAGGAAAAAATGTGCTGCTTTTCTAGTTTTAACAGCACCTTTGTGGAGCACCCTTTCTGTGTGTGTGTGTGTGTGAAAATATGTGTGTCAGATGAAATGGAAGATCGGTAATTGAGGGTTTTCCAAATGAGCCGATTGTTGCAGCGATTGTAAAACACATAAAAGAAAGACGGATAAAATGAGGGACGGGGGAGATAAAGGGGCGATAAGGAGATGGAGGGGGTCGTTGGGAGGGGGGAGGAGCGGTGCAGGGTGGAGGGGTGGATGGGATGGGGTGGGGGGAGCAGATTGCTGCACTTTTCTGATGTGTGTGTGGGGAGACAGATAGAGAAAAGAAAGATTTTTTCCCCCCTTTTTCTGAATGTGGCGCCCTAATTAGCATGACAATAGCAACAATCAGGTGACAGACAGCAGAGTAGGTTATTAAAGTCGCACGTGGCAGCGGTGGAAGGCTTATGAGGTTTTATACAGAGAACACAAACACACACACACGGACAAAAACACACACACATACATATGCTCACAGCAATGAATGAAAACAAGGAATGCAGCAAAATAGGCAGCATGCATATATAATACAAAATTACTACAACCATTAATACTACACCAGCTTTCATTTTTACAGCTGTACTCCCATCACTATACACCTTTGCAGGTGCAAATGTAGATGCATGAGTATAGGGAAATGTGCATCAACACCTCTAAAATAAAAACACCATAAATATTAAAGTAGATCTTTATAAGTGCAGTAATTTTTTTTTTTAATTATTATATGCTTTCTACCACTGTTAATATTACAGCTGTAACTTTATACCACCACAGCTACTTCAGCTACTGCTGACGCCACAACTACTCCTCCCACATCAAACATCAAGCAATTACTCCTACTCCTAAACAACTGAATACTACCACTCCTTCTTCTGAGTCTACCAACCAACCCAATCTGGCACACCTGAGTCCAGAGCAGTCAGGGTCAGCCGGCTTGATTAGACCGAGGGCGATGTGAAGGGACCAGCTGGTGCCGGAGAAAAAGGCCTGAAGGAATTATTGACCCATCTCAACTCTCACCCCTGTGCTCACATACACACACACATCCTGGGCTGTGACCTGTGAAATTACTGCTCCGCTAGTGAGATTTGTTACTGAGGGGCTCTATCAGCTTCTAAATGTGCCGTGAAGACAGGTGATGAGGAGGGAGACACAAAGAAACACATGTACAAGTAGACAAAAAATCAGAAACATATATTTATATTCAAGGAACACAGCAAAGAGTACTTTATTATGTAAAATGAATTACTTGTCAAGTCTGCTGTTTAGCTGTTTCCACTGTCAGCTTCTCTATTGTGAGATTATATTAAGGATTTAGCAGCAGCTCTGGTATTTTTAAATAGAATAGTGAGAGTTACTAAAAAGAAATAATGACATGTCTGTGAGTTACATGTCTGTCATGTCTGGGAGAGAATAGGAGGAAATGAATAAGAAATGCAGTGTGGTCTCATTTGTACTATGCATGCTTCTGAATATTCATGAAGCTAAAACACACATCCAATTAACTTTATGAATTATTAATATTTATCATAAAAGCCTGTGCATATGCATTTGTTCTTTTGTTGCTGGCCTAAGTGCCACTGAGCACCGGCGTGTGGATGGACTCGGGATCTTTGTGTATGTGTGTGAGAGAGAGCGAGGTGAGGGAGGAAAAGCAGAGGTTTATTTGTCTGCCTGCTTGTTTACAATTCTGTTTCTTTGTACCGACTCTCTCCCGCTTCCTTTGGCTTGTCTATAGATCTCTGACAAACATCTGCATAACAAGGTGTCAGAGGAGTGGCACTGAGGAGCGTGAATAGCCTGGGAGAGAGAAGGAAAATCTGAATACGTCCGCACTAATCAGGCTGATATGAAAATGCAATTTACACACTTGTGTTTGGAGATAGTTGTTGCTTCGTCACTTTATAATACTTAAACAGCCAGACTTGACTCCACTTGACACTTTTTTTTGTTTTGTTGTTTACTATCTGAGCATGCAGAAGGCAAACAGTGATCATAATTTAATCAGGTAGTGTCTGTGTACTTTTACATTAAAAAAAAGGGATCGCTAGTAGTCAGTGTGGTCTGAAAAAAGATGTTTAAATCAGCCCTGCTTAGTGTTTACAGACTCAGAGAGAGAGAAAGAGAATACAAGAGGGTGAGGAGAGGAGGGTAGGATTGACTGAGTGAGACAGACAGTGGAAAAAAAAGAGAAAAACGCCGACCCAATGAGAAGATTAGATGGACACTGACTGAGGGGGAGAGCAGGAGAGGGTGAGATAGGGATAAGAGAGCAGGATTAATGGAGAAGAGAGAGAGAGAGATGGAGTGACTGAGAGGGGGGGCAGTGATAACGAATCAGCTATCTTGTTGAACCAGGCCTGTGCCTGTCTCACCTACAAGAACACACACACTCTAATTGCCTAAACACAATCATGTGAAATAAACAAGTGGCCGTTTGAGGGGTGGACGGTCGCATCACATGCACGTACGTCACTACTGTGTTGCCATGGTTATGCAGCTTTATCTGATCCAGGGTCAAATTGTATTTACATCAGCGGCAGCTCTGCTGCGACTCAAACAGGTATGTGACACACAGACACAAATGCAAAGAAGAAAGACAGCACACACACACACCAAACACACACACACGACTTTTGCTGTCACTCACATCTGGTGACGACGCCCTCCAGCCTGATGATGTTGGGGTGGTCAAACTGTCCCATGATAGACGCCTCAGACAGGAAGTCACGTCTCTGTTTGTCAGAGTATCCTGCCTTCAGACTTTTGATGGCCACATAGATCTCCCTCTTCCCCTGCACACGCAGCCGACCACTGCACACCTCCCCGAACTCTCCTACACACACACACACACAAAGGCATGATAAAACTTGCAGTGGGAGATGATAGCTATAATTTCTCAGAAATAAAGAACATTTACATTTTTTTTGAAGCCATATCAAATAAAACACGTTTTAATTTTTTTACAGATTTAGTAATTTAAGTAGCCTACTGATGTTTTACTGCCAACTCACCAGCTCCAATGACTCTCTCGATGCGAATATTGGAAGCATCTATCTCTTTGGCAAAGTCTCTGACAGCCTGGTTTGGGTCTTCGTAGGTGTGAGGATGGATGTAAGTCCTGCTGCCTGGAAGCTTCACTGCACGGGTGGAAACATGTACGAATAGGAAAAAGAAGTCAGCCTCTGTTGTAACCATTTTAATGTAATTTTTAAGTACACTGTAAATCAGTGTTTGACATTTGTGCAGTTTCAATTCCAGTTGAAATGGGAGCGTGGGTCTCTCTATGTTTGAGTGACATTACAAATCATTACATAATGAAAGACAGAGATACTTTGTTAGCAGTGGTGTTAAAATGAGTCATAATTTTAACAGGAACCCACAAGGAGCTTCACTCTGCCAGCGTTTGTGCAAGGAACTGTGAAACAACATGCTTTATTCAGCTGAGGGTGTAGAGACTCATGTTCTGTGGCATCACTGTACATACTGTCATATGTAATAAAGTGTCAGATCTGTATGTGAAGAAACGAGGCGTTGTCACATTTGTGCGGCATTGTTCAGAGTCTTCCTTTGTGTTTGCAGTTTACAACAATAAATAGAGACGGGGAGGTTGATCTGTTGGAGGTGACAGTGAAATGTGGGTTTTTCCACTTGTAACTAGAGTGTGTAGTCCCTACCTCGGCCATGTTGGAATTGCATCTTCTCTTCGTCTGGGTCTTGTTTGGCTTTGATGTATCCACAATGCCTGAAAAAGAAATGTGCAGCTGCATTATGGTTCTGTGCTGTACAGTATATACACTAGAGTAGGACATATATGGAAGTTGAAAGGCAATTACACATATGTGTTTGCAATATTAAATTGATGGTGTTTCCAGGAAACTCCATTCAGTGCATAGCCAATAACTGCTTGTACGAACAACAAGATATTTTATTCGTCTTCCTTTTTCTCTCTTCTGAATAAGACAAGCCTGGAGGAACACAAACTAACTATTCCTATTTTCTTCTGCTTCCAGACAATTCCATCCTTCTCTCAGCTCCTTCAAGCCCGAGGGTTGAGTGAGTAAGTGTCTGTGAATGAGTCACAGATCTATGCATTAAAGCACTCTTCTTTACCCTTCTGGTCCACAGTATTAAAACACACACACACACACACACAACTATGCCCCTTCCATCCCTCTGCACACATGCTAAGATGCCCTGCGGTGTGGGTCAGTCCAATGATCAAGACAAAATATTGGCAAATTGATCAACACAATCCTGCAGTGCAGCTGTGAGGAAGTGTTAAACTCATTCTGTTGTTATTCTGTAGGGGGTGCGGGTGTGTGTGCATGTCTCATATGTGTCGGTATATTTTTTCTTCAAACAGGGCCCTAATCACCCATAACACTGTCTCAGCGATTTACTGCTCCTTTAAATTCAGCTAACATTTTAGGACAAAAACATAAAATCTAAAAGCAGTGTGATATAATGGTTTACTAACCACAACATAAATACAACATGGCCTCCTACCCCAGCCTCACTCTGGGGAGGTTGTAAATGTCTACAGAAGCTGCTTTTTGAGTATTTTTTTGTCATTTTTATTTGTTGGTTAATGATTCTTTAGTTCATTAATTTAATTGGATTTGACCAATAGAGGTTAATGGTTAAAGGTTGTATCTCTTTCTTGCATCCAATCCTTTTTGAGTCTTGTACAGGTAAAGCAGCATCCAGTCAGTTTGTCTGTCCATCATGAGGATAAATTGATTTGGGCTTAGGTCCAGGAGTAACTGGGAATCTGCGGCACAGACAGGATGTGATCTTAGAGAGCAGTGGAGAGGACAGAATGGACCGAAAGTAAGAGCAAGCAAAGATTTCATAAAGAAAAATGAGAGGAGGAAGATAAGGAGGAAAATAATACCAGACAAGAATACAGAGTGGAAAAGAAGAAGCAGCAGGCCAATGTGCTATGACTAAGACTGACTCACAGAGAGTAACAGAAATGGAGAAAAGGTGGGGTTTCGCCAGGCTCAGTAAATCTCAGTCATTTGGTGTTTAATCCTTGTGTTGATTTTACACAGCTGAATGCACGGTAGAACCCAGACATCAATAGGCTGCCTTGGGAATACACACACACACAACCACACATGCATACAGAAGGGTAGAGACTGGTTGTTGGTATTTGTGGATAAAGAGGGGGGGGGGGGCATAATGATCTTTGGAAAGGGGAGTTGGGCCCCACCTGGTTATCAGCTGGGTTCAAGCTAGAACACCAAGGGACTATCATTACCCCCTTGACACACACACACACACACACACACAGTGCGTTGGGGCATGTGTTTAAAACATATGGGGAATGGGGACGTGGGTCACACCTCTGCTTCAACTGTGACAATCCCATGGGGATGTACACACACACACACGCATATGTGAATGTGCTGTGAAACACCCAAACCCATGTTGGACTTCCCCATCACTGCTGGATGGGTTTCTGTGTTAGTGTGTGTGTGTGTGTGTGTCTGATGGGAAATGAACACATTTCCATAGTAATTACAGAGCAACTCATTTCTCCTCTCCAGTTAGAAGTGTCATGAATCATTAGCGCTGCAGTCTTAAACATGGCAGCAAACCTGACATGGCTGTGGCTTTTGTTTTCCCCCGACAGCTGTGTCTGAGTGTGTGTGTTTCAAACTGTTATTTAATACCGTCAACTAAATGTAGCTCACCTGTAGTTCATCTATTAAAGACACTGGAATTGGACTCAGGAGGACAATGTGGAGGTCATTTTTTATGACGTCTAATTTTCTTTTTTTACACTTGACATTTTTCCTGAGTTTTCTCATATAAAAGTGCAACACAGCAGTAATCTAAAAACCTATCTAATCTCACAAAAAAACAATACAGGTCAAGTTCTGAACTGAGACAGTATTTCCAGTGTTTATGTGGCTTTATGTGATTAAATGCATACAAATTAGGTGGGTCAGCCAAGATAACGATGTTGAAAATGTACCTAAAAGACTCATTGTACGCTTTTTATGCTATCATTTGCGGCCACGTGTAAACAATTGGACTACGTTTTGTTTCATGATGCTCTTTTTTCTACTTAAAATATTCTCTTTGCCCTTCAAAAAAATGTTTTCTCTTCCATTGTGTATCTAAGACTGTCCACTGCCAGTGTGAAATGCTTTTACCAAACACATCTCACAGTCTCTACACAGCATCAATACATTATTAACTAAATAATGGTTCTGTTTAGGCAACGTTTCCCTGGTTGATGTTAGGAAAAGATTGCAGTGTGAAATATTAAAAAGGTCAACCCTGCCTTGTTTTAACGGTGTGATACCGTCCTCCTTCTGCATGCTCTTGTCTTTACAGCCCTTTACCCACACAGTGTCCTCATGTCTCTTTTCTCTTTTTAGTAGCTTTTCTTTGCTCCTTTGCTAGTTAGTAGCTTAGATTAGATTGTTTATTTATGTTCAGTAATGGATAGTTTATCAGTTAACAATGTAAATTCGATGCCAAAAGCGTCATGCATGAGCAGCATTGCAGTTTACATTCTGGAAATAAATGTAGTTCTGTGCTAAGACCTGCTTTATTCACATGGCATACCATGTATTGACTGGTTAGGATGCTGAATGTCTGCTACTGCTATAAGAATATGCAACATGACAATATGTACTGAACAGACCTAATCCTGGGCAGGCCCCCTCTGTGCTCCAAACATTATCGCTCACCAAGGGAGGAATCCTTGTTCCATTTAGCTGCTGTCCATCTGCACTATACCTTGCTGCTTTGAGCACTGACTACACATTCCACATGTTCGGCTGTATATTCTTCATGATTTACAGTGCCCACACACCTGCACCAATCATGCAAAAACACACACTTTAATGGACTGCGATATCACTATCGCAGCCAGGTGCTCACCTTCCTTTCTGCCTCTCTGTTCCACTTCAGTGAGGACAACAGGCTATCCCTGTCCTCCAAAGCCACACACTCCACATTTGCATATCAATTTACTTTTTAATATAATACTCTGTCACTCGAGACCCATTTGTCATTCTGCTAGCAAGCTTCCACCTTCATAGAACTCAATCCATATATTACAGTCACTGTGGCCCCTCCCCCATTTTCCTCTTCTTTCTTCCTCTCCATGGTTGGCCTTTATCTCTCTGGGGTGTTACATTTTTCCTAATACTTCCTTTAAGTGAAAACATTCTCTTGTCCAATAACCCACATATCCACGCTTTTTGTTGCAATCCATTTATCCTCTCTGAAGAGACTCTGTCGTCTGCTCCGTATGTGGTGTGATGTGCTTTTTTTGTTTTTTTTTTTTCTGCATAGAGAGAATGGACACTATAGGAGCTGAGATGAGGAATAAAGAGAGAGTGAGATGGAAAAAGAGAGTGCTGACAGGCAAGAATGCACAATAGGGGTCCAAGCCTGCATACCAACTAACAAGCAATCAGATGGAGGGGAAGAGCGAGGAGAGATGGGGAGGCAGAATACAAACTTGGAGCTTAATATAAGGAGTGTGGACAGCGGACAGTGTTTGTGCTGCAGCAGCCTGGGATTGAAGGTACAGTGGAAGAGAAAGACAAAGAGCTGAACACAAAAAGCAACAAAGAGCAAATGGAAAAGTGGCGAGTGAAACAAAGAAGGATGGAAAAGTCAAACACAGGAAGCATGGATGAAAGATTAACATTAGATTAACATAAGATTAACATTAAGTGGAACACTGTCAGCATATAGCACAGCCCTAAAGGGAGGAGAAGAGAAGGATGTGATGGACAGATTCAGAGCAGATGACAAACAGAAGAGTGTCAGGCAACAGTACGGCCGCAGGGCAGAAAAAAGACTGAGAAGGAAGGAAAGTCATCCACTTCATATCTACTGCTGTGTGTATTGAGCCACAACAGCAAAGAATTGGTTAAAATGGCTAAAATTTTGCTTTCATTTGCTCCATCTCATATTCATTTGTTGTTTTTATCCAATTAATCCTGCTCAAGATAACAGGAAGCTGGATAATAGGAAGCTTGGTACATTGCCCAGAAACCAAGGAAACACCTCGGGCAGGTCGCCAGTCCATCACAAGACAAACCCGAGATAGACAAACACTCAAATTCACTCAAACGGACAATTTGGAGTATTCAGCTCACTTGACACTGAGGAGCACACAGAGGTTGAACTCGAGGTGAATACTGAACATCAGCCTGACTGTCTGTCTGTCTATCAGGTGATAGCTCCATCAACGTGCTGCAAAGATTAGATGAATACATCAGAAATCTTTGTTACTGCCCTCTGTCCTTTTGAAGGCCCATAACTACAACTATTGCTGCACATACTAGAAGGAAAGAAGAGGAATATTTTATCCTCAAATTTAACGCCTGTAATGTTGTGTGGCGGTGAGTGTGACAGAGCAGAGCCTCCTTCTTTTTCTGATATTGTCAGTGTCTTCATTTATGCCAAGTCTTCATTTACTGGTCTATTAGCCTCGGGCTCCGATGCTGCCTCTGTTTCCCCCTCAGCCTGACTCCAGGCTATGGAGAGAAAGACAACAACAGCACTGAGTTGTGCTGATTTGTACTTCCGTTGATAATTAAAATGAGTACTCTGTTATTATACTGTCATTTCAGTGCACCGGGGCTGCCTAAGTGTTGACAGAGCAGCGTGGAATTAAGAGAATGACCCCTGTCAGATGTCACTGATATGGATTGGGTCACTGCATCACACAGATACTGGAGTTCTCTGTGCTGTTTCGTAAGATTCGGGTCAGAAAATGCTGTTTTTTCAAAGAGATAATCTGAACCAGGATAGGAGAGGTAGACCTCCGTTAGGAGTTGGGAGGGTGGGAACCAAAGACAGTGAGGGACAGCAGAAAAAAACAGCGAGGAAAGCAAAGAGGAGATCAAACGAAGAGAAACTTTGGCAGGAGAGACAGAAAAGAATGATTATGCACAAAAAGCGGAGAAAGGTTGAAGAAAAGAAAGTGAGGTAAACATGGATGCTGGAATAACCTTGAAACAAAGTGGGACAGAAGCCAGACTTCTGCAGGAAGTGGAAAGAGAAGGACCACAGACAAAAGGAGATGTGTGTGGATGGTGCAGCTGTTGTTGTAACCTTGGACTAGTTTTACCTTGAACATTAAGAGCTAATGACTAGCCTGCTTTTATAAGGTTACAAGGCTGAAAGACATCAGATCAGAGACACACTTCATCGTCCTCTGATTCTTCTTCTCTTGTCATTTCCTTTCCTTTCTCTTCTCTCCTTGCCCCTTGAATCCTCACCATCCCTTTGCTCTTCTCCTTCTCCTCTCCTCTCATTTCATTTCCTGTCCCTGCACATTATTTTCCCACTGCTAATCAGAATGACTAGAAAAATGAAATCAGTAAATCATTAGTCACCCCTCTAGCATGACACAATGAAATGACACATCTAGCCTACTTTCTCCATCATTCCCTGCTGAAACACACACACACACCCTGCTGTGGGTATCTGCTCTCATCGTCACTCATGATAATGGTGATTCCATTTAATATCAAGCTATTAAATAAAAAATAATTACTGAGAATGAAATCAATGGATTAAATTCTCTCTCATTATTTCACAGTAAAATTAAGCCTCATTCACCAACCTGAAAATCAAGAAAGCGTTCACTGCTTGGCTGCTAATAAACACTGAGCTTTATAAAAGCTGATTGTGTATAATTAATTAAGAGTCAAAGCAACATGTAGAAAAAATAAGTCTGACAAAAAGTCTGGCTGATGTGTAACTGAGCGTAGAGGAGCAGAACATCTTGGCCTCCTCTGGCAACAGCTCAGCACTCTCTGACCGCAGTGTAAAAAGATTTACTCAGCTCGGGCTAATTATTAGGAAGGGGAAATGATTAGCTGAAGAGTTATGACTAATAAATCTGTCTATGTTTCATTAACACCCTGTTTGGAATTATTTCATCTTGGTGCCTCTCATTAAAGAGAGTGGTAATGGAAGGAGAGGAAGGGAAAAAAAAGGAAAAGGTAGGGAGGTGAGGAGGCAGCGATGAGGTCCGCACGGAGCTGGGCCGTGGTAATTGGTGTAATGTAGCAGAATATTTAACAACCTGGTGAAAGGTCAAATGTGAGAGGACGGAGAGAGAGAGAGAAGCATGTCATCTGTATCATTAAGTGGAGTGTATTTTTATATTTGTTAACAGATCAGTGTGAAACTAATTTACCTAATGATGTTACTACACCCACACAACTTGATTAGGTCATGTGCTTAACGTGTGCGTGTGTGTGTCCAACAAGTGTATTTAAATGGACTATAAACTTCTAAACGCTGGATGGAAAACAGTTTTGAATTTGTCTGATGTTTTTAGGACATTTGATCGATCCCACTGCAACATCTGCTCATTTGCATACGGTGCCTGAGTGAAACAGTTTCACACCTGCAGCGGCTAGCTGCAGTTATCACACCGTGGGTGTATGAGCTACTTTCTGGGCATTCTGCAGACAAAGCTGTATTTGGCCAAAGCTTAGCTGCTTTAATTGAACGTACCGGCATCTGAGCAGCACATTCAAATCCCTCTAATGGCATTACACACATCATCATCATCATTGCACACACACACACTTCCTCACACAGGCCTGCTTTGTTTCAGATTTAGAATCTTTTCCCTGCCAAATCATTGTTAGTGCTAATATCAAGCAAACAGACCGACACCACCCACAGGAATGAGAATGCATTGGCTGATTTCTACCTCCACCAAATTAACCATAAGTACCATTTGGCAATCATGGCTGTGGTACTTGTGCCTTTGTTCTTTGTTTTTTTTTTCTTGCATCCAAACTAAAAAGACCCCAAGCATTTTTCTTTTCAATTTCAATTTCCCACATTGTCTTTGAAATACAAACACACATCGTCACACGTCCTCTGAGCGTGTTTACACTCAATTAGTGTTGAAGTTCTTGAATTTCTCCCCTCTCTCTCTCTCTCTCTCTTTCTGCAGCGTGTTGTCATTAGCACATGTTTTTTTATTTTATCATCCTTCGTCTCCTCTTTTGTGTCATTAAGTTTTTAAGAATAACCCTGGGCTGCACAGCAGATGCTGCGGAGGTGAAACAGCTTACACGCGCAAACACACATGTCATCAGGACATGCTATTGTGTTAGGAAGGTAGAGCTGTTGCCGCCTTCTATTACTGAGACTGAGAGGTGTTTCTGCTGGCATCAGCAGCGTTATGACAGCTCACTTTCCTTTGTGTCTTCCTCTCTTAGACTCCTGCTTTTTATAACTCAATACTCTGCTCTTAAAGGTTTCCCTGTAATAATATTGACGTCTGATGAATTATAAAGGACTGAACCATGCAGCATTAGGTTTGTTTGATCTCCCCTCAAAGGACAAAATGCATGTTACTGGCTGTTGCTTCCTTTCCTTTTCCCTTCCTTCGATTCCTTTTCCTTCATATCCTGTCATTTCTTGTCCTTCTTCCCTTGTCCTCAGCTTCTCGGCTCCTTACTTTATCTTTTCTCACCTCCTCCCAACACTGCTGCTAGTATTACATCATATTTTGAATCAAATATCCAACTTTTTAAAATGTTTTTTAGACATTGCCTTTAACAGATTGTGGCCGCTGACTCCCTGCTGAAAATTAGCACCATAAAGGCACACTTTGAGTTACACAGCAGATGAAACAACTTTGAAAAAAAACAGACATGGCAGAGATGGAACGACATCACACCCACTTCTCACCAAATCCTAAAATCCTAAATTAAAAACACAACCATAGAAAAACACACACACAGGAATCTGGAATGCAGCCAAAGCCTGCAGTTATTCAGTGAAGGAGACGAGTGTAAGGCAGAAGAATCATTAGACTGCAGACAAAACAGCAGCCCAAACACACACACACACACATTACTCCGATGCTGGGAGGCAGAAGCTGTAACAAGTTTAACAAGGAGCGAGAGAAAGTGAGGACCGAAGGGGAGAGCGTTTTTTTGACTGAAAGGCCATCTGCTGAATCCATGGCTATGCCAGTTGCTTGCTAGCCTCCCATCATTCGCACCTGCCAGCTTGCCAAAGCACCCTCAGGAGGACAAAGGCAGTGACTTCACACACAAACACACACTTGCAGGAACGCACTTGCTGAGCAATAATGGCACGCACACAGCAATAACTGGTGTGATTTGTCAGCGGTGTGCTGTGTCTGAGGAGCTTTCTGTGTTTTTTCATGTTTTCCCTCCTGCGGTAACAATAGCATAACAGCACTTTATTAAACGAGAACAGGACAGAACAGAAAAGCCTGCAAATCAGCCGGTTTATGAGGCATCGCTGTTCACGACGCTGCCAGAACAGGCTGTGGGATGTGTGTGAGAGGAAAACAGAGACTGCACGGGCATAAATAAGTATAGATCAGTGAGAGAAACCTGGTTAAAATGTGGTCAGGGTTGTAGACATAATATGTGAACTAGGTGTAAAACCAGGAAAAAGCCTCTGCAAGGATTTTTTTAAACAGCTGGCACTAAACAAATAAGCAGGGTCTAACATTACATTGTCTGATGGAATATCAATTAACTGCTGTATGATTCTCAGTGTTAGTTTATTTATTGTGGTCTTTACAAATATATAAGAGTCTCTGCACAAGAAGAGAACAGGAAATGAAAGTGTGTGTGTGTGTGTGTGGGGGGGGGGGGGTGAAGAGAAAAGCAGAGAGAGTGAAATTTGAGTGATCGACAGATAAGATGGAACAGATGAAAGAGGGAGGTATGGGCAACACAGAAGGAGATTATTTTTAGATTCTCTCCCAATTCCTCAAAAACCTGTAAGAATGACAGTCTTATTGCACCTAACAGTGCAATCAATTGCCCACCAATCACCCCCCCCCCCATCCTCTTGTAATCTACCTTTCATCTTTTGCTCCTTTGCACCTCTCCTTTCTTCCCCCCAGCTCACCTCCTCCACCACCTCCATCCATCTACTTTTCTTCCCCATCTATCTTAAGCCTCCTCCTCTTTCTCTCTATCTTTCACACCATCTGAAAATGTAGCTCTCTAGTGGCACAAACGTACTTCAGATGTACTTGCTCCCCCCTCTCCACTGCAGTCTGTCATTCCCACTGCCTATCTAAAATGTTTATTCTCCACTTGTGTTCTCCTTCACCTTACTTCTGTCCATCTTACTCCCCCCCTGAGCTCTTTCGCCCTCCCTCTCTTTCTCCTGCTTTTGTCTCTGGAGTGACGTAGCTTTGATCCTTACTTCCTTCCCCAGCTACAAACACGCTCCACCTTTACGCACACACACGTACATTTTGACAGATGTACAGATGTTGTTTAATGGAAAGCAGTAATCAACAGTGCTTCCTCTCAAGTGTCCACACCTCTAAATGGAATAAAGATAGATAGAAAGAGAGAGAGGGGGAGAGAGAGAGGAAGAGGGGTGAGACCTGAAATTGATGGTAGTGCATCGACCCCTCTGTAAAACCTAGTTAACACCTTCCTAGCCTGTGAAACCTGATTAGAAGAGTGTGTGTTTGTGTCATTGTGTGTGTGTTTGCAGCAGAGAATGTTTAACAAGATGTTTTTCTACTTATTCAGACAACCCCATAATACCGCGCTGATGAAAAAATGTTGATGTATTCCTGTGACAGTGTGTGTGCTTCATACAGGACAGTCTCTGCTGATTACATCCCCTCTAGTCTATAGTGAATAGGGCACTCAGCCTGATAAGCAATCACCTGAATCAATACTAATGTTTTTAGCGAGTGCACATTAGTATGTGCCTGTTTGCATGCATGTGGATGTGTGTGTAGTTCTTAAAATGTGACTAATCTAGTTGGAAGTCGTGGAGGATAAACATGTAGTCACAGGTATAGAAAGTCACAGATGTCATCCCTCTCCTCTCCTCTCCTCTCCTCTCCTCTCCTCTCCTCTCCTCTCCTCTCCTCTCCTCTCCTCTCCTCTCCTCTCCTCTCCTCTCCTGAAAACCCTTCATGTAACTCCTTTCATCTTCTCACCTCTCACCAATTGTTATTCTTTTATTTCCCTTTCTCCCACTCATCTCCTTCTCCTCCACATTAACAGCAGGCTAACCTTCAAAGGGAGTGATCACAGAGACTCCATGCTCTTCACATACACAATAACGTAGCCTTTAGTTTGACTATGGCAGCCGTGTAAATGTGAGAGTCGAATGTGAGGGCCCTGCTTTGGCACACCCAAGTGTAACCCCTCAGAGAGAGACAGCGATATATGAAGAGAAGGCAGCACAAGTGTGTTGTGTGTTTGTGAATGCCCTCTGCTTATGATTACTCGCAGCAGTTTTACCTCAGATGTTGCACTCAAAGTTCAGTTTCATCTACTGAAAATACAGCTGCCAAAATCTTATTCTGAAAGGGACCTTTGACGGATGTAAAGCTTGTTCACGCAGCATTTTAAAGGCTAAGGCTGGCGATATATTCTTGTTACAAAAATCACAGAAAGTCAAAGTCAAAAAAGTTAGTGATAGTGATAACATCACCCACTGTAGATGATGGTTGGGTGGAAGGCAACAGGAGTACAGTTAAGATCACTGCAGCAGAGTAATGCTGAGGTGTACCAGGCTTTGGCCGCCCAACATGAATAAATCAGTTCATTCGGAGTGTCATGGGGTTTAAGTACATAATGTAATAACAGTTGGCATCAATCTAGGAATAACAATCTTTCACAGAAGGCTGTAAACTCTATTCTGCTGATTACTTACCTTCCACTGACAACAAAGCAAGTAACCAGGAAGATGAGGAGAACGATTCCCCCTGCGATGGACACAGCCAGGATGGTGGACTGGTTAGGGTCCCCGATAGCCAAAACATCTACATCAGAGAGGAGGGGGGAAAAAAGAAGATAAAAGATTATTAAAGTGAGTGTAAATGAGGCAGGAAGGAAGTCCAGGATGTTTCTGTAGGAGGATAGTGATGGGAGAAAAGACTAAGGGAGGCTGGGACTTAAAAAGGCAGCAAGTGAGACAGTGAATGTGGCGGAGGAAAGATGGAGAGAGGATGAAATATGATAGCAATAGAAAAGGAGATAAAAAACAGAGGCTGAAAGAGAGGGGGAAGAGAGAGCAGCGAACGAGTAAAAGAGAGAAAGAGAGATGGATGGAATAGTAAGTAAGGTCCTTGATGAAAAGCGCTCTCCCTCTCTGTGCTGCTTGTGAGGGTATGAGAGTGGATGTGAAAGCCATTCCCATTCAGCAGCGCTGTCCAAATGGATATGTTAACATTGCACATAACAAGGCTACTGCCGAGAACTTTCTGCAAAGATGCATCGATTTTTACGCCACACCAATCGAGCCATTACTCAAAACAAATACCCCATTTATCTGGCTTAGCTAAGCATGAGCGGACATGTGTGTCTGTGTGTGTACGTACTGCATATATCAACGTGTGTGAGTGGTTGAGTGTGTGTGTTGAAGGGGTAAATTAATGCCCCTGGGCAGGCACAGATAAGCATTGATCTCCTATTACATTTAGTGGCACACACACACACACACACACACACCATTCCTTTACAATCAATATGATTGATCTGATTAGATAACCTTGATATGATCACTGCAGGCCAAAGTCCTGAACTTGACTGTGAACTCTCCGAGAGCACGTATGCATGGACAAAATGAACTTCAAACATGATCCTTCACATATTAACATTTCAGGTTGTTGCAGGACATGAAGAGAAACCAGGCTTTCAATTATTTGTATTGATTATTGAATGATTTGTAGGCTAATGTGTGCCTTCTGTGTGCTACACAGATAATCTATAGCACAGTGCTTTACATTTACTGATTTATCCTCCCTCTGCCTGCCTGCCTGTCAAGGAATTGATGGTCACTTTGAAAAGCACATTACAGGGCCTCCAAAGCAGATAATGCTAGTGCACATAATGAAACCGCAATGACAGTAGATGACAGCAAACAAAGGTGAAATGGAGCAAAGCATGTGATTGTGGACATTCAGCCTGTCCTGTGCAGACCAGAGGATCTCTTCTGCTCTGTCCATATGTGCAGGGTTTCTGAAAATTCATTGACACTCAGAGCAGTTTTGCAATTTTCCAATAAAGATGTAAAAAAAAGTTATGCAATGTGAGGACAGATTTTTGTGACATTGGGTTGTATATTCCACGATAGTTTTGACCCACTGGTTCACATATGTAGATGAGAACTATTAAGGCTGCTCTAGTTTCTCTGTCTGACAGCAGAAATGAAAAGAACCCACACAGATGAAAGTGAATATTTTATACTGTTGCAGTAGGAGTTAATCAGACTTATTACTTTTGATATAACGTGCCAGCTCAGCACTTAACCTTTGTCCTTCTACTTCACCTGCACATTCAGTTTAGAATTTTTGTGAAGTGGTGAAGCGGTCAAGTGGAGTGAATGTAGCCACTTCAATGTTTACCTGAAACCCGCTTGGGAAATTTAAAAGAGAGGAACACAGACAAAAAAGCAACAAAGCAATGGCACAGAGCGGGACAGAAAAACAAAGCTAAGCCGATGATTCATTATAGTAAACAAATATGTATTATTCACTTTACCTTCGTGGCTGGTTTCCAGTTCAATCTCTCCTCCGTAGCTCCCATAGCCCCCATCAGTGCGAGCCCGGACCCTGAACACATAGGTGGTCCCTGGCTTCAGACCGTCTACTGTCATCATGTTGGAGCGAGTCTTCAGAACTGTGTAGTTCTGCTCCCGCTGGTTCTGAATGAGAGGAACAGTGGATCATATTTAGTATCAGAGAAATAAACTGTTGATAATAAGATATGGAACTAGTTTCACATAGAGCAATGAACAGAGGTATCCAGAGAGAGTCTGAAAATAATAGAAACCTCAAATTGTTAAATTTAAATGTCTCCTGAGGCCAAATTCACTTCACTAAGTTTTCATTTGTTCATCACTGGGCCATTTGGTTGTATTTATACATGAGCATCTGTCAAGTCCCAAATCTTATCCGCTCCACACTCTATTGGGGCAATATGTGGTTACTAGTCCTGCTTCACTTCACTCTTCAACTACCTTGTAAGTGTGTGTTCACATATAGATATGTGTGTGTAGGAGGATGAATAAAGAATAAGTGTGTCTGTCAGTAAGCTGATTCCCTGCAGAGAGGCTGATACTCTACCTAATGGAAGACACTCTACAACACGGATTAACACTATTTTACTGTTAATGCCTGCCAAGACACACACATACAGAGGCTTAATTTCATCACCTCGGCCGTGTTTTTACGAGGTTTGTTCGACAGATGTGTGGTTAATTAGCTTGGTGTGAGCCGTACAGGAGATGTGAGGGATAAAGCAGTGAAAACAGAGAGATAAAGAGAGATTTGGTCTGAGGCTAAACCCCATACCCCATCAGCACAGACAACATGTAGATGAACAAGAGAAGAGGCAGGAAACATGCGAAAGGTGTTGCATGTAGGAGAAACAAGAGGATTTACACCTATATCATACATAATAAGTTTAAATATAAATACATTTTTACCTAACACCTCAAACTCCAATTAATTGACAAATTATGTCTTTTTACATGATTTTTCCGCTAAGATGATTTACAAGATCCAAACTTTCAAACTACCACAGCACCAAATGACACTTTTCCTGCTCATTTTTTTTGTCTGTGTACTGCAGCTGCCAAAATATGGGACATATGGGATGTTGCACCTTCACAGTTTTACTAAGATGAGACAAAATATAAAGAGTCTGTTGCTGTCACTTTGTAATGTTTCTTGACTGATCCGTCTTGTGTCGTACCATCTGCTGCACACAGGAGTGTGAGTCTGAATATTCAGTAAACACTGCAAAACATGACCAGATTTAATAGAACAGGCACCTTTGACATACTCTGAACTGGGACATACTCCTTTTTTGTCTGGCTTAATAAATAGTATAATAGTACCAGTACAGGCACTAAATGCACCCTTCAGTTTGGAGCTTCATGAGTAAATTCATCGCTGAGGGTAAAATTGTTGGAGTGCCTCTTTAAAAATGGATGTGCATGTGTGTGTGTGCGTCCCTCACCTTCTCGTAGTAGATGACCTCATACTCCACTATCGCTCCATTAGGTCTCTCTGGACCCTGCCAGGCCAAAGTCACGCTGTCCTTGCTCCGCCTCTCCTTCAACACTACGCTCACTGTTAAAAAGAAAAAGACAAAGAACAATAGCAGCATGAGCAACAAAGTGAGAGTAAAGTTCAACTGGATCAGGGCGGCTGAGGGGGGCGTGGAGAGATTTTACTGTCACAACAAGAGGACACATATTGCACCATGTGTGTGTCATGTATATAATTTTGCTAATGAGACAGCTTACTAGGTGCTATACACAGTACATGTGTGATTATGTGTGCATGTGTGACACACATGTGTCTGGCCTGTGATCTTTGCGTGTTATCAATGTGAAAAACTCAAAACCCTGTGAATCCCAGCTCTGGAGCACATGCTCATAAGGGTTAATAGTGTGTGTTTGCTTGTGCCTGCATGTGGGTTTCTTAATGAGGTTAACAACCTCCTACACCCTCCTTTCACTTCTCCCCCTCCAGTTATTACACACAAACACATTCGTAGTACTGTATGCAGCCTATTAGTCATCGCTACCTTGTCACACATGCACACATTTTACACACACACACACACATTTTACATTCTGCAGTCCCACACTGTGACAGATGCGTATAGGATTATACACATGCAGTCAAAGGTGCAGAGGTGTCATTTTGTACTGAGTAACGGAGCGATGCCTCATAGCACTAATTTTACAGTTCTCCTGTAAAAGCTTGATACTATTTGTGAATATGCTGCAAATAAACACACTTTTTTTGGTAGCCAACACATTTCTACTTCAAGCTGATTTTATTTTTTCTAAAGTTAATATTCTGCAGTAACTTTTCTTCTTAAAGTTTTACTGTAAATTTCAAATATCCTGCCACAGAAGCATCTTACAAATACTGCATCCGTTGTCTTTCAAAAGTGACATTACCTTCAGTAAGTGTGTTCTTACCTGTCTGTGAAGTTGTGACATTTATGACTACCATTCCTCTTGGTGTTGGACTTAAGTCTGACACCCCGTTCTGGCTCTCAACAGTGAAGCTGTAGTTGGAGTCCGGCTGCAAGTCTGTGACCAACACAGTGGCTGACGAGAGGCCGATCTGTCTGGGAACGAAATGGACACTGCTGCCGCAGGGTGTGCACTTCCTGCCATCGCCGGAGCACTTCCTGCAGTGGAGGCTGTAGGTAATGTCTCCTCGGCCTCCTGTGTCTCTGGGTGGCGACCACTCCAAGGTGACGCAGGTCTCGTTCACGGTTGAGATGGGGTTCTCTGGTGCAGATGGAGGACCTGGGTGAAGAGCAAGGCACATAACGTATTCAGAAGAGACACTAAATGCTTATTATTGTCAGCAATAAAAGTGAGGAAACAAACTAATGCTGCTTTTCTCACCAAAGGTAATTTATCTATTTTTACAGCTGCTAAAGTCTGGTAGCCTGAAGCTGATGACAGGGGTCACATGACCTCACTTCTAGATATTTTACAATGTTATAACATGATTTATACAATTCACATCAGCCCCCTTTCACACATGCACTGTGACTATGCCTTACGCTATACTAAACGTCTGTAATGAATGCATGAATTGAGCAGGTAACATCTTTATTGATGTTGCGTATGCATAAAACTTTTTTTCCCCCTTGGCTTTGTTAACATGCTGCTAAATGTCTCCATACAGTCGTGGTCAAAAATCCCACAGTGCACCACAGGATTTAACAGTGCAGAGATAATATGACAATTTGCATCATCCTCTACCCACTATAACCATAATATCCTAGCATGCATCTGGTAAGAAGCATGGTATAAGCTCTAAGTCACAGTCTGTCTGCTGCAGCACTACTTATCAGTGTCTTTATTCATAACGTAATGAATATTATTATTCCTCACATTTTTTAAACGTGCATGTTCATTACCAAATTAATTGCAGTTTCTATTAAGAACAGAATTTTTACTGATTAAATTAAAAATGAATTAACTGACTCAAACCACTGGGTGGACACTTAGCACTCAATTAATGAATAGCTTTGGAGTGGACAGAGATAAAAAAGAGTCTGGCCGATTGTAAATGTGACGGTATGAGAATAATACATTATATTACACTCTCCAAATTTAAATCCATCTTTAAAGAGAATCACGGGATGTGAAATAGTTGATGCTTGACTGCAGGCGGATTCTTTTTTTTTTTTTTAGCATGTGTAGTTAACTGATACTCCAGGGCTGCACTGCAGATAATAAATACTGAGTGGACAATGATCTATAGAAAGTGCCTAGAGTCATTTTCTCATGAGTCAGGTACATTTTATGATTTACAGCGCTTAATATTACTCTGAGCTTCAGTTGAAATGAATAGTATATATCGCAGAGACAGGGTCCAAAAATGTGTCAGCAATCATTCTCATGAGGCAGACGCACAAATGCTCTTTATTACACTTTTTGAAGAAGTGTTTGTGTTGATAGATTAGCTAAAACGTCCAGGGTAATAGAGGTAAATAATGTTTGAAATTGAAGCAACATGCTAAATATAATCACTTTGTCCATGTCTGTTTTTATACAGGCCAGTCAGCCATTGGCCGATGTGGGGCACCTAAGTGTGTGACTTGTGGCCCTGCACTGCTGGCAGTAGCCAGACCCATATTGTTTTTTAACCAAATAAGCATGATGAATTCAGACTGGAGATTCAGAAGGGGCCAGTCCCTATATCATTGTGTATTTGTATTCATACTTCTTCCAGTTTCCCTGCCACCTGCTGGTATGGTGTTGTTTCTTCTCACACAGGCACAGAACAAACACACATGGCACTAAGCTGCTGGGTGTCGTTTTTGCCACGTTTTGCTCATACATCCTTTATTTCCTTCGATCGGTTTAAGGTGCCAAAACCTTAACTAACAGCCCCGACAACCAAATACGGGATTGTTTACATTCATTGACGTTACTATTTGGATAGTTGTGTTATTACATGATTTATGTTGTGGCAGTTAACAACATTCAGCCTCATTGTTTTTCTGTTTGCTCCATCTTACCATTTTACTAGCTATATTTTTAATGAAGTCTTTTGCTTTAAAGCTACTGTTCAGCGGGGTGTTTCTTTACATCACCTTAAAACTTTCCACCATCAAACAGTGGAATGCTTTAAGTGGGTGTTCAACTGCTGTCTGAAAGCAGCAAGGGGCTGAGAAGGTAGGTGTGTGTTTATTCTGGTTTTGCTGAAATTATGAAATATGATCCAAGAAATCCTGTTTGAGAAGGAGATGTATGAGTTTTAAGGCTTAAGAAATGACACTGGGCACTGGTATAAAACATAATCTGCCAATGAGACCCCTCTGCTTAGGGAACACTGCTGTGTTAACATAGTTCAAGCAGCAAATACAGAAGTGCTGGTGTTCTCAGCAGAGCTACAGCTGACTTCTGTTCCCTTTCATTCGAAGAGCAGTTCTAAACGATGTGTTGGAAGTTTCTGAACCACAAACTTTCCAACACATCATCAGGGTAAGCCCTTACCATGCCATTCATGTCGCATGGGAACCACTCACATGGAAGTGACTGATTATAGTTGCTCATAGCACAGCGGCACGCATCTCATCCATATGGAAATCTGGCAGTAGATGCCCATTCGGCCTCACATCTCATCGGGTCCTGGCTGAGCAGTGAGCCCCAGGGGGCCACCATCAGAACCTGGGACTTTCCTGATTAGCCTTCCCAGTAGCGAGCCACTTTGAAGTGGGGGAGGGCTGTTGGACAGCTGGGTGTAGGGGATGGAGGCCGTGCTGGGTATAATTGAGGCTGTCGGTCATAAATCTGCTGGAAATATGTGCTAACTGATCCTCCTAATTCTGTCTCTTTCTTTTCTCTGTCCTCCTACTTCCCAAGGCCTCACTCAAGTGTCCATCATCACCATTGCCGCTGATCAGCCATTTATGACACTTAGATTATAGGCCTCTGAAAGTCCACCATTTCCCCCACTGTTTTATTCTTTGCTCAAGTGCTATTCTTTGCATCTCTATGACATTTTTTCACCTTTTCTCCTTATTTCCTCATTTTCCCTCCTTGATCCCCCTAAATGCTCTTCACCATTCAGGACAGCATGTGTGAGCGTGTGCACCCATACATATTTGAACAAACCGTTACTCATTTCCAGCTGATAACACCTGTCACATCTCACCTGCTACAACGATTAATGAGTGTAATCTACCATAACCTGATAATGGGTTTGAGTATGTGTGTGTGTGTGTGTGTGTGTTCCTCCATTTTTCTTATACTCAGTCTCTCTCTTCTGCCATGCCACTGTCCTTTCCCTCCCCCGCATGGCTCTGTCTATCTCAATCCATCTCTTTCTGCCCCTCTCATATACCCAATCTTCCCTCCTCATCTTTTCTCTTATCCTCAGTCTTTTCATAAGGATGTGGTCCAATCCCTCTTGTTGTGTGTGTGTGTGTGTGTGAGACAAAGAATTAGAAACATCATCAGCTTCCTACCAGAGTATCAGCCATATCAGTGTTCTCATCTGAGATATCCATCGTCTGTAACCACACAACCAATAATGATGACATGGAAGTGTGTGTGTGTGTGTTTTATCTGTGTATTGCTTGTGTTGTGTGCTGAGATATACATATATACAGCAGAGGAAAATAATAATTGGAAAGCAGCCATGCAGTGTATATTCCTACAGGAGTGTGTTGGAAACTCATTAAATGAAATGTAATCCCTTCTTTTTATAACATCCAATCTGCCACCATATTGAATGCACTGATTGCTGTGATAGCTTACGTGTGTGTTTTCGAGCTTTCTGTCCATGTCTGTTTTACTCACGTGTGCACGCCATAGAGCGCGGGTCGGTCTCAGCGCGGTAAAAACCTTTCTCACAAATGCACTCGATGGCTTGTTCCTGCAGGGAGGAGCTGTGAGGGGGACATTTGGTGCAGTAGGCATCTGTGGCTGACGCTTTGTAGGTTCCAGGTCTGCACGCTGGAGTGAGGAAAGAGATGAACACAGATTAAAAAGACTGCAAAAACACATGATGCACACTCACTGTTTACTACCCACTTTAGTGTGTGACAGCCATTGATGATAAAGCTAGAGGTATTCATCTCTATTGCTCTTGTCCATGCACCTTGGCAGAAGCTGACCTCTGCTTAAGTTGTTGAGTAGCAGTGACCGTTTTAAATAAGCATTTTTGTAAGTGTATTTACCACTAATTCTGGAAAGTAATCCTTTCGGTTTGATTCTATTGAGGTTCTTCACTAGAAGAAGGCAAATTGTGGAATAATTACCTCCCAACTTTCAATTGTAAAACATTAAAGTTTACAGGTTGACCTATTTTCTCTTAATTACTCACATAATTTGACAATTACTAATAGTCTCTTCTCCTATGTAATATCATGAAATTACACATGATGGTACACCAGTTTGTGTAGCTTTAGTTAAGCATTTTAAGCTTTCTGTTTGTCATTCTGCACAGTGTATGTGTTTACAGGTAGGGTTTTGAACCTTTGGTGGTGGGCCTTTGTCAACACTACACAGTGTTTTGACATAAACATGCAGTTATATCGCCATCTTCCAAGAGAGCACAATGTCGTCATGACTGATAGAAATGTTCCACAAAACAAGTTTGTACAGTAAAAAAAAAACGGGCAAAAGATGAAGGAGAATCAGGAGAGTAGAGTCTAAAAATATACACTACAACATCAAATTGCTATGGTACAACTGGGTTACTACGGTTACGGATAGGTCAAAAGATGTGCCGTGCAGCACCCGTGGCAATGAACAAGAAAACAAAGTTTGATTTAATATACTGTGACATTAGGTCTACGTGAGATCTTTTTACATCAGGCTTAGGGCCGTTTGAACAACGGGGTCGTACAGTACAATAACACAGTGCAACAGCAGATCGACTGTCATTCCTGTTATATAAGCATTAGATCCTCAGGCAACCGAGGGAGCACAAATATACAGCCGCAGTCACAGCAATAGTCAAAATAACATAATATGACTATTGCTGTGGCTGTTACAGTGGCTGCATATTAGTCATTATGTGCAGTCATAAAACCAGGGAGGGAAAAAAGCGTGATCCCACTCCACAGCAGCAGCCTGCTGAAATAGACGAGGGACTTGAATGATTTCCCTTTTGCATCCTAGGCAGTAAAATGGAATTCCTGACTTTCCCTTTGGTAATCTGAATATAGATTACGCATGTATTTATTTATACATTCATAGGCCTGGTATTCCCGCCCTTGCAAGGCTTTTCTGCCACACTGGTAAATAGTATTACAGTGCACAAAACCCTATGTAAGGAAAATGAAGCTGCCTCAAATGCAATTTGATAGATGCCCCCCTCGTGTGTGTGTGTGTGTCTGCCTGTCTGTTTTTGTGCATGTGCGTATGTGTGTGTACCAATAGGTTGGATCAATGATGCGACAGATTCCACCAGGTGCTGATTGCATGTTCGTGTGCCAAGCGCTTGTGTGCGAGGAGGCGTTAAGTATGCAGCGTGTGTGTGAACGTGTGTGTTCGCCTACTGATTGCTTGTGCTGCTGGTGAAGGTCACGGATTTAATCAAGCTGCACGTCACTTGTCCCAGAAAGGCTGTATATTATCACACTAAAACACACACCCGAACACACAGGTACGTATATTCAATGCTGTAGTTAACCTGCAGATAGCGTAATGGAAAAGTGGCCTAAAAGTAGTGTGATTTCTCACAGTGGAGGTAAGTTCTTCCACCTGGATGCTGCGCTCACTCGCATGCAGACAGTATTTTTAGGCAAATCATTCATCATAGGGGAGCAAAGTCCACTAGCACAATCCCCAAAAGACCTGAGAGAACACTCAAAAAGGATGTGTGTGAGTGTTTATGTGCAAAAGAGAGAGAAAGAAAAGAAGAAGGAAAGAAAAGGGAGTGATAATTCTCAAAGGGTTTCTGCTCTCCTTCCTCCTTCCTGTCAGCTTCCAAGGTAATGGGTGCCTATGTGCTGCGCTGGTGACTGTGTGTGTGTGTTCCTGTTGGCTGGCCTGTACGAGCATAGTGGAAAAGCAGCTTTTCTCCAGGGACGTTGCATCCGGAGAGTCCTGGCTCGGGGCACTGGCCAGCCACAGAGGCACAAAGGACCTCAGCGCTAGAGGACAGACAGGGCACCCACTGCCAGGCCTGGCGTCCGTACAACTGCCTGATCTAAAACTTTCTGCAAGAATGGTGGCTTGGCGACTATGAGTGGAGCCTCCTTCTCCTGAGCTGCTGTTTTCTCCTCTGCTTTTCCACCTCTTGCTCACTCCAGTTTTTCTTTCTCTTGCTCTCCCACTTTTCTACCCTCTTATTTTTTTTCCCCCTCGATCTACTCCCAGTGTCTGCCCCATGGGAAATGTGTTACTTGACTTGGTTCCCTTATGATTAATGATTTTCCACAGATATGAAAAAAGAAGGCTGAAGTAGTGAGTGCTTGCATAAACATACACTTGCACACAAAGCAAAGACAAAGTTTAGACACACAAACTATGTTGCAGAACTATGAGCTAACTACAAATTTGCATCGTCTCCACTTGACAGTGCGTCACAGTATATGGGGTGTGTTTGAAATGTGCACGTGTGTTTCTGTAAAAAGATAAAGCGTGGCCTCAGATCCAGTGTCTTATTAATTATTCATCCGGTCACCAGAGAGAGTCAGTGTATTTATGCCAATCGATAGCTCTTAGATATGATATAGTACTGCTACTCAAGACACACCCTCAGTCACCACGCACTGATTGAGTTGGGAACAGCCCAACTTCTTCCTTTGGGAAAACACTGTATACATGAGCTGATTGAGTTCTGTTCTATCCATTTCTGTTATATTACACACTTTTAAGGCTGCAAATACTCATCATTAGAAATGGTTGGAGAGCAGATGACAGTGTTACCAAACTACAACTCAGAGCTGTTCTAATCAGCGTATTCATATTTGCAGTGGGCATGTAAAGGGTCATAATAATAATAAACCCACAGAGAATTTTAACGAACCTCTGAGCTTTTTAACAACTCTTAACTAAGTGTTTCATAAAACTACTCGTTTCTGGATCTCTCCTCGCTCACATCAGCTTTGTCATTAACTGCAGCAGACCACTTTACACTACAAGCCCAGCCCTGTGGGGCAGCTAACAGCTAACAGGAAATTGGTTGGGAGCAAACCAGAAGTTAAAGTATACCACACATCAGGCATCCATAATATGGAGGCAGAATAAATCCACAGTGTCTTCTGGATGCATTGCAGTTTGCTAGTGTCACTTTATCATCAGGGTTGTGTTTATATCTTGTTACAATACAACTTTTATGCCTGTTTAACACTGAACAAAAACAAAATATTAGCTTTAATTCCCATTTATTGCTGCTTTCTGCTGCTCACCAATCATGTTTTCACACTAAACCATAGTAGTGGTAAAACTGTCCATTCTCCTTTTATGGTGAGTGTAAAAAGTCATTACCAAATAGTAACTGTGACTGATTATTGATTATTGACCACACATGTTTCACACTCACTCACGCTGTCCTTCCTTTCTGACAGGAATATTACAAGACAATTTGGCAGTTCATTTAAATTACAGTGCTCAGGTCTCATATATATGTATGATGCTAAAGGAAGTGTATATACAGCACTGTGACCTCCCCTCCAGCCAGTTCTTCATATATTAAAGGACTTCAGTTGCCTTTATGTTTCATTCATGATGTTTAACTTCTTATGCAAAAGCCTCTGAATAAAGTTCAAGAAATTGATTCAGTTAATGTTCAATAGAGTCTGTACACACTGAGACACATGCACACACACAGAAACACAGATATCTCACATAAGTCATTATATTCTAATTACATTCAGGCATGCCGCTCTGTATGTATGCAAAAACACATCAGCTGCGTTTTTCTGACACAAACACTTTCTCTGCCTTACCATGAGCACTCTCTTCTCTTCCACTTCCCTTTCAGATCTTCATCAACTTGAGCTGCTAATTGCTCTGTTCTCTTGTTTTCTGTCGCACTCGATTCAAGTCAAACATTGGCAACCCACCGGCTTTACCATAAAGGGCAAAACGAGTCTGTGTGTGTGTGTGGTATGTAGTGAGCGTGTATATATGCACGTGTGTGTTGGGTTGGGAGGGAGAGGAGTTGTGTAAAGCTTGCTGGCCCACGGGAGATGAGCTCCATAATGGTCACCATGGCAACAGGCTTTCAAGATGGAACCCTTCGAGTACCCCTCGAGTGCCACAGCTCCTGGAGCACAGAGCATCCTCTGTGTGTGTGTGTTAGTTGAGGGCAGCTACTTAAAAATTGATACATCAAGCATCAGTGGAGGAAACTGACAAGATTGAACCTGACGTCCTTTACGGCCACCGGGGTCGCATCTGTACGTGTGTGTTTGTGCTAGTGTGTACATGCCCGTGAAACCAGCCGAACTGACATGTTGCAAAACAAACCTCAGATAGAAGTTAAAGAATAACGCACCATATAGGTGGAACAAAAACACACATAGGCACCAGGGAATCAGTACCCTTCACAACAAAAATACGTGATTTTAAACAATGGATTTACTGTTAGTGCAGCAAAGCAACGTGCTAAAAGCTGCAGAAACGCATAACCCACGTGAGTTTATTAACTGTGTTTGTGTCCTCATCAATTTCCCTCTCTGATGATTGTGTTTTTAAGTGTAATATGAGGTTCTGTTTAGAGACCAGAGGAAAGTGTGTGTGTCTGGCTGTGTGTGTGTGTGTGTGTGTGCTAATGAGAAGGTTGGTGTGGGATAGAGATGTCAGCATCAGAGGCCAGCCCCCTGCAGAGATCCTCTAATCCCTAATCGGAGTTCATAACAACCTTTAACACCATAATATTCACCATTACTGCTAATCCTGCAAAACACACACGGGCACACACACACAGAATTCCTGAGCAAGCCGGTTTGCCAGTATGATACAACTTTCTTCCTTCCGTTCTTTTTCTTTTGTAACTGTCCAGTCATGTAGTAAGGTTCTATTTAAAAGAGGAATTTTTCAGGATTTTACAGCTCTGTTATCAAGTCAAATAAATTCAGATTAAACGTGTAAATACTATTATTGTTAAATGTATGTGTATGTCCCCTGTAAACATAAACAGAATGCCTGACTTGAACTCACAGCAGAACTGATGAGGATGTGTGCTTACAAGAATATTGACATTTAGAGGACAACATACATGCCAAAATCTGATTATTGACCCAATGTTACTAGAATCAGTGTTTGACAAAAAACAACCTAATTGTTTCTCCAGCAGTTAAATAGTTAATATTGTATGTTTGAATTGAACTGCATAATTACATGAAGAAACCTCACATCAGAGCAGTATATAATTAAAATGTATATTGACAGCCTTGATGTCGGTCATGGTGAATACATTCATTTTTAATGTATGCCAGACCCTGTGATATGTGTGAACGTGTAAGGGATTTGGCTTAGGGACAAACACTATCAATATTCTCTTTCTGTATAAGCCATGTCCAGAAATGACTGGTATCAACGTTGGCCTGGTCTCGTCTACATTATTGAAACCAGTTCAGACACTGCTGTTCATCACACATAACAAATGGGGTTATGTACATCTTAACTAAGATGTACTTTTTTTTAAACACGTGATGTATGAAAGCAATTAGTTTTACTACCACAGGATGTTAGAGGAAGACGAGTCAAGATCAAATGAGCGGGTGTGAGATATGACCACACAGAGGCCATAGACCACCGTGATTGACACCCCAGGATGGACCCTTATTCTGTTTATGACATTTTCTGGCTTTCCTGACCCACACACACACACACACACACACACACACACAGTCAGACCAGACATGTAATGGTTTGTGATGTCCAGTACATGAAGCACATGAGTACTCTCATGGCTGCTTTCTGATCTACTCTCTGTCCTTTGGCTATCAGCCAATTACTGAGAGCAGTCAAGGGGAACTATGAGATGAAGCTCTCTTTCTTCCTAATTCTTTCCATATCTGTCTTTCTATGTTTTCTCTTGTCTGTCTCCTTCTGTTTTTCTGTCTCCGTCCTCTCTGTCTGTCTTATTTCCCCTTTCAGCATCTCTTCTTCATTCCCTATATTTGTGTGTGTGTGTGTCTGTCTGTGTATGTGTTTTTATTTCCCAGTGGGCTGTCTGTCATACTCTGACCCTGACCTTCTCCAGAGCTCCTGCACAAATATTTACTCTCTCGCTGACAGGCACGCACACACATACACAAACCCCCTCACAAAGAGAGAGAGAGGGAGAGAGAGAGCGAGAGAGAGCGAGAGAGAGAGAGAGAGAGAGAGAGAGCTCAACTTCAGTGCAATTAACGCAAACTCACATCTACATGGACACACACTCTAGTGGTAACCCAAGCTGATGGCTCACTAATTTTCAGCCCTGGGTGATTATCCTGCGGTCTAAAAACAGATTAAATAGATACCAGGTGTGTGTGTGTTTCTGTGTGAAAGGGGTCATGGACGAGGGATGGACAGAAGGAGAGAGAAGAAGAGGGTGAGAGCATGACAGGCCTACAGAAGTCTGTTGGGAGTTTGGTTCACAGCCTGAATAACTTATTTCTTCTGTCTGTTTTGCTATCAAGATAAAATGCCCAAGATTCACCATCTCATTGCCAGGCAGACCGACACACTCACCAAAACACACAACACAGACATACATTTCAACTGTCACTGCACGCCTTTTGTCTCCCTTTGCACATGTCACTTAATCAACTTCATTAAAACCAAACCCATGGAGCTTTAACACACTGTAAACACATCCAGTATCCCCAGATACACACACACACACACCAACAAACACACACACGCACCACGGCAGTAAACGTGCCCACATCAGTCGGCCCCGTGACCGGCAGAGTGTGTGTAGGAGGAGCAGTGCACCTCCTTTCCTCACCCACGTTATTTTCAGTTCATCACTCTCAATAATTCATTCTCTCAGGCAGAGAGGGAAAGGAGAGCCCCGTGCCTTTTTCTCTTTGTCAGTCTGACACACACACTTAAACACACTCTTGTAGATGTACCTGTTAAAGGCCATATTCCTGCTGTCTTTAATCTGTAGGTGGGCAGTGGTTGATTTTGTCAGCTACAGTCACAGTGAATGGAACTAAAATATCAGAAAAATTCTGTCCTTGTATGTTTTATTCTTAAAGTTGAAGATCACAGAAATGTCACAGCCAGGATTAAAGCAGCAGAATTGAAAGACAACTCTTACCTCGACTGCTGCCTTGCTCAAGGGTCACATTAGATTAACAAGGAATCTCTATGTTAATGAACAGGTGTAGACACGTGTGTGTCTGCGTGCAGATGTGTGCGCCTCGAGTGGCATCTCCCATCAGAACTGCCTTGAGATGAATGAAGAACTCTACAAGTAATACTTATCCTTACACACCTCTTTGAGCTCCAAGCATCCATTCAGGGCACAGGAGAGGTGTCACATACAAGAGTCCCCACTTGGGTAGATTGCCACTGTGTGCATCATTTGTGCTCTATATGATACATCTAGACAACTCAGTCCTACAGGAGTTTTTCATCTAAATACATATCACAGAAAAAAATTACTTCCACAAGTAGATCTGTCATAAAGCTAGGTTGTGACAATCGTAGACCTCAGTTATTGTACAGTATCTTCATGAGCTGTGCATGAGAAGACCTAGCATGCTGACATGCGCTTTTTACCAGTGTGTTTTGGCTGCTTACAATATCTAAGAAAACGTATGTTGTGGTTGAGATTATTTTTACTATATGAGCTATGGTTGGTCACCATTAGGACTATGAAAGTGCTGTTCTGACTCCACAAAGGTAACGTAATGCTAACACACACTGTCAGTGTGATTTTAGGTGCTTAAACTGCTAACCATGTTGATGGACAGGGAAACTAAATGCTCTGTTGTTGTCAGAGCACCTGCAGTTTTTTTCCCTCACATCTCTCCTAAGACAAAACCAAATCATTCCCAGTAAAAACATGTTTATACACACGTGAGCTGTGAGTGAAGCCTACAGGTGCTGTTGAAAATTTTCCATCTACACCTTTATTACTGAAATACTACAAACATCTCTAAGCAGTTTATGTGTCCTTTGTTCTTTCCAACACTACGGCTGACATCTTTTTAAATTGCGTGAATGGTTCCCTTTGGTGCAGCTGTAATGCATACAAAAGCAGCTACAAATTAGACCCTGACCACGGTTACATCTGTACTGAGCAATAACGCCTGTGCAGCGCCGGTCCAATCAACCTGACAGGCTGATCGTACATCTGGAAGCCATCCATAAAGTAGAAAGAGTGAGGGAGGGGAAGGGGTCAATGGCTGCCTTCCTGTCTCTGTACTTCCTGTTCAACAGACCCACTGGCTGCCTGCACGCCTCCTCTGCCCTCACTCACACACGTGCACCTTCCATGAAACTTTTTTTTAGCTTTTCAATGAAAGAAAATTGGAGATTGATTCAACGCTATGAACTTTCCCATGAGTGCACACATGTTTATCCCTAACTGGAACTCAACAGCATATGGAACACAGCCAATTAATGGGAACTGTACCCAAAGGAGACTCACTCACCCCTTCACACCCCTCTCCTCCTGCTCTCTGCAGGGAATAGTGCTATATAAGGATGTGAGGAGCTGAAACATGCATTAACAGTTTCTCAGTCCTTGGCCTGCTTTTTCTCTTTTCTCTTAGGGTTTGTTCACACAGCTCAACCCACTGCACCAGACTCCGCTGAGCCATGCTAGGTGCTGTCGCTTGTATGCCGGCTTTGTGTCCTCAGGTTTTATTGTGGCTAACACTTCAGCGGTGCAAACACCACATAGATGCTACGGTGGCTATTGGTGGCTTGGACGGTGATCGTCCATGGCGAGAGAGAGGCTCTGTGTGTGTGGAGACTCTGTGTGAATTAGACATTATCTGGGTCAGTGCTGTGTGGGTATGTAGACGGGGACTACATGTGTATAAAGGATATAGGGAGAGCCTAAGCCTTTGTGTCATCTATTCAAACACAAAAGAGAGGAGAAAGAGGAGGAAAGGGATAAAGTTTAGGAGGGACATGTGAGTGAGAGGAGATAAAGGAGAAAAAAAAGGACAAATGAAGGAAAAGGTGGCCGTCATTACCCAAATAAATGAAAAATGAAGTCAGACAGGCAGAGCAGCCAAAAGAGGCACACTCAAACAGGCAGGTGGAAGGACAGATGACTGGCCTTTTACTTGGCCCATATATCCGTTTGTCCTTTAAGAACATCTGGCTAGTAATAACACCCTGCTGCCTGACACTTCAACAGCTTAATGCTTTAATGCCTTCAGCCGTGTACACACGCTCACACACATATCCACACATCGCATTGACTGAATACACACAAAAATCTCCTGACTACCTGTCTAAATCCTTCTGTTAGCCGCCCACTACCTTCCTGCCCACACCTTAGTGCTCTCAAGCTCCCCGAGCTGCCACCATGAGAAGAGCAAAGAAATGAGAGAACTGTGCGCGTGTGTGTGTTTTAAGAGAGAACATACTACTGGAGGGAGCCCTTGACCTTCAACATTCTGTATCTGATCAACATAAAAATGCTCACTTTACTCGGCTGTCCACATCACACACACACACACAGCTCTGTTGTTATAGATGGAGGCAATAAAGAAAGGCAGGTTCCCCACTGAGCTTTCAGCACACACATGAGCTCAATCTCTTTCACAGGTGTAAAGATTAGCCTTTTCCTTTGTCTGTTCTCTCATAGCTTCCATCACAAAGGGAACCAGCAATCCTCTTATGAGGTATAAAGTGTAGAACTTTGTTTTGTATGATGCATTCTTTTAAAAGTTCCTGCTTTGAGTGGTTTTGCAAACTGCATCCTTGCATGGAGCCCTGTGTAACATACAGAATAACTTTCTGTACAGCACAGTTTGTGTGTCTGTGTGTGTGTGCAGAGAACAAAGGGTTTACTGTAATTCCTTTCCTGCTGCGCTGTGGTCAGAGCTGCGTCTGATTGACTGAACGGCTGAGCAGGAGGCCTTTGATTGCTCCTGGTGATGTGCTGTTTGACTGGCTTTTGCACATCACTGTGCCTTAAAGGGCAAATTCAACATCAGAGCTGTTTCATGGCTAACAACATCTTGTCTTTCCTGCTTGTACCTCTGTGAAGCATCATTTTTTTTTTTGCTTGAAGTCACAGATTTTGGTTTTGATCTCTGTAAAGCGGTGCCACACTTGGCATCTCGCGTTACAACTGTAATACTGTTGACGTGTTTTACACTTCCATTTGAGCACATGCAGGTTCAGATCTAAAATGCAGATTGTTAACCTGTCCATGGCAAAGGTTCTATAAAATGAGGAGTGTATCATACCAACTTCACTGCACCTGCTGCTTAATCTTGCAGCCAAAGGAGGAGTTGTAACTTCATGTCTTTAGCACATTATTATAAGACACGTAGTAGCCTATAAATGTCTGAATTGAAACCCATTGTGTCTGCATCACAGTGTTCCATATGACACGTGTGGCTGATCAGATAATTCGCACCAGATCTGACACACACTGTTCCCCAGAGATTCACACTTTGGTTTAGATCCAATTCAGAAGTGAAGAGAACAGCAGGAGAGCCAAGTGGAATCAGTATGAGAAGTGTGGCGCCACTTTGAGAAGTTTCTTTTGTAAACAAAGTTTTACTTTGGCAGTATTAAAACGGTTTAATTTGAAGAAAAGGTAAGACCATTAGACATGTATAGACAGACAGACAGACAGACATGTCATGCTGACCCATATTACTTCTGCCTGCTCAGAAGGAGAGACAGGAGATGAGAGCAAGAAAACTTGTGTTGAGGTGACAGGTGTCTGTCCTTCTTCAATCCGTCTCTCCCCCATCTCTCAGCCATCTGAGGCAGTAATTGGTGCTGTCAGACACACAGAGAAGGACAGGACACACAAACGCACACCTACAGCATACACACACATGCACACACACACTCCTGCCCTTCAGCATGTACCCCCAGGGCTTAAAGCAGGAGAGGTTTGAGAGGAGTATTCACTACATCCCCTACCAGCTGTGAGAGACAGAGACAGCAGGAGAGGGCAGAGGAGTACGAGGTGGAAATGGAGGGGTAGAGAAAACAGTGGCAGACAGATACAGAGAGGGCACAGGAACCGAATGCACAAGAGACAAAGACACAGCAAGAGAGGGAAAGAGCCACACAGACAGAGGCCTTTGCATGGGAGAAAGAGAGAGAAAGAGGGAAAGTGACAAGGGCAAGCAAAAGTGACAGAGAGGGAGAGAGAGGATGTGTTTGAATAAGAGTGAGAGGGAGAGATTATGCAACACCAATGGTGTCAGAGCAGATTTTGATTTTATGTGACAGAGCAGAGGGGTCATGGCCATTGGAGCAACAGTGTGTTTAATGCACGGCATAACGCAGACGCAAATAACAAGCAAATAAAACAGCACAGTATGTGTTTCAATATGTGTTTAAAAATGAAATGCAAAGAGAAAAATATGATTCTATACCAAAGTACATAAACATGTCTGAGTCATATTTGTTTAGACTACAGCAAAGCAACAGTTTATTTTATAGTTTAAGTTATTACTCTGACCCTATACCTTCACAGTATAAATAAAATATCTTTCTTCTTTCCTCAGAATGCCTCTTTCTAAATCTGTTTTTCTTTCATTCTCAGTAAGAATGGATGTCCTTGGAGGCTACAGGCAGGTTGCAGAAGCCGCAGTATTACAGTTTGTTTGTGCTATGCGATACAAAGGATGTACAGTCTTGCCAGTGTATCATCTTAAATTGACAACACATTGTCAAACACATTAATAACACAGTAGGTTGATTCAAAAATGACATATATATGGTGATGTGGGCAGAGTAGTGAATTGACCCGGCTGTTAACCACTGATGTTCTGCTGGTTTAGGCACCAGAAGTAGAAAAATATCATGGTTTGTTGAAACACTTTAACTTATTTTTATACTCCTACACACTCAAGTCACTGAATTATGGCTGAATTTGCCATTATTTCGATTATATTCTGCTTCACAGTCTATTATACTTGCTCTTAGAAAAGTATAATTCAATGTAAGCAATAAAACTATTAACTAGATTTAATCTTCCTTTGAAAACTCTCATTTAAACACAGTTTGTGCCTCCCTTTAGGAAATAAAAAAGGGTTGGAAAAGACAAGAAGAGAAAGATGAACCCGTGATTTATAAATGTTTAACGAGTGCAGACAGAGGAGATGAGGGCTGCAGGGACGAAGAGAGGGGAGACAGAAAGAAAAATGTTGAGGTGAAGAAAAAAAAAGGAAGACAATGCCAGTGGAGATGGGTGAGGAGCAAAATGAGTGGCTTGTAGAGAAGTGCAGAACAGTCCCATTATAGAAGCAGGCACCAGAGCAAGGTCAGAAAATAGCTGAGGGGAGGGGAGAGAGAGCCAGAGACTGAAAAAAAGCTGTAATTGGAGGTGTCTGGTGTTTGTCTAACACAGAGAGGCTAGTAATGATTCCATTAGCGCTTTACACCATGAGAGAGGGACACAGAAACAGAGAGAGAGAGAGGAGAGGAGAGGGAAAGAAGGAGAGTGACACTGAGACAAAAAGAAGACATGGAAGAGGTTCACACAGAACATTAGGAGACAGTGACAGAGGGCCTCAGAGCAGCTAAAGAGACACAAGAAGACACAAAAAGAGCAAGAGGAAGAGAATTCAAGACGTCCATTAAACGGATTTCTCACCTGCACCATGATGATAATTATAAATGCCCCTCCAGTCCTTTCTGTGGCTCTCTTCCCCACCTCACCCCTTCATCTCTTTGTGTGACAGCAAGCCAGAGTGGATGATTTAAATGCATTAGTGTGTTTTCCCTATGGAAGACCTCCAGCCTGGGTGAGGGCAGGAACCTTTTGTTGGGAGCTGATGCCGAGCGCATAGAGGACTCTTTAAAAGCCTGGCCCTTGTTCTCTTAGGGACGCAACAAAGAGCAACATACGGGGTTGTTGCACTTCTCAGTGTCCTCTCATGTCTTTTTATGAATGCACCTGTTAAAATGAGGCTGATTACAGATGCATTCGCATTAGCTTGCTAAGTGATTTTTTTTACAATAAAAGGGATTGACATCAGATCACAGGCATGTGGAGGCACACTGGCTCAGGCACTAAAGTTATTTAAAACAAAAGCTAGCTGGCTTCCAGGGTGTGAATTTGGCGTTATATCACAGGAAACAAAAGAAACGCGAGATATGTTTTGGCTTGCGTACGTGGGACAGCAACTTCTCCTGCTGTATGAAGGGGAAAAATTCATTGCTATGCAAATCCTTCTCACATCCTACAAAAAACATTATTTCCTAATACTAAGTGGGTGGTGCAGACACCCCTGCAGCGGAGAAGCTTCAATTCACCACAAAGGAAGGTATTGAAATCTATTAAAAAATGCTTTGTGATTGTTACCAGAATAATTGCTCTGGCAGAAAACATGCTTATAAATGAACTGATATTAGACACCTCAGCTTTTCTTCCCCTGTTGAAAACCCTACACACCTGTTTCACTTTCATGTCCACACCACGTTTATAGTAACCATTACTTATTAGACAGGGGACACATATATCTGCGGACCTCTGACCTCACACTGTCAATAAGACTCTATCATTACCTCATGACTGGAGCTGCGATGCACACACACACACACACACACAAGCATTGTTTTATTGAGTTAAATCTAGCTTGTTGAACGCTCCAACATCACTGTATTTATTCTCTCTGGAGTGATAAGGCTCAGTCTGATGAGGTCATGGAGATCACCAGGGTCAGCTGCTTTGCTGCATGAGACTGACCCTTAATAAAGTTTTAACACATGGTATGAGCTACACAGATTAGACCGAGACATCATTTGAATAATTGTCAGTGAGATCACCTGTCAACTAACCACAGCTTGTCAAATTGCAGGACAGACATGTAACTCTGCAGTCTACGTTTCCTGATTGAGATGCAGCCAGAGTTCTGCCACAAACTGCGCACATTACCAGTTTGCAAACTGCAGAGTACAGCTCGTTCTTATTCACTTTCTCTCTAAGGCCCAACTGCCAAGTTTTCTGGCTGTCTTGGCTGCCGTTTCTCCAAAACAACTGAAATTGCATTATGTGCACCGATCTCAAGTCTGCAGTGATGAATATCTATGACTCCATTTTCTTTTCGGGGGAGGAAGTGAGCCCGCAGGGACAGGTGACAGTGTGAGCCTAATACAGCTTGCTCAGTCAAATGCATGCATGCACAGTATGTACACACACACACACACACACATGCACGCTCACACATACAAACGCACACATGCTGCGTGCACCATCTGGGGAGTTTTACAACTCAATAATCTGCTTCCTAAGGCATACCTTTTTTCTCCTCCTACAACACAACACACACATCAATAAGCGCTCTCTCACACACACACTCTCACAGCTCTCCTCTACGCAGAGGGGAAAATGAGATATTCAGCTCTGACAAACACACACACACACACACACACACAAATAAAAAGAGGAGATGCCTCAAAGTAACTCCTACCCCTTCTTCTGCAAGAGCTGTCCTTGCAGTGCTGGGAGTGATGACATCCGCACACCCACACACACAAACACACACACAAAGCGCATCTGTAACCTAAATACAAAGAGTTACTTTCACAGGGAAATTCACCCACATGCCTCCTCACTCAGCTACACACACATTTTTTTTACACTTCATATCCTCTCCATGAGCGCATTCATGAGGTGTTAAGGGTTTTCACATGCTTTGACACAGAGGTTAAGATTCTGAAGGCCAACCTTTATATCACTTATGGTTATACGACAAGATACACTGCGGAGCATTCACTCAGGTTTAAGTAGTGCCGTACTAAAGGTGCAAACACCAAGCAGCATGTCTCCTCTCTGTGTCTGTCCTTCTTTCCAACAAAAACAAAGACACATTTGCACACTTGAAAATCTATCCAACATGCTTCATACCCACCCCCACCCCACACTCCCCCACAGCCGCCCCCCCGCCCCCCCCCCCCCACACACACACACACACACACTCACATTGGCAGACGTCCTTGTTCTCCTCGAAGCCCGGTTTGCACACACATCTCCCGATGGGAACCAGCCAGCCTCCGTCTGCGCTGCAGTACATCTTGGGAGCCTCGAACTCCTCAGAGGCATTCACACACATGCCATGAACCTCAACCAGCGCCGTGTCTCCACCCGTTATTGTGTCGGGGAACTGGGCCAGGTTAAGCACAGTGAGTGGACATTTCTTGTAAAAGACTCTGACTGAGACCAGAGCAATACAGGCGCCCAGGTCCTGGAAGGCCAGGTAGAAACCTTTTTTACTCAGGTTGCTGATGTCCCGCACCTCCGTGTTCAGCTTCATGACACGGTCACCAACGTCCACCTGCAGGCGAGGGATATTTTAAACTTGTTAGTTAATGAATTTACAAGATAAAACCAACTCTGCTCTTAAAGATTTAATGTAGTTTTTTAAAAAATAGAGGACCTACTTTTGTAATCTTAGAGCTAAATGGAAAAACATAATTTTTTTACATAAGAAAAATGGAAAGCATTGACTAAAGTAAAACTTAAACTGGACAAATGTTAATGTTTTTCAAATTGAATTGAGTGGTTTGAGGTTTGGGATTTGGGATTTAGGTGCATGCACATCTTTGATTAAATGTTTTCATTTGTGTTTATAAACACTACTTTATACTATGTATACTGTACATTGGTCTGTGTGCTTGTGTGCCAGTGTGTGTATCCATACCTGTGTAAAGCTCTCATCTGCAGCGATAGTATCAATCTTGATGTACTGGCTCTCCTTGATGAACCACAGGTTAGCATTGTTGGACTCATAGTAGTACATGTTGAATGTCTGCAGAAACAAACAGCGATCATTACCCATCAGAGCAGACAGACCACTGCACAGTTAACCACCACAGATACAGTAAGTGTGAGAGGGTCCATCCAATGTGAAATTTTAACAAGGCTTCCAATCTCAGTCTGTCTGACTGGATGACCAGTCAGCAGCGCTGTCTGCAGTTTCAGGAAAGTGCTGCTCTATAATGTGCCGAGCTGCTCATTCTGCCAGATGTAATGAAACTGAAAAGGGTGCAAGGGACAGACAAAGCAGAGAGAAACCAATACAGAGCAGCAGTGTTATCAGAGAGTGTGGGACAGTAAAACAAAAAATCAGATGTTAAAACATACGTTGGAGTCCTCCTCCATCACAGTGTCTTATGTTTGTGTCTCTGTTGAGTGTGTAATGAACAGAAAAGATAAAAATAATACAAAGAAACATAATTAAATGGCCTTTTGCTGCTCTGTAGTTTAATTTTCAGAAGAAGCACCGACATGATTATATTCCAAACAATCCTTTATACCTTCTGACAGGTCTTGATAAATATGTTTACAGCAAAATGGTGACAATGCCCTGAAATAATCCAATAGCCTGCAAAATGTGGGGACACAAATCTTATCTCATTGTACTTAATGCAATTCACAACACAGTAAAATAACTGTTTCTCTAAAGTTGCTTCTATCAGTGCTGTGGACTGAATTTGTTTCAATTTGTTCCAATTTAACTTTAAAAATTCCCACTGTATAAAAGACACAAACCCTGATTCCATTATAGTTAACTCTTTCTGAGAAACTCCACACAAACATGTTCATGTTTCAAATCTATCTTCTCTGGTATTGATTTCCAAAAAGAAAGGTGTGTGTGTGGGTGTGTGTGTGTTTTTTTTACTTGCTCCCATGGAGCAAGTCAAAATTCAATGTTTTGCTCACCATGAGTGAACAAAGAAGCACAAATGCAACAGGAGGCCTTAAACACACACACACACACACACACAGAGTCAAACAGACATATGTTTAGCCTTCATGCCGTCCATGTGTTAAAAAGCTTGTTTGTGCATAATCAACAGTTTTCACTGTATAATGATCGCAGACCTCTTTGCAGGTGCCGGGTACTCCAGGCAGGCTGTTGCAGTCTCTCAGGGTGAACTTGATCTCAATGTAGACTCGCTGCGCTCCTTCTCGGCTGATGTGACGCGTCCTCAGCCAGTTGTTTTGGTTGGCTTCCATAACGTTACACACCTGGTAGGTTCTCATTGGGGTGTTCCTCTCATCCATCACGCTGATCTCCTCCCACTGAGGATGAGAAGGAAAAGTTATTGTGATGTGTTATTTTTGTGGATGAAGGCAGAAAGAAGAGAATAAGATGGGAGAAAATGTAAAAAGAGAAAAAAAGAAGGAAAGAAGAAAAAAAATGGCAAGAAAGAAACAGAAGTGATGGAAAAGCGGGTTGACATAGGTAGTGAAAGTAGCCGTAACTGGCTGAGTGATGAGGAGAAGAAGAGAGGAGGTGAGAAAACCTTTGCGTTGAAGTGGAAATCTTTTTAGCTAAACCATAAATTACAAATCAAAGTGATCAAGTGTGATGCTCAGCAGCACAGCGCCGGCTCGACAACAGCACCACTCGGCTGTACGATCATCTTATTTCATCGTTAGTCAATGGACAAAGAAGATCTCAGTTCGAAGGTTGTGTATGAAGGAAACTGGGCCCAGGTTCAATGAAGTGCGGTTTAGTGCAAACCAACTCTAAGCCTGCGTGTTCTGTTTTCATGTCTGGGTGAAAATGAGTGATGATCTGTGTCAAGATGACTGAAGGACTGTCTTTGTCTATGCTGCACGTGTGTAGAGTGAGCATGTTTTTCTAAAGTGAATGCGTGATTTAGCGCTTAAGAGGTAAGAAGTGTGTGTATGAGAAAAAGAGGCAGAGAGAGAGGGAGTAGGTAGGACAGAGCTACTTTGTCTCCCGTCATCTGCTACCATCTGTTTCCACTTCTGACTAAGGCAGTAATTGAGAACACTTCTCGCATGAGCAGGAAAACATTTCTATCTGCACACACATGCATGTACCATACACACACATACACACACACAAAGAGAAAGAACATTTCTATTCCTTAAAGAAAAGGAAAATAAACCACTGTGGTTTCAGTGTCTCAAGATATTTGATCCATTGAAGGGGAAGCTAACTGGATTTTCTTAGGCAGACACACACACACACACACACCAACTGAATCAGTACTAGTTTGAGGCTGAGCGATGAGAAGACCACCATCTTTGTTCTGAGCTCCTGTCATCATCTTAAGACAGAAGCTTTAACCTCCACATTGATGAGCACATATCACATTACGCATTGCCCAACACATAATACACCCACGTGTGTGCACCTGCATGAGCAGATGAGCAGTGAGGTGACATCTATAATGTGTTATACTGTTCACAAAAAAAAGGGGAAGAGAAAGTGAAGAAAGTAGCAAAAATGCACACTTTCAGAGAAGCGGGAATCCGAGCTAAGGTTGAATTCTTGAAGTTAATTTGATGTGACGGCTCAACAACCCGGCAAAAGCCTGACGCATTCACCTCCTGAATCCTGAGCACTAAAACAGATCCACATAAAAACACACATAGACTCACACTCTGCTGCTCTCTTGCTCTCACAAACTCAGATACTTTTAATCTCCACAGCCTCCACTGAAACATCTACTGTATATGAACTGGAGCTCGAACAAAACCAGCTCTTACTTGATCCTGACCCAACAGTACTTCAGCAGAGAAGGAAGTAGAAAAAAAACTGCAGAAGAAGAGGCAGTAGACAGTTTAAGCTGCTGAAAGTGTCCCTGACAGCAAGTTCAGAGTTTGAAGATTACATACAGTATAAGAGGATGTATTACTGGGGTCGACAGTGTGCGCAGCTCAGAGTCATTGTGATCGGCTCCACTCGATTCAATTAAAAGAACAAAACACAAGACTGCAGAGGAGAAGGGGAGAGAGAGAGGAATGAATGCTGCTAAATTACAGGCAGGCCTGGCAGCTAAATAGACCCATCTGTGTAGAGCCGAAACCAGTCGGACATCACAGGACGGTCACACACACCCACACACACAAAGCTGAGTCCCTAGGGAGTGGTGATTAAAGCATTTATGGGAATAGTCATTGAGGGATAAAGAGGGCTTTATGATGTCTTTGTTTATTTCTTTGTAGGCAGAGTTTGGAGTGGCTGGATTACTGCCACTTCCTGAAGAGTGACTTATTTCCCTTGTTGGCGAGTCTGTTCATTGTCACGTCTGTCTCATTTAAAGCACAGGTGTGTTTAGAAGCATAAAAATGACCTGTTTTTGTCTCCATATCTGCTAATGATGCAGCCACTTAAAAGAAAATACAACAGTGAAAATGTTTGGATTGGCTCAAGAGTTTAAGCACACTCTCTCTCTCTCTCTCTCTCTCTCTCTCTCTCTCAGCCCCCATGTGCACAAATATGCACAGTTTGGTTCAGTTTTACACACTAATTAACATTCAGAATGAAACCCTCCTCCATGAACCCACCAATCACCTTGGCCAATCAGCATGGAGCCTGCATGATTGCTTTGAAGTGAAGCAGAGACGTCGGATCGGGTTTTAAGGTCAACCATTCACCAGCTTAACATAATATCCCTGCTTCTGCAATCATCTGATGGGTACACCTACGAGGGCTTAATTGGCTTCTGGCTCGAGTTTTGTGAAAGGACAGTGAGAAAGAATTTTGGGAAAAACAGAGCTGGAAGATGAGGAAAGATGTTGGGGGAAGAGCAGCGAGGGCTGAGGAGCCTCTGGGGGAGTCGGGAGGCTGTTGAGGCCTCCCATTTTCAAATTAAGACGTATCTGTTTTGTGTCCCTCATAAGGAACACCCCTGTACCGTGACAGAAGTGGGTCACTCTACTCAGTCTCAGCCACATCCGGCACTGCACGGCGTGGATTAAGCGTGACCTGTGAGGGTCAAGTGTTGTTTTTGGTCTAATTCAGGTAGACAGTGGTCTTGTATTGGTGGGAATTGGCTCTCACTGAGAATAATCCCCAGGTTTAAAGTTCAAAGGTCAACTAGATAATCCCATGATATGAAACATAAGACCTTCTTCTCACAGCCCTGGTACCTTTCCACTCACAGCACATCACTCCTATCACTCTCTATCTCCTACATCTGATCCATGACACATTAACAATCATTCAGTCTAAGACATCTCTTTGATTATGATAGATAAACAATGCTGCTGCCAGCAGGTCTGCAGCTTCTGCTTTTAATGATGTGCGCTACAAGCTTTTACTAGAAATCCGCTTGACTTTGTTATGGTAGCATCTTCCTAATCCACTAATTTTTTTTTTTAGTTGAACAAGCTGAACTATAAACTGAAGATACAAGCCACGCCAGCACTGTGGCGTTCCTGAAGCGGCAAGGTAAGAGCCATTTTGCTTCTTCAAATAGCATCACATATTTTCACATGACTGAGCTGCTGAGAGATCACAGACAAGATGACATTACTAAGTAGCAACAGTGTGTCTGTGGTAAATGTGCTGAATGGTGTTTCATTGTATCTCAGAGATAAGAAATGTAGCGCCACAACAATTATATCAATATTCACATTTAATATCCCAATTATAGACCATGTAAACATTTGACAAAGGGATCCTTTCAGCTGCAACAATCGGCAAGCCAGAATGTGTGCAGACCTATTTCTTGGCACCTGATTGTCTTCTGGCTGTTGTGAGAAATGTGATTCTTATTTTGTGGCTCAGTCTTATACTGTGTACATATTATCAAGACTACTACACTGAAAAAAGCAAGAGCAAGAAGAGAGATAACGCTCTACACTCACTGACTCACACAGACTAATTTACTCCTGATGAAATGTATGTCTGACCTCTAAATAGAGACACTTTATGGATACTATTCAAGATCTATTTATAGTATTTCTTAAACCGAGGAGATGTGTGGTTTCTGTACACACTCAGAGAGAAAGATGCCAGATCCCCTCTGTGCTTACACTCTGGATTGGAGTGTTATGTTTTTCTTTCCGACCAACACATTTCTCTGAGGCCACCCCAGTCTGAACCCAATTTCAATAAACGTAACTTGTGTACTTTTTGTCAAAATTGGATTGAACGTCTTTGCTGCAGATGGAACGCATTCTGCTCTTCTATAAGGACCTCGGTGAAAATGAAAAACCATACACAAACATCCACAATATGACCACACAATCAGAGCGTTTCAATTAAGTGAACTTGATCCCCTTGATTGCTTGAGAAAACAACCTTGTTTAGCTCTGCTCACTTGAGCTGCCTCTCTGCTGCACACAACCATGAAACTGCGTGTGGCATCCTGCAATTTAACACACCGGTGCTGAATAGTGGAAAGGGGGAAGGAGGGAAATAGAATTAATTCAGTGCCATTCAACAGCCCCGGCACTACAGTGACATACAGAGACCGCTCTATTGAATGCACTCTGTCGTTCTTCCCTTCTCTGCTCCCACCTCCGCTTCCTCTCCCCTGTTGTCATTTTCTGATTCATGGTGGCTGCACTCCAGACTCCCTTGGTACTTATACCTGCAAAAGGCTTGGTTATGCAACACCCCCTGGCCCCTGACACACAAGTGACACACAGCGACATGTATGCACGTCTACTCACATTTCACCACTCCCAACATGTCTTTTTGCTTCATCTTAAAAATCGCAACCCCGTAATAAATGGAGGCTCCAGTGCCACAGCGTTTTCAGCACAGCAGAAATAATTTGTAAATTCCCCCCGCAGACTCCTGATTTAGCAAGGAGCGCTTAAGAACCCAGTGCTGTCTAAAACACACACACTACTGCTGCTGTTGCTGCAGCTAGAGTCGTAGCCGCCTCTTCCCTTTAAAACATGTCAACACAACCTGCTGTGATCAGATTCATGCTTCAGTGCTGGCATAAAGAGAGGTTTATGTTTGTCTGTGTGTTTCACTGCACATACTCACCCCCTCATTAGGGTAGGCCTCCCAGCCCAGGTCAGCCAAGGCAGACATGGAGTCCAGCAGCGTGACTGCAAAAACACAAAGTGAGAGTTCATGTTAACACATATATTCAATTCTAAATCCTTGAAAAATAGGATTCATCTAACATAACATCCTCTTGTATGTAAACCTTTCAACCTCTCATGTTTTACACAAGAGTGTTATTTGTTGTATTGGAGTACACCAGCAGTGGAATCACAACCTGTAATTTCAACTTTTCAGATTACTGTGGCTGCAGCTGTTATGGTAACAGGGACACAAAGTCAGCCAGTGAATTGGCAACAGGATGGAGAGACTACATCTTACAGACTTTTTTAAGTGTTCTCAAACACACCACGCTTGCAGCTTGAAAATTTGAGGTTGTCCTCTTCAAGGTTCAACACTGACTAGAACATTGTGATGTTATGATGCTGTAATCTGTCTTCATGAACAGTTTATTGAGGAATATGGAGAAAAAAATCAGTGCTCTTGTTATGTTTTGCATTTGGTGCCAGCCTCTAGTGGAGGTCAGAGGAACTGCAGCTTTATGCACTTCCTTTATTTTGGCTTCTTCTTATGTTACTAGTAAAATCCATTGTGAATTTAAGATTTTGTCAGAGTACCACTTTGGCAAGGACAAAATGAATGCAAGTTGCACTCTGAATTCCACATGTTGTTTCCTGCGGGTGAGCTCAGCATGACAGGAGGAATTGGAGGATGCACGAAGGTGAGAATGAAATGTGAAGAGAAGAACTGGCACTTTGACCAGCAGGAAGCATAATGAAAAAATGGAGCAAAGTCCTGTTTATTTGTGTGTGTGTGTGTGTGTGTGTGTGGGGGGGGGGGGGGGGGGGCTTGTTCAGGCCTGGCTCATTCAGGTCCTAATCAAGCCTTCAACACTGCTGACCATCAATATTTAATCAGTATCCATCTGCAGAGACTCCTGCTTCTCTTCTTCTTCTATATGAGTCTCTCTCTCTCTCTCTCTCTCTCTCACACACACACACACACACACACACATTGTGGTTCTCCCACAGGTTATTCTTCTATGGGAATCTTTGAACCTATACTTTCAATCCACAGATCAGACATGAGTGACGCTGACCAGACACAATTTAAACTGACTGCATCACTTTAAAGCGGCGCACTTTCATATGCACTCCAATTTTTTAAAGGTAGCAGCAGTGACCTGGAAAACTATTTAGTAGTACTATAAACCATGCTCCCCGGAATGCAAATGAGACTAATCACTCAATTGAAGAGAGTGGAAAGTGTCTGTTTACAAGCCCCTCTGTGTATCCGTACTGCTGGTAGGTATAACAAAGGGACTGTAAAACTGGTCCAGCCTCTTCTTTTCTTATCTTTCCCTCTTTTTCTCTTCTTCTCCCACTCATGCTGTTCATCAACGCTAACTGAATCCCAGCCGCTCTCCACAGCTCAGTGCACCATGACAGCAGGGAGGCATGTCATGCTGTATGACTGTGTGTGTGTGTGTCTGCGCACACTCGCACAAAGAAGAGAGTGAGAAAACAGCCACCGAGAAAATAGCGCGCATGGTATAATGAAGCAGAGACAGAGGCGCTGCACAGCGCAGCCGAGGTGAGAGAGAGATAGATTAAATGAGGGAGGATGAGGGAACAGTGGAGGAGAGGTGCTGTGCAGCAAAAGGTCAGAGGAAGCCTCCAGCCTGTGTGAGTGTGTGTGTGTTCAGAGGAACTAAAGACCATTTAGACTTCTTCCTTCATGGGCTTTTGAGTGGCGTACAAAAATGGGACATAATAGTATAATAATATATGATTTCAGGACTCAACGGAGAAGCACACATACACTCACACCTTCATTTGCAGACACACTGATATCTATGCAGAGATAAAAGCCACCTATCAACAAGGAATTTAGAAAAATGGTGTGTTACAAATACAGTCAATTATATTAAACCTATAGTTTTACAGCTTGAGTCCAACACATTTTCAGTGTTTGTTTTTGTCCTTTTGTTTCCACTGATCACTTTTTATTCACTCACACTTTATTCACACTAGATTGTCTGAGCCATTATAATGGCTGACATGTCCATTTTTACCTTCTCCAGACTCATCTACAGATGTTACCAGATTTCCAGCTGTCATGGTCTCATCATGGATGGTGGCTATAACTTTTCATTTTCAGCTACCTTTTAGCAACCTCTTGTGCTGTATAGATACACAACCAGAGGCGACTCCACGTATATACATGCTAGTCAAAGAAATATGGAAATATCTTTATGTTTTGTAACAGACTATGGCTGTTGATATAAAGTTGAGTAAGTTTGAAAGTATGTTTTTTTGTTTCCTGTGTTTTTTCTCATTACAGGACTACATCTCACTGTTTAGTAAGCTAAAGTATTTCTCCTGTCATTACATATTCTGAAGCCATTCTGCAGCCCACTGGGAAAACCCCTCACATACATAAACCTACACATCGACACTTTTTTCCTCTTCTCCTCACACCTCCTGTCAATACCACTTATTACTTGTAATCAATGACTGGACTCATTAATTATGTATTAGCTATAGTTTCCTGTCTGCTGACTCAGTTGGAATGCATATGTATGTGTGTATCTGTGTGTGCGAGTTGCAGATGTGGAGAAAAGAGGGACAAATGCAGAGCATTTTTCCTCAAACAAACATGATGCCACACCTCTATCTATCTGTCCATCCATCTCTAAAAGCTCTCACCCCATCTTCCCCCTTCTCTCCCCTTTCTCCGGGGATTTGGCTAAATCGTGTGTGTGTGAAATCTAAGCCTCGGCCAGGCCTGGAATAAAAACACCAAGCTCATCACTCAGTCACTCAGACCAGGCTCATGTTCGATCACTCACATGAGCAGCTAAACATGGCACATCCAACAATAAAACTCTCAATTCTCTTACTGTGTACACAAACATTCATAACTTTCATTTTTTTCTCAGATTTTTTGTCACAGCACTCAAATGCAGCTCCATAGACATGAACATGTGACCTGATTACTGTGAGGGTTGTATGGTTACAGGGAGACAAGCTGTCTTATTGATTTTCACCTCCAAACTGTGAGGTTTACATTCTGAGAGTGAAAGACGAGGAGGAAGAGGAGGAGGTGGGGGGTGCAGGCTGTGAGAATGTGAATCAGAAATTCCTGTACAAATGCAGTAACACGCTGAAACCACGACGACTTATAGAGCCGTGCACTGAACATTTTTCACTTTCTTTGTCTCTTCGTATCCCCCCTTGTGTCTATTTTTCTTCTCACTCCTGCTTCCTCCCTCTGGGGCGTCTGTCTTCTCTGTTTCTTTTTCCTTCTCTGAATGTTTATGTCTCTCTGCTGCTCTCTCACTGGATAGTATCCACTGCTTCAGCTGGGCTGCAAGAAGCTGTGATCCACCTGCCAAGAATCAAACAGTGCTGCCAACAGCCAGACTGGCGCACAAAGAGACCAGAGCGCTCACACACACACACACACACACGTCGGACACACACACACCTTAAGATGGTGCCAACGCCACAAAGAGAAAGACTGCACAATACGACCACCCCACAGACTCAATACAGAGCACAATATGTGACTACATAATGAGTTCAAAAATCAATTCAATTCAAAATACTCATCTGAAATGGAAAGACGACTATCTTTATGGAAGACAAAGCTCAGCTTTTTGGTGTATGTCCTTATTCTTTCTTATGGCAAGAAAATACTGATCAGGATCCTCTGCTGAAAATCTCCTCTGATCAATCCTCTTACAACAGAGTCTGTTTTTTTGTACATTTTCTAAACTTCTAAATAAAGAAGTCGTTTATGATAAATATATCTACACGTTATTCTTTGATTTCCGTTAAAAGTGCATGCTGGAGCTGCAGTTTATCACATACATGAATATTTTTATAAACATTTTTAACACTGTGCGCTAGCTGCCTCTTTTAGGTTGCTGGGTTTCACCCCTTCATCAAAGTGGCTACATTAAAAATGGATCTTAAAAGTAGGGTAGATTTCATTCTGATGCACTTTTTGTTAAATTAGTGTAACTTCTCTTTACAATCTGATAGCAACCGATTAGTTCGGCAGTTTCGCTTTAAAACGAAGAATATTAATCATCTGTGGAAGCTATGAAACGCTAAAAACATCAGCCAATCCTACGAGGCGCCCCTACTCGTGTAGTTGGCTGGTTGTCACTCTCTTCCTGCTCTGCGCGCATCAGAGAGGTACGTGCATGATGGCCGAAGTCACAGACTGGTAGGGAGGCATGGCTTCGGGGTGAGCTTCGAGAGAAAGGGGCGTGTGTTTACTTTTTAAATCTGGCTGACTCTCACTGAGTTTTCAAAATCTCCTACCCTACCTTTAACAGATTCTAGATCTCATATTTGATCCTGGGTGGACAGCTGTGTAGAAGACAAACACCCAATGTCAGAAAATTAGCTTTGTAATTCCCATGTGTAAATAGTGGAACCCTTGGACTTTATAAGACAAACTCAACACAATGTATGCTGTATATTAAGATTACTTAGTAATTCTAAAGGGTTATTATTTGAGAACCCACATACACACAGAGTTTGAATCTGTGCAGCCAGTCACACTCTTAAAACACACACACAAACCTCCCCTGCCACTCCTCCACTGAGAGTGCAGTTCAATGAGTGAGAACGTTGTCAGGGCAACATATGAGTGGGAAGACTTGAGCTCTGAACTTTAGGAACAAGCTGGCATCATACCAACTTACTGTCTTTTCATCAGTCCTCTCTCCACTCATCCACAAACCACCAGAGGCTCTCAATCAGTCTACTTTTCTCTCTCCATCTGCACTCTGATCCTCCGTCCATGCTGCTGTATATCCTTCCTATCCGTGTCTCCAGTGGCTTTTGCTTTCTGTTATTTTGTTATACACAGGCCCACCTCTCCATGCATACCTGCTTTTATTTTACGTCTTCTATTGAATAAATGTCAGTGGAGAAAACGTTGCCAGGATCGGACATTAAGGCATTCTAATTCATCTTTGCTTCTAAAGCAAAAGTTTTCATTGGAGGAGGCAAAATGTTAGCATGAATTCAGGGGGAAAAATATTTTAAGAATATAAAGCATAATGCCCATCTGCAAAATGAAGTGTCTTTAAATAATTCAGCAGATTTAAATTAAAATCCTAATTCTTCTTTGATTCACTTTTAAACTACCCATTCTGTTCAGATATGTTATGTTGATCCACTACACTTCAGCAAGCACAAAATGAAATTCCACTCTGGGCTGGATCGAGTTATGTTGATTAAAATCAGTCATATTAAGCTAAGCGTCATCCCAGATAATTACACAGGAGCCTATAACTATGCAGAGGAGTGATAGACAGGAACAAATCGCTGAAGGTAAAAGCTGATTCTGCGAAAGAAATAAAATCCAATTAGCTTGTAACATGCATGGTTAAATGGGGGTTGGGTGTCTGGATCATAAGTTGTCTGAGCTACACAAATTAAAGGATAAAACAGCACATAAAGTAATATATTATTAAAGTACAGAAACACATTGATTAATTCAGTCTTGTTTGACATGAACTATTTCATAAAAAAGAAGCCCTGATATGATTTGATTGTCTTTCAACACACTCTGAGGCTTCTGATCCCTCTCTGGCTGTGGATGTTTTACACATACTTAAGTGAAAAGTCAGACAGCAGAAATGCAGAGCTTTAATTGATTATAGCCTGTTGCTTTCCTTAAGATAAGATGGAGAAACCAGAATTCAGCAGAGCAGAAAATGTGGCATCGTTCAGGAAGCCAGAAACCAAAGTGGATAAATCCTCAACTGTTAGTCATTTACTTTATAAAAAGAACTCACGGCACTGCTGAGGAATCAAAGGAGAGATGATGAGAACGTACAGCTCTTAGTCAATTCTTAAATCAACCCTTAAATACATTCCCACTCCCAACTTGTCACATATGGATGCGCGGTCAGCGTCTCCTTGGCATCCTGTCATAACACAGCGGGTTCCCCCATAGCATCAGTTTTCAACGTGCAGGGAGCTGCAACGTCCTGTCGGCTGGGGTCGCATAAGGGCCGCCACTAAGCTGACATAAGGAGGTCAGAGGGTGTGACAATTCAGACAAATCACTTTCACCCAGTAAATGGAGGTGCACTTATCATGGTAAATCTAAAGCTCGAGTAAAAAAGCTCTCTTTCACAACATTAAAAAACCATATTTTAGAATTAGGCTGACATGGTGACAAATCTGAAGCTTATATAGTTCCCTATTCTTTGGCTTAACCTTCAAAAAACAGTGTGTAAGGGGTACCTTGTGCCTTAAACTAACAGGAACCTCAACCTAATCAGCTCTTGTGGCTGAATCCACCAGGTGGTTCTTGCATTGAAAAAATATCTAATGTATGTAAAGCACACCTCTGTGACAAATGGAGTGTGTCAGCTCTTCCTAAATATACCAGGTGCAGATCTAATTTAAGAAATTACTATGAGTACTGTCTTCTACACAGCTGTCAACCCAGGATAAAATATGTGATCTATTATCTGTTAAGATCTGTTTTTAATGTAGCCACTTTGATGAAGGGGTGAAACCCAGCAACCTAAAAGTGGCAGCTAGTGCACAGTGTTAAAAATGTTGATAAAAATATTCATGTATGTGATGAACTGCGGCTCCAGCGTGCACTCTAAAACCACCGCTGTGGCAGAGGGCACATTAGCCTATTCTGCTATTTCATACACAGGCAGCACTAGCAGGACAGAAAAGATGATATTCTGACAGACTTTGACAGGAGCACTGCCCTAGTTTGTCGCTTGAAGAGGCTCTGGAGTGTGTGTGTGTATGCGTGCGTGTGTGTGGGTTTGTCTGTGCATGCTGCTCGAATGCTTACAGTGTTGAACTGTGACATCCAGTCAGATCCAGACACTTGTTTTTTAATAAGCTTCTTCCACCAGTATGCCAACAACTCATCAAGGGCAAGGAGCAACAAACACACACATCCGTAATGACACACACACACACACACACACACACACACACACACACACACACACCAGAGACCTTGAGAATTCTGAAAAAAGATTTTCAGTACAAACCACAAACACATACGCCTCCACACACACTGAAACTGTGACGCATCCCTTTGAAAGACTGAATTATAACACTGAAAGAAATGAATAAAGGTTATGATTTTTTTTTTTTTTAATTAAAACAGAACAACTACATTTAAACACTTGAAATCTGTTCATCTCTTTTTGTTGGCTGGTATTACGTTTTGTTTAGTTTTCCTCCCAGGGGGGCAAGAGAACACACACACACACACACACACAGACCGTTACACATGCGGCTGTCACACAGTGGTTGGTCACGTGAGGTTAAATTGACCTAGAATCTCAGGAGTGAGCCTCAGCGGTGGGGATGGACAGGAAATCAGATGTCAGATTAAAGTGTGCTTAGACAGGCTTCTACTGTTGAGACACACAATAACAGACACACACCTCAGTGTTTGTCAGCACCACACCTACAGAAACCTGTGTGTCTGCTCCTCCTTGTTAAACCAAAAAAAACGATTGGCTCTGAACAGACGGAAAAAAGTGAGGACTGAAGCTTTAAATGTGTAAGAATAGAAAGCGAAATATTAACATCGGCATCAACCAAAATGTATTTTAGGTGATTTAACAGGTGAGGACAGCATAGCTAGGTTGTCTTGTACATGCCTACTCGATGTATCTCAAAAGAAAGGAAATCTCTGTGTGAATGTTTTCTGAAAGTATTCCAGCCTTCAAATACTCAGGTGTCTTTCATAATACTATCACGTGTGCTATCAGCGGGGAAAAGACCGCATCATTGGTCAGTGAAAGTACTATATCGATGCATGACCCAGATCCTGAGATGTCTGTTTGTAAAGCTGGCTAATGCTCCCACTCACAGCCGCAGCAGACGGCAAGCTAACAGATCAACAAGAGCGACAGAGAGAGGGTGGAGGTACAACCAAATTCAATTTAGCCAAAAAACAAGGGTCAGGGATGAGTGGTGTGTGTGTGTGTGTGTGGGTGTGTGTGAGTCAAAAGAGGGAAAAGAAGAGCACATGTGGGTCAGCCAGTAGACAGTGGTCAAGGCCCAGTGATCAGTGATTTGACCAGCAGTTTGTAGCTTGTTAAGAGGTGGGGGAGGGGTCAGCAGATGTGCTGGTTAAGAGGGAGGAGGAGGAGGAGGAGGGCGCTCATACCCAAACTTCACTGCAGAACATCAGACATCACACACTGAGGGAAGGCCTCCTCTGACATTAATGAACTCGGCATCCGGCGGGAGTCATTCAAGCCTAAAAACCAATTGTAGCTGCTCGATACACCCATTTCACAGTGGGAACTGAAATAATACGCTCTGTTAAAAATAAGTTGCAGTCAGTGTGGTAAAGAATATGAAATGAATACAAATGAAAAAGCCGCTAAAAACAAAATTGAAAAAAAAGAAAGAAAAAAGAGCCATGCTCTAATGTTGTGTGAGACGTCCAGGTGTAAACATCACCTCTGAAGTCAGAGCGTAAACAGTGACAGGCGGTCTTGTCCCGGACATCCGTTAGAGGTTAAGTCATCAAACAGTGTCTGTTGGGTTCCAAGATTGGCTTAGCATAGCACAAAGGCCACCAGCAGGGGGAAGCTGTTTGCCTGGCATCTCTATTGTTGGCTACAGGCTGTGACCTCACAATTATGATTTTCAAATTGTAATTGAAACCAAATGACTAGCTGCATATCTGATTCATCATCCACTCTAACTCTCAACAAGAGACTAAATGGAATAATAAAATATTTTTGAATTTTAATAAATATTATTTAGCAAACGCTGACTACCATTAAATACAGCACAAAGGCTTTGTGGGGGCTGTTTTGGATGCTCTGATCAACAAAGCAGAGAGAAACCGCTGAGCTATTCACTTTATTCTCAACTACGTGTCTGTCTTTGTTCTTCTTGTCCTTATCGCTTTTGTTTTGTCTCACAGATTTTCTCTTGAGGATTTGTCTTTTATTTATCATTTCTGTTTCTCCCCCTCTCTCTCTCTCTTTCTCTCTCACTCGCACACACATGCAATGAATCCATGAAGTGAAGCCCTCACAGCAGAATCATTCTCTGTCACTGAGTTGTATTTATAACCCCATCTATCAGCCAGCCCCCAGAATATGTGACACTATTCTCTGGACCGAGACCACCAAACTGCCCCCCAGCCATGCATTAAGATAGGATAAGTGTATGTGGGAGATGTGTGTGTGTACATTCGTCCATTTATACTTAAACAGATATAGGAGCTCCACCTCGTATAGAAAACACACACACACACACACAGGCTCCCAGCTCCTGTCCTACTGTTACACTGGAGGTCAGAGAAAGAGGAAGCAGAAGAAAACAAATGATAAAAACAACCAGGGAGAGACAGATGAAGGCCACGAGGGAGGCTGATGGAAAACATGGAAGGGCAGCTATAAAAGAAGGGGATTAGACAGAGATCGGAGTGGAGGTAGAAAAGAAAAACAGGAGGGCGCTCACGCTCACTGCTTCTCTCTGATGAGAGCGGAGATCTATATCCTCTTCTGTCCAAGGTCACGGTTGTTACATGGTAGCAAAGCAATCTCTTGGACTCACACACACACACACTTCTTGAGGTATGGCTCTGCCGATAACTACAAGCAGCCATTATAGATTAAAGCAATTAAACCAGATGAGACCTTTGACCCAACATTATACCACAGTCAGGATCTTGTGTGAATCATAAGGTGTGTGTGTGTGTGTGAGTGTGTGTGTGTTGAAGTAGAGGGCATGCTTTACATATGCTTGCCTGTGCACTAACTGCTCACCCTCATGTTAACCTTAAGAAGCAATACAGCAATTTCCTCCCAGCACCCTGAGGCCAATTCAATGGAAAGCTTCAAGTGTGATGTAATTTCAAGAGTGATTACAGATTACTGCAAACCTTTAAGACTATAACATGTTCCACAGTTGAGTCACTTTTTGTCCTACTGCATCCACCCCACCTATTAAAGGGACACTTCACCTCAAAATTCAAATATTCATTCTCAATCTTGATTGGTGCGAGGTACTATGTGGGAAATGCTTTCTCTTCAATGTAAGTGGACTAAATAACAATTGATTTGTGGTGTTCAAAGCCCCAAAATATGATTAATATGGAAAAAAAAACTCACACATTTTCCATATAGATACACATGTCAGTGAAGTCAGTGTGCATCTTACTATGACACCAGGCTCGGGTGACAGAATGACTCAACATAAACACGACTGACATCCTCCTCCTTTGGGCTGTAACAATTGAGGCAATGTTGTCTTCTGCTTTGTGATGCTGTCTGAGAGAAGGCAGAAATCACAAAAAGCTCAGTAACTCACACCAAATCATCTCTGCAGGCCTCCCCTTTGATCCATCTATGTGTTAATTTGCACAGGAGTTTACGCCTGTTTTGAAATCAAAACATTCATTTTCTTCTATTAGCACACTCTAATCAGCATCCAGTGGCAGTGGAAAGAAAGAAAGCTGCAGGCCACCCTGTTTTCTAGGATTGTGGAGGTAAAATTAGAGACAGGAGGGAGTGCACAAAAATAGAAAAGTATGATAGTCTACTCCTTTTCCCCAGCATGATTCTACATTAGGAGTAAAACGAAAGTGCAGGGAGACAAAGGAAAGAGACATATTTCTGCTGTGTTACAACGAGGCGAGCAGAAAAGAGATGCGGACAGTACGATGAAAAGCAACCGAGGGCAGACCTGTGAGCATCCACCCTGCTGTTACATCAGTATGCCCTCAGGGTCCAGACAGAGGGTGTGTGGGGCTCCCTCTGCTGGTGCTCCTGTCTTGGCCCTCTTCATAACAAAGACCTTCTTACTCTTTTTTTTTTTTCTCTCTCGCAACTTCTGAATGAACCCATTTCCATGTTCCACGTTACAGCAACAATTTTCAAGCAATTCTGTCCATTCGTCTAAATGCCACACAATGGAGCAGATCAATAGCTCTGACAGTAAACTAAGCTTGTTGACAACTTAGCGCCATTTTCCTGCTACATGCTATCATCTCTATTAAAGAGACCTTTTCTTAATTGAGCCTTGAGAGCTGTATCTCCTTTTATGACAAGCTCGCTTCTGCTACTAGACAGACTCAGAGGGAGGATTTTGGAATAATACGACTACTGAGATGCGTGGGTGGAGAATATGCACACTTATAGGCAAACACAAAATACACACACACACACACACATACTGGCATCAAGAGGCACAATCCCTCAGCTAAGCGCGGTCGCAGCAGGAAAAGTGCATGGCAGGCCAAAAGGTAAAAAGCACAGCAGAGACTGACTGACAAAAAATGGCTTCATTGGATTGCTGTCCCATTGGGGCGCACACACACACACACATAGGGTGGGCAACGGGCTTAAGGGTGCCAATTAGGCCAATAGACTGAGTCGGCAGGAGCTGATTGGAGGGATGAAATGAGTCAGACACAATATTTGGAAAGTATTAGTGAAGACCTGAACTGTCAGATACCTCAACAATTTACATGCTGAACAAGACGCACACACACAAACGTTCATGTGTGCATTTATCGAGATCAACAGGAGTTTCCTTTGGCTTCCAGTTAGTTTCATCATTCATGCTCATTTCAATGAATTTTTCAGCAGAGTGTTAGTGTCTCCCTCACTTGTATTGTCCTCCTCCTCCTCCTCTTCCTCTCTCGCTGCCTGTCTATCCTCCTGAGCCTTTGTTCTGTGTGCACTCCTCTGGGCTGTGACATACATTCAGGGCGATGTATGTACACACAGCTTAGACTGTTAAGTCAGCCAGAGACAAGAGGTCCCAACCAAACAGCAGCGGGGCCTGTCACTGCATGAGTGTGTCGGATGTGAATCATTTGACTGTTTAATCTACCTTGTGTAAACTACAGAGTGAAGCGCGAGCGTGTGTCATTGAGAAAATGTTAATCAAAGGCAAAAGGGAAAGCTCTGCTGAGCCAGCTGGAGTTTTTTTTTCAGATGGGAATACAGACTTAAATGATTCACATGTGACAATCAAGTCACAGCTGCATGTTTCATCTCCTGACAGACTTGACAGCCAACAAGCAAAACAACTGCACACATCCAGCTGCTGTTTCATTTATTCCAACAGAACTTTTGCACAAGGTTCTGCTCCTTTTAGTGCAACTTCAACTTCCTTCAAACAGGCCAGCCACCATGTTTCAGCCTGCCAAGCAGTCAGGAGTAGTTAGTAAGTAAATGCATTGGCTAATTTCTGTCTGAGCATCGATGTTAATACAATAACTGAGAGAGGCTCTGCAGCAGCGTGTGACAAATTTAATGTAATTGCTGCTGCTCATTTGCAGACTGAGGCAATAGGCTGAAGCAAGGGGGGAAGGGGCAACATTTATCAGTGTAATAATAAGATATCTATAATTAAGAGAGATTATGACAGAGATGTCAATGTTGTTTTGGTATAATCATTATAAGTTAGGCTAGTTTAATGCAAGAAAAATAGCCAATATAATGTGAAAGGCTCTCTCCAAGTGAAATGTCGAGCTCAGCCTCCTCTTCTTCCTCAGCGTGGCAGTGTGTATGTCATACAAATTTAATGTCAGTGTGCTGGGAAAAGAAAAACGTGACGAACACTTTTTTATGCCTCTCTCCGTTCTTCTTTATGCATGATTCATAACCAAGCCGAGCACTTAACGGGAGTCTCCGCCGCTGCGCTCCGTTCCTCTCCGCAGCAAGTGGATGGATTCGCGCGGCGTGGAGCTCCCCATCCGCCAACACACAACGCGCGATCAAGTCATCTCTCAACTCACTCCACTCAAGGTTCACAAACACACAACCCGCCAGGACACCCACCTTCATTCTCCGGGTAATTCCGTAAGGCTCGACACGGTGACAACGCGTGAAAAAGAAGAAGCGGGGAGATCAGGAGGTAAAGGGATGGATAGATCCACAGGACGCGTGGTAGTGCCATTTTCAGGCTGCGCTGCGCCCTCGCTGCATCCCTGTTGGCGGTGTCGAGTCGGTGAGCGCAGCCTTGCGATTGAGGGGGGAGAGAGAGAGAGAGCAGGGGAGAAGACAGGAGAGGAGAGAGAGAGAGGAGGAAACGCTGGGAAGGAGGGTCCACAGGCAGCCAAATCCTGTCAATCAGAGAGAGGAATAGAGGCCTGTGGAGATTTGTTACACTGCAAAAAATGCTTAATCTTATCAACTGATTTATTCAGACGATGACTTTTATAATAGATAATCTAAATTTAAAAGATTGAAGACGTCAGTAAAAGAGACGTTTTTCCAAATCCATAATATTAAAGGGGCTATATTTATTATTAGCATCATTACATAACAAATAGGCCGCTCCATCCACCTCCTACAGCAAGCACTAAATATTAGCATTAAACAACTAAATCAAATTGAAAAAGAATGCAAAATTTCATTCATACTATGCCACCATAGATTTGTAAATATATTGGATATTCCACGTTGGGAAATGCATCCTGTACATCCACAGTCTTTGTTGGACACAAAACTCAATAAAGCGAGCCATCTCATTACTGACCCACTTGTTGGGATCCACACTGCAGGATAAACACTTCCTTCTCACTGTGAAAAATGCTGTCAATTATTTTGATAAGTGACACGGGCACATGGCAATTACTGTATTAGTATATCAGCTCTAGCTGGTTTCTCTCTCGCTGTCTTTACCCAGATGTTGATATTGTTTCTTTGGATGCCAGCTGAAGCAGACAACGCTGACATGCACAACAGATTTCAATCCGACACTTTATGGAGATTTATTCAGCCGGCATTACATGTATGTGTGGGCTGTGTGTGCCGTGTGTTGCTGTGTTTTTTTGTGAATGTGGCTGTTGGCATGTTGGCTCGAGCAGTCTTTAAACATGAATAAATAATGTGTGCAGCTTGTCATTTGAAATGTGTGAGGAAGAGCTGAGAGTGTACAAGGTCAACCTTTCAATCTTCTACTGACAGAGCTCATGTGGTGCGACGCTTAACCCCAACCAAGAAAACACAGTTGTACGGGGACGTGTGGCGCCTGTTGGAGCATGTGTGTTTGTTTGTGTTCAAGTGTAAACATAATTATTTCAAGCAAGCGCTAAAGGAAACAGTTTCGTCACTTTTAAATATGTTTTAGTTAGTTATTATGAGATATATAAATATTAAATGAGATGATTGATTCGTCAGTCTTCTCTGCATATAAATATTTAGTCCACTGGTTAGCTTAGCTTTGGATAAAAAGCAGCAAAAATGTTCAAACTTGTCAAAATGGGGCCATGAAAGCAGTCAACACCAAATATGGCTATACTGTTGTTGTTGAATCGAAGTCATGTGTGTGTGTGGGTCATTTAGCATTCTGTAATACCATCAAAATTGCAGAAGCCAGTATTAGCTTGTTAGCTTAGCATCTCAAATGTTGCATATATTGTGAATTTAACTTGCTGAAACATCACTACCCTGTCAAAATTCATGCACTAATCACTGCACATAAGCATATAGCATTTGCTGCATATTAATAGTTAACTACTGGTCATACCAATTGAACAAACTAATATAATGATAATTAATTTAATTGCTTTTAATACTGTATACTTTTTTAATAGACATTAAAGCCCATGTGCAACATTAAAGCCGATTTTTTATATATAATATGGCTTCCTTTTTATTTTATCTGTGGATGCCCCATGAGAAAGATGAAAGAAAGCATAAAGCATTCCGATAGGTCACCTGCTGCACTGGGATTCTCCCCCCCCCCCCCCCCCCCCCCCCCCCTTCAACCACCAGGCAAATGTGATGTAACCATGCTGTGATTTATGGAAGGATCGTGACCACAATTATATTTGCCACGAGTAACGCTCCATATCACGCTTCTGTCCCAAATGAGGCTCCTGAAAGAGCTATAAAGCTGTCAAACATACGCTGATTTATGCTGAAATTCTGTTTTTACCCCCTTACAGCACTGTGTGTTGCTATAGAAGCGTGTTTCGGCTTTTGTGTATCTTCGTGTGAGCATGTGTGTGTGTGTAGCAGCCACCTCCACACATTTGTTAAGGGTCCAATTATGATGATGATTTGTTCGCTGCAATGGCTTTACTTGGATGACCTAATTTCCTCATTCAGTGTGGGGAGAGGAAAAAAAATTCGACTTCTCTTTTCTTCTCCTTTTTCGTCACTCTTTCTTCTTCTCCTGCTTCTTCTGCTGCCATGACGCTGCATTCATCCATGCAGTGACAAAACATTACTGTCATGCATTCCAGCAGCGACAGAGTGACATGGCCCCTTAAACCCTTGTCACTCCCTCCACCACACACGCATGCACATGCTTAAACACACACATCCTGCACGAGTTGTGGAAAAGTCTGGTTTTGCATAATGTCATTTCAAGGCTACGCACACACAAACACACACACGAGCAGTGACAATCCGCTGACAGAGCTGAGATAGTAGCCCAACAAACATTTGAAAAGTGTCATGTGCTTCCTTCTTTCTTTATACCCACTCTGCATGCGTCTGTCTTTTCTGCACCATTCACCTTCCTTACTCAAACTCGCGGATGTATTTCCACAGTTTTCTTCACAAGCTTTCAATTATTTTGGATGAATTTCTTCTTTTATTCACTTTTCCTCCTCTTTTGACCTCCACATTGTCACCTCTCACCCTGCTTAGCCTGACTGGGTCACCTATTCTCTCTCTCTTTAGTGGTTTATTAACCAGCTAACCTACTTGCTCTCACTTATTTCCATACAATAACATACATGCAGTGAAAACTTTCGAATAAAATAGAGCACAGTTACAAACTTGGATAAGCACAACAGTCAGCACAGCAGGAGTGTGTGCAAGTGTGTGTGTGCAGCATGCATGCACCATTGGCGGTGATTACTTGTTTGACAAGGGGCAGAGGTGATGACAGGGTCGTCTGCCTTGCCAGGAACTCCCCCCTCAGCCACCACACTCTTTATACACACACACCCTTAGCCCTATTCAAAGCCACTCACTCATGTGGTAATGTCTCTATTGTGACAGCCTGAACGCTTTATGGGCAACAGCTTGGTGCTGGCATTTGGGTAGAGGCATGCGTGTGCATATGAGCTTGTGTGTTAGTGTGTGTGGCTGTGTCTGGCTCATCCACTGTGGAATCTGCCCATCTAGAGCTTGAAGCAGTTTTCCGTTCCAGACCGGTGACAAACTAGCAGAGAATTGCAGAACAGGGGAGGGGAAGCAGAGGCAGCTGCAGGTAGCAAGTTTAAAGGGCAAGCACTGCACACATACACGCACGGATATACTACACACCCCCATCATTCCACTTCCCTCCACTCTTGCTTTCCTACCGCCACCGTCTCACTTAAGCAGGCAGAGCGATTCGTCATGTCAGAGAGCTCTGGTGCTGCCATACAACAAAAGGTGAAAGGGAGTGTGGGAAAGGGCTGGTGCACAAAGCCCTCCCTGCCCTGTCTGTCTCCCTGTCTCAGTTGCTCCTTCAGCATCCCCCCACTTTTTAGTATCTACAGAAACACAACTACTCTCCCTTATCCTTGATTTATACTTTCATATCTCCACCATAGGTGGGGTGCAGTATACCCAATTTAGGTATAAACTAACACAATCTCTCCTTAAAATGTGTAACAGCTTTGATAGTCCAAAGCACAATGGCTTTACAGTTGTGATATAGCAAGATTTTTGCCTTATTCATTTCCATCAGCTTGTGTACCGGCAGGCACAAAAAGGTGATAAAATCTGCATTTTGAAGTTGTAGGGGATTGTGGTGGATCAAGGCCTCTCGCTGTCTGTGCAGAGTGAAGAATTATGGGACCAGTGTGGAGAGTACAAAGACACACTTTGGTGTTTCTTAAAGTCAAGGAACGATCCATTTTAAGGCTGCATATCGAGGATGTCATCACTCACAAAACCTGCCAAAGGACTGCTCCAATTTCTACCAAGCTAACATCATGTTGCTTCTTGATGATGTTGAGGCATCATTGAAATACAACACTCCCACTCAAAAGGGGCAAAGCAACCATCACACAGGTGCAGCAGGTTTATATTGGTCTGCAAAGCTCTGTGTAGCACCATTTGGAAATGTGTTCCTTGTTGCCTGGGTTAAAAGCTCAGCCCAAACAATAGCCCCAAAAGTGAATCACCCGACAACAGTGACACAAACAGGACCACCAGTCCTAAATAGTTCATAGATTGTCCCCCTCCACAAAATAAAAAAATAAACTCAATCCAGACAGCTGTCCAGCCAGAGAGATAGAGGGATGAAGAGACAGTGGGACAGAGGGAGAAAGAGATAAAACCAGCTATTCAGAAAGGAAAATCTGCTGGTGTCTGCCAGCTCTGCCCACAAAAAGGGAGCAGGAAAGAGAAGGAGGATCTCCTTGAGCCTGACGCCAGCTATGCAGACAGAGAGGCAAACAAACAAAAAGACAGACAGACAAATAGAAAGGAGTGGGGAGAGGACGATATTCACACTGTTCCAAGTGTCTTCTCATCCAGCCTTTATTTGTACACCTGATTGTCTCTGGTTGCTAGAGACCAGATTGTTGGGGATGCACACACAAACACCACACACACGTACAGTAACTGCTGACTCGTAGGCAAAGTGAATATTGTCTGGCATATAGCTGAGCCCAGAGAAAGGATATTTACCGTAAGTCTGCTGCATGGGGAAGAGCAGTCAGTGTCTTACCATCTCAGTCGTGTCCTTCTCAAACAGACGAATGATTTAACAATCAATGAAAACTGACCTTGCCTTCCTGTATCACATTCCCTGCTGGAGCTGACCTTTAAGCCAATGATGAGAAAACATGCAGATTCACCAGTGGAGGTGTTGTGAACAACAATTTTAATAACATTTAAGGGCAGAATAAGGTTGTTGGCAAAGCTTTATTTCCACTGAATAGGAACATATTTATCTTTATGTCTCCTGCAAAATTATCATGAATGTAATAAAAACAAATTGGAGCAAGTTTATGTTCTTTGCCACAGCCAATAACACATCATATGAGAGGCGTTAAAAGAGAGAAAAATGGATGGATGAAAGGAAGAATGGAGTCATCATGATGGATTGGAGCATGCCCAAAGAGTGGCAGTCTGTTGGCAAAGACAGGAGGGAGAGATGCCCAACTCAGAGCACAGTCATGGCTTGCTCACTCAGTTCCTTACATCGACAGAGTGGCTGAGATCAAGCAGAATGTGAACCATGATTTAGATTTCACTGTCAGAACTGCTATCATCTGGTTTCCGGTCTTTTTAGGTGCTCTAGTATTTCGCATGACAGCCAACAAGAATGACATGAAGTACCAGGCTGCACTTATCCATGTACGGAGTATCACTGCTATAATCAGACTCCTGGAGCATGTGTGTTTGTTTTGCAATTAGCCCTTATCCTGGTTTTGACCCGGATATTCCGGCTGGAGCCCTATCTTATCTATGTTTTCCATCATTCTCTGCTGTGTGTGTAGGTGTGTGCTATATTCCAATATCGTTATGTATCTATTTATCTTTTAGTTGCTCTTGGTTTCTGTTATTAGTTATCCCATTTAGAATCTGTTCAGTCAGGGATTTATACTCCACTTCTCCCCCTCCTCTGTTCATTTATGCATGTAATCATGGTCGCTGACACAGAACAGAGTCAGAAATATTAGTAGTTCCACCTGCGCTTATGACCATGTGTTCCCAAAACAAACACTGAAGAAGTTAATGGTGGCCTCAACCTCTAGTTATTATTATCATGTTGATGACGGGCTCGGCAGACAGTTTCCATGATGGGAAAATGATCAGCTAAACAATATTCGATTTGAGAGTAGCACAGAAGATTAAAATACACACCAGTCAGGAGTCCCTTGGCTTACCAGCATGGTATCTTTCAGGTATTAACGCTGCATTAAGTCACTTTTCTCTGTTTGATGGTGGTAAAAGCAGAAGGCTTCTCAATGTTATCCCATTTACAGGTAGCACAGAGACAGTCACATTTCCTGCTGTGCTGGCTTAATTCAATAAGTGAAGTGCAGGTGTGGAGAAAATCTGTCCACCAGCTGTAGTAGCTGAGTCCAGTAAACCAAACAATTGGCTCAAATTGAGTGAAAACCACAGATATCCTGTTGAAAAACATAAAGTTAAAGGCAAACTTCTTTTGCTTGTATAAAGAGAGACGTGTCTAAAAACTCTGCTTCACACACACAACACACTCTCAATTATGCACACAGAGCAGACAGCATGTTGGTGTGATTTGTCACTATTTCCCTTGGCACAAACAGGCCTTTGCTAATGGACAGACACTCTTTGTGTGCTAAACAAATTAGCTCCATTACTAAGAGGCAGACAGCAAGGATGAGACAGACAAAGAGAGGGAGAAGCAGAGGTTCAAGATAAGGGATTTGGAAGGAGATAAATGTAGTAAAAGGTAAATGTAAGTAGGAAAAGGAGCAGAGAAAAGACTTGTGTATAATATTCAATGAATAAGTGAGAAATCTGTCTTATCAAACACAATTATGTGTGAGTGTATGTGTGAACCAGGCTAGACATCTCTGCTCTTTGAGCCCTTGTGAGAGAGGGCAAATGTGCATTATCGTCCATCCATCACTCACTCATTACTCATTCACTTACTTACACTCACACACACACTGAGCCCATACATGAATGCTGATACGCCCTAAAACGTGCACTTAACACCAGACTGGATGCGAGTGAGACACATTTATCTCCATGCAGCTGTGTGGAAACGATGCTGAGTGCATCTGAGAATGTGTGTATGTACGTAGGAGTGAATGTGATCTACCAGGTTTGAGGTCAAAGCAATTCTCCATCAAATGATTGGTTCATAATTTGATTGACAGGGAGACTCCCTCCTCTTCTCTGTCTTCTCCTGTCGTGTTCATCATTTATCATCCACTGTCTTCTTCTCATTATCCGTCCCTCCTCCTGTATACATTCCTCTGTTGCTTTTAACACCTCTCACCTCTACTACTGAAAGTCCTTCCGCCACTTCTTAACATCGTGTTTGTCCTCCCCTCCTCTTTGCTGCTCCTCATCCTCCCTCCATCCTGTCTCACTCTTGATGATATAAACACATCATTCTGTCTGCGCAATGATCGCATTACCTGTGGTAACACAGCTCATAACCACTGCACCTCTGCCATCTGGAAGTGTGGGTGTGTGTGTGTGTGCGCACCCCTGAATACAAACATGTATGAAAATGTGGACTGAATGCTTTAAAGTGAATGGGAACTGTGCATAAAGACTTTCTCCTCAGTGAAGGCAGCCTTGTAGTGGCCTTGAATGTTTGCAGAATTGTAAGAAGTACAAGGCTGATGCTTTTTAGTGCTACCAATATGCATCAGTGCAGAGATACCATCTAAGCCACACAGTGGAAATGTACTCTCAGTGCATTCGTAGTTTCAGTTGGCTCACATTGCTTTTTGAAACATACACACAGCACTCAGTACTCCTCAAAAACATGGCTTTTATTCAAAGATCCCTTTTGGACAAACTTAGCTGTGAATCTTGAGGCAGCACTATGATGGTTATAGTTACAGTCACTGAGGAAATGTGTTGCATTTCATGCAGGCTCATGACTATCCTTTAATAGAGCCTAAAATACACTAAATACACCCTGTGATTGGCATATACAGGTACAAAGATTACTCAATGGCTAATACATTTCTAAGCATACATATAATCATATTCATGGCCTGCATGTTCCTGTTTGTGCTTTGGAGGGCAGCATTACTCTTGTCAGTCCTGCACTTTGCACCTGATTCAGCAAGTTTCATGTCCTTTCATGAACTGTGTGAGTCTCACAATAAAGTGAGAGGATAGGATACTGGCAATAATGCCACCCTGATGACAATGGTATCAGCCAGTGCAAAACTATGGTCAAGCCAGCTGCCATCTGAATTTTACTGCTTCTGAAATAGTGATATAATGATAAGGATGGTCTTGAGCGAGACCAAAGTTTATCATCAGCAAGGGAAACCATGAGTGGCTGCAAGATGCAATGGTTCTGAGTTAGCATTGTCTGCACAGGAATAAGCCTGAATAAAAGAAAAAAGTATTGATCCTAAAAAATTGATTGATTTGAGACTTTTTCTTTTTTGTGCTATATATGCAAACATGTCGGTCAGAACAAACTGTACCTCTGCATCTATCAGAGGAAAGCAAGGCAAGCAACACCTGAAGACCTAACAATCTCTAATGCCTTATATGTGTTTACACTTTGACAGCAATGTAACCAGCAAAGCAGCCTACACCTTCTTTTCCTGTAGCTGATAAAAACTAAGAAAGCCTCCGCTGGTGTCTGCTTTGATGTTATTGTAGAGATTTAATGATATGCTGTAGGCCTTATTTAAACTCTTAGCAGCTGCTTGAGATCTATACTGCCATGTCATTCAGCAATCAATATCTGTTACACACACACCCGCACGCGTATCCTGGGAGGAATTTCTCTTATCGGGAAACATCAGATCAAGCAGATACACTTGAATGCCTATTGGGGCCAGATTGACTCACAGTGAGGGGACTCAGGATCAATGTTTTTGCTTGCAAGCCAAACTCATCCTGGTGTGTGTGTGTGCTGGAGCATGCGTTCAGGGAGTGCTTGCCTGCTCAACCAGCTGTCTGCTTATTCACGGCATATTAATATTAAGATGGTGAGGTAGTGAGGATCAGAGGACAGACCAGCAGCTCCAGAACAGGCCGGGTGCATCCATGGACTCGACTGACAAGAGAGGCCCCCTAGCTGAGCTCCCCCGCTGGGTTCAAGAGACAAAGACAAGTGCCTGTGTTTCCAAACATAGGCCCCTCTCACCACCCAGAGGTCAGGAACTTGGAATAATCTTAGCTGAAACAGGAGGGACTGGGCTTTCACATGCACAAAGTCACACACATGCACACACACACACGCACACACACCACATACACCAACACACACATTTAGGGATTAAAGCTTGATATGACCCTGCTTAACCTACCAGATGAACAAATGGCAGGGTATCACAGGGGAAAGAGAGGGCTGTAGGAAATAAATTTTCAAAGGTGGGGGTGTCTACGTGGGCAGAAACACACACACACAAGAGAGTGCTGATGCCTGACAGACAGAAACCTTGTGCATGTTAAAAAATAAAGAAGAAGCAAGAGGGTGAGATATGGACTGAATGAACTGTGTGATCAAAGCAGACAAATAACGAGAGGGGGGGGGGGGGTAATGTTGCTGCAGTGAGTTATGAATGAGCTTTGGTGGTCTAAAAGGGACTTGTGCTCTTTGATCATCCTTTAATAATCTTACTCGAGCACAGCCTCATCTGAAATGCCACTGCCAAAGGAAGACGAATGACTGACGGCCAGAGACAGAAATCCATCAGCTGCAAAAGGAGGCTCATCAGACTGTTTAAGAACAGTGTCCAACCAGTGTCCCTAAATTTAAGTCACTGTAATGTCATGCCTGGGATGTCTAAATCATTCAGGGTCAAATGACGTCTTATCTTTTTGACCTCACAACTCACTGTATTGCCATGAAGAGCAGAATAATGTCAGCTATAGCCTGGGGGCTGCAGTGGTTGTATTTTTGCCACTCTAGACTACGGGGCTAAATTTGGATGACTCTCTCAGCGCCTGACAAGCAGTTTGGTCCCTGTTTAGTCACTGCAGGGAAAGTATGCCATCTAGTGTACCAGCATGGAGGTTCACTACAGACACCGATTGCTGTGTGCATCATGGATCATCATGGATAATGCAATGTGCTGTCTCTGAGAAGTACTCTTTTTTTAATCTCATTCTTTCCAGATCATATTAAATTGTACTTGGATAACAACTTGATCAGAATTTCTGAAATACAGAAAGATTGATTGATTGATAAGACTGGCCAAAAGAAGAAGGACATGCAGCTCCAAATGTCATTCTAAATCAGTTCCTTCCAACTTGTCATTCTTTGTTTGCACAATTTTCAGGTAGACAAATGGATAGATGAACTGTTCTATCCAAAAAAGATATTATGAAAGTCCTTGTTAATTGTAGTCCCTCTGTTTACCAGGCTCTGTTAATGATAATTGGTGGGTCCAGTGTTTCCTGGATGTTGGATTGGAACAATGTATCAACTTTGTTTATTAATATGTACCATGTGAGAACAGATTGCTGCAACAATAAAGGTATTAAAAATGTTGACTGGGATCTTGTAAACAGCAGGATTATCTGATATGAGCTTTATTTTTGAAAATCTCTTAATATCCTTATTATAGGCCTATGTCAAGTTTAAATGCTGTCCAATTAAGAGCATCAAATATTATTTCTAAATCACTTATTTTGGACATTAAATACAAGGAAAAATCATCATCAACTCAAAAGAGTAACACAATAGGAGAAGTGCACCGCCTCCTCCCTTCTAATGGGCCCATTTTTACCAAATCTGCAGAGAGGAGTGGACAATTTGCTGTCTATAATAGCATTGGCCAAAGGAGACAGGTTACTGAGGCGGTACAAACCCACTCCATCTGAAATGATCGCGCTGGATCAGCTGTGGCATTGCGCGTCTTCCAACCGTGAAGAACTGCGGGCTAAAGAAGCCGCTATAATTAAAGCGCTTATTGATTAGACTTCGCGCTCCTGCGGCCCCTGGACCGTGAGCCGGAGGCGCGCGGGGCGGGTCAGTCACTCTCACACAGACATTCAAATCACCTCCGAGCCAAGAGAGCAATGTCTATGCTAATGTCTATGGTAATATCGCCCCCGGTATGAGTCGATTATTGACGCTTTCCCTAAATGGACGGTTGAGCCACAATTGAAGCTTTATGTGAAAGGGTCAATAGCGAAGGAAATTGATACTGGGGCAGGAGGTCAGTTTCATTTCAGCTCCACCAGATTCAGGAAATGAATTGGGAATTACTTAGTTAATTGAAATATTAATTGGAAAGTAAATGACATTTTTCAACTCCAAGTGGGATTTCTGTTCATCCCTTGGTATTGAACAGAATATACAATATCCATGTATAGAGGCCCTGGAGACTAGATCAGAGACCCTCATTTGTTGAGGATCAACCCTCACTTATATGTTCTCTTATAACTTTGCACAGTATGTGTGTGTGTGTGCATGTGTGTGTGAAGAGGAGACAGATAAAATATAAGTCCTGAGGACAGATAAAAGTGAAGTACAGAGTGTTTGGACCAGAGAATAATGGTTGACGGCTGATGGAGCTCTGGTGGGTGCTGGAGCTGAGGGCAAAGCAGAACATCGTGCTATCAGTCCGAGAAAGGTCGGTGTATCGATTGGTCGGAGTATGTGTATGGCTCCACCATTACGTATCAAAAACATCTCTGTTCTTCCCAACACTTCTCTAAGAATGACCTCAAGTGTACTGCTCTTTACAACAGTCCGTCCCCCAGACAGACGTCCTGCTCGTCACAACGAGGCACCAACATTTTTCAGCCTCAGACATACAGCTCTCTGTTCCCAGACACCTGGCCTTTATGGAAGTTTTCAGCCCATTTTTCTTGCTTTGGGAGGAACAGAAAGGAGGCGTCTGTCTGATCATAATAATTCCACAAAAAGCTAAAATAATCTTAATCTCCCAGAATGAATCAATAAAATTCCTTGTTGTCAGATGAAGGATCAAATTAAACCTTGATCTGTCTGGAGCTGATTCTTTAATAAACTGAGAGAGCAGCTGAAATGTATTCCATCTGATGAGACAGTCGTTTAATTACTGGTCTCATTTTGCGACATGCCACTCACGTTGTGTCTTTGCGTGCAGCTGCAGCGTGTTATTTGCTTTGAGCTGTGTGCACTAACCATTGATGTGTTTCATATCAGCCTCTGCCTGATCCCACAAGTCCCGTATCAAGTGTAATAAACTGGCACAGAAAAGTACACAGAGGACAGAAACAGGATCTCACTGTGAGTAGGTGTGCACCAGTAGGTGTGAGTGCATACTGTATTCTTTCCCTCACATGCTTTGTGCATGCTGATAAAGTAGAGTAAACCAATTCTCCCTGACCTGTATGTGTAAAGGGACAGTTCACCTCCAAATCAAATAACACTACTTCTTCACTGGGGCCTGCAGAACTGTTTATCCATCTGGATTGTTTTGGTGAGTTGCAGAGTTTTGATGTATTATATATATAACTTTTATGTTTGGGTGAACTGTCCCTTTAAGGATGCCCTCATGTCCATGTATAGGGGTCAAGAATGTGCTTTTCATTCCCATTTGCGGTCGATTTTGGATGAGGATATGAGAGTCCGTATTGATTGTAATTTCCTACGACGCTACGTTCCACTCTCTAGCTTTATCAGGAGACTAATTCCTATCAGCCACGCTGTCAGCCAACCAGTAGCTCTGGCTGCTGCCCAGGACAACAACTAATGAATAAGAGAGGAACGAATAATCCAGCGAGGCATTTCTCCTCTGGCAAACAGGTTGCCACAGGGATGATAATGATGAGTCTGGGATATTGAGTGTGGAGAAGTGTGTGCGTGTGTGTGTGTGTTCAGGCCAGTCGTGTGTGTGTCTGTGTCTGCATGTATGTATGTAGAGCTGGCATAATGATGTGTAGGCTGACATGTATAATACTGCAGATTTCAGCTAATCTTTCTCTACTATACATCTCATTGTCTCTCTCCCACTTTCATTTTCTTTTATCTTTTTTCATCCAGTATATCTCTCTTTTTAAACTTTTATTTGACTCCATGATATTATGTGTTAATGAGCCTCCTCTTTTAACACATGTTGAATGCACTGTTGTTACCCGCTGTTTCGTGTCTGCGTGCACCCATTAACTATACTTTTCAACCTGCTCTCTCCTCCATCCTTCATTCAGACTTTACTTCTTGGTTGTTCTTGTGTGGTATAAAAATGAAACCACCTCATCTCCTATCAAACACAATCTCTTTGATCAAAGACGACACACTCCTACTTGTGTTTTCACTTACACTCTGCTGTATGACCCCTATAAATAACTCAACTGTGTTTTTCTTGTGTTATAACAGGAGTGTGCTGCTATAACACTAGCTGCAGAGACCCCCACCCAGAGTCTCACCTTCTGGGTTCCACAGTGTAAGCACTCCCCCTCATCTTCTCTACACGCCTTTCATTTCCTCTACACTCATCCTTGCCTTCATCCCTTCATCCCTCCCTTCATCCCTCCCCCTATCCTTTCTCCTAACATAATAATAAAGCCAAAAATCTTGAGGCAAGGCCTAGTTAGTGAAGTGATTTGTTCTGATGTTCCTTAGATTACTCAAAAACCTCAACACGGACTGCGGCATGTAGATCGATGACACGTCTCTCCACTGCTCTCCAAGCTAGTGTGCTCCTGTCAACAGTGTTTTTTATAATTGCATGGCCCTAAGGAGGAGACAAAAGTTCTGTACTGTTGCTTTAAAATTAGATTTTTACTCTGACATTACAGGAATATTTGCAGTTCCAGTTAAACTGATTAATACATGAACTTTCATAGTCGACCAACACACACAGATGTCTGTCAAAGAGCATTCATTTAAGAGAAAGAGCTAAAAATACTTCAAGCGCCTGTGTGGGTGTTTCATAGGTGTGCATTAAGCACGGCCTTGCTGAAATGTCTCTGTCATTGATGTGTGTGTGTGTTTTAAAGATTTGGGTTAAGCTGACACAGAGAGTTTCTGATAAGAATGCATTAATTGTCTGTCATTCATCCAAACCGATTTAGTATGTGTAATTTCCCCAAACCTAATTAAACATTTGATGAGATTTAGCACTTCAGTCAGCTAGCAGACTTCTCAAAGCACCAGAAGAAGTTAAAGTAGAGGCAACTTGTGGCTTTCAGAGTGAGCAGAGAGGAAAGTGATGAGTATCTATAAGGTGTTTATACTTCAGTGAGTGGTGCTAAAGATGTGCTTGTTGCATTGTGTGTAGGTCTGTGGTGAATAGGCTATTTGTCATCTATGGTTGGTGATCTCATTGTTTCCTTTCCCCACTGTGAGGCCACAGTGACTGGTGACAGTGTAGCAGGTGAGGTGGGGGAGAGGCGGAAGAGCTTGTGTTTTATAAAAGATCAAAACTTGAGCACTCACACAGACAGAGAGAGCCATCAAGACACACATCTGTGAAAAAAGACTGCTTTGTGTCGGTACTCTGAGAGCGACTCAAGCGAGACTGTTCACTCCCTGTGTAAGATAAAAGTGTCTTTGCTCGACCTTTGAGGGACAAACGATAAAGATGCAGCTTCTGGTTTTCGCCACTCTTTGTTTCACCACCTGGATGAGCTCAGTCCAAGCAAGTAAGTATATCACAAAACGGGGTTTGATTAAGACTATGATCTAAATGTTTGTCAGTGTAAATTATGGCACTAACTTTGTTCTCCGTGTGTAACCTTTTTAGCACCTGGGCGACTTGCAAACTGCTGCATCCAGTGGTCCACCACCAAAATCCCACTTCACCTAGTCATGAACTACACCATCCAGTCTGAAGGTGTCTGTCCTATCTCAGCAGTTAGGTAAGTGGTCCTCTTACAGCAAATATTACCATGTACACATGCATGAAAAGATTCAACAACATCAACTCTTATACAGTAGTATCAACATGTAGTAAAATGAAATTAACAATTCATTATCTATTACAGGTTCCACACAAACCGAGGAAAGACAATTTGCTCTGACCCTGACAGCAAGTGGGCAAAAAGAGTCATTGAGAAGGTGGACAGGAAGACTAGAACACTGCTGGAGAAGGGACAGAGTGAAGAAGGCTCAACAAGTGATATGACTCCAGTAGCGTGCACATTGCCAAAAAATGAGCCACGGCAGAAAATCAGGAAAGGAAGGAGACGGCTGAGGAAACAGAGAAGGAGAGGGAAGAAGGTTCAGAAAAAAGATGCCTGAGGAATCACATGATAAATCAGTTACCACAGCCAGCAAAGATCACTTTATTTAACTGTCCTGCTGCTTTGCATCGAGTTAACATAAATATGCTAATATAAGTTTGTATGTAAAATGAACATATTTGGTGCTTTCTTGCTGTCAGTTGCCAATAAACGATTTTCATAAAATTTTGTGTCTGTGACATGTTTAATGGTCAAATTGATATCACATTTGTCACTAAGTCCTTTACAGAAATCCAAGAGAGAATGTTATCAGATAATCTAGTTCTGAGATGTTTGGGATGTTTGGGGCCAAAAACAATGACCTCCAGTCCTTGTGTAGTAAGATGCTGTGATCTACAGGGTCAAAGGCAGCCCTGAGATCCAGTAGAACAAGTACGGAGACAAGTCTGTGGTCTGATGCCATATGGAGGTCATTAGTAACTTTAACCAGTGCTGTTTCTGTGCTGCGGTGGGCTCTGAAACCAGACTGGAACACTTCAAACAGACTGTTCTTATGTAGCTGATGAGTTAACTGACTTACAACCCACCTTTCAAGTAAAAATAAATGGGAGGTTGGATATCGGTCTATAGTTTCCTAAGAGGTCTGGATCAAGTGAAGGTTTTTTAAGTAAAGGAATGATAACAGCACAAGACAAGCTGATCTGTTCTAACAAGGAAGCGCTAGACAGAGGAAAGACTTCCTTGAGGAGCTTAGTAGGGATGAGGTCTAAGAGACATGTACTTAGGAATAAACACAAAAGAAAAAAAAACACAATTTCCCCATTGTGGGACTTATAAAGGTATTCTTAATCTTAAAGAAACCAGCACAGAAATACAGCTAAACAGTGATAACAATCTAGAAAAATGGAAAATATCTAATAACTGCAGCTTTCCACTGTGCGACTGCAGTGACGGTCCTCCATGATGACATGATAGGTGGTGAAGTGAGAGAAGGCGGAAGCAGTAGTATTCTATAAGATCAAAACCTCAGAAAGAGTCAGTACATTACTACGGTAATTGGTAAAGGCACAGCGTGCCTGCCGCTTGACAAAGACTCTTTGATTCAAGCTCTGATGTCAACTTGAACAAGCAGTGAGGTTTACTGTGTGTAAAGGTTACCGCTGAAAGTTTCTGCGCTCGATTCGGAAGAACAAACCTGAGGTGTAATATTGAAGATGCATCTCAGCCTGGTTTTAGTCACTGTCCTCTGCTTCACCACATGGGTGAGCTCAGCCCATGCAAGTGAGTATACCACAAGAATGTGTTTTGAGTTCAATGAGTAGTCTGCATGTTTGTTAGAGTATTGTTAATGGTGCTAAATCATTTTTAAACTCTTTTTGTTTAGCTCATGGACCCACAGCAAGCACCTGTTGCGTTCAGTGGTCCACCACCAGGGTCCAACTAAACAAAATCATCAGTTACACCATTCAGTCCGAAGGTGTCTGTCGCATCTTTGCTGTTCAGTAAGTGAGAGTCTAATTTCACTCAGTTTAACATACAGTAAATAAAGATTACATGTGCTCATGCATAAATTGGATCTAAATTAAGAACAGAGAAGATCCAGGTGCCTTTTTTATCTGAGAACTTGAAGCAGCTCAGTTGGACTTGAAGGCATTTCACTGCTCCTCCAAGCACCTTCACTGGATGATGAAGCTGATTGAAGGAGCAGTGAAACGCCTACAGGGAACTTTAACAAGTCCCACTGACCTGCTTCAAGCTCTTGGATATGTGCATAATTAGAAAGTTAAGTTAGGGTTACTATGCAGAAATCTGTTTATCATAGTAAAATGTACTCAGACCCTGTTGTTAAGATGTTATTGGCGTTGTCAATTTCAGGTTCCTGACAGTGTCCGGAAAGACCATTTGCTCCAACCCCAACACCGACTGGACAAAAAAAGCTATTTCGAAGGTAGACGAGGAGAGGAGAGTGGCATCAACAGCTATTACCCCAACAGCATCCACATTGCCTAAAACCACAACAGGACATTCCCCAACGATAACGCAGAAATGGAATGAGACTACAGAGCAAACACAACAGGCGAGTGAAAAGAAGGCCACCAAATCATGCTCAGCAAGTTAGAAGAGTGGAGACAAGAATGAAAAGGGGAGAAAAGAAAACACAGAGTTCAATCAAAGTTATCACCTGTAGCAAATGCAGCTTTTTATTTACCGCACTTGTCCTGCTATTTTGCATCAAGTAAATAAACCTAAAACAAATATAATACAAATATATGCTATATATGATCAATGTATTCAGTTTGATGAGCTTTGTATCTGCAGTGTGTGGCTAATAAAATGTTTGTGATCATGAGACATAATCTCTTAGAAAAGGTTCTGACATGTATCTGTGGTTCTTAGTAGCTGTGGTCTGTTTACACATAGTGTGACAAAAACACAGGAAGGAAACCAGCACAGACATACACCTAAACAGTGACAACAAACCAGATAAATACAAAGCACATCGATGCATGCATGCAGGCCATGTGTGACCTTTATAGTATTTTGGCAAGTCACAAACTGTTGCAATCAGAGTTGTCTCAAGGCATTGTACAGAAACCCAGAGCCTTTTAACAGGAACAAACCTTGAGCAGGACCGGGCTCGTAAAGGAGAACCATCCTGCTGATAGCTGGCCGGGTGATGGAGGAGAAGAAAAGTAGACAGGACAGAGAGGATGAAGAAGAAAGAGGAACTAACATAAAAACTGACCCCAACTCTGGGCAGGAACAGCCCCTATCCTCAGTTTCCTTCTGGTTCCACAATGTGTTTAGCCTCTCCACTGTGGTCACACCTTTTTTACAAAGCCATCTTTTGAGTTTCATCTTGCAGTAGTACATTATCCACAACAACCGCCACAGAAACAAACTGGTTGGAGAACTTTTTAGATGTCTTTGTGTTCCACCTTCACCTTCTAATTTGTCTCCAGTCAATATCTGATCACAGAAAACAGGAGTAAATTCAGTCAAATAGCAAATCCCAAATCAAAATAGAACACCACTGCCTCAGGACTTTAATAGTGATGTAATTAATAATGTGTGTCATATTACTGCTTTTCTGCTTCAGAGCTGCTTTGGTTTATTTATAAACGCACACATCACACGTGCTGTGTGTAGCTGCTTTCACCTACACTTACACTTCTCTGACATCGACTCAAGCACACAGAGAGTGTGTATGAGTGATCCAGACAGTTAAAGTTTGTGCTGAAAAGTGTTTCTGCTCAACCTCCAAGCCGTCGTTCTGAAGATGCATCTGCTTCACCTTAAGCATGAGCTCCATCTAAGAGAGTCAATACACCATAAAGTCTGTAGGGTGTGAGATAAATCGATTAAATCTGCCTTTATGTTTTGACTTTAGTGTGAGACTGTTGTCTGAAAGTGTCCAAAATCTATTTTAAAATGATCAGAGCTTACAGAATTGAGCATTTTTCTGAGACAGTGTTTGGAAACCTATACCAGCCCTAATAGTCTGCAAGATGCTTTATGTTAACTATATCCTGTGGTTATAAAGATGTGTATACATCAAATTAAAGAATATACATATGCAGTTTGTTCTTTTCATCAAGGTTTGTGTCGTATTATACATGAACTACAGAACTTGGTTATATTTAAGTAACTAATGTGGGTTGGGTCACTGTTGTCATGGTAACCATAAACTGTCATAAGACTCAGTTTCTTGGATCTTGGTGGTCTGGCTCTTCCTTTGAAGGCTAGTGACACTGACTGGTGTTTGTGTGTGACACAGTTGGAGTGAGGCCATCTTGATTGTGCTAGCAGTAAGTTACATACACTCCTTCTGCTCCCTCATACCTTAAACATATTCATGGAGATTGTCATCATTTGGTGTACTGAGAAATAGTAGGTAGTTTTTTTTTTAGGGTTATCAGTTTGAATATATCTTTGTTTTCTCTGCATATTACCAGACATCTTTTCAGCCTATTTACTGTGACGCACACACCGATACCACAGAAACACAACACAACACTTTTGAAACTGTCCAAAGTCAAAAGCAACAGAACACAAAAAAAGCTCATACATGTCATTTTTTGCTTCTGTTGCAACTTCTGTGATGTGCTGCATGATGCAAAATTGCATCAAATCTTATATTTAATATTTAATACACGAATCTCTACATGTTCTGTCCTCATGGGAACCTGCAGAAAAGTACCATTTGTATGATATTATCACACTTTTATCTTTTGTCACTCAAGGCTGTGTATGGTTTCATTTGAAACTGTGGGTCTGCCATACCACAGTAACCACCACATCCTGAATGCTCAGTTGAGCAGGTGGTGTGTATCTCTGACAGTGTATGCACCGGGTGGTCCAATTCAGCAGAAGAGTATTAGTGGTCTTGTTTCCTCTCTTCTTAGAACATACATGCGACAAACATTTTTTACATGGCAGAAATGATAGAAGCCACATACATTTTGGGGTGAAAGAACACCTTCTCTTATAGGAACATGTCACAAACACGTTCATACAACTGTGTTAAAGATCACTGTGTTGAAAGTAAAAGCTGTCACAGGTAGATATGAATCCATAGATAATTCCCCAACAGCACTCTCATTGGCTTAGAGCATTTCAGCATCATTCAGCTCGTTGTTTTGGTCTTATTGCTTGATGCTTCGATTCATTTGCTGGTGGAACATTTAAAACATTTTGCCTGATGTGTACATACTACACATCAAATGTATGCTGTTAGGCAAAAAAATTTTCAAGTCAGATTTGCACTTTGATTCATTATGAGGGCATTTAGTCAAGTCAGTCTCAGTATCATGCTCTGAGGTTTATTTTTACTTTCAATTGTGTCAAAAAGTGTCACCAGTACAAGACGCAAAACATTTTCCTTTTCAGTCATGAACACCCCACATATGTCATCCACTCCAACCTCCTGTACCTACCCTTCTTGTCATTCATTAGTTTGGAATGGAAGTGCCACACACATTGTGTAAGTAGGCATGTCACTAGCAACACACTGATACTGACCATTTAATGGGCAGATATCTTGGGCTGTCACAATGTCATTTAGGTATACGTCTGGAGATTAGCCCTTATCCAAAATCAGCACTTTTATGTCTCCATGCCGTCCTTAAATAAGGTGGTTTTGGTCCTTGTGAGGCCGTCTACTGCAGGGCCAAGTACAGTCTGTGGAGCAGTGCAGAAGAACATGAAACACAATTTTCTCTGTTTTCTTCTCACGGTGAGGAGTCTGTGGTGAAAACTCTTTTTCCTCCTTGTGGAAAGAGAAGAAAGGTACAGAAAGGTCACCTGGAGGTGAATAGCTTGGCCCAAGTGGGGGTGAGAGGTGTGTATGTTGTTGTTAGTTTTGCTAGACTGTTTTGTGTGTTTTATACTGAAAATTTGTTTTTAACCTAACTTTAAAATCAAACTGCCTGAACTGTAGTGACTGAACCTGTTGACGATGATATAAGCAAATATGATGATGAAACACAGCTCAAGAGGGAACTGAGGGAAACCAGCAATAACATATAGATTACCATGGGGTTACAGAGCTTTGTCAGAGTCCTATGCTTTATGATGTTGTGCACAAAAATAACAGAATACAAAAGTCTTAAGATTTTAGATTATATTCACAACATTTACATAGCATAGTCATACAAAGAGCAACAGCAGGCAAGAAGTGGGAAAAACCCATTACACTGTGGTTGGAGGCTTCGAGCAAATGGCGAATCAACCTCAAACTCTCTCCAGTCTCAGCCCCTTTAACCTCCCCCAGCTGTAGCACGCTGGTGCAAGGCTGTACTTTCTCTTTCATCCCACACACAGTCAACGTTTTCTTTTGACAAGTTTTTTTTAAATCACACATTATTGTGGTGGCACCACCAAATGATGGAAACCGAACCCCCTAAACTTCCACCTGCTGGTCAGCGTGAAACCCACCATGTCACACATAGTCACAGTGAGTGGAGGTGGAACATGGCGGCCACTGGAATGGGTGAAAATAATCAAACTGACTCACTCACGTCCATTGAAATGAATAGACTTTTGATTAAAGAACGATTTGTGATAGGGATGACATTTTAATCAGTGGTTTAAATTATGAATCACGAGAGACGCTGTGGTAGGGTGAGAGAACAGCTCTGACTGACACTGTGTCTATTAGTATATTTCTTAATGTTTCATCTCTCAATCATAGACACAAAAAATCCCCAAAACGACAAATTTAACATCATTTTATAGAATAAAATAATCTGCTGCAGATATTATTATTATTATTATTATTAATAATAACAACAACAACAACAACAACAACAATAATAATAATAATAGTAATAATAATAATAATAATAATGTTCAATCGAAACAAGCAGTACATAGGCTGTTTTTATTCACTGCAGTGCATTAAAGCATACAGATATATACATGTCTCTATAAAATCTAACACATTCAGGATGATGTGCTGCATTTTGTTGACCTGATAGAAACAGTAATATGAATATCTAATGAATATATATGAGCATATAGTCTGCAGTTTAATGTTAAAATGTGGTCTAAAGTCCTTTTGTTAGCCTTCTTTGACCAAATAAGATGTTCAGGTATGCCACTGTTTTCTGTAGACGAACAGGGGACTGAGGCCTGTAACAGTTGCACAGAGAACATTTTCTGTATAAGATGTGCACATGACATTTGCAGCATCAAAGATGTCAAAAAATGTTCCCATGCAGCTTCTGTGGATGTGAGTGGTGCCCTCGCATCTAATCTGCAGATTACTCAATCAGGTCATCTGGAAAGTCCAGTGCAGTTATAGTGTCAAAACACACTTTATTCTTCTCTCATTAACATTTAGAATATCTATGTTAAATCATATAGGCCCTTTAAAGAGTATTACTGTAGGCTTTGGTAAAAAAAGTGCTATCTACATACTGCTTATGTACTTCTTAACACATTAGCATGGTATTTGTTTTGTAGTCTTTTTCTGGAGATGAATCACAACAGAAATGAGATTAGGAGTCCAGATACTCAACAAAACAAAAATGAAGCAAACATAACATTGAAAGAATCATTTTATTTAAAAATGTGTGTTATTTACATATTTACAGTGATACAAAAGATTAGATAATTAAGTTCTTTTTAATTATAATGTGTGTATAAAAAACAAATATGTCTTTGTAGCTTCTTATACTGTAGGAAATAAGAATACATTCACAGTCTGTAGAACTCAAACAGTTATAGTATGAAGGACAGTCCTGGCTTTTTTAGGTTGAACGGTGCTGTCCTTGTGTGTGTGAAGATAAATGCCAGTTCTTTCCGTCCAGATAGGCCATGCTGGTCTGAGCCCACATTCTTCTTGGGTCAGTGCAGATTCTCTTGCCTCTCAATGTGATGAATCTATTGATAATCATAACGCAGAAAATACACAGTCAGTGACGTGCTACAGGAAATCTCGAAAAGATTTGATAAAACACAGACAATAGTTCTATGGACTTACACCACTGCATGTATGGGGCACGTTGGTGAGTTTTGTTTGTAGTAATTCTTCAGCAGGTCTCGGTGGATTTGAGTACTTGTAGTTTTATGACAGCAACTTGCAATCCCACCTTTGGATAAAGACACAAGATTGTAACACCACAGTCATCACAATAAGCTGAGGATACATCATAAACAAACTAAATACACATGCACTGATACCATTCTTACCTTGAGCTGAGACAGCAGATGCCATGATAGTTATAAGCAGAAGTGAGACGAAGCAGAGACTTGTCATCTTGTCTGTAGCTACAACAGGTATGATGTGTAGTCTGCACTTCAACCCCCTTTTAAGACCACTCAGACGGTTGACATTCATATATGCCTCTTACAGGCTGAGCATGCACCCACAGAGAACGCTCACGTCTGGAAACAAGCGTATAGTAACTTCCTCCCACAGCACACAGCGCATCGTGGCCCCTCCACTCACACTCCCTGCTGGTGGTCTGAGGGTGTCAATACTTTTTCCACTCCAGGAAGTGGTCTTTGCATGTATGATTTAAGGCAATTTAAATTACTTTATGGAAAATGCTGTGAACATCTAAATCTTTATAGTCAATGAAAATGCAACTATACTTCAGTGTTTTCTTTTTAACTTCTCTTTAACTTCTTTTTAACTTCCTTCCACTACACAATTGTATTGTATAATTATCTTTGAATTTTAGTATGATATATGAAAATATTGCGCTAAAATAAGGCTCATGAGAAAGAAAGAGAAAACCTTTAATGTAGCTGCATAAGTCATGGTGAATTCCTAACTGCCTGTCTTACTTTCTAGCACGGAAGCTTAGGTTTTTGAGGTGACTGTTTCTCTATGCTACTGATGCTGCAGTACTCATTTCTGCAACCACACTGTATGCAAAGAGGCAAAGTACATCAAGTACCCCCACCCCTGTTGGCAATTTATAAACAAATGTACACTCATATTTACCTGATGATGCTCCGTACTGCTGAAACCCACAGTGTTTGTGGTCACTCACTCTTTCAAGCTGCAAGGTAAGACGAGCTTTGCCAGCAGAGACATTTGTTAGACGAAGTTAGAAAAGCAGGCAGGAGTGAATGCATTTGTTACTGAAGCCACATTTATAGTACAACCAGACTGTAAGGCCTTTACAGTGCACAGATATTGGCAGTATTTTTTCTATGCTGCTGTAAAAGTTTGCTAAGTGATGCTAACATTTACAGGAAAAAAATACATTTGAATTTGCATTGTTTAACTCAGAAATAAGACTAATATTAATTTTACTATTTAATATTCACACATGAAAAGGAGTTTGTGTTTTCATGGTTAAAACCTGTGTAGGTCTGAGAGATGCTGACCAACATTTCATGCTGCAGGGGTTGAGGGTTAAGTCGAAGGGCTGCAGCAAAGCTTTAAAAAGTGCATGTGGTTCTGAAAGCTGTGTATCTGTGTATCTGTAAAGCCTTTTGTACAAGGATGCCATCTTATATCTGCTGCTCTTGCACTTTGGCCCATATTTAACACGCTTCAGTGACTGTTTGATGCTTCAGGAACCTCGAGCCAGCACCAAGCTCAGTAAGACTGCATGTGCTGATAGTGCAGCATGGAAGAGTCGACAGCATCACCAGAAATCATCACTGATTCCCCGTCACCTCTGTAATGTCACTGGCCGCCTCACTGATAATCATGTGTTTGTGTTTGTTTGTGATTTCAAGCCTCGATGTTGCATGTCTAATTTCTTTAAAGTGTGAACTGTTGTGTGATCTGATTGTCTGACTTAAGAGCTCCTGCTGAGAGTGGCACTGCCCAGAAACATAAATAAATTAGTACATATGGTTAGATATGGAGATAAGGACTGTAGGTTTCCCACCTATAGACACCTGTTCTAAAACATAACAACATCACCAACTATGTAACTTTTTCTCAATACATGTATCACATACTTATAAAAAGGCATATAAATATAAATGCATTCAAAGTCTGGGAAACAGTTGAAGAGAAATAGGCTTGTCACTTTGAATAGTGCAGAATGTGTAAAGTTCTTTTTGTCGTCGGTTGTTTTGCTGTTGTTGGTGCTGTGAGGAAGATTGATGTTGCTGTGGCTGGTTCTGTCGCTGTTCTCCCAGGGGACTGGACTGAAATGTGTGATGTGTAACAGGTGTGTGTGAAGATAAATGCCAGTTCTTTCTGTCCACATAGGCCATGCTGGTCTGAGCCCACATTCTTCTGGGGTCAGAGCAGATTCTCTTGCCTCTCAATGTGGTGAATCTATTGATGATCATAACGCAGAAAATACCCAGTCAGTGACGCGCTACAGGAAATCTCGAAAAGGTTTGATAAAACACAAAGACAGAATAGTTTTATGGACTTACACCACTGCATGTATGGGGCACGTTGGTGAGTTTTGTATGTAGTAATTCTTCAGCAGGTCTCGGTGGATTTGAGTACTTGTAGTTTTATGACAGCAACTTGCAATCCCAGCTTTGGATAGAAATATTTGCACCATTGCCAAAATGAAATCAATAAAAAAAAAAGGAAAAGGAAAAATGCTCTTGTATAAAAATATATTTGTTGCTCTTACCTTGAGCTGAGGCCGTGGACGCCATGATAGTTACAAGCAGAAGCGAGCTAAAGCAGAGACTTGCCATTGCGTTGTCTTTTGTATCGCTGAAACAGATCGGATGCGTTTGCACTGGAAGCACTTTTTAAGACCTCCAACACCACAGTCAGTATTTGTTTATAATATTTATGGTAGTTGAGCTTGTAGCACCCACAGAGATGCCCACGGCTAGTACTTCCTCCCACAACCCCTTAAACAGGGCGGTCCTTGTCCTCCTCACTAAGCTGCTAGTCTACACATCATTTATGCCAAGTCGCCATCTTATATCTGCTGTTCTGGCACTATAGACCCAGGCTAACACACCTCAGTGATGATTTGATGCCTCAGAACCAGAAGGGAGCTGTGCTCATGCTGATAGTGCAGCGTGGAGCCGTCCACAATGCCGCCTAAAATGATCACTTCCAACATTCCATCTCATGATGTACAGCTAAAGGAGAAATATCCCTCAGTTAATCAGATTACAAGTCTTAAGTGAGATAAAATATATTCATCCTCCGCTGTAATGCTTCTGTAGAAGTTAAAGTCATTAGGGACCGATGCTGCTGTCACTCTATTGCTTTTAAAATGACAATGTAAGAGCACATTTTTAGAAGGGTCCATTAGGTTTAACTGATCCTGTCTTCAGTGACAGTCTGTTATTACTGCAGGAATAATAACTGATATGTTCTGGCACCCAGAGTTAAGGTCTAGATAGTATTGTAGTATATTGTCCAATCATCCAGCAGCAAGATTAAGATAATGAAATGAAATGAATGTCTGAATTGTTGAATTTGGCTTGTCAAATACACTGAACTGCCTTGGTGTAATATGAAACCTTGTGAATGAGATGCAGGATAAAGGGGAACTCTTTTTCCATTCACAAATCAGCATTGGTTTTGCAATTTCATCTTCATTTTAGCGAAGGCGATCACGCTGTTCATGCTTCCTTCCTCATTTTATGGAATCATTTCTGCTTTTCATTGAAAAGGAATTTTCACTCAACATTCAGAAACATCACATCCAGTAAAGCCATGTGGTCTGTACCTCTCTACCAGCTGAAGCTGCTGTCAGTGGATGCTGGCTGTGTAAATCTAGTCTGTGGGTGACAAATAATACTTAAAATGAGTAAAAAATAAACAAGTGAAGAGGAGAAACCGTCGACTCAGTGAGCTGTTTATGTGATTATAACACTGTACAGCACAAAATATTCTTATATTTTTATATTTTTCTGCAGTTGTTTAAAAAGGAAAATATCACAAGATCACTGTATAAAGTGCAATGTCTGTTTTCCTGCACCTTCTAAGATGAACTGTGTTTTATCAGGATTCTTTACATGTACCTTTAGTAATCATGCCTTTTAATGCTCATTCAAACCTCGTCAACTTCAGAAAAAAAGAAGAAAAAATAGTGATAGCACTTCCATAAGAGCAGGCATGTTTTTCCAAGTTTTGAATATCATCATATTACAAGTTCTGCTTTCTGGAAAAATCAGTTAATTAGAATTCCTCTTCTGAAAGATATGACATCAGGTCACAGTCTGTGTGTGTTAAGTTAACCATAATGAATTTCTGTAAATTCAGCTTTGTTTCAGGGGGGCATGCTGCATTCACTGAAGGTAGGAGTGGGAGGCTTCAGAGGACTCCAGTTGAGTGACAGTTGAGAGCAGAACTAGTGTGATTTTCACCTGTTTGAGGTAGTAATCATGAGTAGAGATCCAAATGAGGCACAGACCTCTGACCCTGCTTTGATCTGGCAATTTTTTTTTCTTCAAATTTTAAAACGTGTATATCAGTTTGTACTGTTTAAACTTTTATAGTCTGGCTAAATCATAAAGGTCTATTTGAACAAGTTGAGACTTGCAATTGCAGTGTCACACTGACCAAAGACAAATGACCAAATTTGGGTGGGGAGTGCTTGGAAATCTGTGGTTTGTGGAGGAAACCTTAGGCTCTCCTTCCTTCCCCTTTTTTTGCACTTGTAATGACCATGACTGTAAGCACAAGAAAGGGATAAGGAGAAAGATGACACATTGGGTAGAGTGACCAGCACATGATCTATCCATTCTTGCTAAAATCAGCACTTTCTCCTGTTCTGTGGAATTTGATATTTGACTGTTAGCTAGGAACTATGCATGTTCAATATGACCATATATATGTGATATATCATGCCCATCAATCACCTTTTTGATTTTCTTTAATGTGTTCAAGGCCATAAATATATATTAATATTATAATATATTAGTGGTTGTCCACTAATCATGAGATTGCTGGTTTGATCACCAGCCCTGGCTGCACTGATGCACCCTTGGGCAAGACTTGACCCTAATTTACTCCCAGTGGTTACACCATTGTTATGTGAATAAGTGTTTGTTTGGGTGCACAAAAGGGCAAAAATGAAGTAGTGTAAAGTTCTTTGTGTGCCTTTAAAATTGCTATAACTTCTAATTGACTAATTGTCTGACTTCCAATCAGCTATGTGATTATTTGTTTCAATAATTGTTATGAAATACATGAAATTAGCTGTTGCTGCTCTATTTAAAAGTTTCCTGTTATGAGTTATGTTTTAATGGTTGTGTTAAATAAGAAAATGTCATGAAAATTATTCTTCTGTAATTTAAGGTCAGTGTCCTCAAACTCTGGTCAAGCCATGATGAAATCACATTAAAGGGAAATGAGTGTCTGCAGAGTCGTCCGACTGCGTCTGTTCCCCCCACCCAAAGTCACAATTCATCCGGTCGGTTTGATCTGGTTCCTCTTTTTGAACAGAATAAAATGTGGAGGTCTGGTTGAAGGAGATCAGTCGTCTCCACCCCTCCAGGCACAGCGTTCAGCACCTCTGGAACATCTCCTTCAGTAACCATGCAGCAGTGCAGCAGAAGTCTGGCATGCCTGGCCCTCTTGTCTGGGGTTTTGATGATGATGACAATGGCCTCTGGTAAGTTTCACTCACTTTATTATAGTTCTAACATGCTATAGCTGTTTAAATTTGGATTTATTTGAACAAACCTCTGTTTTGTTTCTTGCACAACAGAAATGAAGGTGAACACTTGCTGCACCCAGGTCAGCGTCACAAACATCACTGCTCCCATCATTGGCTACAGGATCCAGCGGAAGAACCCACCATGTGTCCGCGCTGTCATGTAAGCATGATCACACTGTTTTGATAAGGACACACATACAGTTTTTATAGATGGATACAGGTGGATGAAAGATGAGTCATTTTCTTGTGTCCTTCCAGATTTGAGACGACAGAGGGAGACGTTTGCAGCCACTGGAGACAGGACTGGGTGTTTGAGAAGATCAAGGAGCTTGAGTGAGTTTAGGCTACCATCCTTTGTAGTACTGAATATTTAGGCTAGCTGATGTCTTCAGATATGATCTATCATGTTAAATAATGTTAGCAGAAACTTTTCAAAACAAACAAAAAACTTCAATCTCTTGTTTTACAGGCAGGCCCGTAAAGCAAAGAGGAATGTTGCTGCCACTACAACCTCCAGTCCATAAAAGCTGCTCCTCATCATGACAACTCTTTAATCTTGAATAATTTAAAGTGCCTTTTAATGTTCTAAGTATTTAATATTTATCTTGCTGTATTTATTTGCTGTTTGTTCAGTTAACATAAGGCAAATAACATAAGAAAATGATGGAGATGCTTTTTATTTTACTTACTTTACCCAGCCAAACGTTCGTTACTTTAGGGATAACACATGTGCAGTTGCAGACTTTATCTTTTTATATACTGTTTATACAATCTATTTATTCTGTATTTTTTGCATTGGAACATTATTCTATAATACTTTGATAAACAGTGGGAGCCCTAAAGTCCAGTGCCTAGCTATCCATTTTAAAGTAACCATACCAGAGTAACCATAGCATCTAATTTATTTATACTTTTTTTTAAAAAACATGAAATAATAAATATATTAACTCATTGACATTACTCTCTGAGATGTCTGTGTTTGTCTAAATCACTGCCTCCCTGTGTGTTATGTCAGATAAGGGTGTCAGACCCCTCTTTTAGTGCAAACTGTGGGTGTTTGTATGATGTTTTCATTCGAAAAAGAGCTGTAACTGTTGAGTTGACCTATTATTGTTGATAATTGAAATTTAATATTTTAAACCATTTCTACAAAAAAAAACAACTGATGAAGTGTCCACACCTTTTTTTGTAACTGTATCTACTGTAAATAGCTCATAATGCAGCTGTCTTTTACAGATTCATTCTGCCATCTAGTGGGCGTTTGAGATGACTGCACAGTCACCTTGTCTGACTGGTGCAACAGCTCCTTGGGGGGTGTTGATCTGAAATAGCACAAGAAGCTGCCTCCCTGTCAGTCATGTCATGCATTTGTATGAGCTCAGAGGTCAGAACAGCTCATCGAAAACTTTTCAGACACCTTCCAGCAGCTGTGCTGACAGCATCCTTTACTGATGCACTTAAATATACACCATCTGGATCATCAGTATACTCATCCACTGCTTGGAAAATACACTATTGATCCATGATACATGGATGTTTTTATTCCAGGGTCAGATTTTCATACGTTACTTTAAAATGTCTCTGATTGGTAAATGCAAATAACAGTGGTGGAGTAGAATGAAATGAGAATTGCAATTGCCATATTTCAGAACATTACATGGATTGAGTGGGTGCAGGAAAAAACACAAGCAGAAAACACGATTTAAAAGCAGATGTCAACATTTTTAAGAGGCTGAGCAAATGATCCACATACATCAATCCTGCTGTTCTCAGGTCACCCCCTAAATCTGCATAATGGAGTATTTGTGAGGCTGCAGCTGTAAAAAGCAAAATGCGAATGATCTTGATAATGAATCTTCCTCCTGACTGAACTATATCCCCCTTATTTGTAATTCTGCTCATGCTAGTAGTAACTTTCAGTAGAGTTTAGGAAGGCCTCTGTGGTCCCGAAGAAAGATCTGCTCCCATCCTGAAGTGAAGGCTTCTCAGTTTTCCTCAGTGGAATTTTCACTGTAGTGGACCTGGCCTTGGACATCTTCTTCAGTTTTGAGCTGAATAATAATAATAATAATAATAATAATAATAATAATAATAATAATAATAATAATTCTAGTCTTGTTCTTGACGTCCATGTCTAAAATGAACCTAGTGAAAATTTCAAAGTCAGTCTCATACCTGAGTAGCTCCAGAGCTTTTCTCACCCACTTGTCATTCCGAGTCACACACACCTCTTTATTCTTTATGGTGTAGAAGCTGTAAGAGTGAGACAGACACATAAACAGCACCATACAGTACAGTAATAAATTGTATTACTTTTAATGGTGTCAATGTGTAAGAGTTTTGAAACTAAAACAGAGGAAATATTTTTAGTATTACTAACATCATGTATCTTATTAAATACAATCTTGGATTTTGTTCTGTTGTAGACGTTTAATTCAAGAGCAAAATGTCAAAATTAGATCAAATGTCTTAAATATTTAGATATTCAGATTAGTGTTGCTTCCACACAACAATCTGTGTCATATTTTAACCCGTGGTTCACCAACCTGTGTGAAACAAGCTTATTATGCCATGTTATGACATAATGAAACAATGAAATAATCGAATATTACACTGAGAATTTAAGCAGAGCTGGATAGTGTGTAGGTGAGTGTATTACATGATGGCCTCAATGTTGCAGTGTCCCTCCATGGTTTGTTCTCTGTAGCCCTTTATACGGTGGAACGGCAATGGCTTCCTATAGTACATTGTACAACAGGATCTGCTCACATGTGAACTCACTAAACACACACACAGACACACCAACTGATCAGTTCTAATGTCAAATCCACTGTATTGATCAGTTAAATGTGAAGGAATGAACTTACATGCAGCGGGCACCTGGCATAGTATGCCCAGTATGATGAAGAGGAGAATGGTCGCCACGGTGATCATGCCTCTTGGAGTCATGTTGACAATGCAGAGCACCTGCAGACTGAATGTGTGAACCTGTGCCCGTATATATATATACTTATTCCACCAAAGATTTTTTGAACCTTGTGGCTCATAAATTGAGGACAGGAAGCCTCATGGCACCTGAAGCTGCAGAGTTTGCACTTTGATAATAAATGAATCTTCTGCTGTGACATTATGCAACACCAGAATCTGTGTATGTGGGCTTGTGGTTCTTAGAGAGCACTGCTGGGGAACTGGAGCACTGATTTTTTTCTGAGCTTTCATCTGTATTTATATATTATTTTGTCATTCCTAATTTATCTCTGTCTATATTCACAAAGCATGTGTTTTAGGTTTCAGTGTAAAAGAATTCACAATAACACATGCATACAATTTGTTGTACATGTGGTCTATAACCTGCTTTAGTGTTGACCAGAACAATTGTGATAGTAAGCTGACATCGTAGCTTAGGGCAGTATTGTCAGACTGTTTTACACAATCAGCAATCTTGTGTTGTTTTGTGGTGAGAACTGATGGAGTATGAGCGTCTTGTCAACCACCCCCTTCCCTCCGCCTTGTTAGCGTGACCTATTTAGTCTGCAGAAAGCTGACAACTCCAAATGTAACTCAGCTGACCTAGATAGGCCTAACATCTTTACATTGTAAATCCTCTCTAGTGCACTGTACACATCAAAAATACACGTACAAACTGTAAATGACCCTTTGGAATAAATAAATAAATAAAATAAAAAAAAACCTTGCTGCAAAAGCTTCTCCAACATTCATGAATGAATTTATGAATAGCCACTGTGAGCGTTCCCATTTACATACACTATGCTTCTAGCTGCGTTGCCAGGTAACATGCTTAAGTGTAACTGCAAAGGCTTCTTTTGTAGAAGTCCTTCCCTGTTTCAGTGCGTGCCATGCCATGCAATGCCATGCCATGCCAGAATGATGAAGCTGAAAACAGTTTGCCCTTTTCAATTAAAGAGTGTGAAGCCAACACTACAGCTGATAGGGTTTCAGCATCTTGGCTCAAGGACTCTTCGGAAGTGCAGATGCCTGCAGTCACAGTGTGGAGACAGCTGGAGGCAGAAACTCCCAGCTGAATGAGTCTCACCACATAAACTGTAAACTGTGTGATTAATGGATGTGTACATGATTAGCATCATTGGGCTTACATTTGAAATGGATCTGTTGATGTTAATTAGAGAGAGAAAAAAAAATGTTTACCCCTCTGTCGTGTTGTTGTGTTGCTGTTCAGCACCAGACATCACCTTGTCTGGTTTTAGTAAATCTAAATTAGCTCTGACTCGTCTGACTTTTGACTTGCCTAACTTTTGCCCTGCATGAAACCTTCTCTCTTCCTCCCACTTGACAGCCAGGCCCACACATCTTAATTTAGCACAGCTCACTTAACTCATGCCACGTCTGATGGTGTCCAGCAGCTATTCATTCTGCTTTCACCCATAGGAGGGCAGTGTTTGCCACTGATGGATATTAAGCACTATACTGAAGGAGTGGATGCCCTTTCTGAGACTAACATCAGCACATGTGTTTCTCATAGAAATCACAGGTTGTGCCACACCGTCTGTTATTTTATATAAGACTAATAACACTAAGAATTTTTAGGGACAAATCATGTCAAGAAACATGTATAAGATTATCTCTTTCATACGATGTGTGTGAATATGTGTATGTGGGGCCTATTGTGTGCACTGATAAAGGTAAAGGTTTCTGGACAATTGTCGGATTTGACAGCCTAATCCCTGCTAATCCTTTGTAAAACATGGCTTCTTATCTTCCTACCTTCCTCAGTGAAACACACACAAACACACACCTTCCTGTGAGGTTACAGCTAAATAATGAATCTGTTATTCCTCACAAGGACTGGTTGATTCACTGGAGCTCCATGCAAATTTGATTGGAAATTATACTTTTTATATATTTATATTATTATAATATCCCTTAAGTTTTTTCTTCAATGAAAAATGTAACCATTTATTTAGAAAATATTGATTATTGGTCAATTAGTCAACACAAATGTTTACCAACTACCTGTGAATATTAGCCTGTTTTACACCGAGAGCTGCTATGTATATCGGCTCTTTATTCCACTTCTGATCCCCACTGCTATTTTACAAACATCAAATGAAGCTGATGTAATGTGAGGTGTCAAAGGGCATGCCAACGTTGCACAATCAGAGGTGCGCCTCAGTTTAGCTGTCCTCAGCAACATGTTTTGCTGTGCCGTAAATACCTCCACTAACAGCTCAGGGGCACAACAACTTGCATCCTTTCTTCTTCCTTGTATGACAACCTATAAGGAACTTTTTTCATCTCATCAACAAACTTCTCCTTCATGTTGTCAAGTTCTGGTCTTTTTACATACACACTTGACCTCTAATATATAAAACAGATTAGTGCCATAGACTGTGCAAAATGATGGTTGAGGTGTCCATGACGTTACCCATAGCTTTCTGAAGAGCTGACTGTCGCCATGTTGGCAGCATCATCGTCCACCCCAATGCCCAATATAGACAAAGAGGTGGAGCTGAGGTGGGCCAGTCATGGAAGCAGGCAGCTCGTTGTTATCAGTCACAACCATAATAATGCCAAAATCATAGTCTTAATATTGTTAAAATAAATGTTAACATTATCGACATAGACCAAAACCTTGTTTTTTTGTACCAGGCTGTAAATGTGTGGTTCTGATGTGAAGTTGTAAAACAGTGTAGCGTAAGTGTAGACACTTATTTTAACATGGGGGTCTGTGGGGATTTGCTTTTAGAGAAAGCTTCCAGAGGCTGTGGGGGAAAAGTGCAGTTTTTGACACTTCCACATACACTTCATTTCTCAGCCCTTGAAGCTGCTTTTTGATCAGCACAGCTTTAACTGATGTGACTCTTTTTGATTCATTTATTAATCAACACATGATCATGCTTCTTTACTCCTCACCATCTGCCACACTTTCTGTTTGCTTAAAGGTGGGTGTGAGGCAGGCTTTTCCTTCTCCTGGGCCCCTTTACTTCTTTTTGAACTCATACTCGTGGACAGGACGAGAAAAGAGAGTAGGGGAGGGTAGGGATGGGTGAGAGAGAGGAGGATGGGTGGGGGGGAGGTCACCATTGAGTTGTCCACCCACACATGAGGCCCCCTCTGGTCACCTGCGTGGGTTTGGGCTGAAAGAAAAGGCAAGGATGCGCACACACACACACACATGCACACACATAGGCACACACAAAAGAACAAAACACCAAGTCTCTAACCCTAAATGTCAAATGTGGCAAAGTAGCTTGGAATAAAAGCATTTTAAATTAGCAAGAAACTTCCTCCAACATACAGAAAGAGGGCATCGTCAGTATCCGTAAAAGCACTTCATCACAGGAGAGATTTGGCAGTGAGATGAAAAATCTCTCAAATCACTGCTCTGTGGCATGATCCTAACAAAACAACATGCCTTGTTTATCATAATTAGCAGACAGTCGAACCCATGAGGCACAAAAACAATGAATGCTTCAGTATTTTATTGAGGAGCTATGGTAAATTCCTTGATGTATAATTATGTGAGCCCGACAGAATCTGTCCTCACCGTTTACTCCTACATGCCATCTGCCCTGTGTGTCCAGACTGTGGGTGAGTGAAGTAGCTGCAGGGGGGATAAAGAATTATTGTGGAGAATTATAAGAAAACTTGTGATGTAACAGTCTGTGTTACACTTCTCTTGTTCAAAACAACACTATAACATCTATGGCAGTGAATAACAGGGAATGAGGGGGAAAATCTAACAGACCTCTGTGACATTAGGAAGCGCCCAGAGATATTTCAGTCTGGCAGAGTTAACTCCTGGCCGAGGAGACTCCCGAGGATACCGTGAGCCAGAAGAGGTGAGCAGAACAGAGGGAGAGGAGAGTAGAGTGGTAGAAAGAAGAGTATTTTTAGGGTGGTCTGTTATCTGCAGAGATGAGGGTGTGTGTGGTATCACAGCCGGGTCACATCGCTGAGGGGGGAAACAGCATGGGCTCTCCGTCGAGACAGCAGATAAGGAGGAACAGAACAATGAGTTCTCTCCCTGTCTCCTTTACACTCATACAACCACAAAAGAACACACACACACACTCCAAAAAAAAAGTGTTAACCACATCCACAGGAAGACACGCGGTAGATTCACTCTTACATGTCGTCTTGCAGATACTTAGAAACCCTCAAAAGATCACCTCAGAGTGGAACCTCAGAGCTCTGCAGGCCACCTGAGAGTGTGTTATTACTCTGGTGACTGACAGACAAAAACCACCATTGCTGAATCTCTTCGCTGCGCTGTTCATCCCCACCGCTCTCTCTCTCTCTCTCTCTCTCTCTCTATCTACCCTATTCTATTGTAGCCCTTTTTAAGATGTAAATGCCAGCAGAACAGATGGATGGAAAGAACATCTCATCACTCTGACACCATGTTTATGCAATCACATGCAAACACTTCACACAAACACACTGCATGTGCACACACACACACACGCTCCAAAGCAAGATGGTGATGGTGATTTCTTCAGTCATCAAAGGGAACACAGTATACACACACACACACACACACACACCAAATCACTTTGGGTGTTTTTGATAAAACCTTCTGTTTGCTTCTTCCCTTGTTTATGTTGAACACAGGGGTGCATAAACATGGATGCACATCCACACACATACACGCACGAACTGAGTAATTTGCCAGACTAGCAGCTGTTATGGAGAGAGCTGGGTACTAACGAAACGCCTCTGACATGCTAATGACGCTTTGTTGACCGAAGGAGTTCATCCACACACTCACACCGTACAGATTTAGAAAATCTGACTATTATCTGTCATATAACTCAGAGTGCATCAGTCGACTTGTATGAATATTAAATGGTTTTAGCTCCCAGTGAGATGTAAGCACTCTGTGTAGGACTGCAAGCCAAATGAAACCCTAGCTCCCTCCAGGAATATCTTAGCGAGGCTTTGAGGGAAGATCCTTTTTCAACACCCAACACCCCACACTGCTCCACCACCACCCACCCACCCAATCAAATCCTCACTGGCAGCGCGCTGCTCCTCATCTCTCCTCTCTGCTTCTTTTGTTCATCTCTCTCAGCCGCCTACACACCTACCGTCCCTCGGGCTTTTCTCTTTACACTCTCACGCGCACACACACATTCATGTTTGGCTACTTCGTATGTACTTCGCTTTACTTCTTCCTGTCCTTTCTGTTCTCTTCGCCATTATCAGACACTTGGTGATTCTGCATGTGTGTGAATGCAGGTTCACATGTGCATGTGTGTACTAACAAACCCACACAGGGCCTATATTTAGTGCTTTACAATACAGATGTGTGGGCAGAAGCCATCTGGGGCCCCAAATGGAACAAAAAAGTCTGTGTCGATGTGTGGCGTAGGGCGAAGGGCCAAACTTAAAGCAGGGGACCGAGGTAGGGGGATCATTGTAGAAACCCCCTTCAGAGAGCTGGGAATCTCAGGGGAGAGTGGGAAAAACATCCCGACGGTCATCAATCAAAACTTCGTTGACACAAATGACCAGAAACAACGGCGTGTTCTCCATCCATGTGTCACTGTGTCACCTCCGCCCCACAGCCATGTCCCACCCACCTGCGCCGCTGCCCCATAGGCCCTCGCCCTACGATGCCGGATGCGATTGGCCGTTGGTCTCTGAGCGAAATCGTGTTCCCCTCTCGGCTAATTGGGTCTTTGTGATTGCGCAGTCTATCGTGACGCTGGGGGAGAATGAAACGTGAAAAACGGTATTATGGTGGATGGGGAAGAGTGGCAGGTCGAAGAGGGGAGATCGTTTTCGCCATCCCAAAGTGCCAGATGCTCTTCCTGGGTCCATTATGCCTGCCTTACAGGGGATTGAGATGGTTTCGGCGTAGCAACTGTGAAGACACAAAAGCAAGATGGAGACCGACGGAGATTGGAACCAACACAAACACATGCTTGCAACTGCAGGCGCACACACACTCTGTACAAAACCAGCCAAACACTTACTATTGAGTGCTGTTTGTTGGTAGTTTTTCAACAGAGGTTATCAGAGGTCAGCTTTGTGTATGTTGAACATCATGGTGCACGGCTCTTTTACACCTTCTGTTGTTAAAATGGACAGCAAACTGGGAGAAACCACACTGGATCACTGTAAATGAAAGTATTTACTTCTTAAAGCTGTGCCTCCATCCATCTTTGAGAGAGGGAGAGTGTAGGAGGAAGGGGCCATGAGCCAGCTCTTTGTTTGTCCACTATTTATTCTACAGGAGGCCTATGCCCCACGCCTTTTTGCTGATGACTGCCTTTTTTATGAAAAAGTGAATCAGCTCCCTGTTCTTGATTATATGCATGTGGGATTTAAAAAAATACAAACTGTAGAGGACAGATGGCAGGGGAATGATTGAAGCTCCGTGTCCTCAGCCTTTAAATATCCAACATGATAAAAAAAAAAACATTCCTGATCATCCACTGGGCTTCTCTTCCAACATCCAGCAACCATCAACAGGTGGCGCTGTAGTCACACACTTCAGTGTTGGCGCTCCACAGGACAAAGAGCTTCCACTAAAATCCAGGCAGTTCTGTTTTCTGTCAAGGAAACGGTGACACATGCATGTTTTGAAATCCATGTGACAGGTTGTGTGATTTAAAAAACAATAAAAGCGTGATGCTGTGACGTTTATGACCTCATGGCTGCGGGTGTCCTTTAGGATAACACTGCTAAATGCCACTTATGACGTGCTGCAGGGAGCACAGGACGGGTGCGTTTGTTTACTGTATTATAGTCCTCAATTTGAGAAGTGAGGTGCAAGTTGACCCTGTTTGGGTCTGTGCTGGAAAATCGAAGACAAATGTCACAATTATCCGGTTAAGTTTTAAGAATTAAAACAAAATTAAAGTTATAGTCACATACTAGAAACTGCCTCGCTTTCCTCTGCAGCCATTCAAACACTAGATATGCATCCGAGTAAATCAACTGTACTATCCAAAGAGGGCTCAGACAAAGAAATCACTCTTGAGGTAATACAGTGATGCCAGGGGCCACACCACTGTATGCCATTAGGCTCATGTCATTTACCATTAGGGGAAGCATCTGAGTGTAAGAGACCGCCCCAGTATCCGCTGCTGCATCCAACTCGCTTTCACACTTGGATTCATTCACACACACTTTTCCCACCGGGATGGAGCCGCTTCAGCCAGCGCGCAGATCCAACGCGGAACGCACACGCTTCAACACGGCACACATGGCTGCGAATCTATGGCGAACATTTTCAGCAACCATCTGGATAATAACACTAGTTTCAAGTTCGAGGACGAGGATTTATCCACCTAACGAAGGTAAGTAAAAGGGGGACCGGACTCGGGCTGTCCGCTGAGGTATAGAGACACCGTGCGCTCCTGGCGCGTCCTGTAGGAAGAGCAGGCACGTCTACATGGATGCTGAAGAGCGAAAAAGTTGGATTTTGTTAGCATTTCACCGTTGCTGATACTCTTGCCATGGTTTCTCCGTGGAGTTGTGCCCTCAAGGAGTTCAGCTGCATGCTTTCAGTCCGTGGTGCTGTCAGCATAATCTGCCTTTTGTTTTTCAGATATTCACATGATACAGACACAGATTAGTGGAAATGACTCAGTGAATTCAGTTTTGGAACTGGTGTCTTCATAAATAAATAAAATAGGTTAAATAATCAGATGCTTTTAAAACAATAACAGAATTTTGTTTTCATTAAATATCTACAAATACAGTAAGACCTCCTTTATGTTAGTTCTATCATTTCCCCAATCTTAGTGCCCCCTTTACCTTGTCTGACAGGTAAAGTTTGCAGCTTTTTACCCTCAAAACCACCTGCATGTGTGTCTATGTGTAATTTTAGTGACCCTGCTGGATACCAGGACAGTGCCAGGAGAGCTGAAATGGGCAGCCAGTCCTTCAGAGGGAGGGGTGAGTGGGAGCTGCCTTTTTACTCTTCTTCTTCTGCTTCTTCTTCTTTTTAACAGATAAACTGTTTACAACCTGTTCTCTCTTTGGAAAACACACACACTCACACTCACAAACACACATACTTATACACACTTGGTCTGGAAACTGTAAATAATCAGCCCACAGATTTTGAAATGTGCTGTTGTTCACCAAGCCTAAGTGCTAATATGAGATTGCGTTTGGCACAAGTAAAAGCATAAACCAGCTTGGTGGTGGGTGTCATTTTTTAGGGAGATTTACTAATGTGCAGTTGCCAGGATGATTCCTGGAGATATCTCTTTTATGTTTTATCTCCTTATTTTTTGTGCATTTTATCATTGGTACATTATGATCTGCTATCTCTCTCTCTCTCGCTCAGTGTTTCTCTCACCTCTTTGTTGGTTTAAGAGTTATTGGTGAACTTGACTCTTTATTTCTTCAGTCACCATGCTCTCATTCTCTTTCATGCTGCTTGATTGACAAGGTCCTGGTCTGCACGCACTGAGCTTTTGATTACAGGCACCCCCCACCCTCTTCATCCCTTAGCTACGCACACATATAGATACAAAACTCCATTTCTCTATGGTTGGGGCAATGGCAAGGCTGTTTTCCTCCTCTTCTCCATGACAGCTGTGATTTCTGTCTGCAGACAAAAACTCCAAAGGAGATGAGACAAGAAGGCATCATACCCCCTTTCATACAGCTGTCTTTACTCAATGCTCATTTACCCCACATATGCAACACACACACACAAAGACATGGGCATAAGCGCATGCTCTGCTCATGCTTGCACTCTTTTGCGCTTACTGTACACAAAGACTTGCACCCAAAAAACAGAGCGATGCTCAATGCTTGAGGCCAGCATGCTGCTGTATGAGAATAATTTACTGACATATATCAGCCAACACTTAATAATAATACCAGTTAGCACAAAAAACATTAAAAACACACTTCATTTTTGAAAGGTTGAAAATGTTAATTCTAGTTTCTTTCATCCTCATGAATAATCATTTATCTGTATCAGTAATAAGCTATAATTGAACAATACAATTGACTATAATGACATATTGATCAATCTGAAGATACACACTCACATACACACACACACCCTATAGACACACACAGTCTGTCATTCATCGACTCTCCCCCTCTTTTTCTGTCTTTGGACATGGTGCATTTAGTGTGTATACAACTCTTACTAGTGGGGAGAGACCAGATTATTATTCAGTGGCAATAAAAAGCCAATTTGGAGTTGGGAGGCTCAGCGGTCATTTGAAGGGTCACAGTACAAGGCAAATAATCGGCTCTATTGAGATGGATGGTGCAGTGAAGGTTGAGCTCACCTCGCCTGTATGGAAATGTGCCTCTGAAAACCTTGGAGTTGCAACAAATCTGAACTACTGTCCACTGCAGAATATTGATGCAAGAATGAATGTTTGCCTGTGAGAATTCACATGGCAGCAGTGAATTAGAGGGTGCACACCAGCATCGCAAATGTATTTGATCCCCTTTTATGTGTATTTATGAGGACTAAAAGTGTTTTGTTGGTCAACGTGTCTTTGTTAAAGCTTTCAGGGCTGAAGAGTTCAGCTTTATGTTGTGCAGTCAGCTTCAGTTCATTCCAGGACAGCAGGACAACAGTGGTTTTTAGAAGTTTATATATAAATAATATAATCATCTGGAGACTCTAATTTGTTAATGCATTCAAGTGCTTGTGGTAAAATGTATCTGCATTTCATCTAAAAGTGTCAGCATCATTTAAATGTGCACTACAAGAGACTTTGTAACTGACTAGATTTGAGTTTCTAAAATAAATTTGGAAACCTTGCTGTCTTTATCCATGTTCACTGCTTATTGATCGGCTGATTGCCTGAAAGGTATTAATGCATTCTAAGTGTACAGAAGAAGGTCAGTCCACCCCAAAATCTGCATTGCTATTTGTGCATGTAAATTATTTAGAGTTTTGGAGATATTGACTGTAGCTGCTGTGAAGTTTAAAGCACTAAGAAATACATAAAACCTCTATCAAGGATCACATACACAACTTGTGCATGTTGCCCTCACAGCTCTAGTAATATACTGTGAATGTGTGTGTTTGAAGTGGGAAGAGGTGAGCATAATGGACGAGAAGAACATCCCCATCAGAACCTACCAGGTGTGTAACGTCCTAGAACCTAATCAGAACAACTGGCTGAGGACTGACTGGATCCCTCGGTCCGGCGCTCAGCGAGTCTACGTCGAAGTCAAGTTTACACTGAGAGACTGCAACAGCCTGCCGGGGGTCACCGGCACCTGCAAGGTACATCAGAAGCAGAAAGACAGGTCACTGAACCATCTGAGAGCAGGTCTGAGAGAAAGTTCTGATTAACCTTCATGTTGATTAGTTCGTGGACAGACCACTGCTAATGGTCCTCTTTTATAAAATATAACTGCTAGTTATTTAAGCACTTTGACTCATTATCATGTTGAGAGAAAAGACGAGCGCTGCTGATGGTCAGTAGATTAAATTCCTCTTTTATTTTGTAGGAGACATTCAATCTGTACTACCATGAGTCAAACGAAGACAGAGAGAGCTACATCAAAGAGAGCAGCTTCATTAAGGTGGACACTGTGGCAGCAGATGAGAGCTTCACCCAGGTAACACCGAACAACTGCCAGGCTTTGAGTTCTTTATCCCTCCTCCTCCACTCAACATGCTTGCACTTGGTTGTAATTTTTTATTATTTGTTTTACAAGCACTTCTATCTTGGATGTCTTTTTGCTCTCCCAGACATGCTGGCAGGTTGTTTATGCCAAGTTCTCAATGCACTTACCCCTGACGTTATTGTTATAGGCAGTAAAGCTTATTTTACCTTTGCAATCAATAATGGTTCATATGAATGAGAGCTCAACACCGGACAGTGTGAAGACCAACCTTGCTTAATAGAAAAAGACTTTGTGCTGGACAAGTATACTAAATGAATTAGAGCTGACATATTTTACTGCACCATCCTCTTTCTATTCAGGTTGATGTTGGAGATCGCATCATGAAGCTGAACACTGAGGTGCGAGATGTGAAGGTCACGACCAGGAAGGGCTTTTACCTGGCCTTCCAGGATGTTGGTGCCTGCATAGCTTTGGTGTCTGTCAGAGTATTCTACAAAACCTGCCCACTCACTATTCGTAACCTGGCCACTTTTCCCGACACCGTTACCGGGGCTGACACCTCGTCCTTGGTGGAGGTTAGGGGGTCCTGCGTCAACCAATCAGAAGAAAGAGAGGAGCCTAAAATGTACTGTGGCGCTGACGGAGAGTGGTTGGTTCCTATTGGTGGATGTCTTTGCAACCCAGGATATGAAGAGAAGGGCGGTGCATGTAAAGGTAAGCCATGCTGGCTGCAGCAGAGATACTTCTCTGTGGTTTGTTGTTTGTGTTTGTGCTTCTCTGACTCATTCATTGGATTCTGGAAATAAGCTTCCCTTGAGTCACCATTTCAAAGTCCCATGTGTTTATGAATAACAATCATTAGTCGGTAACAAGCTACTCAGTAATGATGGGAAACATTGAGATTTTGTTTTTGTAGTAATTAACACCTGCTTGATTATTCAGTGAACTGTTTCAGTGAACAAGAGTTGGACCTCGCAGAATGTTCCACAACAACTCACCAAATTAATTAGTGCTGATGTTTGTGTTGATAGTGAGTTGTATCCGAATTTACTCCTGCGGAAATTAAATCTATTCCAGGATACTCGCCATGTGGGATTCCTGTGACTTGATATGTAACATTGCTGTTTTCAGTTGACATGTTCACTTTTATGTTAAGCTACTCCATTCATACACACTTCAGATGATTGAGGCTGAAACTTGCTCTGAGTCTGCTTCCACACTGCTCGCTCTTGTCTTGGCTGCTGTCCTCTGCTTGTGGATGCAGACAGCCTGTCTTTCAGTCGCTCCTCTGACATTTGCTAATGCCTGGACTTCCCTCTGAAGTGTCTTGATTGTTTTCTTGTGCACACCGATCCTCATGAATACAATTGCATGCCGATCAAACGTGTTAAAAGACGTGTGATTTAGTTACTTGCTCCGATCACTTTAGAGCCATCAAAATCTATATGAAGATAGATATATGAATCTATAGATAGATAGATTCAGTCGTGAAGCTGAGACATTCAACTGAACACACAGGATTACATGTCTGAATGGGGCCACACACACTGAAGGAATAGTTCAATGTTTTGTATATTAACATTTTTCTTTCAAAGTAATGAATAAGACATAACCCTCAGGTCTGTCTGTAAGGCTGGAGCTTGGAGAAAGTGCGATTAGCTTAGCATGAAAAAACAGAAGGGGACAGATTGGCCCTGTCTGTTTACCAGCAACTCTAAAACTAACCAAATAATGCCTCATATTTTATGGAGTTTTCACTGGTTATTGGCAAACTCGTGGTGAGTAGAGGATTCCAGGAAAGTGCTGTGCCAGTGAAGAAATAGTGTGTCATTTGTGCTTCATTTTCAGTACAAATGAAAGAATCTCTGTGTAGGATTTAGTGGCATCTTTCTCCAGTTTGGCTAAGCTGCTCATAATAATATACCCACACAGTGGAGTGGTTTAAACCCATGTGGTGCAGGTGCATCAGACACGTGTCCAGACTTGATCTTTTGCAAACTTGCTAACAGAGTTTTTTTCTTGCATTGGGTACCAGCAGGAAGTCCCAGGTCTCAGTTTGAGGTGTTCTGACACAACCGCAGCCATCTGGGATCTCACTTACAAATTTGGTCTGAACTTTACGGTAACAAATATGCAAGCTGTTCACACCTCTCACCAACATACATGTGGCCTGGATGACGTGTAATATTTGGAAGTGTCATCATAGTGAAAACTACTAAATGTGCGTGTTTGTGTGATGAAGTGGGGTGAATGGGGGACAACAGACTCGACGGAGACACTTTTACAGCATGGCATGACTCCCCCTTATGCCGTCACATACGCAACAGACACACAACATGTTCACACAAACATATACACAGATGGACAGAGACCAATAGAGAGGCCGGGATCTGCTCCGTCGCTTTTATTTATGAAGCCTATCCCAGCAGGCTAATTGTATAACAAACAGACCCATAATTCAAAGAGAAGAGAGGGGAGTGCAAGAAAGTCAGTGAGACGGACATAAAGAGAGGGATGCAGTTTGGGCCAGTTGGCAATAAAGACTTGACTTTTTCTATGCAGTCAGAGAAACGGTAGCCAAATTTCTCTGGGTGACAAATGTTCCCTAAAAATCCGCACCAGGCTTGCCCCATTTGTTCGTTGTGAAAAGAGGAGGTGGTTTGCGGGGTGGTCCCTGAGGTCTGAAAGATGTTCCTCTTCAACTAGATTTAAGAGAGACCCTTGACTCTGTTGAACCTCCAGCAGATGTGAAGTGCCATCTATCTATCCAGTGCTCTCTTCACCGTCTTTCTGCTCCTTCACTGCCTGTCAGGTTGTTGGCTGGGCGAAGCTGTCTCAGTGGAAATCCATCAAAGTCTGGATGAATACCGAACACTGCTCAGCAGAAAGCTCTGACCCTGCTGCATGAGACATTTCAAGACTTTTCTGAGTGCAAATTGTGAAGAGAGAAAAGGGAGAGTGAAAGGAGGAGAGAATCAGATGATCTGTCACACAGGTCAAAAGGTTTCTGGATCTTCCAGACTCACGTGTCTTCAATCAGTCAGTATAACAGACCCAGACAAAGGCAGAACCTAGACGAACTAAGCCCAGACAGAGATATCTTTGAGTACAAGCTGTTTTTCAGTCTGAGAAAAATAATTAATGCTCACAATGAATACTTTACTCACTGCTCCTTATCAAGTCCAACAGTTTATCTGTGAGTTTTTTTAGGTGCTGGTAAGCAGATTGTGTTATTATTTCCATTCATTGTTTTAAGCTGAGTTATCCCTCTTCTGGCTCGAGCCTTATTTTTGACAGACAGGCCTGATAGTGGTGTCAATTTTCTTATTTCTCTCTCGGCAAAAAAGTAAATAAGCATACTTCACAAAGTGTTGAACCCTCCCTGTAATTTAATGCCTGCTACTTTAGCATAAACTCCAAACAAGGTGACACACTAGACAAAAGAAAATCTTTCTGCATGCTTGCCTGTAGAATAATGTTACACCAGGCTTCATGTGTATTGTTATTTGCACAAATCTGTAGAAATTGGACCTAAAGAGGACTTTGGGTAGAAGTTCATTTTCAGTGTTGTCACAGAGTAACGAGGATGGAGAGGATGAGATGAGGAGCTCTGGAGAGGAAGAAGGGATTAGATGTTGAATGGGCTGAGAGGGGGTTGAAAGAGGGCCACTGACAGCAGAAGGCATCAATACAGGGCTGCCCCTCCCCCCGCTGGGGGTCCATCATCGGGTGCAAAGGGGACGGGTAGAGAAACACAAGAGAGCGGGAACTCCCCCTCTTTTCTAAACCCCTGGTTAAGACCGAGGTCATGACTGAGCCTGATGAAGACGTCAAAAACTCTGACTGACAGCCGCGCACACACACACATATACAGAGTTTAAGCTGAAGAGTGCAGGGTCATGACCGAGGTAGATGAAGATGTCAAAAGTTTGACAGCTGCGATCCGTCTAGGAGGATCGGAAATGAAGGAGGAGAAACAACAGAGAGAATTTGAAATGTGAACGGCTAGAGAGGCAGAATGAAAGAGGAGCCTTCTGCTTTTTGTTTCACTGGCCTCCTCTTTCTGTCGTCTGATTCTCCTCAATTCTGCTCACTGCCTGGGAGGCTTGGAATGTTTCTCTGTGTGTTTGTATGTGTGTGTGTGTTTGTGTGTGTGTGTGTGTGCTTCTGTGTTACCCGTGTCCAGAGAGATTTCATGGTTGTGCTTCTCTCCAACGCACCTGCAGTGTCTCGTCAACAGCAGGAAGCATTTGAAAATGGGAGAAGAGAGAGGCAGCCACACTGAGAGAGAGATGACAGAAAGAAAGAGAGAGCAGATGATAGAATTAGTGCGTAATCGCTGCATTCAGTCCCTCTAATTATTGCATTGCAGTTCTGGACTCTGGACATTTTGGACTGCTGATTTGGTGTGCGTGTGTGTACTGTATCTTTGATTTTCTGCCTAACAAAGCCCTTCCTCCAATATAGTCACAGTTTGGAGGACTGCCCAGGAATGCCTAGAGAAGAGTGCAGTGGGGCAAACAGAGAGTGAGGAATTTGTGTGTGTGTGTGCTTGTTAGTGTATGTATATGTGTATATATGCGTGTGTGGCAGGTGACAAAGCAGGCAAAGACACAAGTAAACCAGCCTCAGGTGGGGAGGGGTGTATGGTTAGTAATCAAATTGTGTGTGTGTGTGCTATTGTCTCCCTCTTCCAGGTTGTTCATAAAGTGGGTTTGCTGGTTCCACCGTAGCTGTAGCTTGCTGGCATCGGAACATACTCCGCTCTCCCTCTCTCTGTCTTGCTCCCATTATCCCTCCCTTCTCCTCTCCAACTCTTCTCCCTGATCCACACAGTCATGGGGTGGGGGGGGGGGGGTGTGCTGCTGCCAGTGGTGGGGATGATGTGTGTGTCTGATAGGGAGGGGGGTTATTGTTGTAGAGCCCCTTTCACATGCTAATGCTTTGGGCAGGCACACACACTCGCTCACAAATCCATGCACACATTTTGCTTAAAAACCACCAGTTTTGGAGAATATATAAATGTAGACAAACTTAAAGCTGCAGCTCCCACTGAGTGCACGGTTATGGGTATAAATGAGGCACCAAACTACACAGGAATGTGAGGGTGACATTTGGGGAGAACACAATCCTCTCAACAAAGACATACAGTAGGAAAAGATAAGGATCACGTCTTATCTCTGAAGCATTACCACGGCTTTTAATTAAAAGGGGCATGACCCCGGTGATTAATAGTGTCCCTCCTTCTCAGTCTATCAATCTGCCCATCCATCCGTCAACCCATCCCTCCCTCCATCCATCCATCCATCCATCAAGCAGACAGGTGTCAGACTGGAGCAGTCAGGGGGTACTTCCTCCATCTCCACCCCTCTGCTGGGAAGGAACAAGGGATGATGACAGATAACAAGGGGTCAAGGAGAATATACACACACACACACACACACTGTGCCCTCACACATGCATGCATACAGTGTGCCGACAAGGCTCTTAGTTGGATTTGCGATGAGCTGCATTTGCATTTTAGGTAGCAGAAGAATGCATATGCAAATGCAGACAATGCTGATAGTAATCAAAGGGCACCTTCCCCTCTGTGTCTTTCCCTCCTCCTCCTCACTTCATCTTTTTTTTCTCTCCACCTCTTTATCTCTCACTCCTTGTCGGTCCCCATCCTTTACACAAACTTTTTCTTACTTGTCTGAAGCAGCCAAGCAGCTGATAGCTGACATGTACTCATCGCTTTAAGTTTTCACTTTATCTTATCGGTATATGTGTGTTTGTGTCCTTCCTCCTTTCCCGGTCGTGCTCAGGCTCTCGTGCGGCCCTCGGTAGCGTAGGGTTAATGTTGGGTTAATGACACCCTCATGAGCGCTTATTCCAGGTCACCAGCACTCACCCCCTCCCCTGTCAAACCCAGTGCTAAAGAAGACACAAAAGGCTACAGAAAACAGAGAGAATAGAGACATGAGGGGGCGCTGAAGGAAGTTTATGGCTTCAAATACTCTCTCCTTTCTTTCTCTTCCTCCTTCAGTCTGTCCTCTGTGTAGGAGACGATTGGATGGGGCAGAGACAAAAGCAGTGTTCTACCCCCTGGCAGAGTCTTGTTGAGCCCTGTAATCAACCTCTAAAGTCCTCAGCAGGTCAAATACTTGTCTCTGTCTCCCCTGTTTAATTCCCACTCTTTCCCATACATGGCTTACTTACCCACATTCATGATTAAAAACGAAGGAATGTGCATGACAGCTGGAGAATGATTATTTTATCTTGCATTGCTGACATAATATAAAGGGTCATTCAGCTGTTTAAAGCTACTGTTATCAGCTGTAAATGTCTTTTAAATTTACAGGTTGTGGTCACTGATTGTGTGCAGCCACATTTGAACCGGTATCAACGTGGAGATAGATAGATAGATAGATAGATAGATAGATAGATAGATAGATAGATAGATAGATAGATAGATAGATAGATAGATAGATAGATAGAGAGAGAGAGAGAGAGAGAGAGAGAGAGAGAGCGAGTTATCAGAGACCGATAAGTGGAGGTTGAGGAGGAAGTGCACGGGGAGCGAATGATGGAGATTGTGAAATGTGAAAAGGGAGGGCAAATGAGTGTGTGAAAGAGCAAATGTGTAGAGGCTCACACAGATGGGGCAGGATGGTTGGTCTGAGTAGATTACAGAGGAGACTTCCTCCCTCTCATCTACTGATGAGAGTGTCATAAAGCATGCTGACACGCACACATACGCACACGTACGCACACGTACGCACACATACGCACACACACATCATTCCCACATTCTTCTGCACTCCCACTGAGATGTCTTCATCTCCCTTGGAAATGTGAAAGGGTTTGGAAAAAAAAGGAGAGAGCTGGGAAAGATGGTGGGATTGAGGAAGGAGAATGAATGGGGTATGATGATGAAAAAGAAGGTGTTGAAAAAATGATTGCGGTGGAAACAAATGAAGGATTTCCTTCTAAAATTAAAGAGAGGAAAAAGGCTCTAACCAGGCAGGCTTTGCCATCTCTTTTGCTTCACCAGTGGATGTCAAGCAGTATAATTATGCACTCATTTATTGTATTGTTGCTCTGTCAATGTGTGAACTCCTTGGTATACGGAGAGAAGATTTCTCTCCCTCTGTCTCTCTCTCTCTCTCTCGCCCTCTCTCTTTCTCTGTTTCTCTTCTTTCATATATTTAAATGTCAATTATATTTGTGTGGGCTGCCAGCACTGTGGAGTTTTGATGTATTCAGTTCTTGTGTTTCTGGTTTCTGTGTGTGAGTGGGAGCTGATCAGTAAGTGTTCTTTTAGGTGTTCTATTCTTTCTTTGCTCATCAAAACTGAAGATAAAAGGAGTCAAAGTGCCCCTCCTCATCACACTATATCAATTTCTTACTTTAGATATTTGTTTTTTACAGTATTTAAATGCAGTCAAAAGAATACAAATATTTCTTATATTCCTGTGTTGATTAGGATGTTGGTCAGTCTCTCTAAACAGTCAATACGTGAGACAACAGGGACTCAATCAAGGGTCAGGGCCTGGTTGACCTTAAGTGAATGTTGACTGTGCCGCTTGCAGGGTGGCCCCTAACAGTCCATGGGCCAGACAAGATGTCGGTACCACTCGAGGTGGCAAAGGTTGCTTATACTTTTGAAAAGCTACATGTCTGTAGTCAACATTTTGGTATTATAACCCCATTGAAGTCACAGCTAAATTATTCTTATCAGCTGTTGAAGTTACCCTCCCCCCGATGAAAAAATGCATTTTTGACACTGGTGTATATCTTAGTATTGGCCCTTGTTAAAGACATATTTCAATAATTTATAGTATTATGTTTAGTACAGAGGACACTGGAGCTCTTCTTCCTGCCATTTCTGCCTATGATCATCTTTTGTCTTTTAAAGCTGTGACATCAGGAAGAACGAGAGTTCAAACACATCAATACTGGCATGATTCTAAGGATTCAGGAAATGCAACGTTTACACACATTATCTCATTCTGTGGGGGTGATTTACAGCCTAGATCAGGCTGACAGTTATTCTAAGAAAGCAGACCATCACACTCACTTTATGCATTTGTTCTAATCAATAGCAATATGGGATCATCATTTATTTCACAGTGAGGTTACAACTATACAACTTGAACAAGTAATTGTGTTTATATATATATGATATATAACTAGATTGGCTATTAACTCAGTATTAAGTACATTAATTGCACTGGCAATATTCTTGCAACACCACTTCTGCACTAAAGCAGTGTGGACTTTCCCTATTATAACAGACTCATTAACAACTAACTTAACTTAACTTAACTGGGCTATTGGTTTAGGATTAAAATTAGGGTCAAAACTAGGGTTAGGGTTAGAGTTAGGAAGGTTGCAGAGTTGTGATTCAATATTTGATGCATTCGGCTCACTGAGACCATTACGGAAATGTCTCACTTGAGGCTCTACACCTCACGATGGCCGAGAACCTTGACCTTTACTAATTGTTCCACAATACAAAAAAACAACCTCACTGTCAAACTAGTGACCACTGAAATAGAGAGAAGTCAGTTGGTGCAAAAACCTGTCAGCTTTTCACATCAGATCTTCTGGATTTTCTCCCATTGCTGTCTGAAGAGATCAGTGTGATAGTTTTCCAGGTAGTCCTCCAGCAGTATTCCCTCCCTGTCCCTTTGAAAGCCATTACCCTGTTATTTTGTTTGTTTTGTTTTTGGGTGGGTGGGAGGATGAGAAATTCATTTCTTACCAGACACAAGGAGTTTCAGAACACAGTGAGCTATTTGCTTAGAGTTTGCTGTGGATAACTGCATGGACACATTTCTGGGAAATGACGACGTACATCTGGGTTATACATCATTCAATCAAGGACATGTCAGGAAAAAAGGAGGACTTTCCAGTGGTCAGAGAATGTGCACCCTCCACTATAGGGTTGCCAGAATGTCCTTGTGTCATTGAGACAGAAGTAGTGGATGACTGCACAAAGGCCACTTTACCATCCAGTGTTGACTTGAAGTACATATGACTGTATCATGAGCTGTTTTCTTAGGCCACACAGTTATCAATCATGCCTCAGAAATTAAGTAACATGTTGCCAGTTACACTACTCTTTTCTGTAGCTGGACTCAGTGTGACTGATTTCCGCCTTTTTTGTCTCTGTCTCTGCAGCCTGTCCTGCTGGTTTCTATAAGGCCAAGTCCTCAGATGCAGGATGCACCAAGTGTCCTCCACACAGCCACTCACTCAGAGAGGGAGCCACTGTGTGTGACTGTCACTCTGGTTTCTTCCGTGCTGACACTGACCCTCCCTCCATGGCCTGCACCCGTAAGGACACACACATACACACACATACATGCACACAAAAAAGTATGGTAGAGGTGAAAACACAGACAATATGTGCATTTTTTCTAAAAAAAAAAAAGCGCAAAAAGCGGAGTCATTGTTACCCCAAACTCTCTATCTCTACCAAACAGAGAGAGACACAGATGTGTGTGAATGCAGTCCCTGTTTCATGATCCCATTACTTATGACTAAGCCACCATCTACATCCTGTCTGGTAGTGATAACTAAAGACATTGAGAAGAGAATAAATGTCTTCTATTTCTCGTTCAGTGTGTGAGTTGGGTCTCTGTGGCAGAGTTGGAGACCTTGGTTTGTGTGTGTTTTAAACTTAATTATGCCTATATACAGCACATGGTTTGCTTAGCATGGGAAAAACACACACACATACACACACAGTGTCTCAGGCTCATAAAAAATAAATGCCACAGAAGAAAACATCCAAGCCATCAAAAACAGTATGATTTTCAGTTCAGTGCCAGATGTCTACATTTCAAGTTGTGCCAACAACCCCCCCGCCCCACCCCCCAGAAGCACACACCCCACAAATGTCCTTATGTGCATAGTTTTGTTCATACTCAAGCTTATTCCATTTCATCTTCAGAGCCACCTTCAGCCCCGCAGCAGCTCATCTCTGTGGTAAATGAGACATCGGTCGTCTTGGAGTGGGCCCCCCCTCGTCGGTTGGGAGGAAGAAGTGACACCAGCTACAGTGTGGAGTGTCTCATCTGTCAAACCAGCAGCCACAGTCAGGCTGCTGGTAAAGCACTCCCAAGGAATCGCAGTGTTTCCCAGCCTGAAGCTCAGCACAGCGGTTTAGGGATGCAGTCAGACCAAGGGATTGTGGGACCTGAAGTCCAGCTGGGCAGAGGCGTCCTTCAGAGCCGGCCTGGGGATTACCCCCGGCTCAGTTCTGGCTCCATCTCCAACTCTCAGCTCTGCCTGCCCTGTGGTTCAGATGTGCTCTTCTCTCCCAGCCAGACTGGCCTGAAGGCCACCAGGGTGGTGGTGAGCGAACTCAGGGCCCACACACACTACACCTTCATCGTCCACGCACGCAACGGGGTCTCCCAGGCCAGTGGTGCAGGAGCTGCTCAGAGCGTTTCTGTAAGCATCACCACCAACCAAGCTGGTGAGTGTGTGAGAGGTGTTTGACTGTGGCAGCAACACAAAATCTGCTTATAGATGTTAGCAGTAAGTGGGTCAGCACAACACGAACTGCTGCTGAGTGCACGAGAACCCACAGGGAAGCAAGGCCCCATGAGTAGTGTTCAAAGCTGTAGCTTTGTATGTTCTCCCTGTAACCTGAGGCACTTTTATTTTTTTCAAACATTTTGTCTGTTGCCTCGTGTGGCCATTTGAGGAAGTGCAGTTTGTAACACTTGTAAGTATTTTTTGTTTATGCCAAAATCCAGCCAGATTGAAAACAAAACAAAACAGTTTGCGGTGTCAGGGGGACTCAGTCCTCAGAATCCTGAATGAAATTGAACATGTCATCCTCAAAATGAAGCACTTTTACACTCACATATATTATACATGTACTTTAAAATTGCATTGCTTCTACTATAATGAACTGTATTTGAAGAAAACCAGCCATGCAGTGATTTTCTAAAAGTTCTTAGCTCTAAGACACTTTTCCAGCTCTCTTCCCGTCGACTGAAAAGTCTTACTATCACTGTCATAGTTGCCATAGCTATTACTCTGTCCTCCTACACCTAACAACAGCTGAATTAATTATAGGGTGTACTCAAGAGGATGTCAGAAAGCATTCTGAAAATGTAAATCACTGAGTTAAATACAAATAGGCAGAGATAGCTGAAGGGAAAGGAGATACAATGAAATGAGAAAACACTCAATCAGCAGCAAAATAACTGAGCAGCATATTGTTGACATTTGACAGGGTTTGAGCTCGACTGTGGAAGTGCTTGAGAATGTACCCACATTTTATGACGTGTTTCATTTTACTTGTGAAGGTGTCAGCTGGTGTGTGGCGTCCCTCACACATGCTCTCCATTAGTTTTTTCAGTGTGTGCTTTTTTTTCTTTTTCCTTTAAGTGCTGTTACATCTCAACTGTCATTGCTATAAGTCTTTATGGTGGCATTTAGAAACCAGCACACCTGCTCAGTTCCAGGTGCCCCGGGGAAATAACTTAGCTGTGCACGCACAGCATGAGAGAATGCCTGGGATGTGTCAAGTCCAACCTGCACTACCATATGGCCCGATATCGTATGAACAGCCACAAAGAGGGACAAACAGGGATGAAAGGAGGAAAAAAATGAAGCGATGTAAGGAGAGTGAGAGATCAGAGAATAGGGCCTGTCTCTGTGGAATAGAAGGGAAAGAGATGTAGGTCAGTTCTCAGGTGCACTGGGTCAATGGGATTATTGACAAACAGACACTATAGCAGTGATCAAGCCAGCAAATGTTATAAAACAGCATCCTGTGAGTCCTAATACAAGTTGATATTTTATTATCTTCCATCATCTGTGTATCCCTCTCAGCTCCCTCTCCAGTGACGTCCATCCAAGCCACGGATGTCACCAGGCACAGTCTGTCGTTGTTGTGGCAACAGCCAGATAGACCCAACGGGGTCATCCTGGAATATGAGGTCAAGTTCTATGAAAAGGTGAGTTGCCTGCAGGTTAATGCAGCTCAGGCATCTGTCTGGAATGTCAATACGTTGGCACGCTGTTTGTATTTCACTAATGGTGAGGATGGATTTGCAGTCAGGCACTGAAAAGAGTCCCCTCTTTTTGTTCCATCTAATCAGGATCAGAGAGAGAGGTCCTACCGCATAATGAGGACCTTCTCTCGGAGTGTAGATGTCACAGGTCTCAACCCTCTCACTGTTTACGTGTTCCATGTGCGTGCTCGCACAGCTGCTGGGTACGGAGAGTTCAGCGCTCCATTTGAATTCTCCACCAATTCAGGTACCCGTACTGTAACGTTCAGTTTTTTAGAGGATCCATTAAAGTTTATATGAAGAAGTCACCAGTTTTTGGTCGCTGATGTCTGTGTCCCTCCTCATTAGATCCCTTCCCTCTGATTGGAGAAGGAGTCAACTCTGCCTTCCTGCTGCTGTCTGTCAGCGGGGTTGGAATTTTACTGCTGATATCTGCAGCAGTCTTCATCATTAGTCGCAGGTATATACACACACACACAAACACACACTCTCACACACATCAAAGAACCCATACGGGCGGTCAGACACTTCCATACTCGTGTTTGTTGCCCATCAGTGCATCTCTGACGTCAACATTTGTGCAACTTCCTTAACCACTACTTTTGATATATCTGCCACAATGCACACAAACAACACACACAACTCCCTTATTATTGTGTGGCAAAATAATGTGTGTGTGTTACCTGAAGCTTTTAAAGGGGATTAGAGTGGAGACAGTGATAATCCCTTTGTCCCTGACTTGTCATTACTGTCTCTTCAGCAGCACAGCTTGTGTGTCAGCTTCCGCTGGCGTGCACTCTCACAAGCATGCGCAGGTGCCCTCACAGACACGCGCTCACACACAGACCCACACCTGCTCAGCCCACAAAGGTGTTTTTGACAGTTTCTTTGTTTAATGGAAAACACCTTTTATCTTTCGCTACCTGAGGCGTCGCCCCTCCTCCCTCTCTCTCATAAACGCTTTCATCTGGTCGTTCCGTGCTGCAGCCTGCTGCTCTCTGTTCTCATTGTCATTGCTTTCTATGGCGGCAAATCCTTAAAAACCCAGTGAAGGCACAGCCCTGCTACAAAACAGACGCACAAAGTTAAAAACACATATGACCTTTTGTCAGTTCACTTAACTAACTAAGCCATGAGTCACAGGAATACTCTCACTTTTCTTCTACAGTAATACTGTTAAATGTTGTTAAATGTTCACCATTTGTGTCTCATCAGAAGGAGCAAGTACAGTAAAACAAAGCAGGACTCAGAGGAGGAGAAACATCTTAACCCAGGTACTGCACACACACAGATGGATGCTCTTTTTTTCTTCCGATCCACCTGCACATATCTTTTACACAAACTGCCAAAGACATTTACATAACATATGCAGTTACACAACTAGTATTTCACACCGTCCTCTGCATTCGTCCTCCTCCTCCTCCTCCTCCTCTTCCTCCTCTCTCTCACCTCTCCTTCTTGGCAGGAGTCAAAATCTACGTGGACCCGTTCACCTATGAAGACCCCGATCAGGCCATCCATGAGTTTGCCAAGGAGATTGATGTTAGCAGCATTCACATCGAGAAGGTTATTGGCATGGGTAAGCCTGGCATTAGTACTCTAACACACACACACACACACACAAACCTACACACACATGCTTACTTGGCGCTGACACTGCTTTTTGTTCTGTGCGTGTAGGAGAGTTCGGGGAGGTGTGCAGTGGTCGGCTGCGCGTGCAGGGGAAGAGGGAGATCTATGTGGCCATCAAGAGTCTGAAGGCAGGATACTCTGACAAACAGAGACGTGACTTCCTGTCTGAGGCGTCTATCATGGGACAGTTTGACCACCCCAACATCATCAGGCTGGAGGGCGTCGTCACCAGATGTGAGTAATACTAGTACTTTAACAGAACGTGCAGTGTGGGATTTATAGCCTCGTATTTATAACCATTTACTTGTTCAGGCAAGCCACTGATGATCATCACAGAATACATGGAAAATGGATCCCTGGATGCATTTCTCCGAGTACGTGCAGCCATTTTCTATTGTGAAACAAACTAGTCTTCACAGAAACTGCTGTCACTCCTGGACGTCCTTGTTAACCTTCCCTTTCTGTCTGTTCCAGAAACATGACGGGCAGTTCACAGTGATCCAGCTGGTCGGCATGCTGCGCGGCATCGCCTCAGGTATGAAGTACCTGTCAGACATGAGCTACGTTCACAGAGACCTGGCCGCTCGGAACATCCTGGTCAACAGCAACCTGGTGTGTAAGGTGTCTGACTTTGGCCTGAGCCGAGTTCTGGAGGACGACCCAGAGGCCGCCTACACTACAAGGGTAAGACATCCAACAGTTAAAATGTGATGATTTTTAACTTAGCGCTGGCCGCATTATTCTTTATCAGTTTAAATATTTACAGGCTGTTTACTGTATGTGCTATCACATCTTTAGTTCACACATTTATTGTTAAATGCTGCCAAAGATCGATGACTAATTGAAAACACATGAAATGTGGAATAGACCACAGTAAAAAAAATAATTTGTCCAATTGGATAATGAATCACTGAATGAAGCAGTCTGACTTTTATGGCTGCTTTAGGAGGCCACTGGGACTTATCTGTCCCCTGGAGGGAAGATCCCAATCAGATGGACAGCTCCAGAGGCCATAGCCTACAGGAAGTTCACCACAGCCAGTGATGTGTGGAGCTACGGTATCGTCATGTGGGAGGTGGTTTCATATGGAGAGAGACCGTACTGGGACATGAACAACCAGGATGTGAGTAATTTCTCTATTATCTTCAGACAACAGAGTGGCTCATTGTGTGGTTATTAGTAAAATGGACAATGGGCGGATTTGCCTAAAAGTTCTGTTGGTGATTGGATGCATTGTTGGATGAAAGCTATTCACCGTGAAGCTAACTGACAGGAAAAATCAATATCAAAATAAGAAAGAGGTTCTTAAAAGACACAGCTGTTAATTCTCTAAACACGTTGGAAAGCATTATCATTAATTCATGTGTCTGTGATAAGCTGTGACTTTCTGAAGAAGTCAAATTAAACTTGTACTTCTGTTCGGTCCACAACTAAAACTTAAATTAACCTCATTTAAATAAAGTCATACATGGAAGTGGCCCCACTTCTTTAGCATATTTTAGTCTACTGGGGGAAAATAGAGTCTGTGTTCTGCACTCTGACTGAGTGTCTTTGACCTCTGCACTGTGTGAAAACTGACAAACTTTGCTTTGAAACTATTTACAGGAAGGGCAGCGGGCTAATATTTATCTCAGCAAACACACAGCGTTTTAGCCCTTAGCCAAACACACACACACACAGTTCCCCCGAAAAATCTTTTTTCCAAATAAATTTGTTCCATAAGCAGCGACTCAAAGCTTCTTTAGTGTGAGCAGCCCACAGAATCAGTTTACTGTACCTACATTTTTGAACATCACCATCTCTTCCTCATGCCTCTTGTGTTCTTTTTTTTTCTCACAATCATACAAGAGCCTGAGCCTTGTTTTTAGTTCTCAGCTGTGACCCAGTTATATGCTTCACACTCAGGCAGGTTTTGAGTATAATGTTTTCATATTTGAGACGCTCAGCTTGATTTGTGAGCATGCTGCAGATATACTGTTGGTCCAAACGGCACACAGGAAGGAGTGGAATTTCTTACAGCTGCACAATATTAAAATTGCATTCAGTTGTGAGACAAGTCTTAGAAGATATTGGAGAGCAACCAGAAAGTAATAAATACTGTATTTGGTAATAAATAGTTGGAAGAAAGGTTTTTTTTGTCTTGACTTTCAATAGGCAGTCTGAATCCTGGAGGATTTTTATAATCTCCTGTACTAAGCTATGTATATATATATCATGCATGTATTATATGCATTTCTGGATTAAATGGAACTGCAACATAGCTTCCAGTGAATGATTATTAGTGATGTTTGATCTGTTAGAGGCATGAACGTTCGGTTTTGTGCTAAGTAGCAACATCAGCATGCTCACATGGCAGACATTATACCTGCAGGTAATAAGCTTATACACCCTTAGTTCAGATTCCTGTTGTTTTATCGCGCAAACATTTTTTAATCTACAACTCTCTGTCTTGGTCTTTCAGGTGATTAAAGCGATAGAGGAAGGTTATCGGCTGCCTGCGCCCATGGACTGTCCCGTGGTATTGCACCAGCTCATGCTGGATTGTTGGGAGAGAGAGCGTGCAGACAGACCCACCTTCAGCCAGATACTCAACATGCTGGACAAACTTATCCGCAACCCCGGGACTCTGCGCCGGACAGGAGGGGACAGGTACATAATGTACATGTAAGCCCACAGCCCATACATAGCCACAGTGTACTCACACCCACGCCTACATTTCTTCATTATCCGGCTTACAACCAGAGTTCTCCTTCAATTATAATTTCACACTGTTATTTCCATACCTTGTCACCACCACCAACCTGCCGTCTCTCTGCATTCACAGACCCGCTGGCACAATGTTGGAGTCAGGGGTGGGCTCAGAGGTGTGTGTGTCAGTCGTACCGGAGGTGTGTGTGTCGGAGTGGTCGGTGTGTGAGTGGCTGCAGTCCATCGGGTTGGAGAGGTACAGAGACACCCTGGCGGCAGCAGGTTACACCAGCCTTGATAGCCTCCTGGCTCTCACACACCAGTAAGTATACCTTTGTGTGAAAATAGACTAATGTGAGAGTCACATAATCAGATTTCTCAGCTGTGGCACAAATATCATCACACATGTGTCAGCTGCCTTTTTAGAGGGTTTTCCTGCTTTAAAAAAAAAGCATCTACCAAAAATGATTCATTTCACAAAACACACTCTAAATGTTTCTTTTTATGCTGGTCTCTCACATTCAACAGCAAATGCTGTTTGAGCTAATATATACTTGGACCGATGCAGATACATTTGACCCAGGAATGAGGGCAGGTGGTAGCACCCTTTATTGCTCATGTGTGCCATACAAACTAAAACAACCCTGTGCTGTGGTTTCTTTCCTCTATAATGTGTTTTAAAAGCACCAAGAGACAAAGACTATGGCAAACAGGCATAAACTATATGTACACAAGATGTAGTTTAATTGTTAGTTGTCAGTTTGTTTCTTAACTAAACTCAAAATAACTACAAATGTGTGTATATGTGGAAATCTGTAGATCATTTTGCTTTCAAGTGTCCATTTTTATTAGACTGTGGAGGATAACAAAAAAGTGAATCCTGACTGTATCCTTTAAATACTGCTTTGTTGTGTGTATGTGTGTATCTGAGCCCATGTCTTTGTCTGTGCACCCACAGGGAGATGGACAGACTTGGAATAATCACACCATCACATCAGGACATACTAATTGCCAGCGTGCAGCAAGAGATGCTGTCTCAAATGCAACACATGCAATGCTCTATGGTTCCAGTCTGAGCCGGATACAAACCTGTTCTGAGAAGAATTTCATTTACCTCATCTGTGCACTTTAGAGGGACTTTTCACCAGTGGAAAATACAAAGGAGACGAGTACAGTGGGAAAAAGAAAAAGAGAGATAAGCAGCACTTTTGTGAACTTCCATCCTGTGGAGTTTTCTATAAACCCTGATCTGGACATGGCCACAGATAGCATCCAGCTACTGAGAGCTTAGACTGATGCCCTCATCGATCGCATCCTCATTTTTCTTTGTTTTATAATCTGTTTTGTGAAGGCTGGCATTTGCATAAGCAGAATGGCTTCCAAGTTTTTTTTTCTTTTGCTGCTTCATGCTTGACTTGAAGAAATGTGTTTTGTGTTTGTCCTTTGTGTGTCTGTGTGTGTGTGTTTGGTGTGTGTGTGAATGCATCCAACATGGAATACCCCTTGTTAGGATGTCAGCTGTCTTTGAATAATATGCAAAGTTAAGAGTTAAGAGAGAAAGTGGGAGGAGCCGAACAGAATGTATCATCATTAGCTCTTACTAGTTTCATGCTAACAAACTGATGCTTGTGTTTTTCATTTTTAATGATTGTTTTCTGTTGAATTAGACACTTAGATTAGAACATCATCCCTTGGTGTCTGTGTACACATGTCTTATTTGATGCTAAGAATTAGCTACATGAAGCATTTTGTTTATTTATGGTCCTTTTTTATCTAGTTTGTACATTGTAAAATAGAAACACTGAGGAGATATTGTAACGAGTGCCATATTGCATTGCAATAAATGCCAAACCCATCCACATATGTATTTGGTTTTCCACTATAATGTATGTAACATGCAATGTATATTGCATTCAGAGACACTTCCATGTTTATCATTTCTGAATTTGGCAGCAAACTGAGACTTGGTCAGAGGTGTCTGTACGAAGGAAAACAACTCCAGAAGAACGCCCAGCTGAAATGCTGCTGGCGTAATCACACAGTGTTGGGTTTGAGTGTGTGTATGAGAGAGAACAGACACAGAGAAGAAGAAGAAAAACGAAGAAAAAGTGAGAAGAGAAACAGAGCCTAAATTAAAAGGAGAGAAAATTAGGAGTGGGCTGTCACCACGAGCGACTGCGTGCCATCGTGTTTTTTTTGTCGTCTAAATTGGGCTGAGTTTGCAGTGCAAACCTGTCGAATCAGCAAACATCTGTCTCCTGCTACACAACCATACACACATATGGTATATGTATTTATATAATACACACACACATACACACCAGGGAGTTGTTTGAGGAAGCCTTTGATATATAAAGGAAGAGAAGATATGATCTAGTTTCTGGCAAAAATGTCAATGTTTTTCCAGCTTAATGAGAAATTGCCTGCATATACACAAGTGAATACACACACACACACACACACATACGACCCCCTGGCTTCCTTTCACTACGTCCAAATCACACACAGCAAACAAAATGCTGATGGTGGTTAATGAGGCAGATGCCTCTCAGTAAGAGACAGAAAAAGGAAGAGAGACAGAGGGACAGAGCTGCCTTGGCTCGGGGCGATGAAAAAGGCAGCGTCTGTCAAATAATGAGACACATTTAGCAGGTAGCCATTTGTGATGATGCATCAACACACTGAACTCCGTAGGAAAAATGATGGAATGGCAGCTGTTTGTGTAGAAAGAACTGCAAATGGCTGATAAACCTCCTGTTAACAGTGTAACTATGAGATTTTAACAAGGTTGGTAGCATGGTTGGTTGTAACATCACTTTGGTCCAGATGTGTTGTTTGCATGTCATTTATTGCTAATATGTTAATGCATTGTAACTTCCCAGCCAACATGTTTAAATGACCTGGGCATTAGAGCCGCCATCAGCCCATGTGGCAAAGAGGAAGAAGCCCGGTTCCTCCATGTGGCCCTCAAGGGCCCATTATCCTTGATAGAATTAATAAAGTATATTCTATTCTATTCCATCAATCCATCTGGGCTGTTCCATCTGGAGCCTCCATGGGAATAGACAGGGCCCACACTGGGTAACCCTTATAGGTGTGCCATTTCAGGCCATGTGCAACCCATTTGGGCCCCAAAGAGATGTGTTGGCTGGCTTAGCCGGTGGAGTGTTCGCCTGTAGCTATTTAATGCAGTAAAGCACTGTCTTGAGTGGATTCTTTCAAACATCCACAGGCTGATCTGGCTGTAAAATTGGCAAGCTTGCTGTTTGGCAATTACTTTATCACCTCAGTTCAGTTCAATTCATGGCCACATGCGTCAGTACTGAAATGTATCATGATGGCTTATTAAGGCTTATTTGAAGACACAACATCATTTTTGTTTATGATATATGCTATAAACCTTCTCCATTTGTAATTTCTGCCATTAAACACAGCCTGTAGGTGTTCCAAGCGGTCATAAAAGGGATCAGTCACAAGGAAAAAGAGGACACACTTTAGAGCTGAATCCACATTGGCTGATGGTAGAGTGAGCAGTAGTAATTTTAACCCTAAAAGACACTCTCGTTATATTGAGTGGGGCAGATCAAATTGAATCTTTCTGTCTGCTTGTCTCAGTGGGAGGTGATTGTGGGTTTTTGTCTGCAGATTAGGGTGGGTATAGAACTGGCTAATCCTGCCCGCTCTTCCATGTGGGAGTGGCGATGGGGTGTCTTTGCTGCGCAGCCAGCCGTAATCTAAAGGGTGCAAGATTGTGCTTTACACACAGGCACGTTCACTCACACACAGCCAGAGACACACAGCACAAAGTCCAGATTTGTTTCAGGATTAAAGGCATCACCTCAATAACTGACATAATGCCACAGGCATTCCCACGGTAAGCCTGATGAAGCTGTCTGAATGTGTGTACATGAATGTGTGTGTGAGTGTGTGTAGCATTCAGGATGCTGCTGATGGGAAACACACTGAGAAAAGAAGCAGAATCAGGACAGGAAAATGAGAAGACACACACACACACACACTGACTAGAGAGGCAGCTGCCTAAGCTGGCAGCCCTTGTCCCTCTCATTATGCTGGCCAGTCACTCGTATCCTGGCTCTCTCTCCCCTGCTGCTGCTGGACAGGTAGCATCTGACACACATTAGCCTGCTATTAATGACTTCTGTTGCAACCATTATCACACACTTAGGGAGAAACGTCCCCAGGGTGCCATTTTTGCAGTGACATGCATTATATATCCAAAATCATCCAATTTTCTCCAAAGTTCTGCAAGCAAAGCAATGTTGTCCTCCAGGACTTCTGGGTTACAGTGCTGCTATGTGAACATCCTCGTTGTTTCACTTCAAACTGATAGTGGTTTAGTCCAGGCCTAAAGATGACTCCTAAGGAATGCAGGATGTTGGGGCTCATGGATCCAAAAGGGATGTCGCTGCGATTCATATGATGTCTGTGAGCAAATAAAACACACACTTAGATCACTCAGGTAATTAACAATTGAAGCAAAAACACGGTCCTAATCACAGTCCACCTCTCTTTGTTTGAAGCTCAACCAACCCCTGAGAAAAAGCTGCACCAATTAGACAGTTCACCACACAATGGTGCCAGTACCAGCATCTACTCCATAGTCTCATTAACATTTATCTTAATATCATGTGGTTGAGAGAGTGGTTGCCAGACTCAGTAAGAGCAGGGCAGGGAGAGAGAATGGGTCATTACCAGGGCATATTTCAGACATGGTCACACAAGCAGAAATGTAATTAGTGTGGTCTAGATTGAACCTCAGTCCACTCACACTGCATGTATGTGTTTGGTGCGTTCATCCGTGTCATCCAGTTTCAATAGCTAGATGAACCCGGACAGGCTAGGTTTGATGAAGCTCCACAGAAGTACCAGGCTGCATTTATTCTTTAAAGAATGTCAACGTAGAGACAGACAGACTGAAGAGCACGAGAGACAGCGGCTCACTGTCAGGGAAAGTTTTGTCCTTCATCAGCCCTCCATCCTTCTATCCCTCCATCTCATTAAGGATGGATGGATGATCAATAGGAGAGAAGCAGTAGAAGGGGATTAGGATTAGAAATCGATGGCTTTGTTTTCTTCAGCCTGCCAAAGATAAACACTGCCTTAAGACACTGACAACGCAGCAGAGAGACTTTCACAGCTTTTCATCTGTGTGTGAGAGGGCACGACATTCCTTCTGTGTGGACAGACAGACATCTGTTTGCAGCTTCTCACGCTGAGCTAAAAGGAGACACTTCGATCCCTTCACGAGACTGAAAATGAGGGGCGGAGGGCTCTGAGCCAGCTTATTAGGAATCTTCTACTGCAAGACATTTCGTTAGCAGCAGACTTCCTGCTCATCATCACCATGGATCAAACTGACTTATTGAACCGTGTGTGGGAGACGCAGCTTAAGTATCAGAGATGGACTGCTGGTTCACACCAAGTCACCATTTCAAGACTCTCTGAGAATAGCTGGAGATGACTGATGAAGAGCTGGTATCATAATGTGCTGGCTGTAAAGGGAAGTGATGCTCCCAAAAACCTGAGTGGGCTGGAAGGAGTGAGGCAAGGCATTCTGGGTAGGTGTGGCTTCACCTCCCACACAAAGATTCAAAAACATACCCCCTGCTTTGATCTCTCTGCTTTCTCTCTCTCTTCGCTCGCTTCCTTTCACGAGCACGCACGCACACACACACACACACCCTGTTTGTTGTGGCTTTCACCCCTCTCTCCTTTGAAAGAACAAAGCCATTTGTTTATGTTTCCTACAGATGAAAGCTCAGCTTTGTGATGACCCTTTCACCCCCGAAATAGTCACAGCCGCTACACAATTTGTCTATAAATCCAGGATTTTTTTATTTTATTTATTATTTTTTTAATTAAAGTTTATTACTCTACATTTATGGTTGTGTTTTCTTTTCCTTTTTTTTGTATGTGCTCCTTGCGGTAGTCATGATGATGTTATTCCCGTTCAAAGTCACAGGTGTCTGAAGCCCTCTGCTTGTCTGCATGATGACAAAGAGAGATATTCATACAGTTTCCGATTCATCTGACGTGCACGCAATTGGACAACTACATCAGCCTCATCGGATGCTGAGAGGGCTCAAATCAGAAGGCACCATGCTGATCTGATTCTTATTTCAGCCCCAGTCAAAAGAAAAAGGATAGGACATGTGAGTTTAGCAAAAAAAGAAAAAGGGTGAATAGTGCATGTCTCAGTGAAAGAATGGCTACTATTCATGAAATTGCTCACAACACATACTCATATTAGATTTTATAGTTAACTGTTGATTAGAATAAGAACCAATATAAATCATGTTTTTATAATCTACAAATACAGGGAAAAGACATTGAAGGCTGAAGAATGAGCAAACGTGTGTGTGTGTGTGTGGAAGAGAGACAATTTCATTCTGGGACAATTGGACAGTGGCTGCTGAATCCTTGTCCATCACACATTCCATCATGGCCCGACATGGCTGACTTGTCACCCTGAGAGATGGTCTCAGATCTCTCTTAAACAGCTCACAGGAGGCTTACAGTGACCCCTTTCACTGTGCATCTTTTCTGCTATGTGATTTTTTTAAATGTCTCTGTATCAGTGGGATACACTCAGTGGGAGTGTATAGTGTATGTGGGACTGATTATCCCACATTGAACCTTGCCTCTTCTTTCATGCCATCTTACTTTCAACAACAAAGCCAGCGCTGATAAAAAAAAAAATCCATCTGCAGTAAGTCATTCAAGATTTCATATCATAATGTTCGTGTATGTTAAAATGAGTGATGCAAGGGGGGGAAGGTGAAGTATGAGGTTTTATATATGCGCCTCCATTTTTATGGTCCATCAGGAACACAATAAAATGAATCACAACCTACTGTAAAGGCAGATTGTATTGTGGCACGTGCCTTTGTGTAATTTAATTTTACAATGCAACAAAGAGGGGTGGATATTCAAATAACTCAAAGCACTCTATAGAATCCTAATCAACACTGAGACATTGTGGTGCCACCTAGTGGACACTTTTTTTTAAGTAATGTAACTCAGCAGCTGGTTCGTCAAATATTTATAGAACAAAAGTAATAATACAGAATATAATCTTTATTATTTTTACACAGTGATCAGCTACAAACACTGTTGCCCGCAAACAGGCAGCTTAACTTCAGTAGACTCAAATAATACAGCAATATGATACAGTGGTGCTTCATGTGGACATGGACTGCAGCCTCAACCATGAGTGTCACCATGTCTGGATAGACTTCAGGACTTTCAGAAAACTGGCAATTTTTTTTTTTTTAGCTCAGCAGTATTTAAGTTTATGATTACAGACTGGGGATCTGTTTTTTTTTCTCTCACAGCCAACATGCTTATAGCTGGGTCTTGCTTTCATGGCTTATAACAACAACACCTTTTGACAATTTGACAATTAGTCTGGATACAAACACCTTGAACTTGTATGACCCCCCAATCACCCATCATATGCATGCAAACACATGCACACAGAGAGACATAAGGACACGCACAGACTAACATACTTGTGCCTAAGCACATACACTGTTCCTGGACATTTACAGATCATAATTATAATTTATTTTTTTCCCTTATTTTTTTTAAGATTTTGCAAACGTATAAATGCATGGCTGTTACATATCTTTTTTACTCACAAAAAATATTTTGCTTGTATTTCTCTTTTTTTTCCTCAATAATAACATGTGACCAAAAAATATCAAAAATGGTAACGAAGAGTTAATCACGATAAGGCAATTTTAATAAACAACCGTTCATTGTCAGGTCAACGTTTGTTAAGTGGACCACTGCACACCACTGGAGGAAACAGAACACTGTTTACACACACACACAACATTAACTGTGTGTTTTCAACCAACAAAATAACAAAACATTCATGATTTCAAAAGACCTCAGTCACATGTACATTAATAAAGTGCTAAAAATATAATCACACACAGCACTGACATGCCCCCTACTGAAAAATAAATGCAGGAATGTCTGTCTGTAAGTCTGACGTTAAATCAAAGAGCATTCAGTAACACATACTGCATGTCTGTATTGCATAGCCAGAGCTGAGGAGAGGGATGTTAATCTTGCTTAGTCTGCTGTCACTGCAACCAGCTGAAAAATGGCAGAACATGTCACTATTATCTTTTTATCTTGCTTGTAAGTTTAGTTTTAGTACTGAGGCTCGAGCTTGTAACAAACAATTACATGAATCATCACAGTTTCTTTTCTTCTGTCAAATAAGATTGTCAATGAATCAAAGCTTTATAAATGTGTTCTGTATAATGCTTTTATCTGCACAGTTTCACTGTGTATCAATCTGTTAGTTTTTTAATGCAGTCAGTGAAGCAAGCTACCACATGCAGCTTGGACAATCAGCTTTAAATCTTCATAGTGTCCTGATGGCTTTATTATTAAAACCTCACAGCTTTTGTATCCGGAGACAGCTTCTGGCTCCACCCATCACTGCTGTCTCCACTGTGAGTTACTAAGAGACACAGAAAAGAAGATTTATAATAAACACAGAATTAGCTGTCATCTCTCATCATGAATGGACTGTACACCTACTGTCTCACTCTCCCCATCTGAGCCCCTTCTGGACTCTGAGCTGCAGTGCAGAGGAGAGTACACCCAGCTCCGATCCTCCTGAGTCTGCTGTTATCAGAGGCCGCCAGAGGAGGGCAGAAGAGGGACAAAGACAAAGAGGAGGGGAGGAATGAGAGATGAAAAGGAAAGACTGATTTACATTCTCATACATAGTTTAAAGCTGCGCTGTGGGATCTTGCATGCTGAAGATGATTATTTTATGCATTGATCATTAACAGAATGTTGTGCAAGTTGTAGGCTGTTTGTATGTTGGCAACAGTGACAGTCACATCTGACCAAACTAAACCCACACAGTCCTGATGATGCAGATAAATGAGAAGTATGCTGCATATTTATGTTGTCTAGGCCAAACGCTCATTGTAAAAAAATGTCAAAATGATATTTAATCCGACAGAGGGTTTATTGTTCACTGTTTTATAGCAGTTTTAAAATGCTGCAAGTGCACTTTTAGAGAAACTAACAGCATTAATCGACACTTCTATGGTACCTATGGGATCACTGAAAGCCAAAACAAGCTACTGATAACTATCTACAGGGTCCTACTTTTTCTACTTTTTAAAATATTTATATATATATATAAAAAAATGCATGCTCCACTTAGATGCCGATGATGGAACTTCAGAAGCAGCATATATGTGCAGTGGTGCTTTTCGTGCAGACTTCTGCATGTGAAATGCAGTGCAGATTTTACAAAAACTTCTGAAGATCCATAAGCAGCAATGCCCATAACAATCAGAATGGGTCCAGTAATTAAGTGCATTGTAGAAACATCTCAGTGTTCCAAATGACTCTTAACTACCTTGTTGGAGACTTACATTGTAACTTGAGCTAGAGTTTAGTTTACGACGGCCAAGAACTGGAGAGTACACCCAATATCTGCCATCTGCATACTGATGGATGACACACACACAGATGAACACACATGAAAATGTAGAAATGTAAAGGAATTATTGTCAAAAAAGAGAGGAGAAAGAAGGTATGCAGGGGTGGTGTGAAATGATAACAGCAGTTAGGATAGAGGAGCAAAAGGAACAAGTGAAAAATGACAACTGAAAGCAATAAAGAAAAAACAGCATTGTAGAGCCAGATGAGTGACAGTGACACGACAGAGGAATGCAGATGGACAGATATAAATCATGCTGTGCAGGGGAGACTTGTGTTTTGCTGATACATCCAAAAGCATGAACTATGGCTGGTGGCAGCCTCATGCCTCAGAAAAAAAAGAGACAGCAAGAGCAATTCCTGCAGACCGTGCACACTGAAACACCATGGCCCCCTCACCATCATAACTCTACCACGCTGTCCTGACTGGGCCACTGCAGAAGACCCAGTAAGGTCAAAGAGAAACAAAGGAAAATGGTCTTTACTGGCTGATCTTTCAGCTCATTCTGGTTCCTTTAAACTGCTCTGACTTTGAACACTGGCTTTGAAATGGGTACTTACAAAGTATATGTCAGAAACCTGCACCTCTCCATCCAACGAGTTGTGGCTGCTGGACACAGGCAGCTGATTGCAGGATGTCTGCAGGGCGCGCTGAGGCATCTGGGGGCTCGGAGGGACAGAGGAGGGAGGCGTTGAAGGGAGATTGTGGGAGGTTCTCCGGGTGGAAGAGTGAGGAGATGCAGGACAGATAGGGGTAAATGCTGAGGCAGGAGGGAGAGTGGATGGGTTTAGAGATGACGTGGGAAATGTAGGTTGTGCAGATGGAGTGAAAGACTGAGCAGATTTAGGAGAAGTGAGTGGTTTGGTGGATGGACGGATGGATGAGGAAAGTGTGGCTGATGAGTGGCCCGCACACTGACCAGAGGAGGAGGGAGGCACAAAGGAAGGAGGAAGTGTAGAGGAGGCGTATGCAGAGGATGGGCTGAGAAAAGGAGGAGTGGATGGAGAACTGGCATGAGGCAGATGACTGGGCGATAGATGGCTGGGAGACGTCTTTTCTGTCATCTGCGTGAGCTCCGTGCTTTTTGGGATTTTACTGTATAATAAAGAACAGTCCAGATATTATCTGATCAGTCAGTCATTATCAGACGGTCATGTGTGCATCCTGGGCTATGAGAATACCTGAGCTCCACCTCCACTGTTATGGTGTCCTGCCTTTCACCATGAACCTCAGCTACCTCTTTTTGTGACCTGATGTATGAGAAAACACAGAATGTGACACTGGTAGAATGTGACTGGTCAGATATGTTACATATTAATACGATCATCTTTCCTCACCTGTTTGGTGAACACATTGGTCTCCTGAAGCGCGGGTGCTCTGGTGTGTCAAATGGGGTGGTTGGTAGGGAGTTGTTAGATGAGAGCGTGGTTGCAATAGATGCTGTGGTGGCATCTTCAAGGGACGGAGGAGTGCAGGGTGGCTCTCTCCCTTTGTGAGAAATTAAATAATTTATATAACTGCTTTAACTACCATAATTAACTGTGTTTTTCAGAAAGTAGAAGCGGGTCAGTCTTAATTATCCTCTATACATTTTATTCATTTTAATGTTTTGCTTTCCACATCCAACATATACACTTGACTTAGTTGTATAATGTTTTTTTTCCACATACATCTACCAAGGTCATCCCAGACCTCTGTTATTGCACATTATGCGTTTCTTGTGCACATCTATTCTTGATATTGCTGCAGTGCTTCGTTTCTATTTCCCCACAGGGATCAACAAAGGTTCACTTCATTTCATAAAAATCATTGCACCCTATGGATCCTATGACCTCATCCTATACCATGCCTGTGTATCATAAAAGAAGTCATACCATTGTCCTCCAGCATGGGGAAGCTGCGAGCTCGTAAATTCTCCAAGTTGTCCAAGTTTTCCTGCCTGTCATCAGTCAGTGAAGGACGCTGCCCAGTTGAGCCGGCTCCAGCGCTGGACTTGGACATGAGAGCCCCGCGGCCTCTCTTAGAGGGAGAGGATCTGAGTGCTGTAAATTCAGGAAATGGTTTATGTGCGTACTCACAGAAATGTGAATTAAAATATCTTTTCCTCAGACTTACAACAGCTCTTTTTGAAGACAACTGTGCTGCAGAATTTGTAGAACCTCTCAGCATAGAAACCAGGTCTGTGGACAGACACTGTGTCCTGTGGAGGGACGGAATTAGGAAGAACAACACAACACAGTCAGAATCATTGTACTTTTTTATACATAACAAAGATTCTTAACCAATTACACAAAAATGTTTTTTGTTGTTTTGCTTGGATACAGACTAATACAGAACGGTTATGTGAAAGCTACTCACCCCATCATGGATGAGAGACTTCCATGAGTGCTCCAGTTTCTTAATCAGTCTGTCAGACAAGACAATTCAATTATTTATTCACTCAGAGACTTGCTGTGGTTACCTGGCAACTCAGTGCTGGATATGTGGCTTTAAAAAGTGGATTTTATTTCAGACCTCTGCACTTGTATATGCATGGCTGGTAATGCTCTGTGGTCTCTGTTAGTCTTCAGTCATACAAGCACCTTTATTTTGCATATACACTTAAATCCTATTACAAAGTTTAAGGAGCGTGGTGCTATGTCTGATTGCCTACCTGTACGACTGTAGAATGTCTATTATTCCAATGAACAGAAGGAGGCGCTCTCCTTTTCCACTCACAGCAGGAATGCCACCCATTCTAGACAGAGAAGAAACCTTAGCATGAGGCATGTACTCATTGTGCTGATTATGGTGAAACTGTAACTTACGTGTCATCATGGTCCAGTGTGTCCCTACATGTGGAGCCTCCCTGAATGGACTCCATGGCAGTGGAGTACAAGGCTCTCTGCCCTGTAGGCCTCTTCTCATCGCTGCCACCTGCAGGTGAGCCCTGGGACTGACGCTCTTTCTCTGCTTGTGTCTTGTTGTGGACCCCGAGCAGCAAACTGTAGTCCATAATCTTAAAACTCTCCAAAACCTGACATGAAACACAAGCACATGATATCTGAAGTCTAGCTTTCAGGACATTTTCCCTACTCTTTAATTATGAGGCAGTAACTAAACAGAATGTCCTGCTCGCTCTCTCTTTTTCTCACCAGGCAGTCTCTTTGAAGCGTTTTGACCAGAGCGCTGTACGTGTCCTGGTCCAGAATGAGGCCTTCAGGAATGTCACTCAGAAAGTCTAGGTCTTTGAAAGTGGGTTTGGACTTCTCTCTTTCCTTCTTGGAAGCTCGCCTCTTGTATGTGGAGCCCTTCAGGTCGAACTTAAGGTGCATTCGTACAGAACGGGGCAAAATATTGTTCATGACAACAATTCTAATGTTCTTGCCCCCACACTGTACACAATAGAGACCAAAGAACTTTGGCAGCAAAGTCCGGGGGTTCTGGTTCAAGTTCTGCAGAGGGATATGAGAAAAACAGGGTACAGAGGTACATTAGCGGGCCATTTAGTTTATAGAGCAGAATGTGTTTCAGTCACAGTAGCATGCACCTGCCAAACAGCGTGACACATTCTCAGACACATGTGTGTCTCCACTGTGTGCATGCTTAACCCATTAGGGAGTGCTTAGTGTAGGTTCCTGGCCTGACTATCACAGGGACACCTGCTGACGTCACTGCAGGCTGCAGCCAACACACTGGCTGGGTCGGATAAAGAGGATAAAGACGACTAGAAATTTCAGCTGCTCTGCTGCTCTTAAGCATGTGCTCATGTACACAAACACACCACACCCACACAAACAAGAGTCTGAACAAAAACACTTCTCATGGAAAGGTTTTCCAGGTGCAGATTGAAACAGCATGCTGCTGAAATCTTACCATGTAGTATCCAGGGAGCAATTTCTGTAGAAACTCTGCCTCCTTGTGCTGGACGGTTTTGATGATGAACTCGTCATCACGGGTTACATAGAATATGGAGCCACTGGCTCCTGGATTTGTCAACTCAATCAGTGGCTCATTACATAGAGAGTACTGCAAGGAGACAAAGAGAACAAACATAACACAATTCAACAAGATATCCCCCTCGTCGGGTTTTCTGTTTTTGAATCTGACCACAACATGTTTTTTTCTGGGTTTGTTGTTCATGCTAAATGGCTATCATCTTGGCAACAGCAATCCAAAAGACTAATACATCTACCCACACACATGGCATTGCTCATCATTAGCAAAAAGAGAGCTTTGTTTTAGAAAAGCATGTGTGCAGCCATTTAGGCTTTAATGTAGTTTCACTAAGTCAACACAGACACTTAACAACATAAATAAGCTTTTATACATGATATATAGTTCACATTGAATATGTTATGAGGGCTTTAAACATAACTACATCATCTGGTCAAAGGCTCCAAACTCAAGATCCAAAGAGAGAGACAGAGACAGAGAGAGATAGAGAGAGAGAGAGAGATCATCACTTGTAGTTAATTTGTCTGATAGTAATTCCATTTTCTATGGCTTACTGCACACAATGCAATTATACTCCACTCCAGCAACACCGGAATCACAAACACACTCAGACACAGACTACTCTGTCTGCTGCCACTACTTTGTATTTAAAAAAGAAAGCTTTAATCTGCTAATCTCATTCTGGCACTGGGAGAATACAAGCTTAAATGTGCTGCTGAGTACAGTGTATGTCGCCACATACATGCATGTGTGTGTGCGCATCCTGTCACACACAATATGTAGAGGCATATGCAACAGCTTGTAGATGTGTGCACTGCTTTCCTTTTATGTCTGCATAATGTTCAATCACTGCGCAGCAGATATGTGAGCAAGTTCTGTTTGATAACTACACTGATCATCAATCAAATGCTGGCTGAGAGCTACACACAAATCAATATTTAGTCCAACTTAAGATGTATCATATAGCACGAGCTCTGACAGTCTGACAGAATATTTATACTAATGATGTTCTTGTTGCTACAATGGCTTTAATATTGAACACATGAGTGTAACATTAAAATGTAACACACATTATTATAGTTATGTATGTATTTAAACATACATGCAAATTGATCTTGCACTGACCAACAAAGGTGTTATTAGCACCAACCCAACGTGGTTGAAAATGACTGAGACACAATTTCACTCTCAATAAGCTTTTTGCACCACAGAAGATTATTATTCTCTGCAATTAGGAGGGATAAATATCTGCACACATATGCACATGTAATCTAACAAAGAATCCTGAAAAATCTATACACTAACATGTATAGATGTAAATCATTTTTAGTTCTTAAAGAAAATCATCAAAGAAGGTAAGTATCTCACCAGGTAGTCATCTGGTCGGATCCCAAACAGCTCTCTGAAGTAGCGGAAGGCCACAGGGGCGTAGGTTTTAAACCTGAAGTCTGGAAAGTGGTGGGCTGGAGTAAGGTTACTTCCTTCACTGTGTGGAGCAAGGAGGGACAAACAAGAAGAGTAAAAGATGATGTCAAAGATACAAAACAAATGTATATGCACATCCACACGTACAGACCTGGGGAAAAAGATGCTTTCAACCACATAGAAGTCCTGCATGAGGACATCTCTCTCAGGCTTGGAGCTAAGGTTACCAACAGTATATCCAATACCCAGCTGGATGGCCCCTTTCAAGGCTGACGAGGTAGTCTGGAGGTGGAGAACAAAGAAAAGAACAACACAGTAAGTTGTGGGTGGAGAGTAACATGATGAAATCATGATGCCAAGCAAACCTACAAACAGTACACAAAGCAAAAGACAAAAAAGAAGCCTGTACCTTCTTGTATGTTGTCTCTCCGGAGGCATCGACCCTCCTGTGGCCGATCTTCTTCTCATGAGCTGGGCCCGCTCCGAATGGGGACGGCATCTGTTACGAAGAGGGACAAACATGTATGTGACTTAATGATTATTGATCTACAGAGGTTATATTGAACTGCAGCAAATCAATCCAGGCAAAATGAAGGACAGGTGAGACAGACAGGTTCATAGTGTGATGTCTCACCTCTGTTATTTGAGCCTGCTTAGCTGAACCTGAAAGAGAAGGTGCAGGAGAAGAAGTTTAAGAAGCGGCTACATTGACTGCATTATTCAGCAAGATTCAGTGATTTAGCAAGTTACCGCATGATAGCTTTGTGAACAGACACACTGCTTGCAAGTGGTACCCCAATGACATCAAGAGAGACTGAACATGCCTACAAAGAGCAGGTGTAGACCTCTATGTTTAATGGAAGGTTAACTAATAAACTCCAGAGGAGACTGATGCCACTTGTTGTGCACATATGCTGCTTTTATAGATGCAACACAACCTACTTTAATCAGAGCATACATTTTCACTTACTGGACCTTGCGATGCTAATTTGTCATCTTGGGATCCTTTTATTTTGCAGTTAATGGAAATAAAATTCACTGCTATGGCTACAATTTAGCTAATTTAGCAACTGTCCCAAAAAAACTCACCAGCAGAAGAGTTCAGTGTCTACAGGTTACCAATACTTTGATAATCCAGAAAGAAGCATGCATGAAAAACTAAACCAAAGTCTGACATTCAGCAGTGAGGCCACAGGAACAGTGCTTCCAGTGTTTTCTCTTCCTGGATCAGTGAGATTTGTACAGAGAAGGTAAAAAAAACTATATTGGATTGACTCCCTCTCTAATCTGAGTGCTGTTATTGGCTGAGGTCTCCAGACCAATCACGCTTGAGGATTAAGAAGAATGTTTCTAACTAAAAGGAAGGACGCGACTGGACAGTGTTGGAGTGTGTCTGTGTAAGAGGATGAGGGAGCAGGAAGTGAATGAGAAAAGAGTTGGTCCAGCAGCACTACCAAAACTACGATAACTTCCACGTTCTGAGGGTGCAGATTAAGGAAGAGCTGCTGACAGAGCTCGGATAATGAATCTTTAAGCCATGTCAAAGCATGTGCGCGCACACACACACACTGCAGCAGATGTTGCTGTCACTAAGACATGACAACACAACAACAGTTTGGATACAAAACAAGGCAGGAAATACACTAACTGCAAGAATCATACTTTCAGTAATTCTGCCCAACAAGCAGCATATTTGATTATGGCTTGGTGCTTTCAAAATAAAATACATTATTAGAAGAGCAAAGAGGTGTTTTTCAAATTATAAACACTGGCAGGCCACATGTGGGCTCTTAATCATGCAGTCCTGTATATTAATGACTGTGAGTCTGTAGCAGCCTCCAGGGCCAATAACTGTAGTACCTTACACAGCCACTCGAGGCGTTCACATAAAGTGAGTCGATCCTCAAAGACCTGCATGTTAAAATGACAAACTTTACAGATGTAATGAACTGTGTGGTAAAAACAGCTTTAGTCCCTTCAGATTATTTTCCTTTTCATGCTGACTGGGATTTTGTGTTTTTGAAAACTTTGAATTTGGAAGGTGAGTGCTGCAGCCTACTGCCTGCCCACAGAAGGTCAGTGTATGACTTTCAAGATGAAATAATCCACATCTGATTTCCACATATTCGACTATAGGGTTATTTTATTTATTATCCTGATGGTGGTGACGAAATGAAAAGTCATGCTATGCGATTACACATTATCATAGAGGGAAAACAACTGCATGTGTGAATAACGTTTCTTAGCATGACCCATCCTCTGGGACTAAGATTATCTGGCCTCTCAAAAAAAGAAGAGAAAACTGGTTTTGAAAATAAGAAGAAAAGAAAAAATATTGTGCAAAAAAAAAACTTTGATACAGTTGCAGCCCTTTTTGTTTAGAGACAGGAAGAAAAGGCCTGTCTTTCCGCGGGCTGCCCACACCTGTAACCTGCAGATTAACATGGCAACAAAGCCTGTCATGCAGAACAATGAGAAGGAGTATCCTAGGCGGACACAGAGTCTCTGTGGGATTAGGGTCAGGCCAGAATAATGTGTCACTGAGCTGCAAAAAAAACAAAAAACAAAGACGACAAACTCACTGTAACATTTCTGATTAGTAGGTGGCAATGACAGTTAAAAAAATAAAAGATTTTACAATCACTGAGCATATCCCTTGCTTGTAATGAAGTGTTTTTTTAACAGCGTTCAGAGAAATATGCCTTAAGGCCTGTGAGTGTGTGTGTCATAGCAAAGAGGATTATCAGCTGAGAAAATGGTGGCCTGTTGCTGTGACATTAATGTGACAGTAGACACAGGAGTAGGTTTTGATGCCCAGAGGCTTTCTGCATACAAGTATAATCTGCTGGATTTAATAATAATCATCATCTGTGCAAAAAAATATCCAACATATTGCAGATGCAAAAACAACTTAAAAAATGTCCACATCTGCGTCCTGTCTGTAACATTACCCCAAAAATAACTTAAACATGTCATGCATGCCCCATCGTATTTGTAGTCATGACATCCATAGTGATGTTGGAATTGATAGCTACCCACAAGGGATTACTGTGATTTATGTTATTATTACACATCAGATTACATAAGGCACTCTTCAGATTTAGCCAGAAAAAGAAGACAGATGAGGAGAACACTGTGTTTACTAGTGCAGCCCAACAAGTCATGCAAAGATGAAGACAAGTTTGTGTGCTGCACACATTCCTCCCAGCTTAGTTTTATCCACACGGTGTGTGTGTACTCATCCTTAATGTTCACCTTGTCTGCATACAGCAGTGACTTGAATCCTGACACTGTTATCTAACCAAGCAATGTATTATTCATTTCCACACCTACAGCTCTTTTAACCACCCTGCTACCTTACATTTGCTGCTGAAAAGATGTACATGCTGTGTACACACACTGTGTAACTGCAGAGGAGGGTGATGCCCCCACTTATGTTTAACTTCATAGCCCCGTGTAGTAGCTAAGCCAGCTGTTACAGGAAAAGCCCATCATCCACAATGACAGGACAATCAGACGAAAGACATACGAACCGGAGTCCCCGAAGTCAAGCTGTAGATAGAGGCCGGCGGCGGCTGCCTCGCTCTCGCTCCCGTCATCCCCGCTTTGCGCATTCCCCCCTTCCATCTGCCGGACGCTTCCTGGCGACGACCCGCTGCCGCCGCCGTGTCCTTCCTCAGTGAGAACCAGACGCTGCGCAATCCGCTCCAAAACAATATGCAAATCCCTCACATTACTCAACACATACCGCTACAAGTGCACACCGCATCACCCCACGGTTGTAGCCTGTTTTTTTGCTGCTGTGTGGACGGCGGAGACGCGGGCATGCTCAGAGCCAGCGGTGCTGATCATCTCCGCCGCGGCTGTGCGTCACAAGCCTCACGCTACAGCATCACAACACAAACTGTACAGTCAGGGAAATGTGATACCTGAAGGATGGAAGCAGCTACTACAGAAATTCACAATTTATATTTGATTAAAGCCTGTATTTAATAACAACTACTGCTATCTGCGAGGTGAAAATGCTAAATAATAAAAACACACACTAGTGTACCACTGCGTTAAACTATTAAAGCAAATGGTGTATTGTTTAAGTAATCAAGTTATTTACAACCTGAACCTATATAATAACATTTATTTCTAGTGACATGCATTTTCCTGTTCAAGATTAAACAGCATTGTAAAGCTTCAAGCAACTCAAAACACCTGAGAAAATACATGCTACAACTTAATCATTTGATCTCACTAAGCATTTGTGTAAAGTTTTGTCAAAAAAGAGAGAATTCCTTTGGACACATCGAGGCCATCTTTTAACCAAAGTAATTATTTGAACCAAAGAAACCTCAGCGGCATAGTCTGTGTCCTGAAGCCACAGTGATCGTGACCTTTGCCCTCTGACATTTATTTAGTCTAGCTTTGATTCCAATAAAAAAGCCAGCAGGAGCATTACCAACAATATAAAAATGATCCATGGAAACTGATACATTTACTAGGATGGCATTTATTTTCCAATTTCATCACATAGTTTCATGAGAGCATTGGAAATTGGCCAAGTTAAGTGCAATCAATATCATCAGTAGCTTTACAGATGAGTTGTGAAAAATCATGGCATTCTGCTGCATGTGCTTGCATAAAATACACTGAAAAATGAGCAAACTGAACATTCAGAAAGGACTAGTTGGTGCTGACATTAGAAAAAGGAATGACAGTTTAAATGATGTCTCTACTTTGATTAACTAATGGATGTCTTCTCATGTGGCCTTACAAGGTTTGGTGTGAGTGGGCTCTGGAGATAAGTTGCACGCTGAGGGTCATCAGGCCTTGCCCTTCCCATTGCTGGGTTTACAGACAGGCCGTCACTGATCCAGGCACACACACACTCATATACCCGTTAGTCCACAAGAGAGGGCAGGAATCACACAAACACATGGGAAACAGGAGTATTACAGGTACGTGGGTAGGTCCTTCTCCACCACCTACAGAGAAACAAAGAGAAATGTAACACCAGAGATGGCATATATTCTTTTTAAAGCAAAATAGCAGGAAACTTGCATGCACAGACATGACTAAAAAGTGTGACTTACACTGGGATCATCTGTTGGGCCATATCTCTTCACCACCTGTCCCTCTCTATTTATCAGAAACTGTTGAGGAGAGAGATGTCAACATATTTTCACAAGGTTTATTCATCACTCTGTCATTGCTCCAAAACACAGCTACATTTGCAATGGGATAGTGCCAGTTCTATTAACTAATTACCTTTGTGAAGTTCCATTTGATGTTACTGTGAAGAGAAAAAAAATGCATAACAATGCAACCCACAGACTGATTCATGCAAAGGCCACAGAGTGAGTAGTCAATATCCTGGGTGAATAATCTCTAGAGTACCAAGAAAACTTTTCAGTTGACTCTGCAGCAAAGGCCACTTCTCCGCTATTTATCCACATTCTGAATACCATTTAAAGTTACTATGAATCAACATTGATGGTGGTTATCCCACTGATACAGACTAAAGGATTGTTGGAATTTAACTAACATGCAGATTTGTACACCACAGCCATGTGAGAATGGTATTCACTCAGTTAAAGACTTTGCAATTTCACCCAAAGCAGGCGAGGAGCAAAGAGGAGGAAATATGTGGATTCTTCTAAAGAAAGATGTCATGGCTGCCAACGAATTCATCAGGGTAGTACAATAAAAAAAATGTTGACATTGACACAATTCCGAACAAACGAAAGTACAAGAAAGTATGTATAGAGAATAGCTCACTTTCCCAGTAGCCCCTTTCCTTTGGGCTGTGCCTTCATCCACTTCCACAGAGGGTGGGCATTGTCTCCATTCACCTCGATCTTACTGAAGAGATCAAACTCAGCATTGTAACCTTTGGCAAACTCTTTAATCTCTGCTTCCGTGCCTGGCTCCTGAATTACACAAAAAAGTAACATACAATAAAATACAACTACACAGGTGTCAACCGAAAAAAAAGCAGCTTTTATGCATGTGGAAATGTGCAAAGCTTTAACCATCATATGATGCATTTTTGAGCTGTTAGCAGTTCATCCACATTACCTGTCCTCCAAACTGGTTGCATGGGAAGCCCAAAATGCGTAAACCTTTCTCAGCATAGGAGGCGTGCATTCCCGCTAGCTGAGTGTAGTTTACTTTGGTCTTTCCTCATTTAGAGGCTACATTTACGATGATGCAGACATAACCTCTGTCAGGAAAAAAGGTACAAACATGTCACACCACTTTTGCCAATCATTGAGTATTTATGACATGTAGCATTTTATGCTGTGGAAATTATTACCTGTATTTCTCAAGAGACACCTCATTCCCATCTATGTCCTTGGCAGAGAACTCGTAGATGGATTTGGCACTCTGCCAGTCTCCTACCTGAGCACACTACACACACACAGGTGAAGAAAGGAGAATGTAAACAGGCCAGGGATTAAGTAACTACTGAAGACAAAGGATTTTCAGGATTAATGTCTAGAGAAGCAGGCAAAAGGGTACGGTTAAACATATCCAAGAACGTCATAAAATGATAAAAATGAGAAGAGAGCTATTCACTTCTCTGATTGCACTTTAGCCTGTTTGTTTCATCATTCATGTCCACACCCGTAAATTTCCAGTCAGCAAAAACAGACTAAGTCTGATATCAAACTATTGGTGGTGTTCCTCATTCCAAAGACGGGTTAAAACTGATTATCTGACAGTCCGTTAAAATGTTAATCTCTATATAATCTAAAATGATTACACACAAACACAAGATCTATCTATTATCTTACATCACTCAGCTTGTTGTTTATTGCCACAGATTGGTAGTAAATTTACCAGTACATTTCAGCCGGTTAGCATTTAAGCTAACACAAGTCATACTGAAAATGCGACAGGCTTCACGTCCGACTTTCGATAACTCGTTTAAATGCATAGATAAAGCGTACGTTCCGCGCCTCTAGCACCTACGTGCCGCCCAAAGCGAACACTGTTCCTGTGATTGCTGCAGCTAACTGTAACAGCCAGCTGCCGCAACATCGGACTCATTTGCCCGTTGCACCGCGTGTAAAAATAGAAGTTCCACTGTGACCTACATGTTGTCCAGCATACAGGCAGTAGCTGAAATATCATTACACAGCAAACATAAACCAGAAGACGTTAAGCGTCATGTAGTTCAAACGTGCTTACCATACTTCTTACTACTCCTCTGCTCCCCACCACCAGACCTAACAACACTGCCGGTCTGATTAGCATGGCGGCCACACTGATCACGTGATACGGTTCGGCCAACCCACTAACAAAGACCGGCGCATGCGCAGATGAGCGCTTCTGGCTGCAGCTCAGTTTACATACTAGTTATGTAACTGAGCGTTTGACCGTAGGCATCACCTTAAAAACGTATAGAAACAACCCTGTCTGCTTAGTTCCTTATCGTGGTTTGTATCATATATACAGACTGTAAATTCAGAGGGGGCACCAGGTGTTCATTATGCTAAATGGCCATAAATAATCTGACACTAATAATCTTCATTTTCCGAGGCTTTCATTGTCATTAGCAATAAATGACACTTGAAACAATGCCAGTGAGGTGCAGGTGGGACCCCCTCAGGGAGGTCTCTCCTGTCATTGCAAACTGTACATCACCACTTTTGTCAGTCAGCACTTGAGGGGCCTCTACCTGGCCTGGAGCCCAAGCAGACACCTGCCTTGCCTGCTTCGAAGTGAATCTGTGTGTTTTCTGCTTTGGAAGACTGTGGAAAGGAGGTTGATGAAATCTGTGATGTTAAGAGGCACATTAAAGTTCTTATTTTCTTGGTACCTTACACTGTTAATATCTATTTGCTGCAACACAAACAAGCCACTGCACAGGCAGAAAAGCTTGGAACTCTAAATAAGCCTGGTTATCAACACTCAGTCCATGCTAATTTGAAAGTTTTCCCTCCCATAGCAGTGCAGTGAGCTGATGACTTGTGCTAATTTACACACTGGGGAGGAACTGTGGTAATAAGGTGACTTGGGGAATATTTGACCTCTTGTCTAAACATGTTTGTGTAACTGGAAATAGTCCACTGCCTTGGAAACACTGGACAGCAATAGAGAGCAGGTGTATGTGCACACAGGCTCTGCAAAGATATGGATGCTCACTTACCTGTGGATGCAGGAATACAACTTATGCCATCCAAACCTGTAGATGAGTAGGAAGCTCAAGACTGAGGGAGGCTGGGAGAGGCCTACTGCAGGCCAACAACAAAGTCTGGTGTCACCCCTGAAGAAGACACACTGGGTTGTATACAGACAGTATGCAGTTGCATGGGTAATTCTTTTTTTAACCACAGATCCCACATGTAAATATATTATACAGAATCAAACTGTATTTTTCTGGATGGTTCAAATTAATTTCAAATGAGCTGTAGTTTCATTGTTTATCCAACAGAGGGCACTGTCTCATTGTAGGAGAGAATGATATGAAGATTTCACAACTTCCAAACAAATTGAATTTTGATTAGCACATCAACATCAGAATAGACATGTAATTATTAAAATTCTTTGAGGGACTTTGGGGGTACTATCTCAAAAAGTAGAGAAGACTGCAAAACTGTCTGAAATCTTGAAAGTTTGTTTGCACTCAGTGTCTGGGTATACCTGTTGTGAGTATAGAATAGAATCATATTGGAATTAAGGTATAAATATAAGTATAAAAACAATATTTTGCAACATATGTATATTGTATAAATAGACTCCAGCGGTCTGACTTCAGAGCATGTGTGCAATTAAAGTCCCCATGAAATAGCATTCTGCTTCTGTAATTGGATGTAGTCCCTGGTGGAACTTAATGGTGGTGTGGGACACAACACACAGAGGAATAACCCAAAAGTGTAAACCAAGATGTGAAAAAGAAGAGGGAAAAAAGGTTCAATTTAAGGTTAAAGGTCCACTGGGGATAAAAATTACACCTTTCTTCATTTTACTGTACAATGAAGGAGAATTCTGATTTTTGTCTTTTTGCCTAATTTGTCTTATCTTCAGTTGTTTTGCATACAGCTGAACTCCAGTCACCTTATTTTACCATGACAACAACTGAGAGTTACAGCTAATAATATCAACAATATCAGATTTCGTCGACTACAGTCATTAATTATGTCTTAACAAACAAACAACAAACATATGAAAGCACAGATTGTTGATTTTTCCCTAGATTTAAGAATGTCCGTAACAAACTACTGCAGCCCCTTAAGAAGTCATTGAGGGAAAGCACTTCCCTGCATGGTTAAAAATGTACTTTGTTTGTTATTTATATTGGTTTCCTTGCCTCATTTTCACCAGCGTATCCATGGTATCAGCAGCATTGGTGTGGCTGGAAATTGGAGCTGGTAGGAGCATTTGCATTTAAAGTTATACAGTTATACAGAGGGCTGCAGGAGCTGAATGTATGGTACAACATGAAGGATGTCTGTGACGTGTTGAGCTGTGGACATGTGAGACATTTAGTTGTTAAAAAGCACTGTTATATGGATCTTTAATGAACATTTATTACATCATAAAAAAGGAAGTACAAACTATAAATGTGAACAAAGTCAAAGAAAGACACTAATATAAAGCACTACAGAGGCAGATTGGTGATTAGTAGTTATACATGAAAGGGAGAATGTGAGGTTCATGAAAACATGACTTGAGTCTTAAGAGGGCAAAGGACAGTGGGATAATTAAAAAGGAATCTGTATGCAACTTGCTGTTAGTACACTTGCATATTAAACGTGTTTGGGTGATGTGGAGAAACTGCCTTCTGAGGAAGAGGCTTTAATTAGGCTATGACAAAACACAGGATTCACCACAGGTTTCCATCTGAAACATCCAGTTTAAAGACTGCAATTAAACACCTCATATAGCTAATTAAAACATGGATCAAAGAGGTCGTTATGTAAAAAAAACATCACTACAATCGATGTGATGTGTGTGTGTGAACGAGTGGACTTGTAGGGGGGTAGATGCTGTAATTAATTGCTGCTCTGCCTGTACTGTCAACGTGTATGAAATAATACAGCTCTGCAGGTGTTTTGTATACTTAGCAGTGCTGAAATAAATGAATGTTTCATTATCTCAAATGAACTGTGCAACTTGTTTTTCACACAAAGTGAAACTGAGACATTTGATGTAAAATGCATCATGTAAAACCAGACAACAATGTTAAAATGTATCCACATCTGTTGCTCGCACAGCCCTACAGACACACACAGACCTCGCAGAAGCAGGTTTAATTAAACCGATGAGGATAATAAGGTCACACAATGACATTTCAAAGTGCTGCATGGCACACATATGTCATCCTAACAACTATACAACAGACTTGACATTGCATCAAAGCGTGACTAAAGAAATGGTTTACTTATTTGTTTGTTTACTGCAGATTAGGCAGCGATTTAACGAACGGCTCCCACCTGAGGCAGAACTAGGCTGCAAGCCAACATGTTAGGTCAAGTATTCAAACATCAGAGCTGCAGGCAAGAGTAGGAAAAAGCTGAATGTGACGGAGAAAAAAATGACACCGAAGCAAAAACAATGAGTACACATTGACACCCCACATTTAAAGCAAAGAAAATATACATGAAAAGACAAACCTGTTGCATGACATGTATACTATTGTAAGGGATTTTTAAGACCTTTTCCAAAGCAGCTTGTTTTAAAGAGTTTTGGGTCATACATCACAGAACTAGCTGACACTGGCGAAATAATGAGAAACTGTATTTATGGAAAAAAATGTGAGATAATGAATAGAAAGACAGAAAACACAGAAAGAAAAACAAGTTTCATATTAAAAGGGACAAAAAACAGTTGCTTGGAAACAACCTCTGCTAAACCTGACTCCCTCCAACCCCCCCCCCCCACCCCCACCCCACACACACACATAGGCACCATGGGAGATAAGATCAGATGCTTCAAGAAAAGTTAGGGTTATTTCTCACTGTTCCTAAGCAACAAGTTTGCTGTTTTCTTCCCTTCACCATATCTCTATCGGCGCTTCTGGAGATTAATAGTCAGAGACAGAAATTAAGATGACCACAAAACTTTAGCAATTTCCCTGAAGTTTTGTTTGAATTGTAGGGCAGGATAAATGCTGCAATTACATAGGATGGACAACGGGGAGTCAAAAAAGTAATTTAAATATGAAAACAAGGCTGTTTTTATCTCTTTGTAACTGTGCTTTGTACTCTGCTGATGATATGTAGCAGCATCACATCATTTAACATAAAACACATAATGTGCCTACGTCAACATAAAGATGTGCTATAACTGCATGAGCTCACTTTCATACCGCGCCGCCTTCAAAGGCATGTGATGGACTCTAACTATGCAGATTACAAATCAAATCAAATCAGGATGCAGCTGAAAAGGACCAGTCATCTGAACAGCTACACTGTAGGATACATAACAAAAGGTGTGTAATGAAAACAGATGGCAACCTATATTTGCATTGGCAGAGAATTTTTTACATTTAACCCTCACACTCATGAGGGGTTTGGTTGGCAAGGCAACAGATTCTGCAGTCTATTTCCCATGACTGCATCTCAGTAGTCCAGATCAGCCTCCTTATCCCCCCACGTTCCTTAGAAGAACACAAGTAAGACCAGGCAGGCATGCCATGTGTTGAAAGGCAATTTGCGGCACCTGTGGTATCCCAACGTCTCACCAAATCCATCCCGACAATCCATACCCCCAATTTCAACTGGCACAACAAAAGACTTTTCAAATATTATATTTCTAAATCACATTTTTAAGGGGTGAAGAAGTGGTGACTTCTCTTCTGTTAAATACAGAATTGGTGATTAAAAAAATGTAAAACTAGTTCAATTATCTGACAAAAGTGGTGTCTATACTCACAAATAATACTTTAATGAAAATGTGGTACAAAATTCCAAATGTTGCAAAATTAGAATTCTTTACTGATTGGTTTTATGACATAACAGTTTACTTTACGCCTAGAGCTGGCAAAAGTAACTTTTAAAAAGCATCAGAGAAAAGGAATTGTGGTCTAATGAAACAGGAGCTGAGCTCCTCAGCTCTAACTCAAAATGCTATGTCTGGAAGAAAGCAGGCACAGCTCATTAACCATTTAACATGATCCCCACTGTGAGGCAACGAGGTGGCAGCAGAGTGCTGGGAAGGCGCTGCTGCTGAGTGGCAGGGATGGGACGCTTAAAAAGGAACTGAATTTCATGTGAGAGTCAGGCATGACCAGGATGGTGTTCTGTTGTCCAACAGAGCTCAACCCAGAGCATAACGAACTCTGCACAGCCCTCCTTTTCTGTATTCTTTTCTATGTAAAATCTGCATAAGTGATGGTTCCATTAAAATGAACATCATGTCTGTCAGTTATGGCAGTCATGCTTATGGGTGAGATACCTTAAGTGTAACTTTAACAAGTCTGTGCAGACTGGTTCAATAGCTCTGATCAGCCGAAAATCATGAAACACTTTAAAATGTGCTTGTTTGCTTTCTTACTCAGATTGGAGGCAAACATGTAAACAAGAGTGCATAAGCTTAGCAAAATGATTACAGGGAAGGCTCTGTTTAAAGCAGCTTATTTACATTTCAGCTTACAATTTATACGTGTAAATTCACACAGCCCCCTACTGCACTGTTTTGTTTTTAATTCCTGTCTTTAAATGTTTAAAATACATTTAGGGCAAATGTTGCCATCTGTAAGAAGCTGCTCTACCATTTTCTGGCATCCATGGTAACCAGTCCTCACCTCAGCAACACTGTATCCTGAGCAGGATGGGCTAAATTATAACCAGAAAGCAGATATAGCATTTTAACAAGCTATAATCGACCAGTGATTAGAGAAAGGCACTGCTTACAAAATGTGGCAGAATAACAGACATTCAAGATTAAAGACTTTCATTTTGGGGGCTTCATGTTTAAATAATTGTCAATCATGCAGCTGGTTCCCAGACTGGTCCAAATATTATTCTGCAGCATGACAACTAATTATAAAGTAAACTATCTGAAGTGACAAGATGAACTCCTGCAGCAGATGGTATTTTTCTCCTCAGAGCCCTGCTCTGAACATCATGGAATCAGTTACATGAAGAGACTGAAACTAAATCAGCAGAAGAACAAGTGATCCGAGACACTCGGAACCAACTACCTGCCAAGTGCACTATAGATTTATCTAAAATAATTGGTATGTTGGCGAATCGTTATAAAAAAAGGCTCATGATCTTTTTTTAATTACATGGAATGAGCACAATGATCTGAAATGTCACGTGGCTTAAGCACTTCAGGAGACACTCTACATGAGACAGGTATGGCATTTCTGAGACAGATCTCACAATGTGCATATCCATTTTTAGCTGTTATGCAATGAAACCCAACCATTTGACAGGACAGTGATGTCAAATGCTTTCAAAGGGTTTAATAAAGTGTTACCCACATAAAAGGTTTTCTGTTTTTTTGTGAAAGAATTTCAAGCATCAGCTGCTCTGTTGTGGAACAAGCCAAATGAGCGAGGTTTTATTCTCATTATTATGGAGGAGAAAAAAAAACCTTTCTGCTTTGATTCTCATTATTAGCTGCCTTTGGTAAAGGTGAATAGAGGCCTGACACTAATTTTTGTATCTCACCTTGATTGGCAGATCAGTCTACAGGCTCCACTTCTCACATTATGTCTGGAACAAGCTGCAGAGGAATAGCAGCTCTGCCACAGCTTGTTATAGAAAATTGACTTCAACGAGCAGAAGCCGCATGTGTTTCCTAAAAGTCAGTGAATAGATGAATATGGCTACCCAACAAAGGTTCAGCTGTCTAAAGCAATAGTATGGCAGACTTAAAAAAGAGAGAACGAGGACATGAGTCATGTCAGATAAACAATAGACAAAAGTGCCTCTGTTGGAAACATGCTTGTTATGATTCGTGTCATTTTGGACTATTAAGACGAGTGATGTGCTGCTGGCTATCACAGCACCACACCTCTGCTCTGGATGTGCTTTCAAAAACGGGGGATGAGTGTGTCGGTAATGTCACAAAGGGATGGACAAGAGACCAATGTTCACCTGCTGCCTCACAGCAAGACTGACCTCTGCAGCTGTCTTTAAAAGAACTCTTTTATGCCCATTTGTTATGTCTCTTTTGCTTTTTTCCCTTATTGTTGCCCCTTGTCTTTCTTTCTGTGCAATAATCCTTCCTGTGTCACCCCCCCCCCCCCCCCACCAAATTCTCTCTTTGCCTCGACACCCCGCTGTGTTTACTCTCCCTCTTGCAAGGAAATTAGTTGATATTTTTCAGTGCAGTGGTTTCTTCTCACTTGTGCACGTCACATGTACATATTTTAAAAAAATATATGTGCAGAGTAAGCTTAATTAGCATTTGTGCAAGGAAATGCCAACATGTCTGTGATGTTGCTGTGTGTTTTCAAGTGTAAGTGTGCACACAGCAGCCTGTACAGTTCGATCTTACAGATAAACGTGGTCTACAAGACGGATGCATGAGTTAATTTCTCTGTTGATAGCTCTGCTGATCCTGCAGACTAAAAATAATCTAACATTCATATTGACTTTAGATGATTTAGATTAGAAAGTGTAAGTAGAAAATGACTTTTGTACTTAATGTAGTCTGACTCCCCCACGTAGATTTAGCTGCAGAGAAACTGACACACCGGGATATTGAAGGAAACTAATCTCAATAAATTCCTCCTCCACCACCTCTACTCATCCTCCTTGCAATCTTCTCTCCAGATATTCATACTGGAATTAACTTTGTGCCATCAATATCAAAAAGACCCCAGAGGCCTTTTACAGCACACGTTTGATCTCACGTTTGTGCTTTGGAAGTCTTCAGGCTTCAGTAGAATAGAAAGATAGCAAGCTGAAACAAAATGTTCCTTTTATTTTTTATAATATATACAGTACAGATAAAGATTAGAGTTCATCAGTTTGTATTGTTTTTAATGTAATGCTAAGCATACACTCAGTATAAAAAGATTGCAGTAAAGGAGGCATTTTGTTGACATAGTTGTTGTTCCTTTGTAAAAAATGGAGTCACTGTTGTTTTCTGTTTAAATAGTCATGTGATTCTGTACTATAACCAGACTCATTACAAAGCTGTGTTTAAGCTTGACTCTGATTGGCGGCTGTTATTTATGAAGAACCGACCACTGCTATAAAAGATCTGATCACTAGAGAATGCGCAAATCAATCTTCTTCTCATCTCTCACCACTCATCCATTTGCTTGGTAATTGTAAAAACACATGCACTGTCATGTGGACAGAACTCTTTGCTTCTTTTTTACATGCGTCCCCTTTTTGGTCAAAGTGGACGTTATTGCTCAGACATCCATCTGGCACACAGCTGGTCATGTCAGGAAATGTCTAACAGTCATCCTTCAGCATGATGTTACCGTCTGAATCTTATTCAACAGACACATTTACAGTAATCACATGATAGAATGAATCATCATTCACCAGAAATGACAATGAAGTGACAAGAAGCAGGTGGCTGGTTAGCATGCTAACTTTAGCAGTTATCACTGCAACACACAGACGTCCTGAGCATGTTATTAGACATTATGTATGTAACATATTTCTAATGTATTTCTACTAAAAGAAGATATAGCATAATATTTTATATCTTATTTTCTTATCATACCACATATCAACACCACCATCATAAAGACTTTCTGCAATCACAGTAAGCCAGTGTTTCTATTGTCTTTATATATGAAATGGTTATTCAGAGACCTGACATCAGCACCGGTTGGATTGCAATGAGAACTACCACCAGAGACACAAGTAATTACACACCCCTGCAGCTATGAAGCATAACCCAGTGAGGAGGCATATATTTGTTATGCTATGAATAAAATTTGATTAAAGGGATAATTGTTTAGCGGGAATTGTGTGCATTAAAAACAAGACCTCCACTGCATTGTCAAACTTGCTGAACTGCATTATGGTGGCAAATCAAATAAATTAGAATTCCGAGCTAGCGATCTCATCTGTAATAACCACAGATGACATCAAAGTAGACAGATGGAGGTCTTTGATATGTGGACGTGTATTGATAGTGTCAACAGATACAATTAAAGGGAATGTTATTACCATCTGTTTTAGTTCAGTAGGCAGTACTGTAGATGGGGACAGCATTCCCTTGTTGCTTTGGCAACATGGAAACAAAGAGTCTCCCACCTTTCTTCATCATGACAATCTCCATTTGTGGGTCCAAGCTGTGCGAATGAACACATGTGAAAGTAGCATGTACTGTGTGTGAATATATACTGACTGTGTGGGTGATCACCGCTAATTAGGTTCATCCTTTATTGGCTCCAACTGGTCATTTGCACAATGAATCACACTGTTGATTTTCCAAGCTTTCTTACATGCAGCAGCTACAATAAAGAGTTCATTGTGATTTATATTTTAATAAAGAACAGCACACAATGGCAGAGTATTATATTTATTAAATATTAAAATCTTACCACCAACAATTGATGATAACATCCAAGTTTGCTGGCACCTGTATCTGCAGGCTGATAAGTCTCCAACTGTACTTGTGGGAGTGTTAACAGTATAAATAAACACAGGCTCTTTGGTGTTAAGTGTGGCCTGTTATTGTCTCACCACCTTAGGTCCTCCTCCATTCCCTCACGAGAGGGAGGCTGCCAGTGTGAGCACCTTCACAAGGAAAGACAACAACAAGGGTGCTGAACTTTTGTATGAAAGATTGTTAGCAGAGCCAAAATGGTCACTCATACCAGTCCTGAGCAGACAATCAAACTTACCATGAATAAGTCAGTAACTTTAACAAACCAGAGAGCCAGAAATTCTCCTCCACCTGACAATCAAAGCCAGACATCTGGAAAGAAAGGATTCAAGTATGTGCAGGCTTTTTTTATGTTATCACTCTGTAGAGCCTTTCACCTTTTTTGACTTTTAAACTTATCAAATAACATGACAGGTGTCACATTTCTCACAGTTACCCATCACACACACATTGTAACTAGATGACCCCTGTGTGTTTTGACAAGGCCTGTCAAGAGAGACAGTTCGCAGGGTTTTAACATGCAGGCTTTTCCCACTTCAACCAAAACTGGAAATTCAAATATGACGTCCCCCGGACTGACCAAAAATCTCATGCTTTTCCCTCTCACTGCACAAAATAACACCTTCAGACAGAGGCTCATAGAAGTAAATAAAACAGCTGTTAGCACACATCTAGCCAAGTGACATAACTGCAACTGAAAAACAGAGGGGTGGGTGTGGGGTGGAATAGTAGAATAGTAATAGTAGAGCAGAATGTTGTAGCAGCTGGATGTGGAGCTGGTTTGAATGACTGATCACCAAAGAAACAGCAGGGAAGCAGATGGGACAATTTTACTTTGATTTTGTAATTTTGAAACATGTCCAATCCATATATTAATGGCACTGCAAAGTTTATTTTTAGCTCCTTTGTCCTCTTTACAACATGTGGTCATTTAACTTATTGATGTTCCACGGAAGTCACTGAATGTGCAGGCAATCACAGTATGCATAAGCATTTAGTGGCTGAAGTGGAGCAATGAGCCATTCACATGTTGCCGCTGACAGCCTTCTTCAGAACACACTCACAGTACGGACTATACTTTATAAAGCAGCCTTAAGGGGGCTGGGTTCATTTAATTCTTACTATTAGTGGAGCACTTCCTTTGTTCTGCCCTTGGGTAGCCAATTCAAAATCAGCAGGATGTTGTTTTTTATTGCTGCAGAGACTGAATTAAAAATAGACTATATATAAATCAGAGGAGCTGCCACCATCTCATGTTCAGTGGCAACATGTTACCAGAGGTGTTACAAACCAACACCACCATTTATATTTGTCCCTTTTTAAAGTCTGATTAATTTTACTCAGTCCTCCAAATCACAGGAAATCAGAAATCCTTGTCCTGTTTTTTTTATTTTTTAACTAATATGAGACGTTATGACTCCAAGAGGAGAAAAGTGAGCAGACATCGTTCAGCACTTTGTAGAATTATTGTCTGTTGATTGTGGGGCTAATCAAGCTTCCCTTGTCCTTGAGCCAATCAGCATCTGTGGTGATTCAGTCATCGATTTATTTGTATTGGTGGTGAACCCAGGCTGTTCTGTTTATCTCCTTGTCAAAAATATACAGTGTACCAGTTGGTCCTTCCTTCTTTTCTCTCTGCGCTGTCTGTTTGAGAGACACTGTTCATTGCCAGCATATTGTCTAAGGATTCATCATGCTGTCGTTGTCGACAGATTTAACTGTCACACACTTGTCAAAATGCCAAGCACTCACAAGGGATGGAGAGAAATCACTCACACACACACAAACACACAAACACAGGGGGAGGAGATCCAAAGTAGCCAAGTAACTGAAGGATTTCATCCTGCCTTTCAAACAGAAGTCGCTGAAGGAAAGCTGCTCAAATCAAGTGAAAATCATATTGCATATGACATTTACAAGTGCATTATAAATAAATGGTTAATTCACTTTAAAGTTACATTATTCCTTTGTTTGCAAAGAATAACCAAAGTGTAACCACCAATGTATAAAAATTTCATTTGGCTTCACTTAAAGGCTGCTGAGATTAACAGTCAACTGAAACAAATTGTTTTCAGTTAGAATTTTATTCCCAAGGCAAGACCTCTGAGCAGCCTGTCCTCAAGAGTTAATGGTAACATGCGGTTGATATTTCAGCCCTTAACCCTAACCTTTAAATACAGAATGTGCATATATGATTCTTGCTGCATCTCTATGTATTTACAGGGACAGGGGTTTGCGGGACTTGCCGAAAATAGTGACTGCATGATGGAAACGATTTTTCTCGTAAAATGTGTTGAATGTTTAGAAATTGTGTAAGATGATCTTTCCTTAACCTCCTACCCTGTTTTTAATTCATAACCTCAACCTGTAGCTCACAGTATCAGGGGACTCCAACCTCAGACTCCAGAGTGAAAGTCTGCCACGTTGCATGTATCTAACTCCTTACTTTGACTTTTGTGGCTATATATCGGTCCTATGATCACATGATGTCAGGAAACATGTTTGCATAAATGTAACTTAATGTCATGTGTGGTGCAATATGTCCATATGTTCTCTCATCATAAACATAACCATGTGTTGATGTATTGTTAACTAAATGTGATGTAGTTTGTGAGGACGTGTTGCTTCTGAATTCTGTGTGTACAAATATTAGAGTTGTTCAGTCGCTTGGGTGGAATGTGACCCTGGAAACCTAAGAAGTTGATGTTTCGATGATTAAAGTAAAAATGGTGGCTTCTAATCTACATCTTGATCTTTTGGCCGACCAACCAAGCAGCTGCTGAAAGTGAGAAAAAAATAATAATTCTAAAGTCTGAAAATAGAACAAACCAAAAAAATCAAACCTAATGTTTCATGGATCCTCATCACACCATCAAACCAAGCCGTCTACTTGCTACTATGCAGAATCATGGAGAAGAAAAAGGAAAATGTAGGTATTTCACAGCTGTAGAGCCTTTATTGTGTGGACCAACGTAGCTATTACACATATTGATGCAGGGATGGGGTTGAAATGACAGCTGAATGACAGCAGAAAGAGGGAACACTTTCAAAGTTTGACAGCTTACAAGTGATTGGCTAAAGACAAAAGTGTCAGGATGTGACAGGAGTGAGATGGTGGGGCTGAGGGGATCAGCGAGAACAGGAATTTGAAGGCGAGGAGATCTTTCTGACTACATTTTGGATAAGGTTCATTGTTTTATTATCTGGATATTTTTTGTAAGAAAAAATCTTTCAGATGTTATTATGCAATCGTGCTCAACCCGTTTTGGTCGAGCTGATATTCAGATCATAATTTTTTTCCATGTAATATTTCTAATCATGCCTATGCCATGGCATGGCATAGGCATGATTCCATGCTAGTAGTTTCTGACACTTCAACCTCCCCAGTCATTCTTGTCCTGTCCATTCTGGTTTCCTGTAAATTTCAACAGCTCCATCCCACTGGCTCAGATATGTGGATGACACAGGAGTTAAGATCAGAACGAGTGAAGTGGCACAAACACATAAATACAGTGGACGAAAACATCCAGTTAACCCAGGAGGATGGCATTTCTTGACTGTCTTGCGCACACCGAACCACACAGAAGTTTAAGTATTGAGGTTTACAGAAAGCTGGGCTTCATCACTCTACAACACCAGGCATAAACAACACCCACAAAGACAGGAGGATTCTACGTTCTGGACAGAGCGGACATGATGTGAAAGAGGAGTCAAAGAAGCCATCTATGTGAAATTAGAAACAGAGGAGGGCTGAGGCATCAGGCAAATGACCATTAACCAACAAGAGGGATCTTAGCCAGGTGAGTTCCTCCAAGATAGCACATAAAACACAGTCCCCACTGGAAGAGCAGCAGAACTGCAGAAGCCACTCAGGGAGAGTGGAGTCAGGGAGAGTGTCAGAGTGGCGAAACGTCTTCGAACAAAATCCTTGAGTCCAGTTGCTTTGATTTAAAGTCTTTGACTCATCTCTTGTCAATTCATCTGTCAATATCTGTATGAATATCTGTCAATGCTGATGTCTTCCCAATAATACAATGCATCTGTAAACAGAAATTTTATATTTGCTGCTGTGAGCTCATTTTCTGCACAGAGCCTAATGTGACCTGTGTCAGCAAAGTACATGTACTCAACAGTACATTCAATGACATTATAGCTGTATTTTTGAACCTCTATGATGAAATACTACTTTCAATAGTAGCGCTAAAGACAGCAGCTGAGGGTGAGTGTAGCTGTAAGAGGGAAACTGTGGGAAATTATCCCACATACACATACAGTACGCTCACAAGTCTTGCTGTAAGCTGTACACTACATTATTTCCATATGCAAAAGTGACCACAGTGTTCTGTTCTGTTCTGTTTCAGTCAGTTCACACATGTATCTTACAGCAAACTACTACATTTGTAAATATGGGAATGTGCCTCAGTACATGTTCATCAGTTAGAGAGAAGTATATCTGAACAAGCAGGGGCCCCAGCAGGCAAATCAATGCCAACCTTTAGGATCTAAGTGAGTGCACACATAGTAGATCAACATATACAGAACATACAGGCTGTGTGGTGGCTGAGAGGGCTCACTGCAACTGAAGAAAACACATGAGCAAAACTACAGTATGTGCATATGTTTTTTTGCAGCATATGTTTTTGCCAAAAACAAAAAATTTCCCAACACAGTGAAATGCTGTAACCAGCGTGAACAACAACTGAAATCCTTCCAGAGGACCCTAAAATGTGTGAGTAGGCAGCTTAACAAAAAGCAAAAGGCTAGGAATAATGAACAATGTTAGCTCATATTCGGACTCACAGAGCATCAGAAAACATCAAGTCCCAGCTAGGTTCATTGTTTTTCAGGGCCTCCATGAAACATATGCATTGGCTGCTTGCATCATGTCTCTGTGTTTGCTTGGCTTGTGAGTATTGGCAGCACATCATGGGCTACCAAATGTGTAGCAGTGTGGTTTGTCTGCATAGAGACTTGATTCACACTCTAAATACAACATTTATATTAAGTAAGCCTTTGTCAGCAGACAGTCATTTTTTGAAAAGTTGCATTTGTCCATTTGTGTGTGAACAGGTTCATTATAAGTAGAGGAGCAAGCTGCTGCTGTTGAGGGGATTTGAATGATTTTAAACAGCTGTTTTTCTATCTTTATTGCCTCACAGGGAACTCCACCCTTAGTCCTTTATGTGTCTTTATGTGGACTGTGCTAGTGTGACACATAAACACCAGTATCCCCCTTGTGTGTTTGTGTTGTGCACATTCCTGTCTCCTGTAGACACATTTCTCCTAACTGTTTTACAGATGGTGTGGGTCCACTCTTCACTTTGTGCATGCTCCATCTTGTACTTTCTTCACCCCCTCTCCATCTGTCTCTGCCTTTTTTCTGTTTGTTATGTTTACTTGTTCTATGTACACTCATGGCTTCTGGTCTGTATATGTGATGATACTCAAACAAATGTATCATCATAACTCAGAGGCCTACACAGAATCCACTCTCTCCTTAGTCGTGGTGTGTGCCTGGTGTTTGTTTACCTCGGTGCCCAGCAGCCCCTGACCAGATGGGTCGCTGTCTCTGAGCCATAAAGAGGATATCAGTCAGCCGTAGAATGAGCCTTGTGCCAACCAACACACTGTTATCTAATCAAATAGTAGTAGTTTACAAGAGAGATTTTCCACAGATAACATTTTAACATAGATGCTTAAACACTCAGCTCCACATTGTACTTGGCTAATGAGTCCCAGTGCACCTGTACTTCGTCTGAGCACTGCAGTTTGAATATGTTTACTGTAAACTGGATAAACAGGATTTTTTTTTCACTTTTGAATGTGAAACGGCAGCATTGGGAAGTGCTTGGATTCTTTCCTGTGGTATGAACATGACTCAACTCACTAACCATCCTCCATCACAGCCTTAGTGGGGGCCATGACTCACACTAAAAGCTTTTGACTTTATTATAGGCTTATGTCCTCTTTTTCAATTTTCTACACTATAGGCCATGATTGTTGCACTCTAGTGATAGCATGGCTAATTTTTTTCTCTAGAAGAGAAAAATCAAAAAAACTAAAATCAGAGTAAAATATGATTGAAGTGATTAGCTAGAAAAGAGAATATCAACAGGGAACATGACTAAAAAGAAGTATGCCAATTAAAAAACCATCAACCATGAAGAATTGCTTCATTGGTAAAAAAAAAAAAAAAAAAAACATTTTTCTTGCTTGTCATTTAGTCTCTCACCACTGACCACCAAACCTTTTTTCACTTAAACATATTCCCATTCTCCACTCTATGATGGTTTGTGCATACTTGAGCCACAAATCTCAAAAGTAAGCAGCAATTTCCAGGGCTGAGAAATAAAGCCAGAAAATGCAGTTCCTTGCTCAGCCACTTGAGGCTGACTATAAAAGTGATTCAATCCTCTCAGAACTCAATATTAAAACATCAAATATGTTTACAGTAACTCTAAATTAAATACCAAACGATATCTGGGATAGGCTCCAACCCCCCACGTGACCCTGTACTGGACGAGCAGGTTAGGAAATGGATGGATGTTTACAGTTTGGTACAAAACAAATGGTTATAGTTTCCATGACAACAGATTGTGAGCTTCCTGTTAATATGACTTAATTGCAACCAAGGGAAAAAATAATAATAATTAATACAGCATTTATGGGCTACATTACATGAAACTAACATGAATATTTAATACATATTTTAAGTTGTAAACAGACATATAAAAACAGTATTTAAAATTGGTGAAGTCATTTTTAAATTGTCAATATAAGGGACAAGCAAATCAAGTATATATTAAATTATATCTGGGATGAAAATGTTCTAAATCACGCAGAGGGAGCGTAAAGTAGAGGTAATAATCCCTGACATTTCATTTGACATTTACTTTAAGTTTTCAGTACTGTTGCCCAGAGAAGAAGTCAACCTCCAACATTGACTATGCAAGTAATGAGCACCAAAATCAATAGGTTCTTTCACTCCTGTTATGCTTCTGGCACATAAAGTACAAAAATGAGCTAAAAGGAACAGATGGAGCTGCTATTTTCTCTGTGATCAGGGAGCAAATTTTCCCTATCAGGCCAATAACAATGACAACTAAATAACATCCAGTTGTGAATACAATCTAATGAAGGCAATTCTGCCAAAATGCGTAGGTGGACGTTTACTTTTCAGCTATTGTGCCCTGTGTCCTATTTTAGTCTACATTTGTTCTACTACGAAGAAAATAGATAGTGACGTGCTTTTTTTTTCCTCATGTCAGAGGATGGCAGGTCATTTCAGGTAAACACAAGGAGAAACGGAACATGCTGTCACTTTAAGTAATGCAGTCACAGGTCTGTTTATTGAGGGAAAACATATTTTTATACAGATCATGGAACACAGATACACCCACATGACTGTAAGAACAAAATCATAAAGATATTTCAATAAATAAACCTTTTCTCTGACGACTCATCACGTCACACACGTGTTATGACTATGCAAATGCAATTGTATCAGATCTTCGTGCTAGTGTGGTACATTGAAATGGCCAAATATGGTGACAGGATGTAGTAGTGCTCAGCTAGAGAAGTGTGAAACACTGAACATGGCTACATATTGAAAGAACCAAGACCACTATGCTTAACTAAGCAGAGGATCAACCTGATGTATTACAGCAGAGAAGAAGCATCTACATTCCCACTGTCAAACACCATTGGTGATCATTTGGATCAGCTTATGGGTCAGCTAAAGTGGCAGTGTGTATCAATAAAGATAGTTACTGCTCCCGTTCTGCCAACAGCACACACTTAATTGGAGCAAGAAATGGTGTGTTCGATCATGTAGCTGGGGTTGGAGAGGCTAGGAAGAACCAGATAAGTGTGGAAGGCCTCATTATAAACCGCAGCACAGCAGCATCGGCCCAATTAAAACTGTCACACTACCCTTCATACAGAACAAGCTGTGGTCTCACATATCTTTATGTCATGTGTGTGACATGTGAGAGAACATCACAAGAGAAATGACATTTAGAATCATTTACTTTGCATGAGTATTTAATATTAGGATTAACTGGGTATGTCAGGAAGTCTTTGTTAAGCCTTTTGGTAGTGTTTTATCCTATTTGTGTAATTTTCATAATATGTTCATAATAACAAAATAAGTGTTTCAATTTAGAAGCTACAGAATATGTGAGCTGGTCTTTAACACCATTAAATCATAGCACCCACCAGAGGTCTGTACCACCTGCAGCAGCACTATATAATTGTGTGGGTTTGGTAGGAACATATGGGGAACTACACACGGCCTGCTCAGGCTATGGAGGGGTACGCATTATTTTAAAGGGAAAAAAGACACAGTATCACTTTAAGAGAAATCTTTGCAGAGAAAGACTGTGTGTTTAAATGAGCTTTAGTATCCAGATTACAGATGCCTGGTTTTGATCTTATTGATTAAATGGTGTTGAAACATGAGAAACATGGGTATTTATGTTTATGTATACATGGTGATGATAGTTTATGTGCAGTTCCAATCCAATCCAATCCATCTTTATTTATAGAGCACCTTTTAAAAGACAACAGGGTCAGCCAAAGTGCTGTACACAGCCTACCAAGCGTAGAATAATTGACTAATAAAATAGAATAAAATGAAATAAAATAAATTATAAAATAAGTTTGATAAAACATAGGAATATAAAACCATACAATAAAAGCACCAGTCGGGGGTAAGAACAATAAAACAAGTAAAAGTCAACAACTCAAACAGAGTTAAAAGCCAGAGTAAAAAGATATGTTTTAAGTGATGACTTAAAAACCATAAAAGAATCAATCTGTCTAAGGTGCAAAGGCAGTTTGTTCCACAGTTTCGGACCTGCGACAGAGAAGGAACGGTCCCCCCTGCGTTTTCTCTGTGTTTTTGCGACGACCAGGAGAGACTGGTCGGCTGACCTTAGAGAGCGAGCAGGGCAGTGGGGCTGGAGCATGTCAGACATGTACTGAGGGGCGAGACCATGAAGGGATTTAAAAACAAATAAGAGAATTTTAAAATCAATGCGAAAAGGAATTGGGAGCCAGTGCAATGACTTTGTGTTGATGTCCTATATTTAAGCCACTTCATAATCAGAAACCAGTATAAGTTAACCTTATATACACCTTACCTTATACAGCACACATCATGCTCTTCTAGTCCTCTCTTTTGAAGTGGTTGAAACCCCAAAAACATGCAACACATAAAAGGATACTTCAAATATTCAACCATGACCAACTAGTGTGCATTTATGTATTATGTAGTTTCAAGCTACATCAGGCACACGTCAGTATAGCCAGCTAATAATATAACATTAGATGGCAGCTAACAGCAGGATGGAGCTACTATTCTCTAAGAAACTGCAGCAGGGTTGGTGGAGAAACCAAAAATAATATTGTCTGAGGAAACAAAGAAAAGAAGAACAAGAGTGAATATCAGATCAGCTTACACTTGTTGTCAAGAAATGCCAGAGGAAAACAGATGCAAGATCAATGGAGATCTCTGGTCTCTGTGTTTCTGCTAACTTAGCTTCTGTGCTTCTATTTAGCTGCAGAATATTGGTTTAGCTTATTTTTGTCTCTGTGCTGTATTCAAGAGTTGATCTGGACAGACTCCTTTCAACTATATCTGTAAATGTGTGAATGTGTGTGTGGCATCTCAGTGAGCTTTATGGAGAGGAACCGAATTAGGGAACATTTAAGATGGAAGTGTGAGTAAGGAGCCTGTTTGATCCTCAGCAAAGTTATATGTTATTTAAGTTATGGAGTGTTGTTTGTTTGTTTGTTTTTGGGGACATTTTTGATAAACCAATTCCTTTTTCAGCCATAACTAGTATGTATGACATATACTTTTTTGTATACTGTACTTTGGTTACTGTAAATTTCTCTACTCAAAACAAGGTGTTTATATCAAATTGACTGGCTGAATGTCTAAATGGGTTGCTGGTCCAGGGGATGAATCACACCTTCAATGTACAAATGTAATGGCTCATCACTAATCTATAATTGACTATAGTCTTCTTTCAGGAAAAAAATGTGCATTTGCATAATTATTTCTGAACCTTTATTTATTTCTTTGTGGAGCCACTGCTGGCAGCAGTATTTGTCCACCAGGTTCACACACCTGCTCTAATGCTGCATCTTAGTATTGATATATAAATTGTCTACATTGCAGTGATTCTAGATAAATTGTCCGTACACATAACTGCAATGATTCCAGCTGATTAATGTCATCTCCTCCATGTCTTTCTGTTTTACTGTCTGCAGGCGTATCAAAGCAAAACGACAACAAATGAAATCTTAGAATGTTTGGCTGCTTATATCTGTGGTAGATGTTGATTTTGGTGAAATCTGGACCAAATGAAATGCACAATGAGACAGAAAATCTTGGTGTGCACTAAAGTTTTGAGAATGTTTGATGGAAAAGTCTCGAATTTCCCACTATCGTTGAGCTCCGCCAGCTTATCTTTCATCAATCACAACCAACATAAGTAACCTCAGCTAACCACTCATGAGCTGTCAAGGTTTATAAGTGCTCTCTCTCTCTCTCTGCAGTCATTCAGTTGACCTTTAAGAGCTGTGGATCTTTGTGACCCACCTCCACCATTTTATCACATCCGCTGACATCTTTCTACCCAACATTCTGTTTGGAGTTTCCTCAAGGAGTTTTGTTCCCTAAAACAACTTCCAGTGTCTGTACGCTCAGGGGAAATGTTCCCTCTCACCAAAAGCTCAGAAACAACATTCATACTACAGATTCCATGTTTATTTCTATGTTCACAAAACATTTTTTTCATCATAACTCATCATAATTGCACATTTTCATATGCAATTCTGACACAATAAAACCTGCACATCAATAAGAAAAACACATTTAAATACTAGATAAAATACAAACCAAACATACTGTATCTGCCATGTAGCTATGCTGTGGAAAACACAAGGGCTGCCCACATACACACTGTGTATCTAGCAAAAGAATCCAGCCAAGCAGATCAGACTCAAACCACAACGATAAGTGAGCATGCTTTCACAGAAGGAAACTAACATCTGGATGAAAATGAGCAACAGCAACAGCTGTGTTGAGCTATACAAACACATTCCTGTTTTTTTTCTAACATGCATGTCTCAATAAGTAATTATGCGCAGAGTTTAGTAAACATGAAGATTAAATGAAAATTATGCAACCATTCAGAAAGGTGTGGGGGATAGTAAACATGAAATATTAGTATCATGGGAGGGCTCAAACAACCTTCGAGGATGGCCGCACATTTGTTGGCCATTTTTAAAACCCTGCAGAACATTGACTGGTCCAAATGACTCCTACGAGATGGCTGCTCATACCATGACAGATCCACCTCCATGTTTAACACCTGGCAAAAGACTCTGTGGGTTGAATGCAAAAACTGGCTCAGATTGAAGACAAAGACAATTCATCACTTTTTACTTTGCTCAGGTTTTTCATTGTCTTTAAACCAAATAATTTGTCTCTTTAAGGAGTTCTTGCATAAAAATAAAGACTAACAGACTACAAAAGTCTGTAAAAATATATTTTTTTAAATATTTATGATCAGATCTTCTATCTAGGCATATTTTGGTACTTTTTATGGTATGATTGGAAAAATAAAAAAGAGACTGCTAGGCTCTGTTTCATCATTCATTCCATGCTTCCATTTATACATAACCATAATATCAGCTTCTAACTAATATAAATAATAATAATTAAAAATGTGTGGCACAAGTGCAAAACTGATACACTGACAAAATAAGGTTAGAGCTAAAATGGTAGAAGGCTGTAACCAAGATTAATTTAGATGGATCTGCCTATTATTTTCTTGATTAAGTGATTTATCATTTGGTTTTAAAAATGACCAGAATATGCTAAAATGCACCAAAGAGTTTAAAAAGTTTTTCCTTTGATGTGTGGTCTTCAGATCAACAGGCAAACTGTTCCAGAATCTCCCTCCAAACTGCAGAAGGCAGGTCTTTGTCATAGTTTTGGGTACAGAGAGCTGCAGACTGTCTGTGGATCTAAGGGCTCAATGTGGGACACATGGCAGTATATCAAACTCAGCAGCATATCCAAGGGAAGATTTAGGGACAAACAGTGGGGTCTTAATAAAATATTCCACAATCCAACTGGACTTTACAGCCACATAATGTGTGGGCTTTGTGATTAACAGGCTTTTCCATTGAAAGAAACAGTTTATAGTTTTAAACGTGTAATAATTCACCTCAGTGGAACTCTGCTTATGTGTGTTTACAGTTTCTTGTATGCATAAAGACAAAAGATCTCTGTTGCATGTTTATAAATGACTTCAGATGGTGGATAAGCACAGAACATATTGTCGCTCCATACTTTGCCACCAGGAAGTCCAATTAGGGCGTCTGTGCATGTAGAGCGCATGCATGGTGCAACACAAGAGAAAAGCACTCACGTGAAATGCAATCACAGTGACGTTCTCTCTCTCTCTCTCTCTCAAATAAAGAAGAAGAAATCACTGAGGCAGTGAGATAAGAAGCCCACATAATATGCATCAGTTTGTGGGTGATTGAAGCCGAGGTTTTTAAATGAGTCCCCCTCGTGCCTGCGCGGGGAATAGTTTCATGGTAAATATCATGGGAAGGTTCCACAACCTGCTCATTGGCTCACAAGTCAGAGACCTCTTCGTATAAAACGAGAGTGCCTGATCTAGCAGCCCTCTCCCCACTGACAGGCATTGTGGATCACACTTGGACTTGGAAAATACCTTTTACGCACGGAGCGCTTGGAGAGGCTGCGGACGAGCGCACGGCAGCGATCCATTTGGAAGGAAAAGAGTTACAGAGACAACAGGTGGGTATACTCGATGTCAGTGAGCGAAGAAACCCTACTTAACGAAGCTTTGTTTCAGGAGAAAAGTTATTCAGACTCGTCTTTGATTATTAATTTCAGATATTTTATTAGAAATGTATTTATTAATACATTTGTGTACATACATTTGGGGAAAATGCGTAATTTTCGATTCAATTCAATTAGTGGCGCACGTGTAAATTTAACAGTTCTGATTTATTAACTTATTTTATTATATCGTATTTTATTTGTATGGTTTTAAATAATATTTTCGTTTATTGGGTGAAAGTTCTGTACTGAGGTGTGAAGGGTAGCACAGGTTAATATCTGTCTTTTAAGGAGAAAAACATTTAACCCTCAACAATAAAATGTTATTCTGCTGATTTTGTCTGTTTATCTCTCTTCTCTTAGAAACTGTGGGCTGAGGCGTCTGAGTGGGCATGTGGTTACTGGAGAAGCTCCGCAGCTCTGTGGAAAGCAGTGGGACACAATCCCAGCCCCCGCAGACAGTGGAGGCCATTCCCGTCTCTGTTTACGCCAATGTACTCACTCCAGAAAAGATCCCTGATTTCTTTATCCCACCCAAACTTATCTGTTGCCCACCTGAAGAATCTCTCACTCCTGAACCTCCCCACTCCTCCACCCTGAGACCTTCCTCCTCTGACCATGCCATCTGCAGCCAAAGCCCCAGAGCTCGGAGCAGCAAGAACCCCTGCAGCCCTCGCCTCTTCTCCCGCAATCTCCAGAAGTCAGCCAACCGTCACATCATCCAGATAGAGAGCGCTGACGAGCCCACTGCTGGATCTGCAGACAGGATCAATGTTGATGTCAACACCAATGCTGACCCCCAGTCGCAGACTGCAATGTCTCTGCCATATGTCCCCAAGGCTCAGACTTCCTATGGCTTTTCCACCCTGGTGGAGTCTCCTCATACCAGACGCAAAGAGAGCCTGTTCCACAGCGACCCCAGCAGCCCTCTCACCTCTCCAAACTCCCAGAGGCGGTCCCAAGGGGGGACGCTGTTGGCCCCAGCAGACCCAAAGCCTTACCGTTATTTTAGTGGTGGGGAGAGTGACACCTGCTCCTCAGCTGAGTCATCCCCCTTTAACTCCCCCCTCCTATCCCGATCTGCCTCTCTTCTTCGCTCCATTACCCAGGAGACACAGGCAAAGGTGAGAGGTTCTGCTTCTACACATTATACACAGAGTAAGAGGGGGTTTTTAAGCTTCTTTCTGTATGTTTACTATGTTTTACTCTCTCCATCTAGGTGTCGCGTGCCAAACGCTCCCTGGCACGCCACAGTTCACTCTCCACTGATGAATGCAGCTCAGCAGACAACAGCCCTAACATGCAGCGTCGGCGTATGCGCTGCCCTCCCTCTCCTGCTTTCCGTGGATGTAAAAGCAGCGGCTCAAGGGGCGCTGCGTCGGACCTCCTGCAGCGCGAACACACCATCAACCTCCGCAAGGGGGGGACACTGAGGCTGAGTACTCACTATGACCCAGAGGCCGCTCGGCTGAGGGTGCGCGTGCTCACAGCTGAAGCCCTTTACAACAAGCAGACGGACCTTAAGAGCATCAACTGCTGCGTAGCACTCTACCTGAACCCTGGTAAGCAGCAGAAACAAAGAAGCACCATCATCAAGAATAGCAGGAATCCAGTATTCAACGAAGACTTTTTTTTTGACTCGCTGAACCAGGCAGAAGTAAAGAGCCTGGCCATGAAGATAAAGGTAGTGAACAAAGGCACCAGTCTGAAAAGAGATGTGCTTCTAGGAGAAAGGGAGGTGCTGCTCCGTGAGTTGCTCTCAGGCCTCTAGGGAGCCCCTGTCCATGAGGAAGGCAGCTCCTCTCTCCCTTGCTCCCTTTCCCTTTTCATTCACAGATCGGCTGAATACTGGAGAAAGCATACAGATGACCAGGGAGCTGTATCATGCACACTGTGTTATGTACATCTGAGCAACAAAATCAAAGCCTCTGTAGAATTCACATCAAGTTGCCATCTCTAGTTTAAAGAAAAACTGCTCATCTTAACATGCTTACAAGTTAATGAGCAGTGTGAACAGTGGAGCTGTGGTCCCGGTTTGTGTTTCACTTCAAGTATTGAGAGCAGTTACCCTCTCTGATGAGCATTGTGATGTGGCTCAGTATTATATCAGCTGTTCTTCAATGATGATCTTGTTTGACTTGGAGCTGTATTTTTGTAAAATTGCAGTGATATGAGTTTTTGTGGACATTAATAATGCCTGCGTGTACTTAAAGAATTTATATTTGGGGATTAAAATTGAATTGCTGGTGGATGTAATGTTAATATGATTGCTTGTGTGTGTTCTGCTTTTGAACTTGAATAAAAACACTAAACTCATGGTGTTTTTTGCAGCTCTTCTCTGTAGTTTTTTCTTCTAATAATTCCTCAGGATAAAAAAAAGCCCATGAAATGATTATAAAGCCTCTTCTGCTCCTGCAAGCTTTCCATTTTTGCAAACAACTCCAAGGCTGGGTCCTCTGAGACAGGCGCAGGCTGGGTGTCATTTGCGAGGCTTTTAATCGCGGTGCTCTGCACGCAATATTGTCTCTGTGCATTCAAACTCCCTGTTTAATTTTAAAAGCACGTTTCCTATTCTGGCTGCTCTCCAGTGAGTTTTAAATGGTTATTAAGGACGGCAGGAGGTAGAATTGTGGCTCAATTGCTCTTCTGAGGCAAATGTTCACACACACACTGTCCCGCTATGGAAGTAATTTGTCGATATAGTAGGGCTATATCTTGATTTATGTGTTGGTAAATATAAATGTATTTGTGCTGATGCAGTTGGCTAAAAGCAAATAAAGAATACAGACTATATTTGTCAGGCATATGGTCCCACTGAGAAATACAGAACATTATCCAAGTGGATCCTACACCTCCTCTGCTGGTGAAACAGAAGAATGACATCCTAGTGAGCCCTTAAAATTGATTAAAAATCAAACATCACAACCCTTTTTCGTCATATTTTAATTAACTACTGACATACCGTAGCTGTCTCCTGTCCTTTGCCCATCACATCAGGAGAAGGCACTTCTGACTCTGAGAAGAGAAGAAAAATAGATTTCATTAAAACATGTAAACACACTCTCAGGCTAATGTCGGTGGGTCATACTTAAAAGTTCTAAAATAAGTCTCTACAAGCACCCATGTGGGACACAGTTATCTGCGAGCTTAAAGAAGATTCATTTCCATCAGACTCCAAGGCAAAGAGATAAAACTGGTGAAGGAAAATTAGGCAATCATTTCTCCTCTGTAAAATTTAGTAAGGCACATTACTGGGAAGTGGAAGATTGATAAAGGTCTAATAACACCAAAAAGCAGTCATAATCAACACAATAGAAAGCAGATTGGGCTTTTATTCTCTCAATCACTATCTGAGAGCTACTTTAAAGAGGACAGAGTTTCCTGGAAAACATTGTCACACTGTCATCTGAATCCAAATCTGATTCATCATGACTAATAAATCTGACACTGGGGAATAGATTGGAAACCAAAATATCAGTGAATTTATATAGCTTTGCTGTAGTCCGTATGTTAGTCAGTCATTTAGTACTGTAATTATTAGCATACAGCATTTTAAGCTGTTATTTTTTTTACTCATATTTAAATGCTAAATATATTCAAGACATGCTGTCTGTCATTTTATTTCTGGTGCAACATCCTTATAATGTTCCCAGGCTTGAGAAGACATCTTTAAATAAACATAAGGCAAATCACCACATCAAGAGAATACATAATTCTTAGTTTTACATTTTTTATATTTAATTTTAAATGCTTCAGAATAAAGTAGGATTATCTGTTACTTGGGGTCAACATGCCTCATCTGAAACACTTGCAAATCAGCAGAAGGTATTGTGCAGTCATCCACCACCTGAGTCTTAAAGGCGCCTTCTTACAGCATGGTGACGAAGTGGAATGCTTAAATCATTCAACAACATTCTGCTGTCCATTTTCTCAGACAGTCCTGTACACAAAAGTCATTAACTTTAAACCTGTGTGTAAAGAATCTTTCTGTAATTCCTTTCTCATTTTACCATATGCCTCTGCCTTAACAATCACCCATCACATTTACTGCTTTTGAATTTTATTGACAGTTCTTTATTGATTGAGCTCAACTCTCCTCAACAGTTGCTGTACATTGTGCACATTGAACTCATGCATAAATATGAAGTGGAGCTTTCATTCTGTGGAGCACAGGACAGTAATGCACACATTTATGCATGTCAGTCTTAAAGTCAATATTCTGGCCTCTGTCCTTGTGTAGGTGTAGAGTGCAATGTGAGCTTGGGTTTCCTGCTTTTTTCATGTATATTTACTGTTTAAATGTGCTTGTTAGCTATAGAAGGATTCTATAATTAATCCAACCATGCAATTTTTAGCTTTACTCAGCCATTACCTTTGGGCTATGTTGTTTTTATAAACGTGTACGAATAGGCTATCCCAACACTTAATTTAGCAAGTCATGTAAGTCTGGGATAACACAACTTTATATACATTTAATGAAGTTAACCCTACATAATTATATGGCAGTGTATCAATAATATATTTTACAAGGCTCTTGCCACATAAACACAAACAATACATATATGGAACTGACAACACTGTGACTTTCCAGTGTGCATATTCGTAAACAACTTACATTATGCAAAGCCTTCTCTGATGGAATCCAGTTTACCTCTTGATACTTTCATTCCTGTTGGGTGTGCTCGATTTGTGAACCGCCTATGAACTGCTACTGTATGTCTATTGGATACAGTACGTCCTATTAGCTCCAAATAGCCATAACAAACGAACCCATCAGTTAGTAGGATTTTAAACTCACATGTATCATGGGAAATGAGGTTCATTGTCGACACAACGCCTCCTCTTCTTGGATGTTGAATTTGTATTAAAACGACGTTTCCCACAATGCATCAGTGAAATCGTAAACATAGACCTGTCAAACAACACAAACGCCATCTTGACAGCACCCTCAAAATGGCAGAAAGATGTGAGCTAGAAAGCGAGTCCAAACTCAGATTCCTGCGCTCTGCTATTTAAAACCAGACGCAACTGTTTTCCATAAACGAGTGGTTATGGGGTTGGTGTCCAGTGCGGCAGCTCAGAGCCTGTAAAATGGATATATCAACGGCGGTTTTCAACGCGGCCAGAGATGGTAAGCTGAAACTTATCCAGAAGTTGCTGAGCAACAAAACTCCTGAGGAGCTGGAGGCTTTAGCCGAGGAGAAGACACAGGGAGGCACTCCTCTGTTGATAGCTTCTCGTTACGGACACTTGGAGGTAGTAGATTATCTAGTTGAACATTGTAAAGCTAATGTTGAACTCGGGGGTTCGGTTAACTTTGACGGCGAGACCATCGAAGGGGCTCCGCCGCTGTGGGCTGCTTCGGCAGCCGGTCACCTCCCCGTAGTAAAGACGCTACTGAAACATGGTGCCTCCGTTAACAACGCAACACTAACTAACTCAACGCCGCTTCGTGCTGCCTGCTTTGATGGTCACCTGGAGATCGTCCGATACCTGGTGGAACACAGAGCCGACATGGAGGTCGCTAACCGCCACGGCCACACCTGCCTCATGATCTCTTGTTACAAGGGCCACAAGGAGATCGCCAAGTTCCTCTTGGACCGTGGTGCTGATGTCAATCGAAAAAGTGTGAAAGGAAACACTGCCCTTCATGACTGTGCTGAGTCAGGTAGTCTGGACATCATGAAGATGCTACTTAAGTGCAATGCCCGCATGGAGAGAGATGGATATGGAATGACCCCTCTCCTAGCTGCAAGTGTCACAGGTCACACCAACATTGTGGAGTATCTCGCCCACCAGCCTCGCACTTCTAGGGAGGAACGTGTAGATGCACTTGAACTCCTTGGGGCTACATTTGTGGACAAAAAGCGTGATCTGTTGGGGGCAATGAGGTATTGGAGAAGGGCTATGGAGCTGAGGCAGCCAGGGGACAAAGCTGGGTCCCTGGCCAAGCCTCCACCTGGTCCACCGATACCTGCATATGGTTGTGCACAGGAGGTCAACACTGCAGAGGAGCTTGAAGCTCTGATCACAGACCCTGATGAAATGAGGATGCAGGCTTTGTTGGTTCGTGAGCGGATCCTGGGGCCTTCCCATCCAGACACCTCTTATTACATCCGTTACAGAGGAGCAGTGTATGCTGACTCGGGCAACTTTGAACGCTGCATCAGTCTATGGAAATATGCTTTAGACATGCAGCAAAGTAACTTGGACCCTCTCAGTCCCATGACAGCCTCCAGTTTCCTGTCCTTTGCAGAGCTCTTCTCTTTTGTTCTTCAGGACAGGGCCAAAGGCACACTGTCAACACGCATCACCTTCCATGATCTAATGACTGTGCTGGGGAAAAGCGTCAGAGAGGTAGAGAGAGCTGTTGCACAGAGAGATAATCCTCCAGAAGCTCCTCAGTTCACCAAGGCCCTCTCCATTATCCTCCACCTCATCTTTCTGCTGGAGAAGCTGGAGTGCAGCCCAGAGCAGGAGCACCAGAAGAAGCACACAGTGTACCGTTTACTCAAGCTGAATCCTCGGGGTCGCTGCGGGTTCACTCCTCTCCACATGGCTGTAGATAAAGAAACCACATCTGTTGGCCGCTACCCAGTCGGCCGCTTTCCCTCCCAGGCGGTGGCAGCACTGCTCCTGGAGTGTGGCGCAGATGTAGATTCACGTGACTGTGAGAACAACACGCCGCTGCACATCGCTGCTAGCAATGGTTGTCCAGAGATTATGGCTTTACTAATGAAGGCTGGGGCTCACTTTGATGCAACAAATGCACAGAGGAAGACGGCCTACGAGCTGTTGGATGAGCACAGCAGTGGGCACCCGGCCCTCTACCCACTGAACTACATCACCCTTCAGTGCCTGGCAGCACGTGCTATTGAAAAGCACAGACTGCCCTACAGGGGACTCATCTCTGAGGAGATGGAGGCCTTCATAGAGCTGCACTGACTTCCCATCAGACGCACCCCTGCACTACTCTTCCTGCTCCTTCCCTCCTTTTACTCCACACCATTCTTTATGTCTTTAGACTTTTGCTCCACTCCTGGCTGCACCAACCTTGCGTCAGATCTAAGCAATAAACATCAAGCCTCTGGGTTTAAATCTCTGGCTGAGATTTGGTCAGCTTCCACTTAATTCCAACTTTAAGTCACAGAGACTTTTGTTGCTTTCTACTACTATTTTTAATGCTGGGTGAAACTTTACAGAGGCTTCAAGGCATCCTTTATTTGTTTCTCCCACTGAAAAAAAATAAGAGTTACAAAATGACGGTGCTTGTGTGGGTTTGCTGGTGGCTAAACTGTATGAGAGATGGAGTTTAGTATCATTGATACGCAGCATCTGATCAAAGTAGCCAGATAACATGCATGAAAACGTACGTGTGTCCACTTTGTGTTTTTGGCAACTTTAAGAAACTCAACCACTTGCAGGTAAAAGTGTTTTGCCAGGTTCTGCTTGTTTACCATCGGCTAAGTTAATATGATGCTGGGAAGGTGATGAAATTACTGTGCCAAATGTATTGACTGTAGACTGGTGGCAGAATGCAAAGCAAGCCCATCCTCTCAATTATAAGCAGAAGTAATAATGTCAAGTGGGGTACACAAGGATAAGTAAATGATACTATTTCTGAGACCGACACAATTTGTTAGCCTACAGAGCCATTACTTGAACGATTTTTTCAGAGGACAGAGGATGAGCAGAATCTCTTCTGGGTTTTGTTAGGCTGAAGCTCTTCAGTCTTTAGTTTATAACCTATGCAGTTTGTATCATCCCAATTGGCAACATATTTTCAAGCAGAAATCCAATGCATAAACAGATAAGGTTAAGAGCTATCATAAGGCATAAAGGATTGTAGCTGTGTCATTGACAGTAAGTTTGTATCTTCTGAATTCACAAGCTAAGAATGTCTTGTTTATTTTCTCCCAGTGTGTGAAAGAGCAGTTTCAATCTAGAACCTCAAGTGTGTGCCTGCATTCATCTTCACTGTGTATTAACACCAACAACAAAGATGTTCAGTTTAATGTCAAAGACACAGCTTCAGAATAACAGGCCAGCTGGTGTCTTTATGAAAGTGTCAGTTCTGTTTTGGAGTGAATTTTCCCTTTAACCTCAGATGCAGTTCACAGAAATGAAGCAGATGGCCTTCAGGGTTGTTCCATCATCTTAGTCTTATATTTAATAGTCTCTCTTTTTTTTGTCTTGTGTTACCATGAATGTTTTATTTGTCTGTCCGTGCTAAGCACCACCAAGTTAAATGCACACCAGGAGGATCTCTGAAACCAACATGACTCACATTCAGGCTCAGAACTGTCGCTGCCTTTCTCATTCTCAAGTGATTCATTTTAACCAATGATAACTCAAGAACAAAAGTGTGTTGGAGATACCTGAATAAAATTCAGTATCACAACAGAATGTGTGTGGGTAATTTCAGCTTTGAAGTGTGAAGAATGTGCTGCCTTTGATTGAGAAATGAACATTTGTCTTTCCTCCTGTCTTACTTTCAGTTTGAGTGCTATTGCCAACAATGGCAGCATCATCAAACATATTTAGATGAACTGGAATAGATACAGGGCCTGTATGCAATTATTTATTTTAGGGAGGGGAACACAGTAATTTGTAGTGTACAGTTAAAAGAGTAGTCACTGTCCACTCATTTTAGCTCTTTACACCAAACACATGCTTTCCATTACTCACATAAACTTGAGGATACTTAAATAAAGCATAACAGAAACATGATCTTTCTCAGTCCTGCACTCTTAAAGTAAAAATAGAGTGCAATTAACGTCACTGCTGCAGGGCAGTGGTAGAGACAGGGCACTTACCCTGCTAATTTTAGGGATCTTTTGCCCGAGCTTCAACTCTGAAAATGGGAATACTGTAATGCTATACAGTCAGGCAGGTCACAGGGTGACTGGCAGAGACAGCTCAGAGACAACATAGACTGCTTTATTCACACATTTACACATTTTTTCAAAACTTTATCTGGCAATGTAAATGTCAAGTGTCATGTTGGCATTATTTTAGAAACTCCAGCTGGTAAATGGCAGGGTCACAGAATACAACCTGCTCAAGTATCATTAAACAGGACACTGAACGCTGACTTAATCCAGGAGGCCGCCTATGGCTGACCTCTGACCTAAAGGGGGGAATGGTTATAAAATCATGATGTTGAGATGTAACACATATGCAGATAAAACAAGTTGAGTGCATCCATTCATTTCCTTCTTTCAATGACCTTTAATGTCTTAAAGTCTTAACTTATTTTTGACACAATTTTGCTCGAAAAAAATCGATTCAATTTTATGCAAGGAGAGAGGATTCCTGAACCTTTTGTGTTCACTTCTAACCTCATGTAAATGCAGCATCACAATCACAATCACATCACAGTAATAGCAACTTCCCACTAGATGTCACTAGCAACAAAGAAAATCAATCACACTGCTTTTGTTCCTTTAACACCATGAGAACGGCTAAAGGAAAGGAACAGAAATTGGCTTGGTGAATTTTTTGTTTCTTTTTCTACATTCCACATCAAGTCATCCATAAAGAATGAGTTTCTGAGAATGACTATTACAAAACGAAGGAATGTATTTTTGCAGTGTGTAGCTGAAGTGGAAATCATGGATCCTGAGTGTTTGCACAGTGTTGTATGGAGGTCAGCAGAAAGGATAGAGTAAATCTTCCCCAGTGTAACCCTGAGGTGTCGTGCCAGCCTCCAACACCACACAACAACACCTCAGAATGTGCCCTACTGGCGGATGTCATGTTATGTGACCTGTTTTGGCCTATGTGTATGCTTTATGAAGGATGGTACCATTTTATAGAAGTTTTAATGCAAATTTCTATTTTTTTAACGATGAACATAATCAGAACATGATCCTGTACATAAATAGTTTACACATTGTAGTATGTGTGATGAGCCCAGTAGGCCTTTATAGAGGCCAAGCTGTCATAACTATTCAAATCAATTGTTATAAGTTGATTAGGGGTTTGTTCAGCTACAATATGAAGTGACAAACTCGTCTATCCAAACTGTATTTTTATTGATCTTTTGTCATTATGACAATTAAAGTTTGGCACACAATGTGAAGGAAGAAAAGTGCAGTTGGGTCATTAATCAACATTCATTTTGTAGTATTAAAATATATATATATACCTCTTATTTTTTAATAGTGTAAACTAAAGCCAAAAAGTATCCATAAAAGTGGATTCATGAATATAACCTTCATGGATTTATCTCAGGGATACTTATATTAATTTTAACAGATGAATTTAAACCGGCCACCAAGTATAAACTCCCAGCGTCTATTGTCCCCAAATATTGCATTATTTACCTGTTGGGTTTTAATAATACATTCCCACCACGAGTCCCCATTTCCTACTACATTTTGGAGTGTCCAGCTATAATTTAGTGTGGGAGTTCTGCTCTGCGGGAGCTGATATGGGACTCTGACTCCTGCCAACAGCTATAATTAGACACTATGTTATGGGAATCTACGTGGTTTCAAGGTGCTTATCTTCATTTTGGCCCCCAGGGAACACACACAAAAAAAATCTGGCTCCAACACACAAGACCAACCTGCCTCAGCAGCCGCGTCTTTTGCACCAGTCAGCGATCCAGGGAGAGCTGGAGGAGATGGGGTGGATGGTACAGGGGTAATGGGGGTAATAGGGGTGATGGGGGATACGGATGCTGGAGATGTGAGCCTGCATCACGTCATGTGAAGGCGGGGGAGGGGGACGAGTGAGGGAGAAAAAGAGAAAGAGAGAGATAGGGAGAGCGGGGAGGGGGAGGAGAGAGGAGGCAGGGAAGGAGGAGGGCATTAAGGAAGGAGGCAGGGAGTATCAATGACATCAACCAGCAGTATCTGAGGCCGCCCGAACCAGCAATGCTCTCCCGACCAAAGGGCTGAGGAGCAGCCGCGACCCTCTGCGCTCCCGAGAGGTCGGTTCGACAGCCAGGACGTTTCGGTGGGGGAAACGCCGGCGATGTGTGCATGCATCCTCCACAAAGGCAGACCTGTCTCTGAGTGCAGCTCCGCTGCCACTGGATTACATTTATCCTCGCTGTTTCCAAGGAGGCTTCCAGCTGCAAATCCACCCACATGAATCTACCAGACAGTAAAGAAGACGGAGCACTTCCTACCAAGGTAACCAGCATCTTACACTCGTTTTCAGTTAACGTGCACCCCACCCAGACTGGTTATTGTCACTTGTCGAATAGCGCTTTAGAAACTAACGAGGTAAGAGTAGCTCTGAGCTTCCCCATCTCTGTGTGGCTTCTTTGTTTTTTTTCCTCCTTCTTTGCAGCATCACTCGAGACTTTTTTTGTTTCAAGCGTTTAAAAGGGGGAGACCGCGGGGTTGTGCACATCAGCCTGGTTGGCGACAGCGCTGTGAGTGCGCGTCCCCCTTCACCCCCTGCTCATTGTTGGCTGGGCAGCATGAGGGACCCAGGCAGACTGGCAAAGCCTTTGTTCCTCATCCACTCTCATTTAAAGTGGCTTTTTGATGGCCCCTTTAAACACTCTCCAGGTGCAATGGGTCTGGTGTGGAGTCAGGTTTTTTAAGCCTAGAAAAAAAAAACAGAAAAAGGCAAATCCTTATGAAAAATAAATACACTGCATGGATCCAATAGAAGGATATTTTTAAATGAGAGGAAAACTCCACATCCTGTTATCATTGCATTGATATTTCTGTGGTAGCACAGCAAATTAAAAAAATCCCATTATCATAATGACATTCACAACACTCTGGAGGAGGCTATCACAGACACATTATGAATCCATATGGGCTATTATACTAATATTAGAATGATTTTTTTTTAGAGGAAGGCACCAGGTGGCAAAGCGGATGGACTTATTTAGCAAGACTGTTTCCTAGACAATAGAGTGGCTGCTGCTGTCGCTGCATCTGCTACTCCAAAGCATTATTTAAAACAAGCCCATCTTCACATATAGTCATATAGTCCATAGACCTCTCATATGTCTATAATTATACTCAGAAGGATTTGCTGTTAACAGAGCCACTCACCCGTATGCAGGCAGAGTGTAATTTAATGATACATCGATTCATCCTGACACATTTTCCGAGGGCTATTGCTTGTTTGGGATGTAAACTCCAAATGCCTGTTTAGGTTTTCTTTATTTCCGCTGCGTGGCCTCTGTAAACTGGAAAATCGCACTGTCGTGGTGAATCCGAGGGAGGTCTTCCTCTTCACACACAGATGGGAAATTTTCCCTTGGGCACCTTGCATTTGCTGGTTATTGTTCCAGACCATTTCCACATCCCTAATTATTTTAATCAGTCATTTTTACGCTCGGATTCCTCTATTTAGTAGATCCCCTGATTTTTTTTGTTTTGTTTTATTCCTTTGTGCTACACTCTCAGGTTTATCAGCAAAATACACACTTCATTACGGTGACAGGAATCTAGATATTTGCATTATTTTGACAGGAGAAAGTCATTATGTGTGAAGGAGGATAACTGAACTGGCAAATTTCCTCTTTGTGTCTGTGCAAATCTTCTCCATTCTTCCAGCTTTTAACGGAGGCCTGGCCCCACAGGTATTCATTTAGGAACTCTTAGGAGCAGCAGCTTATGAAATCAGTGATGGCATGTGCTCCTTAAATAGCATTTCACAGGATTCAGCCATGGACCTCAACGGGTTTTTGCTCCTTCCAAACAGATACCTCTGTAAGATCCATCCAGACTTCAATGACGTATGCTCCCAGTGGAGCTGCTTTGGTTTCACGTCAAACGTCTTATTGAAGTCTTGCTCCCAGATAGATTCTTGTTGCAGTCCTACCCTAACTGCTCCTCTCTGTACTCTCTCCTTCTGTGTTGTGCATAATGCCCCTCACTGGGTTCTGTCAGGATCAACATGTACACTCACGGTTACCTTTGCTTTGCGCCAGTCAGCTGGAAGGAAGGAGAAGATCAATGCATGCAACTTTGATGCTGTGAGCGTAGCCACCTGTATTACAAGCAGACAGAAACTTTGTTGTTGTCTGGGTATTGATATTAATTGACCTTTTCAAAGCCTTCCAAACAGTGAGCTTTTGTCTGCTCTGCTTCTCTTGTTTATTCTGAGGCTGCTGAAAAATATACGAACAGCATGCAGAATGAAGCAAGCTGGGCTGAGCAATAGACACAACAGTTAATATTAGTATAACCTCACATATTCAAACTTATCAAGCCGACTTTAAACTATATGTATATAAAAGTGGGCTTTTCCAGTTTACAGAGGCCACTCAGTGGAAATAAAGAAACCCTAAAAGACATTCTAAAATCAACCAATAGAAGCTCAGAGTGTGAAGTGAAATATTGGCATTGGTGTAAATTGAGCTTTGACTGACAGCGGAGCTGAAGCTGACTGATGATGTCATCTCATTGATTAGTGAATGAATGAAATATGGACAGGTTTCGTATTGGAATCTCATAGCAGGGTTGCTGTTTGCTCAGCAACACATTTATTTCTTTTATTTACTTTTTATTGACTTTGACAAATTCAATATGTACATTATTACAACTGTAAGTCACTGAGTCTCAACCTGAGTGTTCTTTCTAAAGACAAATGAAAACAAGTAAGAAAAAAAAGACACAACATTAACATACAGGGAGTGAGATGAGATTGTCGATGTACCTATGGTGTATTGTCTAAAGTTGACAAAATCAAAATCTGGTCTGCGTGGTGTTATATAGTCTATCCCTTATAAACAGGTCCCTCTTGTAGTTTACATCTGCAGTCAGTTTCTCCATCCACAAGTCCAAAGTTGGGCTTTCTTGTGAAAACCATTTTCTTGTGAGGGCCTTTTTTGCCTGCTACTAACAAAATACTAAACAGATATCTGTCTCTTTTTTGGCCATTCTCCAGGCATAAGTCCAAATAATAATAATGAAAAATTCTCCAACATGTCGGGAGGTTACTTTTATAGTGAGATTTCAGGCTTTTATCAGGCTTTTCCAGCTCTGTGAGCCACTACGTTTGCATTGATGTGCCCACATTGTCTTCCTCCATTAGATCTATTCCTCCCTTCATTTCCCATTTTGTTTTAATATATATGGTGGTTTGTGTTTTCAAATACAACACAGTTAATTGCAAATCTCACGTTAAATTGACTACAGGAGAAATTTGCCATTTGCTGCAGTTAGGTGGTTGAAATATCTGAAATGACAAAAACAGCATATGTGATGTGGCAAGAATGCTGCACTGGATAGATGGACTCTGTTTGACTGGGCTGTAAGTCAGTGTGCTAATGATCCTGGGAAAACTTCATCAACAAATGTGAGTCAAAGTCTCAGTCTGTAGTACAAGTTGAGTTTTGTCTGGTGTGATATGGAGCACACTTTATATCACCATTTGATTATACTCTCTGAGATTATACAAACATTAGCTGCCTAATGAAGTATATTGATTTTCGTATACCATTGATTTAAACCATATTACAGCCATCGGATCATCGGTATGAGTACACACATGGGAAAACAGTTAATTAACAGCAGTGTGCAACTGTATGGAATTTAATGATCATATCTAATGATAAAAACTCAGAACTGGCAGCAGCAACTATTGGAGAAACAAACATTTTACACTTTGAGATGAAACAGCATCATCTCATCAAAAAATTATAATTGTTAAAATTAAAAACCATCAATCATTTGCAGTTGGGTAAAGGGTGGAAACATTCACAGCGGTTTCACAATATCATAACATTCCAAGAGAGCTGAACTGAACAAAAAGAGAAATTACATTTAATTACTTTTAGAGCTGATGGCAATATGCAGTAGACCTACTTACTTTGCTTGAAGTGCCAACTAGATAAACTGGTGCTGTAGTTATAGCACAAAATGAATATTTCTAAGTGTACTAAAATCTACAGTACTGCTACATTTTGACATTCCTGCATCCTTACATAGATAATAGGCTGTTTATATTTACATAAATGCACATTGGACACCCATACACCTGCATAAATATGCATCTTAGTGTTTTTTTTCCGAAGATCTCTCTAATGATCCAGACCCATAATTATCCTGTTTTAACTATGAGGTTATTTACAATTGTGAGGATGTGTGTTATTCATGTGTCAGTGTTTCTGTGTGTGCATATGAGTGAAGGCTAAGAGATAGGTTGTGACTTGACTGATGCCCTTCTCCAGATGAATCAGAGATTCTGATGTGTCAGCAGGGATGAATAATGCACACTGCTCCACTACCTCTCTTCTCCACCTCTTGTCTTCAGTCATTCGCCTCTCTTTTCATCACAACTGCCACATCCCAAGACATCTTCACCTTCCTTCTCCACCCCTCCCCCCTTCTTTCTCTCCTCCGTTATGCAAAAGAGGGCCCTCGTTGCTGCTGCTGCTGCCTCGCTGTCCTTTGGTCAACCCTTCTTTCTGCTTCAGCTCGTCTTTCTCATCAAGTTTCACTGAAGTTCCTTTGTGGAAATTTCACAATGAGACACGTGTTCTTTGGGTCTTTGATGGCATTTGCACTGAAAATGGCCAAAAGCGTTGATGTACACAGCTCATTGTCCAATCATGGGTGGAGGAGGTCCTGTCATTGACACGGTTTGACAGTTACATTCCTGACTGACAGGAGTCATTATAGCAGGGTCGGGCTGACTGACAAGATGGCTGATAAAGCGGAAAACAAACTGACTAATCAGAAGTTGAGGAAGGAGAGGGCAAGTTTGCTTTGAAGTGTACATCCATAAATGTTCAAACGGCAGAATATTGTACGCACTTTGCTATAAGCACTTGACAAATCCCCAGGAGTATTTTCAACTCCTGGAGTGAAATCCTCCTCTGTACTGTAAAGTACGGAGGTTTGGATACATTTATTCAGGCTGGAGCAAAGCCAAAATAACAGAAAAATAATCTAACATTACTTGGCTTTGCTTTATTTTCTGGGATGAAAGATTGCATCTCTATGGCTTCATATACACTAATACCTTTCCAACAGAGCCATTATGTTAGGCGCTGTGCTCTCATTATCACCAGGAAAACGACACCAAGTGAAACAATGGGTGCGCTGCAGTGGGAATAAGTGTGTGTCAATGAACTGGTTAAGGCAGAAGTCGTTACTATGGTAGCCAAGAAAACTGTGATGAAGCCGTTGTAAATAGATCTTCTTTAACTCAAACAATTATCTTTTAGCTGTCCGGCACAGAACACCAGTCTCTAGGCTGATCCATCCACACTACATCTGAGCCCTCTGCAGCCTCCTGCCTTCTCCAAACTACTTTTGATGACATTTGGGACTCAGTGGCAAACAATTGCATCATTTTTTATGTGTGGAAACTTTGCAGTAGTTCTACGTTATCTGATTTTATGTCACTTCTTCTTTTCAAGGCTGCCATTGTTAAATAACTCATCATGAGTGGTCGGAATTACTGCCATAGTTTAGCGACCCGAGCACACACACATCAGCCTCATGTATGTTCCACTGTAGTGTATAATAAAGATGGTAGCAAATATTGCACCTGCATAAGCACATTAGCATTCAGCTCAAAGCACTGTTAAGTACAGCCTCTCAATCGACTAGCATGGCTGTTATCTTTATGTGAGTAATTCCACATTACAAAGAGTGACTGAATTTAAAACAAATAGACCTGTGCCACCTATTGTAGTCAGTGCTGCTGACATCCAAGGAAAGAAAAGGTTTTGGCATGTCTCCATATGCCGGTGAAAGAACATCTTTATTGCATCAGTGAAACAGCTTTGGCACTTTAAAGACCTTTACTGTGCAGGATGGAAGAGACATAATGTCCAGGAAACTTATGGGTCCATTCCATCATCCCAACTCACAGAGAGAAAACTTAAAAGCTAGAAGATTAGACTCCCTCCAGGGTCAGAAGGAGCATTCTGCCCCCTGTGATATGTTTTTATAGCTGTTTGTGTGCTCGTGTGTGTGTGTGTGTGGATGCAGGCTTGTGAGGCTGGTTGACATGGCTGTTGAATGCAGCCCCACATTTGTTTGTGGCATTTCATGATTACTCTGTCTCCACAGCGCTGAAGGATGCCAGTTCGGATGAAGTATTTGCTTGACGGAGGTGAGAGTAATGGCTAGTCATTGGTGGAAAGCAACCGCGCACAAGTCTGTTACCCTTGACAAGCATTTCATCTCTTCACTTACCGAGACACTCTGTCTGATTTCACCATCGAGGTGGAGGACAAATGCAGTTTTTCTAGCCCATTACTCCGGTTTTCAATTCTATTCACAAGTTTATTGTCCCTCAAGGAGAAATTCATTTGGCGTCACAAATCTCATCTCCATCAGGAAGTCATGCAATGGCTGGTTAGTGACAGAACTGCTAGGGCTGGTCGGCTGTGTAGCACATAAATAGAATTGTTCACCAGCATTCAAAGCCTTAAGAAATCTGTCCTGCTGTTGAATGTTGAATCCTTAATGCTGAATAGTCACTGATGTTGTCAGATATTAGCGTTTTTTGGCTGTACAACAGTACAGAGTGTGAAATGTATGATAATCTAGGTGTTGTTGCAGAACAGTGTTGCAGCCGTGCAGTTAATGAGCTCTCAGTGGACGACATATCACATGACCACGCCAGACAGGTGATACCATGGCAGCTCAAATACACAGGAGAGAGAGGGATCGTGGGCAAACACAACAACGTGTCTCCAGGAAATTAATAAGGAACTCCCGAAGGGACCCACACATCATTTACATAAGTAAAGAATGAATTAAAGGTTGCTTTGAGATTGCAGCACACAAGGTAACAATGATTGAGAAATGCAGCCCATTTGGAGGCAGGTGTGTGCTGGTATGTCAGTCATCAGTTGTGTATTCATGCTAGATGAATACATTTAAAGATATGAAGATCACATTACTGACAAACTCTGTATGAATGATCAATCAGCACAGCATTGTTAAAACGTAGCACTGTGTATCCTACAGCTGCTGTTATCACTCTCAAGACCGCAAGCATGTGAACATGTGTGACCTAAAACCTGCCTGACTTCTGTCTGTTCTGACTGATGTGTAGGTTTTGCTGAATCGTGGAGGTAAAAATGGCTGGCATGTCTCATTAATAAGACATGGGAGAAATATGACGATGGCCAAGATGATGACAATGACATCCAGGAAGATGAAGGTGTTCTCTGTTGTCAGGGAGCCTCAGTCCTGCTTAAGGAAAAGCTCACTAATTGGCTGCGGTCTTGGTGGGTCGTGTGTATGTGTGTGTGTGTGTGTGTGCTGCTTGATGGTCTTGATAATTTATTTAAAAGTACATGTATTAATAGAATTTTGGATTTATGTAAAGAAGCCATCTTTTGGTGTACATCAGAAATACAGATTGGCCCTATAATCTGACAATATTTCCTAATTTTTTTCCTCTCTCATATGTCAGAGCTGTTTAACAATTAGGGATGCACATGCAAGTGCATAACTATGTGGACATCAGTATGTATATACAGTTCTCTCTCTCCTACTAGGAAGAGTCTCTGCCAGCCTTGGATATGCTAATTGGACAGTGAGTTGACAAGGACTCAACCATCAGCCTGTGTAATGAGCCGCTACACAGAAGATCGGCTGCTTCTGAAGAAGAGAGAGAGAGAGAGAGAGAGAGAGGTTGCTGGAAGAAATTACGAAATATGTTTGGGTGTTTGGAGGCTCTGTGTTGTCGTTTCAGTCGGTTGCGTAGGTGTCGGTATGTGGACATGCACGCATCCTGTTCTCCTGCTGTTGTCAGATTAAAAACCCTCACCTGTCAGGTGGAGCAGTACCTGAGAAATGATAATTTTCTTTAGAAATTAAACAGCTATGTTTTAGCTGGATGACAATGCATTTTTTGGCGTCACCCTTAGGGATTTAAAAGAGGTTTATGAGCCTAAGGGTTTGAAAAATTGAGCTCATGGAGGAGCAAATAATCCGTCAACTTATTTGAAAGCATGAAAATTGTCAAATTGAGAATTGCAAGGTTTTACACCCCACTGTGTGACAGCTAGATCCCTTTTAAAACCAAATTTAGGACATTGCACATTGTTGGCACATTAATTCTGACTACTAAATATCTTGACTTTCTTCCCTATGCTAAAAAAAGAATATGCACTACTTGTAAAAGTGAGAATCGCATTCTGTGGCTCAGTGTTTTAAAGCAGAATTTTTAGGCTTAGCTTCTTATGTGGCCATAAATTGTGATTGCAGCAAAATCATCAGTAACAGATTTATAATCAATATAGATGAATAAAACTACTTGCAAGTCTGTGTAAGGTGAGACAGAGTTCAGTTTGAATACAGTGTAGCACATGTTTCACAGGTAGAGCATGTTGTGGTGTCAGTGACCAGTGCTCCTTCAGTCAAGTATAAGGGACAAACATTAAACCCTGGTCAGAGGACCTGAGTAATGAACTCCAAATGTGAGGATGGAGCAGGTCAGAGATACAATGAAGACCTTGAAGTGGAAATAAATTATGATGGAATTGTGAGTGAGAGATATGAGTACATATATAGGACCTGGGCAACAGTGTTGCAGCTGCATGTGAGATTGGCAGTAATCATTTTAATCAGTTTCGGAATATATATATAAAACGTTATGGTTTTTATCTGATTTTGATACAGTCGACCTCCGTTGGCAGTGTCCCAAATGGCAGAAGCTATCATTTTAATGAATTTATATCCTGATCAAAGTAGTACACGCTGAATCGAATAATAAAACGTCTTCAGATTTCTGGAAGATACTGTGCTGCTAAAGAAAGATCCAACAGACTGAGCAACCAATGAAGCTAAAACATGAAGCGATGACGACATCAGTCTATTAATGTTTACATCCAGTTGTGCTGTCACAGGCACGAGCCTGTCGCCATGGCTGGATTCATGCTGCCTGCTGTGCAATGATACGGTTGTCGGGTGTAGTTCCTAGAAAACAGTTCTTGCATGTAATTGCTCACAACACAGTCTCTGGATTTCTTTAAGGACCTGAGTCATGATGTGCGGAAAGAGACATAACTATAGGGTTTTTTAATTATATTTTGTTGGTGCTTGGAGCACCACATAAGAAGAAGAAAAGGCAGAAACCACTTTAAATTGTCTCCTCTTAACTCAGAAACTCACAGAAAATAGATAAAGAGAGAGATAAAAAAGGAATATTTGATTTTGGTGTTTAACAATAATATGCTTTATAGGAAGCATGTACAGATTGAAAAGTAATGGACCCAAGAATGTTATTCAGTGTAATCTAACACTATGTCCATGATTCATTTAACAGATATATGATCTCTCATTTAATGAAATTTCCTTTATTATATATACACACACAGTCTGACTTCCTGTGAACATCCCCACTTAGCTAATAAATGCTTTTTATGGTCCTGACCTCTTCTAATAATCCGCCCTATATGTACTTTTATAGTGTTTGGTAATGCTCTTCCTGCTTAGCAGGATCCAGCCCATCTGTTGCTTGGTTCATCTGAAGCTATTTCATCCATTATCAGATGCCTCTTCCTCGCTGTGTTGGTCTATCCGACCTTGAAGCCCCTTTAAGATGCGTGGGTGTACATTTACCGCACCATTGTTGCGCTACAGCAGCTTTGCTTATGTCCTAGACATGCAGAGATTGAGGTCAAAGGGAAAGTTAGTTTGGTTAGTCACGCTTCTTTCTCCACCCCTCCCTTTGTTCCTCATCACGAAGCCATGTGTTGTCTTGGCTCTGAAATGTATTTGTGGTGAACAAAAGCTGAAGCACTTCCAGATTTTTTAAAAATGGGTGACAACAGTGATTTAAATGCTGAAATGGTTATAAATAACAGTCATGCTACATGACATGTCATTTTATGTCTGATGGGCGGTGGGGCGGTGAGGCTGTGATGGCGTCTTTTCTTTCTGTGGGATTACACAGACGGGTGGATGCTGCAGTAAATGTGGCAAAAATGAAAAATATCAGAAAATCCACCACATTGTAAGTGATCAATTAAACTGTAACCTCAACCAACTTGACACAGGAGAGATGCACTTTTTAAAATCTGTTTCCTCATCATCTTCTCATGCCTTTTTGGAGGTCACAAACAAAGCACTCAATACAATGAACCCTCACACATGAATACCTGCAGAATTAAATAGCAACTCTGTCTTACCACACTCTGAATAATATAAGTAGATGAATAAATATATAATGGATATATGTAGATGCCATCAAACCCTCATTGTATTCTTCTTCGAGTAAGATGAAAATGAAAACATATTTTTAATTAAATATAAAAAATGTCGACAACGTAAATAAAGTAACATGATTTTTATTTAGTTATCTATTTTTTATTTATTTAATCAGTGAAACTGAGGCAAAACTGACAACAAAACTTCAACAATGCCTGTTCTTTTTTGTGTAACTGATGATTTACTGTAGCTCAGGTGGATATTATTGTCCATTTCTTATGGGCCAACAGACAAACCCCTTGAATTGTTCCGATGAATAGAACATTTGTTGAAAAATTACTGTGTCAGTTAGGAATTACAACCTCCAAGCACATAAATGGCTGAACAGGTCAAATCTCTTTCTGTGGCTGATGTGGGATTATAATGACTTCAGCATTCACAAACATGGGTGGAGGGTTGAAAGTGGATGTGACCTTGCTCAAATTTTCATAGGTTTGAGAATTAAAAGTGTCCTGGTCTACGTGCTTAAACACATTTTACAAAGCGAAAACTTCTCATCAGCAACAATCTTCTCTGTCATTTTCTTGCCTGCCGGCAGTCGATTTAGTCATCTACAAAATTAGTTTGTTGTTTCCAGGGCCGAAGAATCAAGGTTTTATCAAGCAGTGCTGATTGTCCTTTCAGTTTTTCACTGCTGAAACACAGAAAGACCACATGCAATGCAAAATGACATATATGGGCTTTCCTTCCATGCTCAAACTGTTTGCATGAGTCATATTTGCTCTCTGTGATTTGAAACTCCTGCAGTACCCTTGTTTATAGCTCCACACTGGTGATGGAGATGGGAGCTCCTGGTGGGGGGACGTTATTGCTGTCAGTATTTCCCACACAATCTGTGTGTTGTATGGAGCATCAACAGTCCTAATATTTTTCACATCTTGCAGCATTGTGAGAGTCTGATTTAGTGGAGGTATCCAGGTCTCAAGATTCATTTATATTCAGGGCAAGAATCTGGAGTGTTTGAGTGACAGGTGTGTTTTCTTGTTAGAGAGGAGCCTCAGATATTTTATTTCCAATGCTAAAAATGTAACCAGGGCGGTGTAGCTCATGCCTGCAGTAAGCCGTGCTTCATCCTGTGCCTCTGATCCTCAACGTGTGTGAGTGTGTCTGTGTGTGTGTGTGTGACTGAGTGTCTGTGGGCTGTGTGTTTAAGAGAGAGCGAAGGGAAGTGTGAGAGAGTGAGTGCCAATCTCCCCCATGATGCGTTGCCATCTGCCATGTTTGTGTGTGTGTGTTTGTATGTGTGTGTATGGGTCATAGAATTGGGAAGTCATAGTTGCCCAAGCCCTGCATCTTACTAATATGTGTTTCCTACTCTGAATGTCTCCTCACCAAGCAGCCACACAAAGCCATACATAATTAAAGGCAGGGTTCAGAGCAAGGTTATTTTTGTGCTTAGTGTGCACTGTAATGTCAAAATCACTGGTAAGAAGGTGGAAGCAGACTAGTTTCAGTAAAAGTGTTCTTTTTAGCCTTAAATTCTTGTTTTTCTTCCCATCGTGTTCCTTTTAAAAGAGTTACCAAATAAAAAAAAAAAAAACAAGTTGTTGCTGAACTCGCACCATGCCTGCAATCCTCGCTCTCAGGCCTGGATCCAAATTAAAGGTAGAAGAAATCAAAAGAACACGAGGCTCCTATCAGGTGTACTATCTCACAGCTGGCATGGTGCCGTGAGAAACAGATCTAGTCTTTCTATGAGTGCTAGTTGTCATGGAGACAGGCCTTGTGAGACCATCTCTACCCACTTGTGGTGAAAGGCATCATGGGTAAAGAGGCGGTGGAAGGGAGGGAGAGTAGGCAGGGTGGGGATGAGGTGAGGAAAAACAAAACATGTCATCTTTGCGAGGGCCCCAGCGGAGCAGGGGCAGGTTGGATGCCACCTAAACAATGTTATTTCATCATCCTGATGGGGAACAATAACCGGTGTACATTTCACCACCTGAGCAGTGGTGTCATTATCTGCTTCCTCTCAATAAATAGCACATGTATCCCCATCAATCTATCTGTCTGGCTGACCATCTGTGTTGTCACGCTGAAAAGGTAATAAGACCGACCCCCGCTATCCCTTTCTGGCTGCTGAGCCAGATGATCAGGGAGAGCAGGTTGTCATGCCTCTTGAGAGGGCTGCAGAAACGGCAGGTTGGCCTGAATCATGACAGTATTCACGCTCACATCTATTTAATTCTGCTTCTACAACCAGTCACGAGCATCTTTTTTTGACTGCATGTTTCATTAGCTTTAATTACCATTAGCACAAGGCATGTCCGGACTGGCCTGCTCAGCTGCTGCTTCACTGTGTGATGTTTTGGCTTCTTCTCTAAACATTCACAGCTGTAGGATGTTCTGAGTCCTTTTGTTTGAACTGTGTCAATGGACCAACAACAGCTGGAGGAGCCAATGCAGGGCAGCTGGAGAGAGGAAGAGGATTTGTACACAAGCAGGGGTTAGAGCGTATAAAAGGAGAAGGAGGCAAATGATAGGGTCTTTAGAGAGGAGATGGCATCGAGAGAGTAGAGGAGAGGAAGAAAGTGGGGAGGAAGGGGATGAAAGGAGAGGGGAGAAGAGGAGATTTTAGGAATACAGAGACTAATGCAGGGCAAGATTAAGGATTAGCTAGAGGGTGAGCGACTGCAGTTTTAGGTAGAGCAGAGAGGGTTTTGTCAGCAGGTGAAAGACAACGAGGGGGAGTGTATGAACAGGGGATGATATAAAGGTTAGACTGAGGTCACAGATGGAGATTAAGGCCCTAGCATATCCTGCACACATGACAGACGAGGCAGACACTGCAGCATGTGAGGAGGGGCGCCTGTGATGTTTTAGTGGCTGCGTGGCTCCGCGCAAAACAGTAACCCCGGTTAGATTAACGCTGGCAAATTGAGTTTCCGTAACAGGAGAATTTACTTAACATGCTGCCAATGGTGCTTGAATGAGCTCTGATCTGATTTTTCTTATCACATTGTTCATTTGAAAAGGGGACGCTGAAAGCTTTTCTATTCGGCAGCTATTACGTGGCGTTAGATAAGATGAGGGCAGAGCGGTGAGAAAGAGAACCTGTATCAGATAGACAGTCATGTTTTCAATTGAGCTATTTTTAGTGTATAGGACTGGCAGACAGCAATGTGTTTGAGCAGGTTATTAGCTCAATAAGTGGTTAGAGGAGTCTTTGAATATGTAGCTCACCATAAAATGCCTCTTTCGTTTAGTAAAGGTGAGCGAGGGTCGTCCTAATCTGCGCTCCTGCGTCTCTACCGGGGCGTCAGGGATGTCAGGGTGAAAGTGTCCTTATGGATGTTTGCGCATATTTATGTGCCAATCACAGTGTGGCCTGTCACCTGTGAATACATATTATGTCTCCCCACGAGCACATATGTTAGCCTGTACTGCTATTTGAAGGGAGACACATATGTGTGTGATATATGACAGGTTAACAAAGGCCCCTTTCTCATTTGGCCTCCCCACCTGACACACTGAGCAGAGGGGGGTGGGGGTGGGGGGGTCGGAGGAGCTGGATTGGACTGAGGAGTTATTGACTCCCAGATGGGGAGCTTCTACACAGCTTGTCTAAATCTCTGGAAGCATACAAAGCTGAATTATGTGCAGGAAAAAAAGAGCAAAAAATACAGATGGAGATCCCCTCCCTAAGGCTGGGGATTAACAAAAGGGGGGACATCTATTAAAGTAGCGGTTTCTGATACATTCGCCATTATTGAATTTACTGCATTCCTACTGACCCCTCAATCCTCTTTGTTTAAGTGTTTTCCATTACTGTGGCACACTGTGGATGCATTATTCCATTAACACTTTTATGTGCCACCAGAACACTCAAATACTGAATGCTAAGAAGGAATTAGGCCAGAGCTAAAATGAAATTATTGGAACGTATGAAGAAAAAAGAACTCTTAAAAATGTATCATTGCAGCTAATTTCACGGCTCGCTGGAAAAGGAGACTTATTAAAACAGAGGCAGTGCGCTGAAAACTATTTCAGTCTTTTTCTTGTCATAGTTATTGAGCAGTGGCTCTATTGTTCTGGTATTAGTTCAGTCAGCACTGGCCTGCTTGAGCTGTTAATCCAAGTCAGAAGTGCTCTGGCTACATCAAAAGAACTAATCCTGCATTAGCATGATTTTGTCTTTAATTTTCTTTTATGAGGATGTTTTCACTATGAAATATTGTATGCTTTGCTGCTCTCTCCTCAAGTGCATTGACATTTTAGATGCCGCTCTGGACGCAGAGTGATGAATCAGAGGTGGAGGAGATGTGCCTGACCTTCATTTTGTTTTGTTTGCAGAGTGCCTATCCCTTTTGAGTGAAGCCCCACCCGTATCTTCGTCATCGCCAACCAGTCCACGGTGGTGTCATGCCTCTGCCCAAGACGTGCGGAACTGTGGCCCAGTCTAGGAGGTCCATCCTGGGGCTCTGCCTTAGCACATCTCCCCTCTGTCTGCTGCTGCCTTTGATTATCCTGCTAACCAGACCCTTGAGCAGCATGTGTGGACCTCTAGGTATGAAGATCATCTGTCTGTCTGCACCTTGCTTTCTCTTTCATTGTCTTGGCAGGTGGTATATTTTCAACAATGTGATATATTAAGGTGTGCAAATATGTGAATGTGCACATATGTGAGTGTGTCTGTGTGTGTGTGTGTGAGGAATGAATCCCGGCTTGTCAGTGCATCGGCTGTGGACTGTGGCGTTGTTAATGTGTTTTGATAAGCTGGGAGGTCCCATCAGCATGTTCCTCATCATCTCCTTGATTACAACATTTCCGCAGATTTCCTGCCTCAGTGGTCCACACACACATTCAGACAGACACAGCTGTCACAGCTCTGCAAATGTCACCAAGGTGATTCTTTTGAGAGACGGTACGATTGGCTAAAAGATGAAGACAAAATGCTTCATCAGTTGAAAGGAGAATTGCCTTATATAATTTGTTATTTTCCACTTGTTTTACCAGTTTGAGACCTCGACCGTTTCAGATGACTGACGTCATATCTGAAATATTTTTATATTCAGTGAAGAGGTAGAATTACACAACAGCCAACTATCAGTAGAAATGTTGTGGGACTCTCTGCGTTTTGGACCACCTACAGTGCATCTTAGCAGAGCAGAGAGAGAAATAAACCCTGACTCTTTACATATAACCAAGCTGTCTAAATAAAGACCCCGGAAATTAGTGGAGGAATTTATTCAAACATAACCAGTCAAATTATGTATTTTTTAATACTTTGAACCTATGAAATGTAATGCTGACACTGACAGTCCTTAGTTTTCCTGCACAGCAAATCCAACATCCAAAGACTATACATAATTGTGATGTAACTGGACTGATTTAAATGTAAAGAACTTTATATGTAAAGGACTTTAGACAGAAGTCCAGTGATTATGCTCCATAACGTTTAGATTTTGAATGACTTTTGCACAGCAGATGAGACATCCTCCATGTGTGTGCAGGTAGCCTACATACCTCCATCTACAAAAACACCACACGTCCTTCCTTTGTCTTTATGAGGACACACTGATGTGTGTAGATAGGTGTGGTAGTGGTTTGGGTAAGGTGGTGGTGACAAGAATGCACTAAGTATAAAAAGGAACAGATGCGTGTCTACACATATTTTGGGACTTAATGATCCTTCAGTTTCATTGTGACATTCATCAAATGTCAGAGTTCTGCCTGCTGTAGCTAAAGGAATTCGGAATGACCCAATGGAATTGCAACAACTGCGAATAATGTTTGCACTCAGTTTTCCAGCAAGGAAAGCCAGATTTTAGACTTGATGTTAGGCCTGAATAAAATTCCCAGTGATGATCCATTAACAGAAATTGAAATGTCATCCCTTCACTAAATGCTTCATGCCTGACATTTTAGTAAATGCTGAAATATGTTTCTCTTGGGGAAAAAAAAAACAAAATTAAAAATGTGACAACCATCACTGCTACTCACAGGTGAGATTAATGCGTGTCTGAATATGCAAAATAGGACAAATCCGTTAAATCTACACACATAATATTACATCATCATTACTCGTTTGAATTTCAGATTTTGAATTTAAGATCATACAGATGAGGTCAGGAATTCCCCTTTCACTTTTGTTATTCACATTTCACGCTGCCGTTTTTCCTCTTCCAGCTGCTCATCACGCTCACACCGACGTCATCATCTTTGTATCACAGATCGTTATTTTTGCTCTTTGCACACATTTAGCTGTGAGATGCACACAGATATGACAGCAAAGACACACAAACAGGAAGAGATGCATTATTAAAAGTGGCTTAAAGGCTTGTCAGACCACAGCTGGTTGCACGTAATACCTTGGCCATAAGTACTGTCTTTTCAGGCAGTACATTATGCAACATTTAACCAGAAGCTACATTAATTTTATCAAAAAAAGATGTTACAAAACTAACCCTGCTCCACATACTGACATGCTGAATACATTAAGGCAGTATGGCTCCAGCTATATCAGGGCACAGCAGTGGTCGAGTCAAGTCTGTCACATGATTACAAAGGTGTTCCATTAAAAACCGACCTAAGTTAAGTCAGCTGTAGTCTGGCCTGGTCTGTGAAACCTCTAAAAAAAGGACCAGGTCTCCTCATTAGTCCCTCATTTTCCAGGCAGCTTTCGAGAACCTTCCGATCATAACAAGTTTCCATTCAGTGCAAATCCATCCAGAGCTACTGTAGAGCCTTGCAGGGCTTTTCTCTGGCTTTCAGTAGAGGCTTAAGTGCTAACATTGCCAGTGGGGTCGGTTTTGCACGAGGATTGGTGTTGAAATGCATTTAAGAGAACATAGAAAACATTTTGGACTCAACTTAAAGCCACAGAAAAACCATGTTCAAGCCCTAAGAAGAACATGAAATTCATTCATAATCCGATAGCCAGGAGAAAGCAGTTTCAGCCATGACGTTTTGTCCTTTTTTTTTACTTTGGATCGTCCACAAAGTGTTCTCAGGAAAAAAAGGGGAGAGGGTACGGTTTGCTCAAAACTCCATGTGCGTGTGTAGCCAAGAAGATATCCTGCTCTTGACTTCTAAAATGGTGGGCATAAATTTGTTCTGATTGACTCCACTGTGCCGGCTTTTGGCTTCTTTCTGTAAGGATTATGGCAAGCATAAAATGAAACCTCTTTATTTCTGACATTCAGAGCAAGACAACACGATGCAGCAAGCACAGGGGCAGTCTTATTATTCCAGGCGCTGTTAAAGCATTGTAGAGAATCTGGAAAGTGGTCTGTGTAGCTGTGAAGTACGAGTGGGAAGATGTGCAAACAGGCTTTAGAATCTGCTGGTAATAATTTGATAGGCAGTTTTTTTTTTTCGTTCCTGCTCTGTCTTCAGAGCAGAAGTGAATCAACACAGCAAGACCTCGCCCACCCAGACGTAGGGGAGGAGGAATCCAGGTTGCTATGGTAAGGGTCATCCTGACTTCACCCTGATGGATAGCAGTGACTCTGTAGCTGAGGAACAGTTAAGCTGGGCACCATGGCAACAGGCCACAGACGGATAGCAAGGGGTGGATGCATGAGGTACTTTGACTGATCTGACTCAGCCACTGTGAAAAGTATAGGTTCAGTACTGTTGGCTCAATATTACACTTGGAAATTGCGGTTTTCCTCGCAGAGGTCAGCTGCAGTGTGTATACATCCTACGTCTGAGGCTGAAGTTGTTACTCACCTCAAGTTCTCCACATTAACACGACTGAGGCTGGTATGATTGTTGTCTTTATTAAGATCATTAGAATCTGAGGTTGCAGAACCCCTATAGGTGTTTCTGTGTGTGCAGGCACCAAATGACGGCTTCTGGTATTAATACATTTAAACCAATTATATGCTGTGAATTTGCAGCCAACACTTCTCCTACCTGTGAAACACTCATGTGTCAGGACAGCAGAAGCTGCATGCAGTGCAATGGTAGCCTGTTCAGAGGAAGCAGAGAGAGACAGACATACACACAGACAGAAAGGGAGAGAGAGAGAGAGAGAGAGAGAGAGAGATGTTCCTCTGAAGCCCAACCCCATCTTTTATTTATGACCCACAGGAAGTCCTTCAGCTTGTCCTCTAGATGATACCCAGGAAGTAAGCACAACAGAGCCATCACACCACAGCCTGACCGGTCACTGACAGGGAAATGGGGCGTGGCTGGTTGTGGAGTTTCTTTGATGTCCTCTGGGTGTACAGGTGTCAGTTTTCATGCTCATGTTTTGATGTTTTTTTCTGTCTTTCCCCCCCCCCCCCCTCTCTCTCTCTCTCTCGCCCTCTCTGTCAGTTCCTCCAAGGTTCACCAAGATTCCCACAGACCAGATCGGAGTGTCAGGGGGTGTGGCATCATTTGTGTGCCAGGCCACTGGCAATCCCAAGCCTGTTGTCTACTGGAACAAGAAGGGCAAGAAGGTCAATTCCCAGCGTATCGAGGTGGTTGTCACAGTGCACAATGGTCAATGCTACTGTAGCCGCATGACAAATATATTAATCTATGAAAGGATGTCTTTTAATATGATTAGCATGCTATGGTTATGTTGCATATGTTTAGATCTGTAGGATGGGTTCTTTCAGTTAAAATCTGTATGTGCTACTACTATTTTTGTTAAATGTTAATGTTGTTGATCCATAACTTCCTTAGCTTAGCATAACAACAGAAATAGGAAGCTTATCTAGGTTCCCATGCAATAATACGTCTAAAAAAAATTATTTAGCAGTTTACATTTTGTTAATATAATTTGTGCTAAATCTCATGTTTATCAATGAGCTTTACAGAAAGTGGATTTTCTGAATATAGTAGGATTGTTGTGTCCATGCTTTGCTAGTCTTTATGCTAAGCTTAGCCAAGCTAAGCTAAATCGCATCCTGCCTCTACAACCACAGTAAAAAGACAAGTAAGGCCAACTGGACAAATATTCTCTAATTTAATGATGCAACATTTTCAAGAATGAGATGCAAGGTGAGATTTTAAAACAGAGACTCAGAAGTGCAGGCTAGGAAAAAAGTTGTTTATCTCCACAGCTCAGTAGAGACCTGACTGCATATATATGCAGTAATGTGACCTAATGCTTAGAAATATTGCGTTTTAACCAGAGGACCAGAGGTCCAGCCCCCATGTTGGTAAGTATCCACCCAACTAAAGTGTCTTTCATGTAGGAGTCTGAGTCTTTACCACCTTCAGGAGCCAGTGTGCAGGTACATGATCTGTGTCTGTGCCTGTGGTAACACATTCTGGAAGAGTTTCAACAAATGTCTCACTGTAATTATTGTCATATTAAAGCTGTAAATACAAATTAAGCAAATGCATTAACATGCAGCATTATAGTTTACTGTTAATAGGATTTATCGGTGTACTCTGCTGTGACTAATACTGTATGTCTTGTTCTGTTGCTGTGCAGACCATAGAGTTTGATGAGGGTGCTGGTGCTGTGCTGAGGATCCAACCACTCAGAGCACCTCGAGATGAGAACATCTACGAATGTGTGGCACGGAACAGTGAGGGAGAAGTGTCTGTCACCGCAAAGCTGGCCATTATCAGAGGTAAGACAAACACACACACTGACACACACACAGACACAGCTTTCCTGCTGGAGAGTTTCTCCTCACGTGCACACACCTGGCTGTCGTGCCTGCTTCGCTGAGCTGTCAGTTGTAGATGTGACAATAGAGCAATGCCACACCCTGCCAGGCTGCAGTAACTGTTCTTTTTATAGTCCCTTTGAGTGCAACCAAGCGTGACCGGGCCACAGAGAGGGCCAGCGAGCATGCTAGCTAAGGGGTATTTTAGCATCCCAGCTTGATGTAATCACTGCGCTTCCTGGCCAGATTGAGGGTGTTAATCTAATGTACACTGTCTCCTTGGAGGAAAATTTATCTAATGTGGTGCTCCAGCATGTTATGAGGTAAAGTTGCAGCATGTGGCTGCTAGCCTGGGATCTGAGCACTGGCCCTCCGCCCAGCACAGCAGGAATGGATGAAGAAATAGAGGGATGGCTGTTCAGACTGTTACAACATGAAGAAAAAAAAACAAGGGATTATGCCTCAGTTTGGCAGACAACCTGCTTTTTTGCCAGCGGTAAATGAGGAGGGGAGGGAAAGAGGGAGGAAGAGGTCAAGGAGAGGTGACAGTAAGATGAAGGGTGAGGAGGTGCGAGTATGTTGAGTAACACAACAGGATGCTGTGAAACAATAGAGATGAAATGTCAGAGGAGTTGGGGGGGGTGTAGGAGTGCAGGAGATGGATGAGGATTGTGGGGTTGGCAGGGCTGTGTGGTAAGCAGAAGGCTGGTAGCCCAGGGAATAGACTCCTGTCCATCTGTTACCCGGGCCCATCATCTCTGCGCACACAGCACCAATCTAAAGCACATTACCACATAAACTACACCTCGAGGGTGAGCCTCCCTGTGTGTATGACCGTGTGTGTCTGTAGTCCAGGTTGTGTAAACTTTCCTCTGACTGCACTCTCCCCTCCACTCTCCCCTCTGCCACAACAGAATCATCTTTGAGAACAGACTAAAGGACGGCAAAGATTTTAAAGAATATTTAACCCAGAGATTAAGAGCTGTTTGATGCCAGGATAGTTGAGATTTTCCCTGAATCAGGCTGCACAGATGGATTGCAGAGGAGATGATTCTGCAAGTATTTTGCAGAAACAGTCCCAGTGTGGGGCGAGCGATGTTATCTATGCTGGTTGGATGAAAGAAATTCATCAGCCATCACTTTTTTTTGCCAAATTTTGCAAATCAGGGAGATTTTATGATGGGGTCAAATTTATGTGACTTTCAGATGACTGGGACTGAAAGATGATTAACTACAGGATACTTAAGATGCACTGAGGCTTATGTCAAGGTATTACATTAGATTGTAGTCCAAGCTGTCAAAAAAATCATCTTATAACTTATATTAGAAACATTTTCAGATTTATTATAAACGAACATATAACAAAGTACATTAGATTTTAGTTTTGAACTGTTTGTATTTCTTTCTTTTCTTTTTTTCAAACACATTTGATCTGCCATTGACAACAAAAGAGAACAAGCTAGCACTTTGCTCGAGTCGCTTTAAATAGAACGATTCTGAAGTTATTTACTGAGATTTTCTTCTCCGTGTCTTGTTTGTTGCTGTGATTTGTCGAGCTTTACCACATTGAAACTCTTAAATCTCTGATCCGGAACTCATCCAGAATCTAAAAGTCAACTGATTTAAATTTCTGAATGTATTATGGGCTCCTTCAAAGTGTAAACTTTAGCGTGTGCTTGCTTTTAACTTGCTGGTATAGTGACTCAGACGGCAGAATTTTAAGCATTCAAATAAAATGTTTATTACCGAGAAGCTCCTTGGAGTCATAGTTGACTTCTCTACTTCAGTTTTAATGCCTGTGACTCTCTTTGATCAAACCATGCTAAAAACACAGCTGCTTGTGTTTCCTACTGTAATTTATTGTGCAGGGCCAAATGCAGGAAAAAAGCGGAACCTTTTTCTCCCACTTCACAATATGACTTCAGATTATTTGGCAGTATGCTGCACTAATGGAGTGTCCTATGGGCTGAGTGATATGCTGCAGAATGGATCATGTCCTGTGAGGAAGCTGTTAAGGGCACAAAATTGTGCAGAAACTGGTCTTGGGCCAGTCGTTTGAAAAACGGGCTCAGTGGTGAAAAAGGTCCACCAACCTCTGAAATAGAAAGCAGGCTTTCCATTACTGGTCAAGACCCTTCTACTTCTACTGAGAAGTCTTTTCATCCTGTGATGTGTTTCATCTCATCATTTTCTATAATGGTTGACTGAGACTAATAGCTGTGCTGGGTGTAAGTGTTGTGGTTGGCCACAGGATATTTGCTGCTGCTGCTACTGTACAGGCACACTAATGGATGGAGACAGTGGTAGGTTATGGTCAGGGAGATGTTTCTTTATGTGCCTTTACCATCATCGTCACCACACATTACCCATTACCCCGTCTTCTTCCTCCTTCTGCCTCAGTCCATCTTTCTGCCTTTGACTCTGTAGCAGCCTCTTTCTTTGGCCCACGGCGATATCCCTTTCTAATTTCTTCTCTTTTGTTTTATTCATTCTTTCATTTTCTTAGCCATCTATCCTCCCTGACCTCTCACAGTCTATCTTTGTATCTTTACAGGCTTTGTGCCGCTCCACCCCATCGCCTTTTTTCTTTTCCAAACTGCTCTTTTCTATGGACACTGCAGTCATGTTGTTCTGCCTTCAGGAGACATGAATATCTGCAGTTCTGCATGTTTGAAAACCTCTGCTGGGCGAGAGATTCTCATCACTGCAGCTCTGAATATATGTGTGCAACCTTGGCGTGTGTGTGCGCGTGAATGCATGGATTTCTTCATTTATGGATGTGTGCATATTATGTGTGTGAGTGTGTGTGTCTGCGTGGTTTGTGCAGAGTAATCCTGATTATACTCACCTCCCAGTGTCCCATTTTAGGAGAAAGGGAGGCGAGGGATGGGGGAGGAAGAGTGAGAGAAAGGGGGGAGGAGAGATGTTCTGCCACCACGGCAAACACCCTTCATATGAACAACAGTCAGATCAGTGATTCCCCCAGGCGGCTGCTGCATTGGCAGGCCGACGGCTCAAGCAACATTTTGGTCTGGAAACAACGGAGAGTATCAACTCAGCTTGCAAGAGGATTACACTCCTTGAGTGAAGAACTGGCTCTTTCATCACATATAACCCCTCAGCTTCACAGTTTTTATTCCCTCCTTCTCTCTTGCCTCCTTTTCTTGCTGTCTATTATTCCATGCATGTTTGTGTATGTTGCATACATGAGAGCTACATATGGGATCACCACGTTTTGTATGTTCAGTCTCATGCTGCTACGGTTAAGGGCTCAGGATGGGGAGAACACATGTGGGTTTTTTGGCACTATTGATCTGCGATGCGAAGTCGGATTCTGCATTTGTATTGTGATCCATTATCATAAAGGTCTATTAGCATTTAAAGTGCTCCCCCTCAGCCCTCCTGTAGTCTATAGGAGTCAAAGCATTACTGCCTCTGAAGACTGCTGAGTGCTGGCAGATTAATCCTGAATCAGGCTCCCTGAGATCGGCTTTTATTCAGACTCCTTTCATGCACATGCACATTTCTCTCTGAAATGAACTGAAAAATGAACTGAAAAATGAACAGGCGGCTGCCTGTTCATTTTTCTCCATCAGGAAAAATGGTGATTTTTTCTTTTGGGGAAACAAGTGTTTGCTTGTGTGGAAGTGTGCGATTCAGAGTCAATGTGTGAGAGAGGGAAATTCAAAGAGACACAGGGAACAAAAACCTGGATTCATGTTTGTTTGTTTGCATCATATGCATTATGTGTTTGACTCTTTGGTCGGTGCGGTGTGTCTTTCCGTGCTATTAGTGTTTGTGTGTTTGTGCACATGGACACACAAATTGTATATTTGCCCAGATCTGCTTGGCTCCAATGACTGGTTTTTGGGCACAGGGCCTGATTGCCCTTCTGCAAACATAACCAGGCCAAAATGTACGCTCTCAACCTCTTTATACACACAAATACACACAAACACAAAGCTCCGGGGAACAATGATGCTCAGCCTGCGCCAATGTTCCGTCAAAACTGTGTTGACACACACGCAGTGTTTATTTTCACATGACGCATTCTTCCATAGACTGTCTTATCAATTTAACCAGGAGATGAAAAATAATGGTACATTTGTGCAGCAGTGTTTGCATTTGATAAATGATTCATTTGGTTAAAAGTGTGATCAAGGCCATGCCCGCAGTATCTATTTCCAGCAGAGGCTGACTCATCCAGGAGCTTGGCTGAATACCTGTAGCTCCCTATTCTCTCTCTAGTGAACTGTACTTCAGCACATCTATCTGTCCACTATCTTATAGGCATCTGCAGGACATAATGTGGATCTGCTGCTTTCTGCTCTTTACGTCTTGCCATAGCTTCGGTCAAATAATTCTGTTTATAACATTTTCTCTTTGATGTCGTATGTATTCCAAGGATACATTTGTTACATGAAGTGCCTTCACTTGTGTTGTTCTGCAAACTAGCCCACTAATAACCTTCACACACTCCATCCCATTTTTTTAACATAAATTATGTGTTTATTAAGGTATGCTAATGTTAGTAAAATAACAAAAGAAGCTAATTTGCAATTCTTTTGAATGTTAAAAATGCGAGAAAAATATTTTAAGAATGAAATATAAACATTGGCTGGCCGTAGCTTCACAGATCTGAAAATATGACACTAATATTCAGTCGCTGGAAGGATTTGGAGTCCTTCCTCTAAATCCTTCCAAAAATCTGTCCAGCTCATAGAGGTGGGCTTTCCAAACCTGGTGTGCAGCCTGCTTCTGTGTACAAATAGTAAAGATGTCTGAAGTAATGTGATGGAAAATAATGCAACAAACAAATTTTGGGAACAAAGACACAAGAAATGAATGTGAAATTTTAAAAAAAGGAAGAAAAAAAAGAAAATTTTAACCATTTATTCAGTTCTCTCTCACTCTCCTGCTGTTAATTATTCAGTCCAAGGTCCATATATATGCAATACTAATAAAGACCTGATTGGAATGCAGACAAGACCCCCACACACAGGCACACATACACATAGTCACACACCCACGTATACGCACATGCCCCGAGCAGTGGCGTGCTCTAATTAACAGCCAGGGAGTCCATGTACTGTTAGCCGGCAGAGTGATAAAAAGACCATCTGAACCCTCTCAGGAGAGGGGTGGGTCTGGGCAGAGGGGAGCAGATGTAGGCCCAGCTTATTCCTCGCCTCAGGGGAGCTTGCCTCCTGACCTGCCCATCGATCTCCCTCCTCATCTTCCTTTCTCTTCCCCCTTGTTTTGTCAATGGTCATACCACCGGCATCTATTCAGGTGGATCATTAACATTGATTAGTTGTTGATGGTGGAGGGGCAAGGGGGGGCAAGGGGCGTTCACTCTGGTCTCAGATGATGAAGGCTGGTATGAGGCCGGATCACTGCATTGAACATCATCATCATCATCGTCACGTTCTGCTCAGAGCTTTGACTCCTCTCTGTCGTCTCTCCTCTCAGCAACAGCTTGACATTCCTATCTGACTCTCCAGTGCTGATGACTGTGGAAAGAGAGGAAGAGAGCGATAGATCCTATCTCCACTCAGCCTCTCATCCTCATCGCGCGGAAAGTGTGTGGGAACAGATGGTATATGTCTGTCATGTGGTTAGGTAGCAGGGGGCCCGGAGGAGAAAAGGAGCAGAGGAAAAACACACAGACAGTTGACGTGGCCACGGTCTGCGTCTCGGACTGTGTTCAGCTGCAGATTTGCCCATGATGCTGGGCTCAGGCGAGCAAACTTTCAGCCAGTTTGGTTACACCTGACAATCAAGAGAGGCTCTGATAGGTTTGATTTGTTAGCTGAGCAAATTGCCAGCTTGGTAATTGCTTTACCGCTGTAGTGAAGTGGAATATATAATTATAGTTGCAGGTATGGAGGAGGTGTCAGTGTGTGTGTGTGTGTGTGTGTGTGCAAGAGAGAGAGAGAGAGAGAGAGAGCGCGCGGTTAAAGGGTAAGCAGAGGAGGAAGCAGGAGGCCTGATAGATGCTTGATTACGTGTCTGGCCATCTGGACTGTTGTCACTGAGATTCTTAATCCCATTCAGCAGAGAAAGTGTATGTGAATGTGTTTGTGAGTGCGTGCCTTAGAAAGCAGTTGCTTTCTGTGTGCACACCTTTCCTGGATATGTGTAGATGTGCCACACCACATTATTCCTCACATCATGGAAATCTGTGAAGATGTTAATTAGAACATGGCTATAGAAACAAGTACACACACACACACTTATCCACTGCCCCCCCAACGTAATCAGACATATCCAGACATATCCCAGATCGGCCTCACTAATCGTTGGTACATTTTAACAATTACTGCTAACAAGTCCTTATTACCCCCTGTGCCCTGCCCCTCCTCCTGATCCCGGCTTCTAATTGCTGCTGCTGTTTCTGAGCATCTCTCTGCATAGTTATTAGATGAAATCATTACCAACACAGAGACACACCTTTGGAAAACGAACTGTTTACTGCTACGTCGATCATACACCTGTATTTTCTAGATTAGAAATGTTGGGTGTTTGCGTGTTTGTGCGGCAGCATGTCTGTTTGTGTGTCGAGCACTTAAGTAGCCGAGTTCCTGCTGACTGGGCGGTATGTTTATACTCTTCTAGAAATGGCCTGTCAAACACACACAAAAACCTAGCTGTGTCTGTGGCCGCCTGTTATATCACCTAATGACTCGCTAGCTGCAAGAATCAACAGTAGGCTCTGATCACAGAGGCTACTGTGGTTTCTCCACTGTGTCCACTGTAAAAGGGCCTGCAGATGTTAAAGGGGGAAGGGACAGTGGCTTCCACATTACTGTGTGTGTGTCCTATGTTCGTCCACAGATGAAGCAATGTATGCGCTGAATGGATGGCAGAGCTGAGTTTTTGTACAGGCAGATAACCCAGTCATTTGTTTTTTAGAAATACAGCCGCTCCACTGTCCTAAAAAAATATGGAGTACACAGATTTGTTGATTATTGTCCCTGTGGGTTTGCTCCAAAATAAACTTCACAATGTCACATTGGCCAACTTTAATTTGTCCAGTGCTTTGAATTATTATGACTAAAATGACCTGCAAAAGATTTCCCATCAGAGTTCTGCTTTGTATTGAGCGCTAATTAGCAAATGTGGCCGTTCTTACCTGCGAAACTAACAGTGAACAAAGTGTCTGCTGAATGTAAGCATGTTTGCATTGTCTGCATAGTCATGTTAAAATGATAACATTAGCATTTAGCTGAAAGCACTGAGCCTAATAAGTAAAAATGACTCTCGTGTTATGAGAACTTATAGAATATATACATTTGAACACATCACACAGGACGTTTCTTTGTCTTCATCTTTCAGAGGACCTGCTGCCATTTGGTTTCCCCAGCATAGACATGGGTCCCCAGCTGAAGGTGGTGGAGCGGACGAGGACCGCCACAATGCTGTGTGCAGCCAGCGGCATCCCCAACCCCGAGATCTCCTGGTTCAAAGACTTCCTGCCCGTGGACCCCAGCACCAGCCAGGGTCGCATCAAACAGCTTCGATCAGGTGAGCCGGAGCCAGCTTCTGTCCGATCATTACTAAACAAATGGTGCATCTACAGCTTTGCTATCAGGTAAATCCCTGTTGCTCTAAATGTGGTGATTATCATGTTTTAATTATGATTGAAGGATTACACGCCGCTCTCTGAGTTTATCTACATCCTTTGGGGGGGTGAAAGCTTTTTAAAGCTAATTTTATAAAAAAGGATAATTCCGCCCTTCTTAGCCCAAAAAACTGTTTTGTTAACATTTGGGAGAAAAGATTATGAAAGATGACACGTCAAACTTTAAAGGCAAAGACACAAAACTCTCATTAAATCATAAATCTAGAGTCCCATGAACACAACACCATGAAGTCGGAGAATGTTGTATAAACTTCTAACAAAGTGGCTGGAAAAAAAAGTAGTAACACAGTAAATCTGAAGTAAATTCACTTTGAAATAGATGCTTAATATGATAATCAATCTCCCCCAAAACAGCCATAATTCTATTTTTCTCACATCTCAAAATCAATGGATGCAGAGCCGGGAGTTTCTTGGCATTAGTCATTTGACTGATGCTCCTCTTATCTTGACCCGCCCAGCCTGAAATTGTGTGAAATGAGCTCAGTGTTTAAAAATGTAGGAGAAGGTAAAATCAGTTTGCCAGAGACAGTAAGAAATGAAGAGGGAGGGGAGCTTTTTTCTTTTCTTCTTCTTCTTTTTTTTTATCACTGGAGAGAAGCTGTGTCTGTGCAGACAGATCGAGGGCTGAATACAGAAGAATCACATCTTGTGCTTAAGACAGTTTGTTCAGCTTTGTTTATGCTCTTCTGTATAGATGATGCAGCGTCTCCTGGAGTAGGCAGATGCGTTTTTTTTTTTTTTTTCTCAGCCATTCTCACTCAGCCCTCCTCAGGGGGATTGAAAGTGATGGTGAGGCGAAACCATTTTGTTGTTGTTTCATCCATATTCTCTGTGCTCCTCCATCCTGCCAGCTCTGATATCTCCCTGCTGTCAGCCAATATCCTTCACTGATCACTAGTGGTCTCTGTCAACGATGTGGCTGCTTCTGCATTTGCAGAAATTGCCATTATGCTTCTTAAGTGGATTTATCACGCTTAAAGGTTGATGCTAAAGCTTTAGTCGAAAAAAGGGAGCACAGAGGCGCCTCATTGTTTTGTATTGCTGTAGATCAGGCAGTAAAATAAGGTCAGACTAGAAAACATAAAGCAGCAGCGCTTACGTATGACATCTTTAAGGTGGAGATGAGTGAGTCTTGTGGGTTGTTCCACTGTGCCACACAGCCAGCAGTTTGGGCTGTGACTCACTTCACTGCTAACTCAAATAGAAACTTTGCAGAGTGTATTATAATATGTGGATGTTTGTAAATTAAAATGTCTTCCTTCCCAAACGTCCGCTGAGAGATGTAAATGTTCTCATCTCTTTCATCAGATGCTCTCATATGAACAGAAGAGATGGCTTTAATCTACAAGTTTAAAATGCCTGAGCCCAGTGCACTCTGGGTGTTGAAGTCTCACATTTACTCACTTATTTTCACACACAGTCGAGTTTAATCTATTAAACTGTAAATATCACATCAAGGTGCAACACCACTCCTCTGTTCAGCCTCAGCCCTGCATTAAACAGGCTGTGTTAGCAGCTCTCAGTTAGGAAACACCATACATTTGCTAAAAAATAACATAGAAAAGATCTGCTCCATTGTATGTCTTCCACAATGTGCATACAGCTTTTGAATTGACTGTAGGCAGTACACTATCATGTTTAAAGCCAACACACACATCAATCCATTCCTTTGCAGTTTCTCTGTTTATGTTTTGGCTCATTTGTATTCTTAGAATTCAGCACATTACTCGTACCACAGCCCTGCACGCAGTATGCGGATAATTCCAGAGCCTCGCTGACCTGCTGTTTGCAGGTACCGTAGCCTTCTTTTTTGTGTGGAGAGAACTCTGCTAGCCTTAATCGTGAGGTATAATTTTCAACAACCTACTGATGTGTGAAAATGAATGCGTACCACTGTGATATATACAGTACTGTAGAATACCTGCAGTGTAACTGCCTTTGTGTAAAACAGTCTGCAGTGTAGAACAGCTCTGCTGCTGCATGAAGGCAGCCAGGAAATTCACAAGACAGATATTTAAACCTGTTTTTCTTGAATGTGGTAGTAAGAGCAGTGAAGTTATGTTAATATTCACTACACATAAAATTATTTTCCCATTCTATATTTATTATTAATATTACAGAAACCGCCTGGCTCACTATTTTTATTTTATGTATTTATTTATTTATTTATTTATCTATATTTTTTTACATTTTCCTGACACAGATACTCCTTTTTTTATCTAAATGTGTTCATTTTTTACCATTTGGTTGTAATAAGTTTCACTTGGTCAGCCCAGGCATGGCGGTGATTCACCGGTATGTTAGGCCACATATCACATCAATGAAACAGTAACAAGACAAATGGCTCAGCGAGATGCGCCGCAGGCTTTAATAGGATTTAAAATCACCAAAACCATCACAAACATGAACAACAAAATGTGCTGTATAATGAACCGAACACTGCAGTGAAATGACTTGGAGGAAATCAATTACACCTGAGCTAGGCACAAACAAGCATGGAGATGTGTTATGGATGAAACACTCCTTAAGATCTGTTTAATGGAGGCGCCCCCCCCTGAGCGATGCCTTTGATTTAGTGGGCAGCTGGCAGCTCTCATCGGACTGCAGCTCCTTTTCTGTTTTGGACCACAGTCATTGTTTTCTCTCCCATCTCTTTCTCTGCTTTCTCTGTTGGCTTTGGACATACTTTCATGCCCCATATCAGTCATAATGACTGCACTCACATCTCACACAAAAAAGTTCCTTCTGTGCCACTTCACTGCTCATAAGTAGCCATCATCTGTGTGGGGGGTTTCCCACTGCAGGTCACTGTCCATGGTGACTGTGGAGAGTCATGAGCAGCGTGTTTATATATCTCATATGTGCACAAATATCCATTCCCTGGGGATCTAAACATATGGTGCAATACAGAGATGAACTTTTCTTGACATCTTTATACCTCAGCCAAGCATCCATCTATTTTTCAATACCATCTGCTTCACCAGTTTAGATGTGCGTGAAGAGAGCCGTGACAAGCTATCTGTCTATCGCTGACATTTGGGACTTGGATCTGTAAAGTTTACCTAAGCACTTAGCAGCCTTCATAGGCCCACACTCTAACAGATGGCATGCAATATGGACCCCGAGGTTGACTGCTGGGTAATGGATGGACCTGTCTTTGTTGAGAACTTTGATCTGATCAAAGGTTATGCTGATGGGAATGGTCAGGGTTTAGGTCAGTTTTATTTATTTGCACATATGAACAGTCTGTGATTGTATTCGACCACATTTTATTAAAATGGGGAGATGATTTTTTTTTTTTTAGAAAACTTGATGTGACAGAAGCTGTGAAACTAGCTCTATGTAAATTTGGGGATTTTAATTCCTGCGTATTTTTTCAGGTTGTCAGGAAGGATAAATACTTCTGTGATAAGACGTCACTTACAGGTTTTCTGCAGAATGATGTTGAAGCTCTGTGTGGTTCAGCTGTCAGCTGAATAATTATCTGGCAGACAACTAATCAATGTGTTACCCTGTGTCAGTTCTAAATCATTATACATTCATCAACTTTCTTTGAAAATCATTGCTTTGAGGCTTTATGGTAATATCTAGAAATGTTAAATAAAAGTGTGCAAATTTCAGCTTCTTATTTAAGCAGATTATTCTTAAATTTGTTGGGTTAATCTGACTTGATGGTTTAACATCCTGCCTCCACTCAAATTATTGTCTCCCCTCCTGGGAGATTGGAATCCAGGTGATCTGTGTGACCTAGATGTTCCGGCAGAGCTATCAGGTTAGCAGTATCTGTTGTCATCTGATCAGCTGAGTCTCAGCCCAGCAGACATAATACACCACCCACCATTTCACATCAGCTCAGCTTACTTAAGTCACGTCTCATTCTCGGGCTGTCAGCAGCTCCCAGACTCTCTAACAAACTGCTCTGCCTCAGCTTCTCTGTGCTGTTACTTCCCTTTTTTCCTGCAGGTTTGGCCCTGCTGCTCCGCGCTGACTTTTATCATCTTGTTTTTCTGCCAGCGTTCTGTTTATGTTATGCGTGCTCCCCCTGACCTTTCTGTGTATATATTTATAGTGAACATCTGTCTTTCTCCATGTATGGTAATGACACGTTTTGCATAAAAGAAGATTTTACTTTTCAAATTCCTGCTGATGGGTAGCCATATGAGCCGCTTCCAGCTGTCAGATGAGTTCTTGTTTGTGGAGCTCCACCTGTCCAGTTCCAACTCTCCTCTTCCACTCTCTCCCTCTCTCGCTCTCTTATTTCTCCTGTTACCTCCACCTCTTTCTGAGAAGATACTTGGCTTGTAGAGCAGATAATTTATTCCTGTTTATTTCCCAACTCTTCACCGCACCACGGGGAAATGAGAGATGGAAATCAGGGAGGAAGAGGAGGGCACGAGCTGTTTTCTTTTCATGTAACTGCAGAAGACAAATGGATGACTGTTTCAGATAGCAGTTCACTGCAGACTTCTACATGTTGAACAGAAAACATTTGTGATTGTGACCCTGACAAGTTTGAAAATGGATCTATCTATCTATCTATCTATCTATCTATCTATCTATCTATCTATCTATCTATCTATCTATCTATCTATCTATCTATCTATCTATCTATCTATCTTAAAAGCTTTATTTATATATATATATATATATATATATATATATATATATATATATATATATATATATATATATATATATATATATATATATATATATATATATATATATATATAGATTGATATAGATAGATAGATAAGTTGCTCTTTTAAGCTAGATGCTCTTTATCAGTCTAGCAGAAGAGCTGACAACAAACACAGCCCCCTGTGTGAACCTCAGACTGTATGTGTTTATAGATGTGCACAGGCCTGTTTATGTACACACTTGTGTGTATTGTCATGTGCATTTTTTTGTGTCTTTTTGCACTTTGTGCTATGCAGCAGAGGGTAATACATGGTTTTGTGCTTCCTCCTCAGGCTCCATGTCAAAGTCAGTTTCAGATGAGATGAGTGTGACAGAGCAGACTGAAAGAGCAAAAGGGAAAAAAAATGCTCTGCTGGTAATTCAAAAGGCCGTTAAAAAAATAGCAATAAGAATAGCACTCTCTGACACAAAAGACACAAAGAAACACCTGACGAGAGCAGTGTGTAATTATAGCACGTTTAGGGAGGCACTGTTTATGACTGCGGGATCAGGGTGGGAGGATAAAGACTGAAGAAGTAAAAGAGCTAAAGAGCATCATTGGGTCGTTGCCGTGGGGGAAAACTGTGTAGCTGGCTGCTGCCACGATAGAAGCAGACTTTCTTTGTGTGGCAGCAGTGTGTCTGCTGCAGGAGAGGAATCAGTAGCTGTACAGAGGTACACAGCTAAAAGCCCTTTAAGTGTCATCTGAGTTTAGAAAAAGAGCTTCTTCAGACTTCCGAACTTTTCTGAGAAATTTTCTGAATTTTAAACATGTTTTTCTTCAGGAGAAGGAGCTGGGTGGTGGAGAGAATACACACTTCTTTTTGAGAATGATATGAGTGTGTGGTCTGTTCAGGAGAAATAACAACTTAGCTGACTTTATTAGATGTTGAAGCAATAAGACAGGGAGATACCCCGGGGTCAAACTGTAACAGAAGAAACACACCAACCGACATTTACTACAAAACTAAACCAAACCCTCTTTCTGTCGTCTTCCTGCAGGAGCGCTGCAGATTGAGAACAGCGAGGAGACCGACCAAGGGAAGTACGAGTGTGTGGCCACCAACTCTCAAGGCGTACGCTACTCCTCTCCTGCAAACCTTTACGTGCGAGGTAGGACGTGAACACAGAACACACGCACAAACACAGACGCAGATATCACAACCACTATTAAAGGTGCTCTCGGTATTCCGAATAAAGCTACTTCTTTTCCATTACTTAAGCAAGTATTACTAACCCATCCATTGTCTATAATATATGTTGACCCTGTTGTTTGGTATTTCTCACTACCACCTTTAACAAGTCCACCTTAAACCCTGGTGCAAGCTCCTGCAGTAGAGTCAAAGTGAGCATAAAGCTGGGAGCACACCTCGGTTTAACTGCATGGAGACATCACTGACCTGTCTGCTAAAGTGGTTTCTGTACAAGAGGCAGATTAAAAGGAAAACAATTTGACTGAAAATTCAAATCTAATTGGAATAATTGATCAAGATATGAATATATATTTATCAATAATGGCATCATGATGCGCCCTGAACATAGCCTCTGTGGGTGCTGAAAGACCACAACCAATGTATATATTTGCAAGTTCTAGTTTTTTGTGTAACGTGGGATATCAGAGAAGTGTGTATGTGTGTGAGTGTGTGAGGTGAAGTGAGTGGCTTTGCGCTGGCCGTTTTTATTCTCTCTGTGTTTCCCCGTTCTCTCTCTCCCCCCCTCACGTCATTGTGTTCTGCATCAACCCCCTTCCATCCCTCAGAGCTTCGAGAAGGTTGGTGCGCTCTTTCTTTTCTTTTGTTACTCCTTTGTTTCAGAAAGCTTCACTTGTTGAAACAGAGGGAAACAAAAAAAATAAAGCGAACAGCGGAGTAGATTTGAAAGGAGATGATTAAAACCTGTACCCAAACTGAGGAGAGTAAAGCTGCAACGATCATGATGGTGATGATGACGATGAAGTGGTCTGCCTACACAGTAGAGTGCATTGACTGCATTGTGAGGCCTTGTGTGCAGAACCCTTGGTATTGCCTTCACTCCCCAATCAATGTTTTCTGCATGGTATGATCTTGTTGTCATGGAGACCCAAGAATTGGAAGATTAAAAAGAGGCAATGTTTGCATGGAAGGAGTGAGAGAGAAAGAGAAAGGAGCACCGCATGCATGTCTGTTGACTGACGGACTGACACGAGAGCATGGCACAGTGTGTGTTCACGCCTATTGATATGCTTGGACTGTGATATTATTGAACTTGCTGTCTTGTCATGTCTTGCTACTATTATTTTTTTGTATTGTGTTGTTTACCACCGTGTCCCTGCTCCCATGTCACCACATCTGCTCCAGTTCTGCACTTGTTGAGTCATCTTGCACCTGCAGTCACACTTGTACGTACACTCCCCTTTGTTCTGAACGTGTGTGTCGGTTTGTAACACGACGGGGGCCAAATTCATGACACACTGCATTACCAGTGAGGGACACGAACATTTCTTCAAGTACTGAGAGTGATATATTGTACAGTATGCTGTCATACAACGATTCATTGCTAAAGAGCAGACTACACATTATAAACTATTAATTAAAAGCTACACCTCAGCCAGCTGCACATCATTCAGAGCGTTTGCACTAATTATCCTTCTGCTTTGCACATTTCACTATATTCAGGGCAAGTTTTCTAAACTTTATATGCCCTGATTATTAGTATGATTTCATTTGATGCTGTGGCTTTGTCACTTTTACATGTTAATTTAAAAAAGTATAACCTGTGGAGGCATTTCCCTGTCTGTTAGAGAGCAGCTGTAGCCACAGAGAAAAGATGGGGAACAGGAACATGGTGAAGCTTTTGGAGAGGAAAAGCATCAGAGAAGAGATCAATAATCAAATGAATGATTACTGTCTCTTAAAAAAGGTGCATACGTCTGCACACAAGACAAACTCAGACTAAACCATTGGTTTACTTTACTGTAATACAGTTGGCACTTTCTTCACTAAACACTCTGATAGTCTTCAACTGACTGACATTCCAACTTAATCTCATCAATTTTCATTTTTAGATGTTGCGGGGATATTAATGATTCCCTCTAATTACAGCTGTTAATGAAAGCCACGTCCTTGAGACAGACAGAAGTAAATGTCAGCTGTATAGCAGTGCTGAGATTCAGCAGTAATCCTTATGGCCGTGCCAAGGTCCCCCTCACCCACCCCCACCCCAGGCCTGTAGTTTTCAGACTCCCTGCAGAGGATGGGACTAATGATAGCTCCTCTAATAAAGATTGAGGATCCTGGCTCTTACAAACTGTATAGAAAATGGAGGGGAATCATGCAGCCCGGCTCGATTAACTGTAAGCTAGAGGCTCTGTGAGCATGTGAAGGATTATCCCTTGTTATAAGCTCACTTTATTGTAAAGCGCTCACCTACAGTATGTCTGCGGTGAATTCTTCTTCACTTCACCATCATCCTCACATTAACTATTTAATCTATATGCTTAATCAACTGTCTTTTTTTCTTTATTTTGCTTTATTGATAGGTAAATAACAGGGTAAATCAGACGTGTGCCCATGCTGCATTTCACCTGCTGTGTATGTCTGATGCATGAAGCTGTCATGGATGCAGTCTGTCTTGTCTCCAGCATGCTCAGATGAGGAGCTGCCTGCCTAATCATGTCTGTTTTCTAACAGATCTACCTGTTTTTTGTCTCTTTGTCTCTTTCTTGTCTTGGACTTCTGTATCCAATTCTGGGTTTTATTTTGTTTCTCCAAGTATTCTGTTATTATCTGTTGTTCAGAAAATGATAGTGACATCATGGCGAAAACAAACAAACAAACCAAAAAATGTTAACTTCTCCAATTGTCTCCAGATTCTTTGAGTAGGGGGATGTGACCTGTGAAGATTCCAAGTAATGATGTTACTCTTTAAGGAGTGGAGATTATGCAGCAGATTTACCCATATATAATATTTATTGACTTATGTTTACATTTTCTTTTATACTCATATTAAAATTATTGCTATTAGTGATTAAAAAAGCTTTGCTTTAACAGTAAGGTTATTTTAATCTTTTATTTTCAGTGCTTGTGAATTGCCCTCGCAGGGCTTTTGCTGTTTTTATTAAAACATATAAGCTTCCTGCTAGTGTTGAGTTTAGCTGAGATTTTTTCGACAATGTTTCTGCTCTTTGTCTGCCTTCCCTTTCATTCTCTCCTTTCATCCAGAGATGTTTGTCCGTTTTTCTCTCTGTTTCCTGTGTTGTGACCCTCGGGTATCCTCTTCTTCTCTGTTCTTTCAAACATCCGATCTCTACTAGTCTACTTATTTATTTATTTTTTCTTCCTTCTCTTACTTTTGAAGCACCTATACTTTCTGAATGGGCCTGACTCTGGTATATAGTGGTGTTTTTTAAATAGATCCATGTGTTTTCTTCTTCCTCGCTCCTCTTTTCTTTCCCCTTTTTCCCTCCTTCCCCCGCAACCCTCTTCTAATCCTCTCTCTTTATCTCCACCTCCCCGTCTTTTCCCCTCCTTTCCCTCCCTCTTTTTCTCTTCTCTCTTCTGCATTCTGTCTGCACCCTGATGTGTAGGAGCGACAGACACATGTACATAAGTTTATATATAACTTATAAACATGCACATACTACCTCACATATCTCTCTTTTTTGCTCGCACTCGTTCTTTCCCGTTCTGCCTCTCTCATGCTGTCTTGGTGTTCTTTACTTAAATGTGTCCGATGATCACTCTGTAATTGCCACGACACCTCTTTTTAGAACCCTTGCTCCACTCCTGTCCACATCTCCAGTTCATTTGACTACACACTGTATCAGTTATGAATCCTATGTATTGTACAGTATCTTGTTGTACAATGTGGCTGTCCTTTGCTACATTGCCTTTCATTGTCTGGAAGAGAAGCAGAGCTGTCTCTCTCTCTCTCTCTTTCTATCTTTTCTTCTCTTTTTTCTGTCTGTCTAAGTCTTCCTCTATCCCTCTGTCTGTCTCTCCAGTGTCTCTGCTTTCGTCTCGCTTCTCTCTGTCTCCAGTTCTTCGTTCTCTTCTTTGTGTTTCTCCACCATTTTATCTCTCTTGAGTCGCCCAGGCATGCAAGTGACCTATGAGTTCAGTCTCTCGATGCATCTCTCCGTAATATGTAGTCAACAGAGCTCTGACAGATGCAGTATTGGATATAACTTGCCAGTTTGCTTGTTCTTCTCATGGGGGACACAAATAGCAGGCAGGGCCTATTGATCGGCCCCCATGATGCACACACTCTCTCTAAACAGAGCCCATCTACTGCACGACCGCTTCGAGGCACAGAAATCTCAATGAAGTAAAGTTTCTCTCTGAAGTTTCTGGTAAAGTTTAGCATACTCTGTTATTACTTGGAGGAGGCAACATTGTAATAACAAGACAAAGAGTTTATATTTATCTGGCTAAATTGAAAACCAATGAAAAAAAACCTCAGTTTTTAAGAAGAGAAACTGACTATAGGTGTCATGTCCTGGTTGAACTGATACTCAAGAGTTTGTCACTATATTATTTTAAGTAGGCAGCTCACTCTGAATGGTTGAGCTCAACACAAGATTTGTGTCTTTTTGTTGGAATCATCAGTACCATAAAGTAATTGGGACTAAACTTGAAATATCCCTTTGTAATTTTCTGTAAAAACCCTGAAGTTCATTCTCCCCCTTCCTGTTACCTCTCCTCTCTCTCTCTTTCTTTTTATCTTTCTTGCCCTCACTTTCTCAATCTCCTTCTCGCTCTCTGCCTCGCTCTTTCTCTCTATTATTCTCTCCCTCTCACTCCCTCCCCCCTCCTCCTCCTCCTTCTTTCTCTCCACCTTGCTCCCTTTTCCCACTTTTCTCCTCCCGTTACCTCACCCCTTCACCACAAACCCCACCCCACCCCCAACCCGCCTTCCTTTCTTCCCCCGGCTCTCCTCCTTTCCCAGTGCGCCGTGTGCCCCCTCGTTTCTCCATCCTCCCCTCCAACCACGAGATCATGCCGGGAGGAAGCGTCAACATCACCTGTGTGGCCGTGGGTTCGCCCATGCCATACGTCAAGTGGATGCTGGGCAATGAGGACCTAACCCCTGAGGACGAAATGCCCATTGGACGGAATGTGCTGGAGCTCAACGGTGTGCGGGAGTCTGCAAATTACACCTGCGTGGCCATGAGTAGCCTCGGAATCATCGAGGCCACGGCTCAGGTCTTAGTCAAGAGTAAGAGCCTCAGACATTCTTATAACCCACCAGATTATTTTTTATTATAGCACAGAGAAAGTGGCACTCTAGCCTGTATTTTCATGTGTATGCCAGAAGAATTAAAGGCTTCAAATTTAAGTCTCCCTCAAACATCTGTCAAATGCATGAGCTGCAATTTATTAAGTGTGCCTTCAATAGATGAAATAAAAAATAGAGGTTGATGTTACACAAGATGGTGCAAACAGTGAATGTATGTACAATCCAAAATGGTAGTGGTATGTGTAATATAAAGAAAACAACAATAAGCAAAATGTGCAGTTCATTAAATTGATGACAAGAAGCATGAAACATGGACACAACATGATGCTATAATTCTGTGTATCTGCCGCCTCTCTAATCCCCAGCTTTACCAAAACCTCCTGGTACGCCCATCGTCACGGAAACCACGGCAACCAGCGTGACCATCACCTGGGACTCTGGCAACCCAGACCCAGTTTCCTACTACATCATTCAGTACCGAGCCAAAGGGCCTGACAGCAAGTACGAGACAGTGGACAGCATCACCACCACCCGCTACAGCATCGGGGGACTCTACCCCAACACTGAGTATGAAATCCGGGTGTCAGCCTTCAACAGCATCGGCCAGGGGCCCCCATCTGCTCGTGTGGAGGCTCGCACAGGGGAGCAGGCCCCTGCTAGCCCACCTCGAAATGTCCAGGCCCACATTATCTCTGAGAACACTGTGATGGTCCGCTGGGAGGAACCAGAGGAACCCAATGGACAGGTGGGGATGAGGACAGCTCTGTTTGATGCATTATCAGTAGAGGAAAAGCTGCCTAGCATAGTGACATTGTCCTGTGAGGGTAAAAAGTATAAAACAGCTTTATTCCAGTGTGCACGATCACGTCTTTTGCAGTGATTTCTGTCCCTGTAACTCCCCTGCTGTTCTTCCCTCTCTCTCTAAAGAAAGAAAGGGTAATTGGACTGTCTGCTCTGAGATGAGAGAACTCCCTCTTGGGGCCTATTTCCTTTTTCAAGCCTACCTAACTGTACAGTAGGCTCATAAAAGTACAAGACTGAATTGAGTGCATATGGGGATTATAGATATTAAAGAGTAATAACAGAAGAGGTGGTGGAGCTGGAGAGTTAGAATGATGGCATGGCAGAGGGATTACATATACTCTGCCCTGTCCATAATCAAATCCCATAAAGAGAAGTGTAGCGATTACATCTTCAGGGCTGCATTTGAAAGCATGTTCTAAAACTGGTTTTGTCAACTTTAATGTAAGATTTGTTTATCAGGGTCAGGCGCATACAGTGACCTTTAATCGGCAGATCTGCTGGGACCATCTGGAGTGAAGCAAAATAACAATTCAAAGATGGTGACCTTGTCTGTTGTAAATTCAAGCTGTGTTAAAAGATGGTATTATGGATTACTGTGTGTCCGGGACAGTGGGATTAGGAGACCACATAATTTAATCCAGTCCCTGGTGACCTTGAAATCCAGTCCCAATACACAAAACCCAACTCCTCATTAAGTGGCCCCTCTCTGCTTCTTTTTTTGTAGGTGAAAGGTTACCGTGTGTACTACACCATGGACCCGTCACGGCCTATAAATGAGTGGCAGATTCATAATGTCCAGGACAGCTTGATCACCACCATTCAGAACCTCATAACCTCAGAAACCTACACAATCCAGGTCCTCGCCTTCACCTCTGTCGGGGACGGACCCTTCTCAGACCCAGTCCATGTTAAAGTCTTGCGTGGAGGTTAGTATATGAACTTGATAGATCACATGTATCATCCCTGCACATGCAGAGAACAGCAAAGCGTCTTCGTGTGTGTGTGTGTAGGTGAATATTCATTGTTTGTAAGGTGCTGTAATGAGTAGTGTGTGCATGTATACCAAGTGTACGGCAGTTTATCCAAAAGGGTTTATGTAAAGTTGGAGTAGCGATCCACTCTGAGAACTTGACCTGTCAGAAAATGTTCTCAGAATGAATAAATTCTACCAGCTGGGACAGAGCTGTGGAGATTTAGAAAAGAAAACAGGGATTAACAGCCGAAGATGTCCCTCATACCTCGGCGCACATCGTGTCACAGTGACAGCTGCTGTGAAGCTGCTGGTTTTATATGATGGGAAGTACAAAGAGGTGACTACTTGAGATCTGTGATGGCATTACTGCTTTAAGTTTCTGTGTGGCATCAGCTGCTGCTGCTGCTAGTACGTTAAAAGCTTATATTTTTCTTAGCAGACCTGAGTGGAGTGAGAAAATGTACTGTATAAGAATCCACGCTGTTACAAGGGGGTATTGGGATTTGGGGGTCGATAAGTGTCCATTATGAGGATTATTTAGAGTTTAGTAGGTTTAAAAAAAGAAAAGTAAAATTACTTATATAAAGTGGGGCATTTTACTAGAGGCTGGCACTTAGAGGGATGGGAGGTGGGACAGAAAAGAAGGGAGGACGTGGTACATGACACATTAATTGTGTTTGGTAGGAATAGTCCTGACTGTGTTCCCTCCTCTTCAGTCCCAGGCCAGCCTGGCAAGTTTAAAGTCGGTAAAGTGACAGACACCAGCATCGAGCTGACCTGGGAACCCGCCTACACCAAGGAGAAAATTGTCAACTATGAGCTGCTCTACAAGCCTGTCAAGTTTGGCAGTTTGGTGAGTCTCTCTTTTTATGATTCTGTCTGCTGTTCTAAACTAGTCAGACACATAAGAGGAGATAAAAGAAGATGTTTAAAAGATTAACCTCAGTGTCCAGCTCCGCTGTGTCTTGTGGTGACAGTCTCATCACTTTCTCACTCCAGTTCTTCTTTCATGTTTTTTTTTCTCCTGCTCTCACCCCTCCCTCCCCTCCTGCCTCACTTCACCTCTGTGTCCTTCTCTCCTCTCTCATCTCTCTCATAGGAGAAGCTGACCTTCGGGCCGAGGAATTCTTACACTGTGGAGGGCCTGAAAGCGAACACTGAGTATTCCTTCTCCCTGGCCGCCATCTCAAACAAAGGCATCGGAGCATTCACTAATGAACTGGTGCAGAGGACGGCACAAGCCAGTACGTCTCAATTCAATCGGGTCTACACACACACACACAGATCCCACAAATGTAAATTGTATCATACTGTAATTCACTCATGTGCACATATTTTGTCCTCACACACACACACACACACAGCTTGTAGCAGTAAACCATCCTCAGCTCCTGACCTGGTAAAACCTGGGAAGCGTCTCCGCATCTCTCCATGTGTCTCGTTTATCAACCCATCTGTCCGGCCCCACCTCCCTCCCATCCATCCATCCATCTACATTTGACTGTGCCTTTCTTTCTGCTCTCAGCCTCTCTCTTTCTTACACAGCCAAAACATCATGACAGATGGAGATGGAGCACCGATTAATGTTTCACTATTCCTTTTCTTCACCTTCCTTTCACTTTTTTCCACTCTATCAGTGTCTACTGTCTTTGAAAGGGTGAAACTGTCTGCCACTTATTGGCTATCAGCCAGTGGTGAGGAGCATTAAAGGATGGTGACTGGCCTGCTGTGTTGACAGGTAAGTACTGGCCAGTCAGTGTTTTATCCATGCTGAGCTTGGATTCTGTTCCTTGTCTCATTTTCTCGTGGTGAGTGATGCTGAAATATAGAAGAAGAAGAAAGCCCAGTTTGGGTTAAAACACTATTGAAGCAGTGACTTTTTCCCCCAGAATTTTTAGAAGATAAACTTTTATTTATATTATACAGTGGCTCTAACCATCTTTCATACCAATTGTCAGCTGTTAAGTTTAATGATTTTGCTTTGGCACATCGGTTCATTCATATCTGAGATAAGAGAGAAAATGGTACAAGGAAAAGAATGAAAACAAGTTGTGGTCATGAAAGTCCTGCAGTCTGTGGTGGCATGTTCCCTCAGCGGTAAGTACTTACAGTCACTCAGTCGACGTTTCAGTCTTTACTTTCCAAAAGAAATCAAGACCAAGGTGGTACAATGGAGGAGGTGGTTAAGGAGGTTTGGTGGGGGGGCTACGCAGGAAAGCGAAGGTGCTAGATAAGCAGACTATTTCATGCAGCAGAATTCATTTCCCAGGGAGGTTATGTGCGCTTTGTTATCGCCAAGCTTTGGTGCACATCTAGATTGTCCCCGGAGGCCAGCAGGAACAGTGGCTGTACGGCTGAGTGGATAGATACTTGAACCTGTCAGCTATGACTATTACACTCCCACACACATACACACAATGCTATACACTCCTGAGCCCAAACACAGACCCAGAACACCTTGGCCACGCTCGCCTTTCTGCGGGTGTGTTTCTTAAATGACGTTATATGGGGTGATTGATATCTGTGCTTTGGAAATCTGTGGTGGTGAAGGTGCGTGCTTGTTTCTGTTCATTACAGTAAACCTCTAAGCCTAATCCTGATTCAATTCTTGTCTACAATTCATCATTCTAGCCTGACTTTCAGTGCCTTTCTATTCCAGGACCCCCCCCCTCTTTTTTTCTTTAAACCTGCTTCTTAAATCCTCGTGTGAGATCTGTTTTATCTTCCTGCTGTGACGCCTCAGACCTTCCCCTCGTCAGCAGCAGAAAGTCTCGCACCGCTCTATTATCCCGAGGACTCAAGGATTATGCCACCAAGGGGGGCTGGTGTTGTGAAATGTATATATTTGTCTGTGCTGCTGTGCAGTGATCTGTGCATTCCTGCTGTAAAAGGAAGTACAGACTTTATCTGTCTCTCATTCATAAATCTGGATCATTTTCTGCCACTAGCTACATCCAGAGGATAAAATATAATCATTGGCTATCAGATGCACATTCTCCTTGGGTATAATTAAGTTCTTCACTCAGGGTCGATACGCTTGTCTCTGGTTTATTTCATTAGGCTCTAAGCCCAACATTATGCTTTTACATTATGTGGTTGCTCCCTCTTTTTCTTGCCTAAGTCATGTTTGTCCCAGTGTTATTTCTTTCAGTTCAGTTTACCTTAGTTTCTTATTGTTTCCTTTCTTCATCCTTATCTCCTCTCCTTTTTGTTTATATTTTCCCCCTCTCTTGCTTTTTTTTTTGTCAATCCTGTTCTCTTGGGTTTCTCCTAAACTCTTTGCCAATTGCCCTACTTGCCCCTTGTCCAATCAGAGCCCTCAGCACCACCAGAGGGTGTGTCCTGCGAAAGTGCCAGCTCCACCTCGTTGAGAGTAAGTTGGGAGCCACCTCCAATAGAAGGCCAGAATGGCGAGTTGGCAGGTTATGAGCTGAGGTACCAGAGAGTTTCTGGGGCAGCAGGCGGAGGTCAGGGCCTGGAGGTGAAGGGGCTTCCTATCCCAGCCTTGCAGGGGCAGACAGTGGTAGAGGGGCTGGAGAAATGGAGCTGGTACAACATCACCATGGCGGCCTCCACTGCAAAGGGGATTGGACCCAGCAGCCCTGCTGTGCTCTGCAGAACAGACGAGGATGGTAAGAGCAATAGATTAGACCTAAAAGGCATTGATTGTTTAGCTGCTTATTTACTGGCCAGACTCTTACTCACTTTAATTAATCCTGCCTTTGCATGTGTGTGTGCTTTTGTGTGTGTGCGTGTAGTTCCTGGTGCCGCCCCTCGTCAGGTGGATGTCCAGCCGCTCAACTCCTCAGCACTTCGAGTCACGTGGCGGTCGGTGTTGCCACGGTTACGGCAAGGTCAGATCCGTGGTTACCAGGTGCATTTCAGCCGCACAGAGAGTGGTGAATCACGCAACCTACCTCGCATCAAAGATCTCTTATTGGATGAGTCTCAGGTGACATCATAACGTTTAAACGACTTTAATTTATAATCCTCTTAAACATCCTGGCGTTCCTCTTTGACTCACTCCTGCTCTCATCTGTCTTGACTGCCTGCGGGGTGTGTCTCGTCTGTGGGAAAAGATGGAGGAGGATGACTCGACTCAGTATGTGAGTGCAGACTACCCAACCCTCTCCTGCTTATAAATGAACTCATTATTAATGAAGCCAATACATTACTCATTACATTTGACCACCACAGCTTTTATTTTTAGAAATGGATCTGTGCATTGTTTGAAAGTGTCTTCTCTCTCAGGAGCTGATTTTGGGTGGTCTGAGAGCAGAGACTTTGTACTCTGTCTCTGTGGCAGCTTACACCACTAAAGGGGATGGAGCACACAGCAAAGCCAAGCTGGTGCAGACCCCAGGGATCGGTAAGCAGTTCTGTGCACTGAATATAGTAACATACTCCAGAATTGATCTTACAGGAACAGCAGTAAATAAACAGCAAAATCGATTCTAATCCTTCTACATGATTTGCATGATATATGTTGTTATATACCATACATAGAGAGAGAACGACTCATTTTTCCACTTCCTACGCTGTCACCTGCAGTGCCTGGCCCCCCCTCTCTCTGGGTGCGTTCAGGATCGGGTCCATCAGTGGTGGTGCGGTGGGCTCCTCCTTTGGAGTGCTCTGAGTCAGATGGAGGGACCCCAGTGGAAATCCAGGGCTACCGCCTACAGTTTGGCCTGAAGAATACATCCTTAAACACCACAGTGGATTTCACAAATAGGGAGAAAAACTTCACTGTCAAAAACCTTTCCCCAGGCTCCTCCTACATCTTTGTCCTCTCTGCAAAGAGCCGAGCAGGTTACGGAGATGTAGTGCAGCAGGAAATAACGGTTCCCATGTTTCCACCCTTGGGATACCCTAAAATATCTGACTTTGTGAATGCCACTTGCTGCTCCCTGCAGTTCTCCTGGCTGCCCCTCACCCCGGAGGAGTGCAATGGTGTCATTACAGAGTACACTATAGCTTACAGAGAGGCCGCAAGTCCCAAACCCTCTGCTGACCCACCCCCTTCCACTTTACCAGCCCCTTCTGCTCCCCCATGGCTGATTACACTACCAGCGAGTGAGTCCAGCTACACCATCCTGGGCCTCAATCACAGCACCACCTACGAGTTGCTGATCAGAGCGCACAACAAGGCGGGGCCAGGCCCCTTCAGCCCTCCTCTGCTGTGCCTCACCCTGGCCCTGGAAACAGGTAGGGCTGGCCATAGGCTTTGGGAACACCTTTCAAAGCACTGGTTCAACTTCACACCTCCCCTCCTGTGGATTTCACTCCGAAACACTAAACTAAACAAGGTTTGGACCAGTTCTTACAGGTCTGCCTTTCATCAGTGCACCTCAGAGAGGATGAGAACTGCAGGATTCAGAGGATTCAGATTCTACTCTCCCCAACCTCCTCCACTCACTCACTTATACCTCCATCACCTACCCTTCACCAACAGTGGAAGCAGGCTGAATGTTAATGGATGTTTGCTTCAAGAGCACTGCTTATCACAAACCCTCAGGTAAAAGTCAATACAGGGCTCAGATATACAGTATCTAATAAGGTAAGTGTTCAGTCTGACTTGAAGTGAAAACTGGCGTCTGGTGCTGTATCTGCAGGTAAGCTTTTTTATCTGATAGACCTTCACTGCCACCTTTTCCAAAGCCTTTGCTGACATGCAGTTCTGAGTTTAACAAACACAACCTTACACTCTGACAATGTGGCATGTCACATTCCTGCAGCCGTTCTGTCTGTTTCTTATTTATTACTCTTGCCATCCACTGTCCTCATCACCTGCCCATCCTCCTAACCATCATGTATTCTTCCCCAGTAACAGATCAGACTATTTTCACAGGCCTGCAGGGGGAGAAACAGAGGATCCAGTCATTTAGATTAAAATGCTTCATCACGGCTAACTCTCTTTTTTTGTTTGCTTCCCAGATGTGCCGAGGAATTTTTCAGTCAATCTGGCCACAAAGACCAGCGTTCTTCTGACCTGGGAGTTTCCAGAGAGCAGCAACCCCTATCGCTTCACTGTATGTCATGTACACGTGTGGTGACACCTCTTATTAGCTGACATGACAAATAACATGAGCTCGACCTGATTAATGTAGCTACAGTTCCACTCACAGGATACTGTCTATGTCATGGACTAGTACTGTGAAAAGTTACATAAAAATAACAAAAATGACTATATTTATATAACAAAATCCACCTACCAGTGCCTCCACAGTTCTTTAATTAACACAATGAATATTATATATTTAATTCAGGAAACTCTACAGGGGGTTATGTAGCCTGCTATTTTTTGGCTGGGCTGAGTAACTTCCTGGAGTTTCCACTAGTTGCTTGGCAACTGGTCCTGGTCTTGTAATAGTTTGGAACATGATCTCTCAGTAAAACAGAGATTTATCACTTTGTATTTTTTATGGATTTAACAATTGAGATGTAAAAACGGCAAACAATAGACTACTGTGCAATGTTGCTATTTAAGAATATAAAAAATATGCATATTAATTAATTTTATTACCAATATCATCCAGCCGCTGCAGGAAGCAAATACAGAATTAAGTTGCAGGAGGAAAAACTACAGTTCAATTAATGATGTCACTATTAACAAGAGTCTTCTGATTCAAATATTTAACCCTCTCAAACTATTTAATCATAGTAAATATGTATCCCTTTCTTAAACTATATTATTCTAATCTCCCCATCTGCCTCCTGCCCTTCAGGTGGAGTATAACCGACAGAAGATGGAGGTGGACGCACGTCTGAGAAAGGCAGTCATCCCGAACCTTCAGCCTGATACTAGCTATGACTTCAAAATCACATCCCCCGAAGGCAACATGGGAGGCCTTCGCCACCGCATCACCGCCAAGACATCCCCACCAATCACAATCCGCCGCCCTGAGATTGACCACACACGAGAAACTGAAACCACCATCACTATTATTTTGCCATCCCTGGAAACTCGCACTCCTGTCAAGTAAGACGGAAATATTGAACCCTTGTAACAGTCCTCATGATAGGTAGGAGGACTGTCTCAATCATCAGACCTATGCTGTGATTCATTGTATTTTAGTTAACAATAAAAATTACAGTAACAGTGTGGGGAATGATGATATCCGTATATGACATGCATCACAATAACATGTAGAAGAAGTCGGCAAGGAAACATGAAAGCAGTTGGTGACACTTTGCTATTGTACAGGTGCAGCTGCTGTTAAGCTGTTTGTCCTCCTCTGCTCCCACAGGAATGTTTATGTTGTTGTGGTTCCGCTGCGAAGAGGCCGCAACGTCATCAGACACCTCAAGAGCCCAGATGAAATGGACCTAGAGGAGGTGAGAACCACAACAATGACAGCACGCACTGATGTCTGAGCCTGAAGGCAGGAAAAGACCTCACACACACACACACAGACACACAATGCTATCTCTAGAAGTGCTGGCATTGCTTTTTAATTCAATATCAGTGTTCATAGATTAGTCACAGATATTGGAACGTCTTATATTTCTTCCGTCAGCTGTTAAAAGACATCAGTCAGAGACAGAGGGATTCTCGACAGCAGAAGCAGGTGGACCTGCGCCGGGCTTACATCACAGCCCGGTTCACACCTGCCACCCTACCGGCCTTCTTCACCCTGGGGGACCAGCTGGACTATGGAGGGTTTGAGAATCGAGCTCTAGAGGCGGGGCAGGAGTATGTCTTCTTCATCCTGGCAGAGCTGAACTCCACAACCGGGGTATGAGAGAGCCCCCCCATCTTACATCTCTTACTTTTCTGTGTTTATAACTGCTGCTTCACTCCCCTGCCCTGCTGCCTGCGTTTCTCTCCTGCTTGCTGTCACTATACATCGTAATCAATACGGCCTCACTGCTAAAACAATAAAATTCCCAGTCAGTCAAAGTGTTGTAAGCAAAAGGCAATAAGCTCCACGTACTTCCATCACTGCTGCTAATGAAGAGTGAGTGTACCTACTGTGGCAGGAGAAGAGATATTGCCTTATGCACCGCTGCTATGGATGTGCATTTGAATTTAAAGAGACATAAATGCACAACTTGAATTAGACTTAATTTTATTTTTTTCTTCGGGACCACGTTTAGCTCAAAACAGAGCTGATAAAAGGCAATATATTCTTGTCCTTAATGCAAAAGCAGAGCAGATACATATCTCACACACGTCTATATAAAGACATGTGCAGCCTGCTTATACTCACAGAAATGTCTGCTCAGTCTAATGCAATCCAGAGCCCCTCTGTGTGTTCTATTGTACCCTCCTGTGCCTGCCATGACCGCCTGACTCTGTATGTTTGCTTACAGAAGATGTACGTGGCCAGCCCGTACACTGACCCAGTGATTGCCCCAGATTCAGACCCCCAGCCCTTTGATGCAGGCGATGGGCTCATCTGGGTGGTTGGACCTGTCCTTGCTGTGGTCTTCATCATCTGCATCGTCATCGCCATCCTCCTCTACAAAAAGTGAGTGGGTTGAGCTCCACAATAAACCAAATGTCAGTGTCATTTACAACCATGACACTGAATCAGACTGTTGGTCATAACAGGCAAAATGCCAAGGCAGCTCTGATTTAGAATTAGGCCAGCTGTTTTTGATATATTTTTTAACAAGTTTTTATGAAATTATGGCTCTCAGCTTCAGCCCATCACACATACTATTTAACAGTTTTCAGAAAACATGCAGATTAAAACACATTTGCTGCTCTGCTGTAGCAGTACAGTGTAATGTCAGCGTAATTAGGGAACACGGCACTTACTGCAACAATTCGGCTCACTGATGCAATGACATTAAGCATTCATTGTGTGCCTGCACTTCCAGCTCATATTTTCTGAACCACATTTATTAAACTTTCAGTTTTTTTTTACACAAATTGCTCAAATGTCATCAGATTTGTCCCAGTTAAGAAGTTTTGGTCTGGCCGCAGACAGCCATCAGACAGCCTGACCCGGCTGTAGGCCTGCGATATCTGCTGCAAGCCATCAAGCTTTTGAATACTAATGAAAAAATATTGATTCCCTTTCTAACAATCTGTCTGTTTCCTTCCTTTTCTTCTTCTAATTATTCCATCCCGTCCTCTTGTTTCACTGGAAGCAGCAAGCCTGACAGGTAAGATTAAACCAATGTCAAGCTCTTTGTTCATTTTAACCCACAGCAATTACACAATGCTGAGTACTTGTACAAAGTGGTAAAACACCATATCTGATAATGCACTATTTACTTGAATGAAGCAGCCATGCTAATGACGTGTCTGGCTTTCGGTCCCTGGTTGTTTGCATGTGTTAATTGCTCTTTTGACTCACTGCTCTCTGAACAGCAAGCGCAAAGACTCTGAACCCGGAACCAAGAGTCTCCTGAGCAATGCAGAAATGATGGCCCATCACCCGACCGACCCTGTGGAGATGAGGCGCATCAACTTCCAGACTCCTGGTATGAAGAGTGTACCCACACAAGGCACCCAAACACACACACTCTGTATTTGCATAATAAAGTCTACTTCCGATGGCTCATCAGTTGAAAATGAAATATTCATGCAACTAATTTTATCCTTGGTAAGATTATGCAGACAAGATTGTGAAAGTTCTCCTCCACATCACAGCCAACATGTACCTGGCAGCTTCCAGTCGTTTCTGAGATCAAAATGGCCGCTGCCCAGGTAGTACAGTCAGTGCTGAGTCACGTCTGAGTCATAACGGTGTGACAAAATCTGATCATCTCCATTCGCCCACGTCCCACATGCCAAGCTGCAGATTACAGGCAGAAATGACTGAAATCTGTCCCGTCAGAACTCCAGCGTTCAGAGCTGAGAATGATTCGTGTAGTGGGTTAACAGGGATCATTTGTAAAAGAACCGACTCTGTTCTCTCCAGTAACCAACCAAAGCCCCACTTTGAAGAGACTACATGGATTTTTCTGCCTCCCACCCCCTGCCAGGCAGGATCTAACAACACAGCTGCTTTGGTCGGTGCACCGGAGCGCTTTTACTTCACAACATCCAAAAAACACGTGACCTGACAGAATTGAATTACTGGACTCATTGCTTTTTTGTGGTTGTAGTTAATAGAAGAATGTGTCACCATGGATAAAGGTTACCTGCCAGGATATGCAAGGTCAAATGAGACTGATTTCTTTCTTTATTTATTAGATAAAGTTCTTTTTATTTATGTTACTGGGAAGCAGAGCAAGCTCCTCAGAATAAAGCACATCAGCTCTGTTCTTTCATCATAGGATTTTTTTTAAACTCTCAGGTGGCAGCAACCTTGACGCTTCCTCCTCGCCCACCTCCTCTCTCATGGGATTTGTGCTTTTGAGATGCTCTGCACAGATGAAATTTGTTTCCAGCAAAAACTGGCTGATCCTATCTGAGGTCATTTTCGGTCGTGACAGTAGCGTTTTGTCGTGGTTACCTGTGGGTGCTGCAGTTTGCAGTCAGTGGAGGAAAAACAGCTGTAGCTTTAGTGGCAGCAGAATGGCTTTTTTAGAGTTATAATTCAAGAAACATCCTGAGTGAATTCTGAATTTGCCATTATGGATTGTGTTCATTGTGCACATAGCGCTGTTAAGTTGATTTGTAGTTGTCACCAATTGCCTTTTGAATGGAGAATGGGTTGCTATAGCTTCTCTATTCTCACTCCAGCTGTGAAAGGAAATGACTGTAGGAGGCATAGGTTTCTTTCTTTGTGTATGTGTGTGTGCGTTTGTATGTGTGCAGTCTTCCTAATTAGTGTTCTGTCTGTGTCTGTTTTCTCTGAGTCGCTGCTCCTCTGATCACAGAGAAAGCAATTTATCAAAGAAAAACAATTTACAAACAAACAAGACTCGCCTCACTTTGTCCTCGCACATGGATCAAAATTGATTTTCTGCCTCAGCGTGTTCCTTAATGATATGTGATGTTGTCTGATTGTATAATTATCTCAACATCTTTGCATATGAGTGGCGTCGACCTGCAGTAATTTGAACTGAACTCTGACCCGCTGCTCCTCTCACGCCTTGTTGTACCACAGGAATGATGAGCCACCCTCCCATCCCCATCAGCGAGCTGGCAGAGCACATAGAGCTGCTGAAAGCTAACGACAACCTGCGACTCTCCCAGGAGTACGAGGTGAGGGAAGCATTATCATTCCACATAAATAAAAACATTCCAATTGTTTAAAGATGTAAGGCCTGTTAAATCTTCTTATCTGTGTGGATATGTTCATGATTTATTCAGAAGTGCAATTTATTCCCTTCTACATTATAGCTCCTGGTCTTTCCATTATCTTCAAATGCACTGCTAAACAAACACTATCTATTTATGTGTGTATGTGTTTGCTGCCTCCTTCTAGTCGATCGACCCTGGTCAGCAGTTCACCTGGGAACACTCCAACCTAGAGGTTAACAAGCCCAAAAACCGCTACGCCAACGTGATTGCATACGATCACACCAGAGTGGTCCTGGTTCCCATTGAAGGTGAGTGTGAATAAGTTAAGGGTGTGTTTAGAGTCTCTGGTCTGAACAGATTTGGGTTCAGAGGGTGAACACATCGAGGCGGGGTTGGGCGGGCTGTGTGATGGATGAAATCTGAAATTTCAAACAGTGCTGAGGACCAGCTGTGTGCAGCGGCATGAGACTGACAAACAGAGCGAGTGCATTCAAGTGCAGCCAGCATTTCTCCAGAACAACAAGGGGGAGAATGGATTTGATCTGGAGCTCACGAATTCACGCCGGCAGAGTCTTGTTTGTTTCTCTTCCGTCTGCTAGTTATCCAGCAGCCAGTTTGTAAACCAGAAACAGTTCAGTTAGATTGTTTGATGTTGTAAATGGAGATTAATGTCCATGTTAATGATCTCGTTAATGTTTCTTGTTTGCAGGTATCCTAGGAAGCGACTACATCAACGCCAACTACGTTGATGGCTACAGGAAGCAGAATGCCTACATCGCTACCCAGGGGCCCCTGGCGGAGACTTTCGGGGACTTCTGGAGGATGGTGTGGGAGCAGCGGGCCGCCTCCGTCGTCATGATGACACGTCTGGAGGAGAAGTCACGGGTAGGAAACCAGGCTTTTACCCACTGACCTATATCATCAAGTTTCTCGTTTCGAGCACAGTGTACCTGTAATTTGTCATCTCTTTGTTAACAACAAGATGCTTTCTCTGTCTCTTTGTAGATAAAGTGTGATCAGTACTGGCCCAGCCGTGGCACAGAGACATACGGGATGATCCAGGTCACTCTGCTGGACACAATGGAGCTGGCCACTTTCTGTGTTCGCACTTTTTCTCTGCATAAGGTAAATTATTTCACCCCTCCTGCTCTGATCTGACTCACCACTCTGCCCTCTATTACTCCCATATCTGCTAAAAACTGCCTCATGAGCTTGCACTTTAGAACTTTAACGAACAAGTAGCACCATGTGGACGTGTGGAGGATAATAGATTAGTCTGGACCTCATGGAGTGATCAAACCAGGCCAGCCTCCCCGTGTCAGGCGCTGAGATTTGATCACTGTTGGAAGCAGAGCAGTTTTCTTACAGCACAGGGCTAATCTAGGTCCGTCAGACTGGCGTGCCTCTGTGGCCTACTTACAAACACAGAAACTAGGCCAACTGTAGCTTCCAAGTGTAGCATTGCTTCTCTAAAATTTGGTTGATGTTTTGTGAAACATTAAGTTAGAAGAAATGCTAAAAAGTAATGCATATAAAATGTGCAGAAACCCTAGGATCAGCCCTGTTTGTTTTAATAGTTTAAGTGTTCTGACCATTGTTTCTTTGTCTGGATCATTTTAATCATTCTTCTTTATATAAATTCTATTTTATGTCAGAGTGGAAGCAGTGAGAGGAGAGAGGTGCGTCAGTTCCAGTTCACAGCCTGGCCCGATCACGGCGTGCCGGAGTATCCCACCCCCTTCCTCAACTTCCTTCGCAGGGTCAAAGCCTGCAATCCACCTGATGCTGGACCCATCATCGCTCACTGCAGGTACACACACACATGCAGGTCTGCTGGTCATACAAAGTTCAAAGGGAAGATCAGTGCTATTCTCACCATGACTGAGAAGTTTTACCCAAACATAAACATTTGCTGGTCTAGCTTTGTCTTTAAATAAACAAATGTGGAAATTCTTGTGTGTTTAAAGTCATCCTTGGAAACCCAGTCTATTCAGATAAATGAAAAATGGTTAACACACGTATTTCTTCACTTTTGTTAGTGCTGGTGTTGGTCGCACTGGCTGTTTTATCGTCATCGATGCCATGCTGGAACGGATTCGACACGAGCGCACCGTGGACATCTACGGTCACGTGACCCTGATGCGCTCGCAGAGGAACTACATGGTGCAAACAGAGGACCAGTACAGCTTCATCCATGAGGCCCTGCTGGAGGCTGTGGCCTGCGGGAACACTGAGGTGGCCGCCAGGAGTCTGTACTCCTACATGCAGAAGCTGTCCAAGGTGGAGACTGGAGAACATGTCACTGGCATGGAGCTGGAGTTTAAGGTAGGACACAGGGAGAGGATACAGTACTCATCTCCGTCTCTAAATCTTATTTTTCTTGCATTCCTGTGGTCACATGACTTTTGATTTGCCTGATCATTTCATTTGCCCTGCATTCTCAGCGACTGGCTAACACCAAAGCCCACACATCCCGGTTTGTCACAGCCAACCTGCCTTGCAACAAATTCAAGAACCGACTGGTCAACATTATGCCCTATGAAACCACCCGCGTCTGCCTCCAGCCAATCAGAGGCCTGGAAGGCTCCGACTACATCAATGCCAGTTACATAGACGGATACAGGTACGTTTTCCTCCCGTGAACACTAATATGACCTGACCCCTCTGTTCCTCTATGATGACTTGATGAGTGAATGGAGATGATAGGTTTTCACCACAGTGCTCTCACCTGTCACGTCCTGTCAGAGCTGTCATTACTGTATACATGCTCCCACACTGCGTGGCAGTCGCCTTGGTCTCTGCAGGAGGGACGCCCTTTCTGATGATTCAGCCATTCAGAGTGGTTGTACACACATGTTTTGACTGTTCCCCCTCTTGCCTGAAGCCTGACCTCCTTTTCAGTCTGTTTGACAGAACAAGAAACAGGGAGATTTTACTGGAGGAGGTGGCTATATAATGTGTGTTTGTGTTTGTGTGTAGGCAACAGAGGGGCTACATAGCTACCCAGGGTCCACTTGCTGAGACTACAGAGGACTTTTGGAGGATGCTGTGGGAACACAACTCCACTATTGTGGTCATGCTGACTAAGCTCCGAGAAATGGGACGGGTATGAACAAAACAAACACGCTACCAGTAACAGGTCCTGCAACATGTCAGCCCTCTGTACGTTTCATCAATACTTTCTTGTGTTCTGCTCTCTCAGGAGAAGTGTCACCAGTACTGGCCCGCAGAGCGTTCAGCCAGGTATCAATACTTTGTGGTGGACCCCATGGCAGAGTACAACATGCCTCAGTACATCCTCCGAGAGTTCAAAGTTACAGATGCAAGGGTGAGTTCATGCTGAAAGACTTGCTCCCCTGTTGTATGTTGTATTCAGACGAGTGTGTGTGTCATCACACTCCTCGACCTTTCTATCCCATCAGTGCTGTTTTAAAGCGGCGGTGCAACCCTGCCCTGTCCTATCGACCTGCACTGTGTATTGGTTACTGTGTGTTTTCTGTGTGAATGTGTGTAACACAACAGGTTCGCACTATTGACAAGACACTGTAGATTACTCATTCAGCCATGATGTCTCCAGATTACCTTGACACCAAGCGTGCTCATGCACATGCACACACGCACATATGTGCCAGTCATAGATAACTCCAGTTAAGCCTGTCCTGCACTGACGCCACATCGACAGATGCTCTATTGATCTCCATTAAAGGGGAGTCAGAAAGACTGAGCAGAAGAGAAAAGATGTAATTGCCTACTGAGTGGCTGACAATAGCAGACGAAACTGACATTACAGCTTTAAGTTAACCACAGCCACTGATCCAGGGTCAGATAACAGTAATGATTAGACAGGGGAAAAAGATATTGCCAGGCAGAGTCTCGGCCTTCAGTCAATACAGCAAGAAGAAGCTCTGTAAATACTCATTCTGAAATAATCGCCTCACATAAACAGCAGTTTCAACATCTTACAGTGAAAATATATATTAGATAGTCTGCAGGTGTTCTGACCAGTTCCTCAATCCTTCCTTCAGGATGGTCAGTCACGAACAGTGCGTCAGTTCCAGTTCACTGATTGGCCAGAGCAAGGTGTGCCCAAATCTGGGGAGGGCTTCATCGATTTCATTGGCCAAGTGCACAAAACTAAGGAGCAGTTTGGCCAGGATGGACCAATCGCCGTTCACTGCAGGTAAGCAGCTGGTTCATCTTCAGCACAAAATAGTTCATCTCTCAACGTGCTTCTGGTAAAAAGCATGTTGTTTACTAGAGCGCTATCTCACTGTTAACCATCTTCTTTGATGGCTGCAGTGCTGGCGTCGGGCGGACAGGTGTCTTTATCACTCTGAGTATCGTCCTGGAGAGGATGCGTTACGAAGGGGCGGTGGACATCTTCCAAACTGTCAAAATGCTGCGGACACAGAGACCAGCCATGGTGCAGACTGAGGTAAACACAGATTCTTTAAGCAGTGAAGAGGCACAGTGAAACTACTGCTACAGCACAGTACTGCTGGAGCTTTATTCATTATTCTCATCTTAATTATTCATTATTCTCATTTGGCCACAGATTATAGAGCCTGTGTATTAAACTCAATATGCATGCACTTAAAATTATGATGATGCAATTAAAATGAGAATACTTTCTTTACAAACACTCATCCTATTAGTGACAAAAAGACGGAGAAAAACACGCACCTCACATATGTTTAACTATTAAAATCAAGATATTTACTTTCATATATTCAGAGGTTTATTTGTTTGTTGGTTTTTTGCTAGTGCTTAAACTCATTTGCAATGTTGCAACGATGACCCAGTTACACAAGAAAATTTCCTTGTGTAACTGAGTCCTTGTTTTTAGCAATTGTATGCAGAACCAACTTCACCTGACAGGCCTGCAGCCTTCATGCTTGTGATGCTGTGACTGGACGTAAACATTAATTGTGTCTTTGTTGGGTTAGCCATTCCGTTTGTCATGGGTCCATGCTCACACACAAACAGGTCTATTGTTAACACAAAGGGGTCATGATTGTTGGAAAGAGATGCTGCTAAAACTGAGCGATACAGATGAATAAATAGCACTGCAGGTCACAGGAAAAATATGAATATTTAATTTTGATGACAGCCTCTTATTTGCAAGTAAAATATGTTTGAGTGTGTTTATGTACTTGTATAACTGACAGAATATGATCTCTTTGGAGGCTGAGGGTTTTAGTACAGTCTACGTTCCTGCAGCTTTTCCCTGATCTCAGTTAGAAAATGAGACTTCACAGGTGGCGCAGTATGTTCATGCCTGTTCGTGTCTTCCTGTCTCTCACCTAGGATGAGTATCAGTTCTGCTACCAGGCTGCTCTCGAGTACCTGGGTAGCTTTGACCACTATGCAACGTAAGAGAAGAGACGACCATACACCCATCTTTCCACTTTGAGGTCCACAAACAAAAAACCGACACCAGAGAACGACGGCCTGATATAACATAAACTTTTTCTCGGAGCAAACCTACACCAACAAGGACACACACACAAACACAAAAAAAACAAAAAAAACACAGCAACAAGAAATCTCTGTCTAACAGCGCCCCCGCTCTCAGGAGTCTCCCCTGAGGAGCTGCTGGGTGTGGAGACTATCCATGTGTAATCCATATACTTACCTCAGTGTTCCAGTGTGAAGGACGTATAATAATACATGTGTGTTGTGGTCAGCTATCTCCAATATGAACCAGTGAAATACAAATGGCTTCTGAACAGGAATTATGATACTCTATGTGTATAAAATACAAAAAAAAAATATTTAAAAAAAAAAAAAGAAAAGAAACACAAAGAGCCTGGATATTTGCTGCACCCTAAATGGGCTTTTTATCCTCAACTTTGTATCTATTGGTTTGGTGTACTAAAGGGGTTACAAAAGTGCAAAGGTGAACATTTCTATGTGTCTGTGAGTCTATTTCAAAGGTGACTACTGCTACCACAGGTAGTTCTGAATATATATAGACTAGGTTATGCCTCAGAAGCAGCCCGCAGCATGGACTCGACCCCTCTGAGGACTGTTGGAGAAGCATGTGGATGCTCATTTACTTGATGCACAGTGCCAAGAGAAACCATGCAGACTGAACTGTGGCCTACCAGGAGAGGTGGCTCCTTCTGTCATCCACAAAGTCAGACTCTCTTAAAAGAGACCTGTTCACCACCCCAAAGTCATTGTGTCCTCACTGAGTAACAGCTGGCCTCAGAACAGCGATTAGAGCCCACCATTTATCCTTAACTGGGCTTTTTTTTCTAGTCCAGTGCATTCCTTACTCAACGGAGCTTGCTTGCTATTTGCTGTAGTCCTTGATCACCCTCCGGCTCCTCTTGATGTCAGTCCCATTGTGTCAGTACAGCAGTGGCTTATTGAAAGAGATGCTAACGAAGGGAACTGGCAGTTTCTTTCTTACTCAGTCCATATTTTTGTGTGTTTTTACTGTATGTTTTTGCCTTATGCTGACTTGATTTTTTTGTGTTTTAACATGCTGCTTAATGCTCTTAAACTTTTATTGTTGTACATTATCTTTGCTTGAGGAATCCCTTATCATCTTCCTCTCCACTGAAGCTTTCCCCACTTGAATTGCACCTCTTTGAAGTTAAGCCCTCAGTTATCCCAAAAAAACATTCAGAGCTAGTGGTTTCAGCAGTCCTCTCCTTTGATTAATATAAATATAACTTCAAATTACAAATTTCCCCCCACTGTACAGAACATCCCAGCTCTATCAGTCGATGTTTCCGTCCTCCGTCTGACTCCAGTACAGCTGCACAAGTCCTTTATATTGGTGTGTATCTTTTCTTAATTTGACATATAATCAGAAATGGTGATTAAACAGCACAGCGATGTTCCCGTGTGTCAGACACTTTGGGGCGAATTCACCAATTTTGTACATATACAGTCTATCATTGAAGTCCTATACAGTACAGTTACATACGTCTGAGCACAAGATATAATGTGGGATTGGATGTGATGTAGTACTTATTGTCGCAAAAAAAGCCTTATTGTTATTGGTCACTTTGTCATATTTATTTCATATGATTTTTTTAAGATATATTTATTATTCTATTTTGTTACTTTTTATGTTTGTTTTTATTTATTTGGGTATTTCTAGCCATTATAATGAGAAGTTGTTTACCTGTTTCTTTGGCGAGCCAATGTTAAAAGTGTAATATTGTCACTGTTTTTATTATTATTATTGTTTTTATTTTTAATGGTCAGTTCTGGTGCTTTTTCATTTGCTTTGTTGTTTTAAAGTATGCCCTCTGTGTAGGGTGCTATTTGATACTGATTACTGATGTCCAACTAGCTAGAGATGTACATTAAAGGCAGAACTAGTTTAAGTTTACAGCGTTGCCCTCCTCTTGAGTCGGCCTCCTCAGCAACAGCAGCGGAGACCTGTCCCATCCCAGGGCATCAGAGAAATTAGATATATAGAGCAGCCTTCTCAGTGAAAGCCTTCCTGACAGCTGTTGATGTTTAGTTTGCTTGAAAGCACATGGTAGCAAGTGTATTTTTGACAAAGAATGGGTAAGAATTGCCTACAATTTACACACACACACGCAAAAGTTATTGTTTAAATTATTCTCCTATGAACTGTATGTGTGGTCCAGAAGTCTTGACGATGTTTGACATATATGAAATATGTTATTCCTTCGATTTCTAATGATTATTGTGTCAAGAGAAATATAAAAGGCACACACGAAGCATAATATGAAATGTATTGAGGGCCAGCTCTGACGATGCCATCCCCCTCACTTATGTACCTGTTCTTTCCTTTCAAACCATAGATGTAGATATTGTATCTTGACTTTGTATTAAAAGCAGGATGATTGGATATATAGCACAATGAGCTGCCTGGTTCCTGTGGGGTTTTTGTCTCTATGTGTTATTCACTCTTTGTCCACTAGGTGGCTCTAAAGTCAATTGAAACACACTGCTGTCAATGCACAGATTTCACTGCAAGAAGGGGAATGCCCAGCACACGTGATTAGAAATATAAACTTATGGCTTCTTTCAGTTTGAAAATACAGAAAAAAAACATTCAGTTCTATTCAAACAGCTCATTCTCATTTGTCACAGCATTCAAATAAATGGTTTAAGTGCTCAATAGTTTATTTGAATCATTGCACAAATAAGATAATACAGGAAATATTTCTCTGAAGATTAAATTGTTCGTTTGATTGCTGCAAAGTTAAAGCTTTTCTTTAAGTGTCATTATCTTTCATTTTCTTAAAAATTTCAGCAGTCATATCTCATACGTTCAAGTGTTTTCTACTTTTTAACATTCAGGCTCTTCATCTTCAGCTTCTTTTATGTTTTTCAGCAAATTCAAATACGGTTTCAGATTCTTCAGCAGTTCAGCTGCAGCGATCAAACAACATGTGTAGTTTAGCTTACATAAATATAACCCATCACACTGATGTGTAACAGTAAAATAAAAGTCAAACACAACGGCAACCACAGCAAATCAGGATTCTTCAATCAGTGATCACAGACCAGCTCACTGTAGAAAGGGCAGAGGAGTTCAAAATGGAATTCATCCTCGACAGCACAGAGATGTCACAAACACTGCTCTCCAAGAATGATGTGGTATCTTTGGGTCTCAGCTCCAGCTTGAGTAGCAGCTCTTCACTAAGCACACAGGAAACCTTCACATTCTCTGTAAAGATTTCCTCCTGTAAAGATGTGTTAATTAGTGTCTTATTATATCTCCATTCAGCTGTCTGTTCTTTGATTATTGACGTAGGTTAGATAGCTACTGTGCATTTATGACATGTGCCAGGAATGTTGTTGCCTGCATCAGTGATAGTGTGTGTTCTCAGCTCATTGCAGCACACACCCATGCACGAGGAGATGCAATCAGATGTATTTCACTAATAACAAAAGTCACCTGAACTCAGAAGCACTCCACACGTGTCCGGCCGTTCAGATAGACTGTTGAGATGTGGACGAGTCATTCTTCGTGACTGTGATCAGTCTGATATGAGCCTATTTGTTCCTTATTGCTCTTTGTACTTCCTCAAAACCCCTCGGAAAGCCAGTTCACAGGTAACAAGAGGATGTTCATTCATTTTTATTAACAATTGAAGTGGTAATCTGATCCTTTCATGGCTTTATGTTGCTTCTTAAGACCTGTTAGGACAGGCCCTGTAACTTCACACCTTCAACTGTTATTCATTAGGAAACCATTCAGCTGTATGAGGAAGCTATAGCTTTATGAAGGTTGCTGTTATGTTTTCCGCCACCCTCACATAGTGACAGTTCATTCCAAACAAAGAGACAAGTCACGACAGCAGTGTGACCCTGCTCAGCACAAACACAGGTACAATATGATCAGCTCACAATGTCAGCAACAGTATGGATCATGCTGAAAAAAAGTGTTGATATGTGGATAACCTCAAGCAAAGCTGGATGAATTATTACTGTGCATGACACCTGTTTAATGGCAGACAGATCTGTTACAAGTGTAAGCTATTAGTGATGGCTCAGCTCCACAACATGTCCCGACCATGACTCGGCATGCCCACAGGGAGGACCTCCCATCAGTGGAATGCAGCCATCATTAATGATGAGGCAATTTGCTGTGAGATGTCTGTTTCAAATATTCAAATACCATATGTGACTTTGAATGTCCAGAAGAGTGAACCCAACAAAGAAAGTAACACAAAAAAATCCTTAAAAATATTTAAACGATTGCTTTTTTTATACAATAAGAAGAAGAAGAATTAATCATATTTAAAATAGATAGCTATAAATATCTTGCAAAATGGGCCTACACATAAGGACATGAATTATATGCAACAAATAATATGTGAAAAATGGTCACTTACACACTTTGTAACATTTAATTATATAAGCTGATCCTGTTACAGAAGCACAGGCATAAAAATATCATATAATGTTGACCAACTATTGGACATTCTGTATGTCACATGCTTAAATAATGCATTCAAGTAAAATGATTGATGATTAAAATAATATAAACTGCTCAGAAAAATAAAGGGAACACTAATATAACATCTCCTAGATCTCATTGAATGAAATATTAAAGTTGAAAATCTTCATTCATTACATGGTGGAATACATTGAGAACAAAATAACATAAAAATGATCAATGTAAATCAAAATTATTAACCCATGGAGGTCTGGATTTGGAACCACACTCAAAATACAAGTAGAAAATCACATTACAGGCTGATCCAGCTTGAGTGGAAATTCCTAAAGACAAGTCAGAATGAGGCTCAGTAGTGTGTGTGGCCTCCACGTGCCTGTATGACCTCCCCACAACGTCTGGACATGTTCCTGATGAGGTGGTGGGGGTCTCCTCCCAGACCTGGATTAAAGCATCTGTCAACTCCTGGACAGTCTGTGGTGCAACATGGTGTTGGACCTGAGCAACTTCATGCTCATGCCCCCTCTAGGGGTGAGAGCACTGACAAAATGCAGAATTGATCAAACATCAGGCAGAAAGGATGAGAACAGAGAAATGGTCTGTGGTCAGCACCTGCAGAACCTCTCCTTTATAGGGCTTGTCTTGATAACTGCCTCTCATTTCCACCTGTTGTCTGTTCCATTTGCACAACAGCAGCTGCTTCCTAACTGGACAGGCTAATTTCACAGAAGTGTGACTGACTTGGAGTTATGTGTTCTTTAAGTGTTCCCTTTATTTTTTTGAGCAGTGTATTATTGGGAATTGAATAATACATATAATGATTCAAAATATATATGTAACTCAATATAGACACCACAGTGCAGTACTATCTAGCCTTCATTTTCAGTTTCTTTCAGTTTCAGTTCACACACACACACACACACACACACACACACACATATATATATATATATATATGTTGCAGACTATCAATCATTCCTGGTGTCTATCTGTGCAGGCTCAACAGGTTGCAGCCATAAGACAATGCGAGTCAGGCATAACACACATGACCCCTGTCTGCATACCTGTTCTGCATTGGCTATGTGTGTGTGTGTGAACGGGTCAGAGTAGGTGGTGCCACCCATAGCAACATACAGTTGCAGCAGATCGCACCTGCCTGCCTTCTCTGATTGGTGCAGTTTGACAGAAGAGCCCCACCTCTCTCCGCTGTGATTGGCTGACAATACAGAGCCTGTTCTCAGCGCAGGCCGCCCCAGCCATTGTTTCTTACCTGCTGCTGCTAAACAGCCTTACTTACAGGAAAGGAGACCAGAGAAAACTTCAGAAGCTCAAACTCCAGAGCAATAGTTGTAGTGTAATGAAAGTGTGTGAGTGTGTATGAGTGTGTGTGACTTTCCAACATGTCACATCTGAAAAACAGGAGATTCTCACTGGACAGCTCTGTGTGAGTATTGATCTTAATATGACTTTATTTTTCTTCCTCTGTTATTTTATATGATTTTATGATCATTGATATTTGAGCTTTAAACCTACCAACCATTTAAAGTCACTCTGAGCAGCAGCTGTGTGGTGGAGTTTTGTTACATCATCAGGCTCATAGAAGTGAATCCATCCTCTGGAGATGCCTGCTGTTGCCCAGAGACTGTTGTAGGCTAACCTGCTATGTAGACGAGAAAGTCAGCATGCAGCTGGCATCCAAAGAGCTTTCTCAGGGACTGTGAAGATATTTTAACTTTTGCTTTCACACAAAAGAAGCACTCAAGCTGATATTAGATCAGATGCACAAACAGAAGCACTGCTCGCTCAGTTGACAGTGCTGTTACTCTGAAAGGGTCCTTTTGATGCCTTTATACACTTTACCTGTCAGTGAAGTGCAACCCACTCAATAACTGCATTTACTGATGTTATGTATTTGCATTTTTCTCTGATTGTATGATTTTATTTTGCCTGGTGCATCATCTGACTTGTGTCTCCTACTGTCTTGGTGCAGCTCTGTGGATGGAGCTGGACATTTTGGCATAAGAAAAGGCGGCCACATATTTGGTAACAAGAAATCCAGACACAGCCACGGTCTGGATGATGGCCAGCTGCAGATTCACGATCTGAATCACAGCTTCAATTCCCACATGTCCCTCAGGTAGACTTCCAACATTACACGGAGGGGTTCAGTTGTACTGGGATGTTACCCTGAAAAAACACAGTCATCCCGTCGGTGTGTTTGTATTGTGCAGCTGAACTCTGTGTGTCCCCAGGAAGCAGACCATAGCAGAGGAGAATCACGAGCGAGCTGATGGCCTTATCAACAACCATGTAAGTCTGCTCACATCATCCTGCTGCCTCCTCTTCTCTGCATATTTTGTCACTCAGGGAGAATTAAAGCAGCTACAGCTCATGTTTTATAATAACATTGTAAAGGTGAAATGAGAAGTATCACACAAACAAGTAGGATTTGCAGGTTTAATTGTTTTTAAATAAGAAGGATTGAAAATTGTGCAGTGAGCAAGTATGCACAATAAAAGCCCTGATAGACTAACCTGAGCCCGTCCAGTCACCTGGCACCAACACGAACGTAGACAGCAGTGGTAACAGTTGTGACTGGTGGCTACTTCCTCACATGTAGGCCTGGCAAGATGACATGTATGTGATTTTATCAACAAAGTTACCAACTGAGATGCAACTTATGAAACTAACCTATTAAAACTAAAGAGAAGCATTAAAGAGTTAGTAGTGAAGAAAACCAGACCTAAAAGCAGGGGAAGATGCACTTAAAAGGGATTAAAAACATAAAACATCAGGGATGGACATCTGGCGGCCCGCTCCTCATTCAAAGTGGCCCTCATAAATGTTCAAAAGTCATTATGCTGCTTCCTGTGTACAGAATTAGTTCAGAGTTGTAATGACACAGTTCGCCGATAGATGGCGCTTCATATACAAACAATATACGGTGTCTGTCAGCGAGGAAGACAGGCAGCGCCATGGCCGCCAGCAGCGGTGCAGTAAGAAAAACTGACCAGGAAAAACTTTGCAAGCCAGGTGGGAGACAGAATATATGTTCATAGAGTCTAAGGGCTAAACTATGAGCCTAGTTTGCTTAGAAACGCTATGAAACATAAGTCGCCATAACATATTGTACATTGTTATACCGCAGCTGCCAGGGCAGCCCTTGTTAGCCGACCTCAAAACAAAAGTACACAAACAACCTGTGAAGCGGTCCGATTGTGTCGTCGCACGGCGACTCGGTGAGTGTTTGAGCTCAGAGTACTGATGTGACGGATGTTAGCCAGCTACTGATTGTTGCAGGAACTCTTGACAATTCATTTGAAGTGCGCTAGACTTTGATTTATGAGAGTTGAAGAAGAAAAACTCAGGGAAGTGTTGATTTCTGTTTCCTTCAGTTCCTTAAAATGCATTTTAACATGAAATTAAAGCTGCAAGCAGCATTGCGGGCCCTCGCGCACCTTGCGATCCGTGGGGTCATCGCAGTCTTCTCTCCTATGCTCTCGTCTCCTATACTCTCCTGTGCTATGCTCTCCTCCTCTCATTTCCACAGATATACAACAAACACATGTTTACAACCAAACTTTCCTGCTACCAGTAGGTGGCGCTATGACCGTATCATCCTATTAGCATATATATCTGTTTAGACTCGGCTCCATGGCAGTACTGTAAGATTTTGTCCACATTGCATAAAGTATATGGGTAGTACTGCATAAAACACAGCGAGTTCCTTTGTAATGGCGAATGGTCAACTTTGAGGCCACTCCCCGCCACACGGTAATACTTTTGAAAGAGTTTTGGAATGCGTCTATTCCCTATGGTGTCCTGAGTGGACACAGTGAATTTCAGCTCAATTGCATGAAGTATGTGAGGCGTGAAAAGTTTTGAAGCAAGGTCACAAATAGGCAAAAAATGGCCACAAAAGTCAAAATGGTGGACTTCCTGTTGGGTTTGGAGGGGGGGTCCAAGAGAGTTTTTTGTGCGTCTTGGGGTGATACACATGTGTGCTAATTCTCATGATCCTGTGTCAAACTGGCCAGCGGGGCTACGCATTAGGGCAATAAATACAGTGAGTTCCTTTGTAATGGCGAATGGTCAAGTTTGAGGCCACGCCCCCGCCACACCGTCAGACTTTTGTAAGAGTTTTTGAATGCGTCTATTCCCTATGGTGTCCTGAGTGGACACAGTGAGTTTTAGCTCATTTGGAGGAAGTATGCGAGGCGTGAAAAGTTTTGTAGGAGGGTCACAAATCGCCAAAAATTAACAGAAATTTCAAAATTGCGGACTTCCTGTTGGGTTTGGAGGGGGGGTCCAAGAGACTTTTTTGTGCATCTTGGGGTGATACACATGTGTACCAATTTTCATGACCCTACTCAAAACAGGCCAGGGGGGCAGGCAGAAAAACCTATGAAAACACAACATTTTGTGTAGCCAGTAGGTGGCGCTCTGTCAAAGCCTCAATATTGTTGTATAGATGTGTTTAGGGTCAGACTCTGATCATACATGTGACATTTTGTACAGATCGGACAGAAAACGAAGAAGTTATAGAGACTTTCTGTGTCCTCAGAAATGGTCAAACTTTGAGGCCACGCCCCGGCCACACCGTAAGACTTTTGTAAGAGTTTTGGAATGCGTCTATTCCCTATGGTGTCCTGAGTGGACACGGCAAATTTCAGCTCGATCCGTTGAAGTATGCGAGGCGTGAAAAGTTTGGCAGCAGGGTCACACATCGCCAAAAATGGCCACAAACCTTCAAATGGCGGACTTCCTGTTGGGTTTGGAGGGGGGGTCCAAGAGACTTTTTTGTGCGTCTTGAGGTGATACATATGTGTGCCAATTTTCATAATCCTGTGTCAAACCGGCCAGAGGGGCTACGCGTTGGGGGCGCTATAGAGCCATTTTTATATGTGCATTTCAAAAGTCAGCAAATTTCAAAATTTTTCGGGCGAATGAATTTTTCTACCAAGTTTGGTGAGTTTTTGGGCATGTTAAGGCCTCCAAAAATGCGATCTCGGAGGGGGAAAAAAAAAAAAAAAAAAAAAAAAAAAAAAAAAAATAATAATCCTAAGGGTTTCAATAGGGCTCTTGCACCATTCGGTGCTCGGGCCCTAATAAATGTTACCGCGCTCTGTGTTGGTCCAATAAACATAACAATACTTTGGTCGTATTTAAAACCCCTGAGACAAATAATACGTAAGAGTAGTGGGTTTCTCTGCTATGCTGATGATACGCAACTGTCTCTCTCTCCTTCTAAATCTTACCTCACTGAGTTTTTTTCTTTTAGCTGCAATTAAATGATTAAAAATCAGAAGGGATCATAATAACTGTGATATCTCACGTGCTCATGACACCCTGCAAGTAATATTATAAAGGGTCTTTGAGCTGACCTTCGATGCTCAGGTGATTAAGCTGGCACCTCCTCTCCAACAAAGATCTGAAAAGAGTAATTCATGTTTTTATATCCTCCGGGCTCGATTGCTGCAACACACTTCACTCTAGTATAAAACAGCAAAATATCCAAAGACTGCAGTTAATTCAAAAGGCAGCATCCAGACTCTTAACACACACAAAGAGACCTGACCCCTGTCCCTCGGTGCCCTTCACTGGCTGAGCTTTAGCGGTTTAGAGAAGACTTCTTATTTTTAAAGCTTTGAACTGTCTGGCCCCAACCTATTTATGTGATTTACTGAAAGAATCTGACCGTGGACTGAGATCCTGCAGCAGGGCCTTATTAAGAGTACGTCATTCCACACTTGTTATCAGACTGTGCTGTTGGTGTTCGGGCCCTTCAGCTGTGGAACCCAGGCAACCTCACAGCACTCTATCAAAATCTAGATTTGTTTTTCTGTTTGTTCTGTAAAGCACTTTATATATTTTGATGAAGTGCTATATAAATACGTGTTGTTATTATGATGATGATGATGATGATACAGGACCTTCTGAAACCAGACAAAACACATCATTCTTTGCATTTAAAATAATCCGTTCCTGCACATATGAAGTCACTCGGCAAACCTTTTGTATTAGAAAAACCTTCAGATGTGTCACTCGCCGCACTTTGTTTCACACTGTTCCCCACAGAGCTCCCAGAAACACGATAAAAGCTTCCACAGGCTGTTTCCAGAGATTCCTGAGGGGGAGAACCTGACACACAGTGAGTTGAGCCGACTTCCAGAGTCTGTTACTTATTTGTTGATATTGATTATGGAAATGGCATCACATTGTGTCCCTTTTCCCTCTCTGTCCTCTATGCCTTTGCAGCCTGATTAAGTGCTGCTTAATGCTTTGTTTGCCGAGTGCTCTGCAGTGAGCCGAAACACTGTAGTCAATGATTCAGCAAGCAGGCCTTGGTTGTCTAGGTGACACTGCAGGGTTTGTACCTACCTGATACCTTCAAACTGTGTGTGTGTGTTTGTAGCCTTCACCTGTGCTTTGCAAAAGGAGGTGCTGTATCACGGAAAGCTCTTCATATCTGAGAACCATGTGTGTTTCTTCTCATCCGTGCTGCTTAAAGAAACCAAGGTAACACACTCCGACACATTACTGTGAAGCCCAAGCCACACTGGTGACATACATTTACAGAAATGTCACAAGAGCTCTGACACTACATATTTCATAGTCTCACATTTCAGACTTATTTTATTCAGAATGTGTATTTTCTTGCTACAGGCACATCAGTCTCTTTAGCTCACTGTTAACATTAACATTGACATCCTGGGAATTCACTTTCATTTTTATCATTCAGGCGTTCTTTACAATTATCAGAAACTGAAGGCAGAGAATATAACAACCAGCTTCTTCTTTGCCCTGTTTCTTTTGGGTCACGTTGAGAATGTTCCAGCAAGTGTTGTATGACGGTAATGTCCTTATCTGTGATCACCATGCAGGTGGTGATTCCTGTTTCCAGTGTAAGAAAGGTGAAGAAGCATAACTCAGCCCTGTACATGCTGACCATTCAGACTGCTGATGAAGAGAAGGTCAGAAGAAGCTTTTTTTTAACGTGCATAATGTCCAGTTTTATGACCTGAGCATGATAAGAACGCACCTGAAGGGAGGTTCAGACACTTCACAGGGTTTCTGACACTTCCCACACACACAAAAAAAAGATTATTATAGGATTTTACAACAGATCAGGTGTGGAGGCATGAGGTCAGGAGATTTATATAAATTTAATATTCTTATTGTATTGTATTATGTGTACATGTAAAAGCTCAACAAACTGAAAGAAAACATCTTCACATGTACTGCAAACACAACTCAAGACACAAGCTAGGTTAGAGTATGAGAAATTTGGCATTTATCAATAATTCATGTTCCTACAAAAATCACATTAAATTAATCATTGTGTTTTTTTATAATGAAGAAAATAACTGTTAGCCACTGACCTAATTAAGACTTGACTAGTTCTAAATATAGAACAGGATTTAACTTTTTTAAATTTCTAATGGGTTTTTTGTTGTTTTTTCTCTCAGCACACATTTGTGTCTTTTCGGAAGTGTGAAGTGTGTCATACACTCCTCCTAAATCTCTGCTCCCATGCACAGGTACTGTACTTTTCCCCTCATATGCACATTAGGCTTCGTTTCTTTGTTTCTCAGACATGTTTTTGTGTTTTAAAAACAGCAGGAGAGTGCAAACAACAGCCCCCATCTCTCCTCTGCAGAGAATGAAGCAGATCATGACATGGTAGGTTTGTTGATCAGTGAGTACAGGTGTGGTTGAGTGAGTTTATGATGACAAATGATGGTTAGCTTCCCTCTTCCTGCATGCAGAAATCCAGTTATTCCAGTTTGGAGGAAAGTATGGATCACGATTTCAGCCACATGGATGTGGATGACAGCTTTGCTCACATGTCCAGTGAAGGTAGAGACAGAAAAATAATGTTTACATAACTGTTTTTACACTTGTGCTAATAGTAATGAGGATTATATTGCTAAGCTGATAGACATTGCCGTTTTAGGTTCCACTCACCACGGCAGCCTGACAGACGAAGGCAACACAGGTGTGTTTTACATACACACACACACACACACAAACAGGTACGGATAAGGCAGAGCAAAGTGTCATGATAGGATAACACGTTTGTCTGTTTCTGTCAGAGGTATCATGGATTTGGAGGATCAGAGAGATAGTCATGCAGTTCTTCTACATCAGGGAAATCAGGGGTCTCAGTATCCTCTTCTACATCTACGTGATGCTGTGAGTAATAATGCATTTCACTGCATTTTTTACCCATACATGTAATTTGTAAGGATATGTAACATAAGCTGCATGTGTAGTCAAGTCAATGACTGCATTCTGATGATCACATATTTAAGCTGTAACTAAAGCCAGCTAGTGTTTGTGTTCTGAGGGAAATGTTGATTGTGTGCAGTATTTAGAGTTTTCCTCTTCCGCCTCTGTGTGCTGCCATGCTGGCTCACACACAGACTTTATTGGAGGAGGAAGACCTTTTAGGAATTTAAATAAGAATGTTAAAATTAGCACAAGGGACTTTTACTCAGTTGGCTGAACTGACTCCAGGAAGTCAGCCAACCTTCCTCCTTTAGTGATCATGCTGACCTCATCATCTCCTTTATCCACCTTTATTGGCAGAAGCCCAACAACAACAAAAAGGCATTAATTAAAAAAAACACACACACTCAAAACAATGTGTTTTTGTATAATTATTTTCAGACCCAGCAAGCGTGTGATAAAATGATGTGAAAACACACACCTGGTATGTCGACTGACTGGATTGACTAACAACTCTCAAGGAAAAAACTTATCCTCGAGATATGAGTGCCAGTGTTCGCTCAGGCTCAACACAGATACCGTTTACTGATATCTAAATGTTCGTACTGAACAGTGTGTACTCATCTCAGCCTCTCCTCTTCATCTTTGTGATGGAAGACTATAAAAGCTGAGGCTTGCACCCAGAACGTGTTTGTGTGTGTCTGCAGTCTGGTGCTGCTCCTGTGTGCGTCTGGGTACATCGGGCAGAGGATCACAGCGCTGGAGGAGCAGCTGAACTCTTTGGGATCCCTGACTGATGTGACTTCACACCACAGAGAGTGAGTACACAGGCAAACATGAAGGCTGCTCAAAGGAGGTTACAGATCGGAGTGTGTTTGGGGAAAGGGAAGGTCTCAAATGACTTTTTAAAACATTAAAGTCAGATCAGATTAGTCATGAGTGAAGCAGTTCTACCTGTTCACAGCAACACAGAGAAAAGATAAGAGATTACATTCCAAAGTTCCACCCACTAGAAAGCCCCATTGTTTATCTCAACTTTACCTCAATGTTCATAGAAAATGTTATTAACATTAATAGAATAAAAAGAAGCAGGGCCTTTTTTGCCGAATATGAATTTACCGTTCTTAGTGCAGAACCTCTCCTCTTCTCTTCATCTACCAGGTACCAAGAAACCTAGCCATCTGCCCCCTGCTAATCCCCATCCAGACAGTCCACTAAAAGCATCTTTATGCTGACATTTTGTCCAAAGAATTTTTCAGTGTTTTTCACAAACAAGTCCTCTTCCAGGAGAAATCAAACCCCTGTGTTCACATGATGCTTCCTGGGTCAGCATGAAGATGCTTTTGGGATGTGTGAACCAGGCCACACGTGGTGAACTACATGGTTGGCTGATTGTGCTGGCACAGAGTCACCGGGACTATATTTCTCTGTCAGGGGCACATTGATTCTCTGCTGACAGATCAAAAACTGAATGTGAGGCTCTTCTGCACAGAGTGCCATATGGAGGCAGCCTGCTGAAGCCATGTTTATTTCCTGGCCAACAAACAGCTGAGCTCAGCTAGCTGAAGTTCCTGGAGTCTTGGCTGTCTTTTCCTCAGATCAACACAATCTGCAACAGTGAATACATGCTGAGGTCGCTCTTAACAAGAACAGAAATGAAGATGCACTTTGTTCCTGCTTTGTTTTAAATTAATTTAATAAAAGAGGTTCACTGTTGGAATGTGGTAAAAAAAAGCCTGTTAATGACAACAATCAGCCAGCAGAGGGCAGTCACACCCATTAAACTGGCAGGGTTTGGCTGCAAATTTCTGAGACCAGACTTAGAACACTATGTATTACCTGTAAAAAGTGCCTGGATGTGTGTGTTAAGGTGTGTAAAGGAACAAAAGCATAATTTTCCAGGGTTTTTATGGCCATATGAACAGGCAGCATTCATTCCTTCTATTTTTATACAAAAATCTATCACTCATGTTTGCATCATCATGTCCAGATTTTTGTATCTCTGCCTGTCACACCTTGTATAATTATAATATTAACTTATGTGACTGCATAAACAGGCACCATGATTAAAATCAATCCTGCTTTGTTTCCTGTTTTTGTACATAAGTGATTTTATTTTGTTGTCCATAAAAAGGTCAAGATTCAGTCCCATGAATTCATTTCATTACATCATATTCTCAGTTCAAAAAAGCAACATAAAATTACAAATCATAATACAAAGAATAGAATAGGTAAGTACAGTAACCATATAAACAGTCCACTAATATTGTCTACCCTCCCACCCACTCCCACCCACCAACCACTGCCCCACTCAAACTCTAGCACATAACTCAACAATACATCAGTTAGTATCAGCAATAAAAAAATTCAATTAAATGTCCCGGGTTTTTTTTTCTTTTTCAAAAAGCGCTTCATTATTCCAATGCCATGAGTTCAGCTTTACCCTCACATATAGACTACACAATAGATAATGTCCCATCCCGTCATTTGCTCTGCAAAAACACAACAGACATGCATACAGTTTTCACTGTCTGACCCACCCCGCACCCAACCCCATCAATGAACATTCAAGGCCAGAGGATACAATATATGTTAATCATAGTGGTGCATCAATAAAACTGCAAGTTTCCACCCTGTTTTTTTTTTAAACCCCAATGACTAAAATGTGGATCCAGAGGTTTCCCTGATAAACCTGCCTGTCCACAAGAGAAGAAAACGACTCCCTCCATTTCTTCTGACAGCTCAGATCCCTGGTTCACAAAGGTAACAGATTTCCATTATGTATATACTAGACACAAAGCACAGGATGAGAACGAGCACAGTCCCCCATTCGCAATTATGACAGGAAGTGAGTGGTGTTCAGTAACTTTTCCACTATTAACTGAGACCCACGAGGAGTAAATCAGACCAATACTAGTTCAGTAAATCTTCCCTTTAAACAGCTACTATCATTGGAACTGATGGGTCTCCTGTGGAGCAAGCAGCTTCTCATGTTTTCTCAGGTCCACACACAGGGCCTACTTTATCAAACAGGGCGCTTGTATCCTTAAAGCTGGCCTGAAGAACACAGTCAATAATAATGAAGACACAAAGACATTTTATACCCTTATTACACTTTGGATGCTTTGTACAATAGTGCTGAACTTAAGACCTGCTTTTGTCATGCTTGATCTGATATATATAAATGTGTAAATATACTGTATACCACAGTACGTGTGTGTTATGTTTGAATGTGTGTGTGTATGTTAATGTTTGAATGTGTGTGAGTGATGATGTGCAAAGCTGTGTGTGGTGGAACCTGCACCACACCAACAGTGAGAGGCTCATGTTATGGCTTGTGTCAGACATGAAGCGTGCTGCCACCCATAAGAGAGCTCCTGTACATTTAGGGCCACAGAGGTTAAAACAGAGCTAGTAGGCATAATGTCCGATCCTGGCACCTGATCTGAATCACATTGTTAGTCAGAACATCGACACACACGGTTCTGAAACAAACAATCCAGGCCCACACTACAACAAACATATTTCGGATTAATTACATCAAGACAGAAACACTAGAAAGAAAAACATGTGCAAGTTGTTAATATGAAAAGGAGGCTGATGAGTGCTACTGGAACCAAACACATTATGCTGCAAGACTACAAGTTAATCACTATGACTCTGATAAAGCATGGGTACTCTCTATTAAATGGACATGATCCTCCTCAGTTTGGTGAACTGAGCTCGTTTAGAGCCCCTAAAAACCAGCCAGAGCATCAAGCTCCATAAAAGGTCTGTTCACCAGAAGAGACTAACATTATTCACTCGGTAGCTGCTCTTCAGATTTTCACTGTACAGTTTGACATTTGAGCAATGAGCTTATTTGCTTTCTAGCAGAGTGTCAGATGAAAAGTTTGACATCGTTCTCAAAATATGAAGTAACACCCACAAGCTCAGCACTGAAACTAGAAACAGGAATAAAACTCAGCTCGGTCTAAAGGTGACAAAATCCACCAACCAGCCCACTACAGAGCACTCTGTGTGTAACATGGGATTTTACGGGGCGTTATGTGCTGGACTATTTCTTTTCTAGGTGCAGTCACTTCTTGTAGTGTCTGTATTACAGTAGTATTGTCTCATCTAACTTAGATAACTGCCATGAAGCAGGCATTTTCGTAAAAAGGTCAAACTTCTCCTGAACTCCAGCTGTTACAAAGCCAGTGCACTTTGTCTAACCTTTACACACCACCCCTTAGTACACTGACGAGCTACAGATTTCAGTTTAGTGCCAACCAATCTAACGAGACATGGACTTCTGTAGCTGCATAATTAATGGCAAAGAAACAGATATTCTCTGCGTGCCTCTAAAAGACCTGTTTCTATTCCAACCACACAATCATTCTTGTTCAAACAAAATGTAGGACTGAGAGGGGGGACACAGCCAGGAAAAAAAATCATGGAAGCTGGGACAGCCATACAAGCTATGACAATATTCCAGACTAGTCCTTGTGTTTCCACCTTAATCCACACCAAAGGACAGGAGATGGACCCCCAAACCACACAAAGAGAGTAGGTTAGTGTTAGCTGGACAACAACTTGGGAAATGCCCTGGCAGTCAGATGGATGTCCATTAACAGGTAAACAAGGTGTGGAGGAAGGGGCACATGCTTGACCAGTGTTTGTCCGTTGGAAAGAGAGAGAGAGAGAACTGGTCAAGCTATGGAGGTAATTCTTCATACATACACGCAAAAAAAACAAGTTGATAAGTCTCCAAAAGCCTCCTCCACTCGCAGCTGTCCAAGTCATTTGGATGTCCTTCATATCCATCAGCACTCACACATCATCATGTGCACGCATAACTCAGGTGTCACAGGTCCATGGAGATATGAACACAACACATACATTCACACACTTCAATATTACATCTGTTTGCCTTTTTGTCAAAGCACACTGCTGTTACTTGTCATTCAACTGAGTGAACACATTTTAAAGCTGTGACTCATTAACTTTTCCCACATTAAGAAGGTGTTTTATTTCACCTCTGGTTTTTAGTGTTTCGGCATCCTCACACAGAGATGGATGCAGCTAATGACGGATTAAAAAATGTTCTCACCTTTAAAACAGGAAACAGAACATGGGTTGTGTTTGTGTTAACCTGAAGGTGTGCTGCTTTAAAGACACACAGATGTGACAAAGATAGGCCTATATCTCACCCATACATTGCAAACATGCAAACAACCTCTTTTTGTTTTTAAACACACGTGCATACTCACCACACGCACACACACACACGGTCTCATTCGAACGGAGGCTGTTGTTTGTTTCTCAGGCATGCTGTGCAGCCAGGTCCTGGTTGATGAAGCGCCGTAGCCTCTCCAGGTACTGACTGTAAAGCTCAATGTCGTTGTGGCCAGCTCCCTCCACCCAGAGGGGCTCCACCGCCTTGGGACAGCGCTCAAACAGGGCGAGGCCATGAGAGAAATCGATCACCTCATCTTCTGTACCGTGAATGATGAGAACTGGAGACGGAATCTTTGAAACCTTCTCAATGCTGGAAGAAATTTTTTGGAAAAAACAAAAACAGGGAACAGGATCAATTTCAGATTATTTTACCTGCAACTTTAGTACTGAATGTAAGCAATCTCAGAGAGTGTACTTACTTAGGGAAGGCATCAAAGCAATATGTCTTCTTGGTGTCGGGAAAGGCCACTCTCATACCAGAGGTGAGGGGAGAGTGGAGGATCACAGCAGCACACTCGAACCGTGATGCCAAATCTACTGTGGGCACTGTGCCGATGCTCTGTCCGTATAGGATAATATTCTCAGGGCTGATACCATACCTGAAAACAAACACTCAGATTTCAGTATGAACTAAAACACCCAAGGACACCTATGTTCTGCCAATGTGACTAGAGAAGTGCAAACATTTTCATATGCAAAGTCATTTATGCACACATCAGCTGACACTGTCTCTTAGAAACAGGATGGTTATCTTTTGAAGAATTGTAAAACAAAAAATAAAGCAAAATGTATTGATTATGGGCCTTAAGTGACAGGAATATGTTGTATGTCATTCATTTCTATATATTATTTTTACATTAGTCATTTTGTTTTTTTGTCTTTTTTTTAGTCATGACAAAAAAATCAGCCTACCAGAGCATGTGGAGAAATACATTATGGATCTAATCTACAGCTTGTTTATATGTGAAGCTGTGGCTATGTTTTGTTTAGTGTGAGAGAAGCAAACAAGAAGAAATGGTTTTGTGTCTGCAAGCTTCTAGATTAACACACAACACAATACAAATTTTCATTTTAAACAGTGCATCCTATTGAATAAACACACAAACCATTTCCTCCTTAAACATAAGACTGGTTGCTCCAGTTGGAAGGCAGACTGCATGTCACGTCACGCTAGGTCTTTTACACACAAGCTCAAGTTACAGTTTGCTGTTACAGTGCTGATTACACTTACAGATGAACATCTATCCACTCAGTTATCTTAGCCATTTAGAGATATTTAATATACTGTGGTTTTCCCAGAAGCTTTTCCAGGTGCCACATATCTCACATATATCACATCTGTTTCTTATTCTGTGCACAGCAGGCCCTGGGATAAAACTCTTTTGCATGACTATTTCCCTGAATCCCTATCCTGGAGATAGGATAAGTATAAACTAATTTTAGGCCCACAATAACAACTGACGAGAATTTTCTATTAATTAATCATTAACCAAAATATTAAAAGCTACAATTCAGCACTCTACACAGAGCACAAGATGTGAAATCCAGTTTGATATCAAGCCACCATTTAACTGTGGCTGGACTGGCGGATGGTCAAAGACAGGGTACTGCGGTCAGCAGGGAAAGGTTTGTGTAAAACTGAGCCAACCAAATGTTATTTTCACAAAGAAGTTACTGGCCAGTGAAGTGAACGACTCTTGATGACTTATCTAAGAACTCTAAGAACTAAGAATTCTTTGATGGACATTCGGTGCTTGTTGGCTGTTCATTTCAGACACACAATGGACTGAAACATACGTTCTGTGTGCTTACCGGGAGCGCAGGGCGTGCCAGGCAGCATCAATGTCAGCATAAAGGTTCTTCTCAGAAGGCTTGCCAGTACTAACACCGTAGCCTGAGTAATCGTAGGAGAAGATGTTGCAGTTGATGCGTGTACCTAAACCAATGTAGAAGCTGCTCATCTGACCCAGGTCTACTGCATTACCATGGGAAAACAACACTGTAAACCTGACAGACAAAGGAGACAGAGAAAAGACAAGAAGAGGACGTCAGGCAGCAGGTTGAGAATAGCAGACTTCATAGAAAAACAAAGATACACCTGTGCATGTATCTCATCTGTGACTCTCACCTGGCATTGGGGGCACAGCGAATGTACATACATCCAACCCTGTTCCCTCTACTAGACCTGGTCAGGAATACATCCGTCACATCCAGCTCTCTCTGTGAATACTGGAACTCTGCTCTCTCGGTGAGATGCAGCTTCCACCTTCCCTCACTCCCCGCACCACCGCTGCTGCTGCCAGTACTGCCACCACCACTGCCCCCTCCTCCTCCTCCTCCTCCTCCTCCTCCTCCTCCTCCTCCACCGCCACCGACACCTCCACCTCCCCTGTCACCTCCACTACTAGTGCCCAGCCGGGAACGCAGCCCTGGTGCTCCGAGGGAAGGAAGAGCAGCACCAGTGTTGGATCCAGATGCCGTTCCAGCTCCAGAACCTGGATCTGGGTCAGGAAGAAGCGCATAGGTGGGCTCTGGAGGGAGGAAAGCCAGTTTGGCTGCAATGCGGCTGGGGCAAGGGGGGCAGCAGAACAGGCAGCATAGCTCGCGTATAGACAGACCGTTCATCTTCTGACAGAAAGAGAAACATATGAGACAAAGTAAGTAGTTGAACAATAAACAACATGGAAGAAGCTTTTAAACACAATTCAGAACAGGGTAACCCACTGTGTTTCTATATATGTTCATGGTGTATCATATACATACTGTATAAATCATTTGGCTCATTGAGACTACAAGTAGTGGTATTACATCATACAGCCAAAAACAAATATTTAATCAGGGAAGATATTTAAACTGTCATTTACTGATGACAATGATAATGAGATGTGAGACAGCAGCAGCACCGCAGCAGGCGATTAGTGATTGAGCAAACACGTTTGCCTTGCAGAAATTAATTAGAGTGTGTTTTATAATCACAGAATTTTTACAAGGATAAGTAGAAACTAAAGGGGTTACTACTTCTAATGACCAACTGCCTAGTAGGGGGAAATCCTGCACAAATATACCGTTATGAACATACCTGGATTCAGGAATCCCAAAGTACTGAAATACAACTGGCACACACAAGTGCCAAGGTCTTCTGGCCCAGTCACTGGGCTGGCTGGATCTTGATTTACTTAGGGGAAAAACAGATTAAAATATATTAAAACGCGTTTACATTTAAATAAAACAGAAATACTGTTTAATAGGCCCAAGCTATGCCATTGGCTTCTAAAAACATTGATAACATTTCACATCACATACATGTACACAGACACTGAGCAAAAACAAAACAAAACAAAAAAAACCCCGACATCAGGAATTCGAGTAAGAAATAACCTTAAATTTCAGTTGTTATTGACCTCATAATGTCCTGTAACGTGAAGTAATGAAAAACTGCATTCACTTATAGTTAATCATAGACTACAGCTGCATAGATCTCCTAACAAAATTAAGGTGATTTAAATGTCCTGGACAAGGCTGAACAATTACAACCCCCTCATCACAGGCACACAGAGCGACTGATATGCTAATTGTAGCTACATGTTAACAGCGATATTAACCTCTAGCGTTAACCAATGATGCTGGGAATACAACCGAAGCAGTGTGCACTGCATATCTGCAACAAGAAGGCGAGATAAGCGGCGCGATCCAGCTGTAGCTGGATAATAGCCATTGTGTAGGTCAATGTAAGCTACCAGTCAAATTACCATCACTTATCGTTAGCAAGGTAGCCAGCTAGCGGCGGCTGCGGCTAGCTTGCTAACACGATAGTATAAAAGCTAACTACTTACCGATTCACAGTAGGTTGCTAGGCAGGTTGGTGTGCCCCTATATGTACATATAAGCAGCACAAGACTTCGTAAAACCTTCTTGTGTTTTGACATGGATGGTTTTGCTCAAGTGTACTGACAGATGTCGGTGGCTAGCTAGCTGAATTTCATGGCTACCAGATTTTTTTTTCTACTTCTGTCCGACTACAGCCGGAAGTGACGTAACGGCGTATTGCCTTTTCAAAACTTTATTACAATGTGGTAAGAAATATATAATCAGCATATTTGATTTACATTTTCATTTAAATCAGATAATAATAATAATAATAATAATAAATGATCTAAACAAAATGTACTTGTATCGAACTTAAAGGTACATTTCATACAGCACAAAAGCTTTTTGTGTTATAATAATTATTTATCAATACAATGGATGTTGTACTTTGTATGTGACACATTATCTGTTAAAAATCATAACTTATCTGTCTTTACTGCCTCCAAAACCATCTAATCTCAAGCTACCTGACACAACAGACAGTTCTCTGCTATGTATGTCTGTGGATGCTCTCATTCATCCAGGTCATGTTCTGTCCAAGAGTTTCAATCTTTGAATATGAATAAATAAATTGAATGTAGTTTATTTTGAAATCAGAAGGTTGAGGTGGACTTGTAGAGTTTTCCTGAAGTCGTTTCGCTGCTCAACCAAGCAGCTTCATCAGTTCTAACCATGTTCTAACCACATTTCCCCACCAAACAGTTAGAACTGATGAAGCTGCTTGGATGAGCAAGTTAAGTTGTGATACACAGATCTCTTTTCAGTTGTTTTTCCAGGTTAAATCTTTGATATTTATTTATTTATTTATTCAACTGGAAGTCCTTGAGAGCCTTCCTTTATTATTTATTAAAATAATTTTTACAACTTTTTTACAACTAATGGCATTAGATCAATAGCACAAAATGCAGACTGAACCCTGAACTTCATTTTATGTTGGTAAACACACCTGCATCAAAAGTGCTGGTGAATTTATTTGTATTTGAACTTTATGTTTGCAGATTTATAGAGAATGGTTTATTGGTTTATTAACATACAGCTTTATGTTTAGGCCAAGTTTCTAATGGCTTGACAGCGAAAGAAGCGCGTGCTTGCATATGTGTGTGTGAGTGGGTGTGGGTGTGTGTGATAGACAGACAGAGAGAGAGAGAGAGAGAGAGAGAGAAGGAGGGGGGGGTGGGATCTTCCATTCATCATTGATCCACTGCAGGACTGTGTTTCAGGGGGTGTGAATTATGGGCCCCTGTTGTCACTGTGCCTGCTCTGCGTTGGACGTTTCACCTCTCCACTGTAAATTTAAAGAGGGGATTACATTTTGCTGACTACTGATTTTGGAGCCGTAGCTTGAGCAAGTGCAGACAACTGCCCGGTGCTCCTGACAGAAGAAGACTTAATAGCTGCTGCCCGCATTTCTTCAGGATTTGGGGTTTCTGCAAAAGGGGCTCAGACTGAGGATATACCGGGTCAGTAAGCGTATTCTGGAGCGCAGACAACATCGATAGGGTGCTGTTTACTCAGTTAGATTACGGACCTTTTTTGTAGAAGAGGTGAAAAAAAGGTAGTTGACTGGGCGTTCTGGACGCGCTCGGTAAGCTGTGATGCTACGGCGATGCGCAGGAACCGTAGAGGGAAGAGACAGGTGAGGTGCGGCTGAGGAGCGGTGTTATCAGAGCGCGGCTGTGGATACCGATAGCTGGGGTATCCATCACCCATTTTTTTCTACTGGGAGGAAGAAGATCGACCGGAGAGGGCGAGTTGGCGACTGGCACCTGTCTCAGCACCCTATACCTGGCCATCTGGTGCGGTGAGTGTGCCAAATGGTGGGATTGTAAGACGGGTATGTGTGAGAGGAGACGTTGAGGGGGGAGGGAGGTGGATGTGATGAGCAGGTAAATGTGCGCATTTATTTTTTTTTTATTAGTGCTACAAATGCTGCATTGCCAGTCCAATCCTGGGTTAGCCTGTGGGCTAGATGTGTCTTTATTGTTGGCACCGTCTGGACCTTTGTGGGCACGAGGTGGTCTTTGTGTCTGATGCAAGTTTGATGCTTTATTTGCCTATCTCTCCTGCATATCTTCCTCTTCTCACGTGTTGCATGGGTCTCATTCGGTCTGAGTGATGTCTCAACAAAAAAAAAAACACAACACACACATGATCTTTCTCCTCATCGCTGCATTGCAAGGACGAGTACCCAGCCTGATCTGATTGCACTCCTCATCAGGATCATAGGTCCTGATCTAAATGAGGCCTGTTACCTTCCAGTTTTATTGTTCCCGTGTGTGAACTGATGTTGTTCATTAAATGCTTACTTAAGGTTTTTCTATTAATGAGAGCAAAGGTCACATCTGGTGATTTAGAAGCTATAAGTTGAATTGATTATGTCATTAATCACACATTTTCAGGGCAGTTGCCACAAACTATTAAAGAAAAGTTAAAATAAAGAAAAATAAATAGATACTTGTTTATGATGTATGCATATTTTCTTTGCATATAGCTGATAACACTTGGCGCTAGTGTGCATATGTCATGTGTCTTACATAGTTACAATAACTTACCTATATTGGACATAACCCCTCTGTACACTCACAGCCTCCATGGCCTTAAGTTGAATGCTCACTCACTGCTGTCCCAGCTCTTACCCAAGTGATTTAGTAGTTATATGTAATTTACTGTTTACAGCTTCGTCCTTCATACTAAAAGCCATCGAGCTGCACAGAAGGACTATAACAGCTCCCAGCTGCTGTGCTTTATGTTTGTGTTTCCTGTGAGAGTTGAAAAGCAAAAAGAGATGGCTGGAGATAAAAAAAAATGAAAAAGGAGTGAGGGGAGGAAGAGGAGGAGGAGGGGATGGAGAGACAGACACACAGACAGACAGACTGGGGGATACAAAGGATAAAAGTGTGGCAGATAGCAATCTGCCATGTAGGCTACAGAGGGATCGACAGAGAATGTAAAAGGCAGGAAAAAAGGAAGAAATGATGGAACAGAAAGCGCAGAGTGAGCAGTCACTGAGGGAGAGGGGCTGCAGACAGCAGTCTGAGCGGGCGTGAATGGTTTCCCTGTTATCCCCGCTGCCCACACAGACAGCCTCACAGCAGCCGCCTGAGCAGGTGCTCACCCTGATACACAGCGACCGCGGGCAACAACAGGTGCAGCCACTGTTTCCTCCAGCCGTCCCAGAGCTACACTAAAGCCCTCTGACACCAAAAACACCCTCCGCCCATACTGAAGGAAACCAAATGGATACTTCAATCTACATTTGGGACATGAAGGGATTCAATTATAAAATTAATTATGTTTTAAACAAAGTTGGAAGCACTTGAAGCAATAAGATAGGGCAGGCTGCAGGTAAAAGCAATCTAAGAAAGTCCTCAGGGTAAAACAACTGCCTGCAGGGAAGTTTAATGAGCTCTATTGATCACATAGGACTCTATTCAATCACATATGCTAAGCCGCAAACAGGGCATGCAGGGACGGCGAAAACCAGTAGACTGGATTGCCGTATGTATAAAGAAGAGAGAAATCAAAGGCAGATTAGTGCATCAGGGGTTGCTAAGGAGCATGTTTCTATAAATGTGTAGAATGACAGTGTAGTGCATGTCGGTTAAATAGAGAGAGAGATGAAACAGACAGAACGATGTTGGAGGGAGAGAGATGTTACCTAACAGCTTCTCTGTTCCTATTGCCAAGAGAATACGTCAAGCAATTGGCGACAAATTGCCTCACTTTACCTCTGGTACACAGAAAAGGAACAGTCAGACTCTCCTGGTTCTAACACTGTGGGCTAGGAGCTGCCATTAAACCAGTAGTTTTCTAATTGGATTGGCTCTTTATTGCCCACCCTGAAGACATTCTATACACAGCACACCTGGCTGGGTGAGTAGATGTTTGAGTATTTTCTGTGTGTTTGTCAGCTCAGTACTCTAGTTGTCATTGTTTCACAGAGACTGGACATACCTACCTACCACCCACCGCTCTGCTTATGAAAGAATGTCAACATTGGCTCATACAGTGTTCAGCTTACCTTTAGCTGTATGAATGTGTCAGAAAGCAGACAGGATTAGTCACTAATCGGATCATAACCCAAGGCCTTGTTTTAAGTTTTGCCTTGTATCTTTGAGATCTGAAGAAATGTTTATTTTCCTCAAAAGCAGCCAGATACAGCATATTTTTTAAGGCTCAAGTTTCACACAGGGTGCCATGTTTGGTGGGAGTCTTTTTGAGGAAAAGCAACACTTCAAAAGGGTGTTGAAGTCCACAGACCTCAGGGCAATGAAATCAGAAGGATGTAAGCGGGCAGGCATCTGCTGTGTGACCTGTGCCTGCTGGGTCCTCTGAGTGCGGACCTCAGGGAGTCATTCTGCAGGATTAAGAGGGCGAGAGGATCAGGAGTCATGCAGGCATACTTTTTTTACTTGTCAGCAAGTAGCTTTTATCCCAAGATAGGTATTTAAAATAAACCCCTTTATGCAAGCATTCTCTGTATTGATGTGAGAGGCCCGTTCCAAAAAGTCTTCCAGATGTGTTAAAAGGAAAAGATGTAGAATAAACTGCACCCGTCACAGGTGTAAACTGTCCATGGTGTAATAAACTCTACACCATAAGACAGATGATGTTCAGGTGGCCAAGGTGGCTGCACCATGTGGATTTTGGTTGCTGCATCAGCCACGTGCAATAATATCTTGAAGTTATTTTCAGTGCTAAAACCCCTCATATACTTTACACTGGCCGTGCATCTTCAGTTTTATGACTCTCTGTCTTCACCGATTCCTCCCCTGAGGCGCAGCTTCTTTTTATGCACACTGTGTGGCCCGTGCACAAGCTGTGTTTCATTTTCCTTCATTTCCTTTCAGGTAATCCCTCACCCAGGGGGTCTTAATGGCATGACCTGTGAAGGCATGCATGTTTACACACATGTATTTTTGTCCCTCCCTTCTTTTGCATGTAGCTGGTCCTCCCCTTTAGCTGCTTGGAAATTGGACTGTGAGTGTGTGTGACTGTGAGTGATATGGCAGCTGTTTCTACTCAGAGACAGTCTGATCTCTTACATTCTCTGATCTCATTTACATCACAAAATTGCAAAGTGAGAAAATGACCAGCCACTTTATGCTTCCACTGGATCACTCACACTACACATCTACAGCACATGCACACACACACACACACACACACACACACACACACAAAGAGATAAGCAAACAACCAAGTAACCTTTTTTCAAATGCCACCACTAAGGCACTTGACTTTTTACTTCTCTGCACAAAATGAATGAGGATAGATATTTCTCTGGAGCTTGGTCTATCTTCTCTTATTTTTCTGTGTTTTGTTGTCCAACAAATTCAGCGAGCACCTATGCCAAAAGCAGGCTTTAGTTATGGCAGCTTAGCCAGAGGGATTTGGAAGACTTTTTTATTGGGAGATAAAGGCGTCCAAGTCCTTTGTCTCCCAGCTACTGGAGATGGTTTTGTAGCCTGATGAAGCTTTGTTGTGGCTAATCTTTCTCTCAACTTCCTGCCCCTTCTTATAGCCATCCACTCTTCACAACAAACACAACTTTTCTCTTTCAATTACACCTTTTCATCTGGGGGCCCAGTCATAACCGAAAGGAGAGGAGCACAGCATAGCAGAAACACAATTATACCTGCGAGGAGGGGGGGGGGAAGGCTCTCGGGGAGGAGGTGGCGTGTTTGTGTCTGTGCATGCTTGTGTGCGCGTGTCAATCTACAAGCTGGTTCTTTGGCATTTTGATATCTGCTGTGTGTAGACCACCTATTGTGAGCTCTGATCCTCTTAGCAGGTTTCTGCCAAAGGAGCTATATTTACCGTTACTGGTGATCACAGCACACAAAGAACAACATGTCGAGAATATGAGCTACCTTTCAGCCTGCTTCTACGGCAGCATAAAACAGGCGGCTAACAGAGTATGAGATATATGGTAATGGCTGCCACGTTCCGACATTAGCACAGCCTCTTTAGAATAGTCTTTGTTGAAGAGGGAAAATGAAATGCTTGGGCTGCGGTCTGCGAAACATACGAGACAACAAAACTAATATTTGTGGCTAGTATCTGTTTATCTCTATGAAAACAGTAAGAAAACAATCATTTTCTTTGTGCTGCATGTAAAAAAAAAAATAACAATGGTTAGCTTCGTTAAGATGCTCCCTAGAGACAGATGGCATGGACGGACCTGCAACGAATAATGACTGTAAAAACAGGTCAGATTTAAAGATATCAAACCCTTGTCACAGCTGTGTAATTAGACTGCATCTTCATTGCCGTCGTACACGCTGGGTTGTGCGTGCATTTGACTCTGTGCTCATAGTGTGTGTCTGAGTGTGTGCACTGCATACTCATGTGCTTGCCTCTAGCTCAGAGCTGTGCAGTGAATGTATATGTGCTTACTGCAGTCAAACTCTGGTTAGTAACGTTTGCCCTTGCTGCAGCTTTGTACAGCCCCATAGACGTGTGTGTGTGTGTGTGTGTGTTCACATACGTTTCATTCTCAGCACTCAGCTTACTTGTTTTTGTAGTCATTTGTGAGTGTTTTGGTTGCTTTGTCCATGTGTTGTCTGAGCTGTTTATCCCCCTGCATGGACATGTCCATTCTCCATAAGCTGATAACTCTCCACATTCATAGACCACAGTGTGTCTGTCAGTAGCAGCAATTTGGCTTTAGGCAGAAGGCCTGATTGGGGAAGAAGTCTGAGGGGAGATGGAGCTCTTTTTGGCGAGACTCCAGCTCTGTCCATCCTATTTTAATTACCTATGGCACTCACCCAGGGGAATATCTCTCTTCCTCTCTGCTTCTGTATCTCCTCTCCTTTCTTTTCCTTCAGCTCTTTCTGCTACCATCTCACTATCTCTCTCTCTTCTTTCAGTCTTTTTTATTTTCTTTTTTCCACGCCTAACCTAACAGCACACAGCTGCGTCAAAGGTGTGTGCAGAGGTAACCTTTGCATTAGCATATAAATGACCCTGTAGATTGAATAGTATTTTAGGATATTTAACAGCAGAAGACAGATTCCCTTAGCTCTGATTAGACCTGTTCTGAGGAGACAGGCAGCCACTTGAGGGAATATCGCCTCCACCTCGATAAGATAAAGACTTGACACAGTGATTCTACTGCTGAAGAACGCATGACTGTGAGTGTGTGTTTGCTACACAGTTTGTTCTTTCTTGTGTTTGTATTTGAGTGCATGCAAACACATCTGTGTTTCTGAATAAATATCCATTGTCTTTGTGGTTTGGCCTGTACTGATGTATCATAAATGACAGCACCTTGTCTGTTTACCTCTGCCATGATATATACACTGATAGTTCTAGCTTCTGTGGTGTGTGATGCTGTGCCAAAACCCACACATGGATGAATAGTTATGAAATAGTTGCATTGTGCATTGCTTTAAATGGAGTGATTAGCATTTTGTGAAATACACTGTGAAACTATTGCTAGGATGAAAAGATGCTGTGTGTCTGTGTACACAACGAGCTATCAGTTATCCCAGCGTAGACTAGGAAACAGGAAAAATATGGCAAAAAACACCCCTCAAGCTAAGCATTTAACACATTCTAATTAATGTGCAAAGGTGCAGTCAGTGTTCCCAGCTGAGATGCTCATAATCCGCCATGATTGGTGATGAATATTTGTTAAATGTTTTTGTGATTCTCTGACGCTCTGGAAAAAAAAATGTAACAGGGTAAATTGTTTTTGTAATTTCAGTCTTTATTTGGAGTTGTCTCCAGCCTTTTAGCACAAAGCTAACATCTGCTGGCTGAGGCCAAACATTAGGCTGATATATGTAAGATTTATGTTGTTGTTAGCGTTCTCATTGAAAACCCGACTACAACATATGACGCAAACGTCAATCCATGGTAATGAAACTGTTTCAAAAGTCTTTGTTCTCCAAATTTATGAATTTATTTTAAATCTATAAATCCATGCTTTAACACATTAGGCTACTGCAGACGCCCACAGTTTGTCTTCCATCAGAGATGCTCTGCTCATACTAAGTCTGCATGGAGTCAGTAAAGTGTGTAACTGTGTGTTTTTAGCTGTATTGTACTCCACAACATTTTTAAATATTAACCAGATGTAATGTTGATGTGAGTTAACACTTCAGGAACACTTAAGGCTCGACACCACCTGAGTGTAACAACATGTTATGTGTACATCATGGTGTTTTTGATGGACACACTCTGACATATTTTGTTGAGTCATGTGGTTTGTCCATCAGCGGAAATAAAAGTGCAGCACTCCAAAGTCTTTTTATTATCAGTGGGTATCAGTTTTAAGCCTGTTAATGAAAATATAGTGCTCACTTGATGGCGTACTGAAGTGTGAAGGTGACCCACTTCTCCCAGTTTAGCCCGTGTCTGTGTTTCTAGCCCTGGGGCATCTTGCTTTATTCCGGGCTTTAACCTGCATACTGTCCTTAAGGAGCAAAGCGTGTGGTAAAAAATGAGAACATGTACTAAAGCATCCTGTTTCAGACGATGCTTTAATGCTGATGTATCAAGAACAAAGACCTAATCATTGTAATAATAATCCAGATGAGGGAGCCTGGGAGTTGCTTTATTTTCACATATACTGTTTTTCTGTCAAAATCAAGTAGTGACGTCCAGGCTCACCCTTAAAGTGAAAATCCCATTAAAATAACTCTTAATAAAAAGTGTAAGTGGGTGTCTAATAAATGCATTGTTGTGTTTTTCAGTGAATATGCTCCATTACACTGATTTAAAATGAGCTATATGATATTCCTTGCTAGTGTGAAGATTATGTGGAGACAGAATGCAGGCAGCTCCCCCATCCCCCTCCTTGGAGAGAGAGAGAGCAGGGACCCCCACCTCCTTATCTGTATGTCCACATAGGACAAGTATTCTTGCATACTCATATGATCTGCATGTATTCATGCTTCAGTGTGTGTGTGTGTGTATGTGACAAGGTCTCACATATGCAGGCATGTATGTGATAGAGGGTGGACCCGCCCTCCTCGCGTTTACATCTACTGCAATAGAACATCTCTGCCTAGCTTTGCTATTGGTTGCTACGGTAACAAAGCGCAGTGTGGAGTGGCTGCTGCAGCCAAACAGAGAGCGAGAGACAGAGGAAAAGGGAAAGAAAGAAAGAGAGGGAGATTTCGCCTGTAGTCCTGATCACAACAGCAGATTTAATACAACGTATCAGAAAACACTGCCCTGACTCAAATGTCAGCTTCGTGAACGATGGGTTTGGATTCGTTGGTGGCCGCACCTCACTGTAGTTGAGTGTAGCAGTTCAAGGCTTTTGACGGCAGTGCATTGGGTTTGGTTAAATTGACTGTGAGTGACTGCTCATTCTTTTTGTATTTAGGTCTCTGTGTTTCCTCGTGGTCAGTGAATGCTCCTCAGCATGGATGCTGCTCTTTATTCTGTCTCAGCTTAGCAGGATGAGAGTATTGATTTTGCTCAGCAGCTTTAATAGTTGAGATGCCTTGTGCAAATATGAGCATGTCCAATATACACTAAAGGCCACTGAGGCATTTTGGGAGGGGGGGATCATGGGTAAATATTAAATAGATAATCATTAAGCACATAATTTTCACAGGGCTTGTTGACATATGGGGGACTGTATAGAAGTTCTCAGTATGCTACTTCTGCTCTGTCACTCCTGTCAGATCAGCTGTAGCAGGTCAACAAGAGCCCGGTGACATGAATCTCAGCCGAGGCTGATGGGGACAAAACATATGGGCAAACTGATAAGAGGTGAAAGCAGGTGTGTATGCTCCTTTAGATGACCCGCTGATTGGCTAATTATGTGGGTGTTAGCAGGTGATTTGCTAATGGGTTGCCTGATGAGGCTAGATTACACCGCGTGGCTGTCGCCATCATTACATGCGTCCCACGATAACAGTGTCAGTGTCACACCATTTAATCCTATCACGCCAACACGATCTGACACAAATAGCATAACACCCTTTCTTCTCTGCACTCACTCGTCTCTCCTCCCTTGATTTCCTGATACTCATTCTGTCACCGGTCTGTTTTTTTATAGCTTGATGAGCTGGATGTCTGCAGCAGGCTGTATCTCTCTTCCTCCCTTTTGTCTTTTATCTTTTAACTCTCTCATCTGTTTCTTTTTGGCTCAGCAGGGAAAACTCAGAACTCCTGATAACCAAACGTCAAAGCCTCGCCCTATGAACCTCTTTTTATAGCCCAGAGCGTTAAAAATACTGCCTTTGTCATGGTGGTGGCCAGCTAGCAGCAGAGCTCTAATATGTTGGCCTTGGCCCATATCTGATGGTTTATCTTATGGATCAATAACCTTGATCAATACACACTCTAATGAGGAGGCTTCATCAATGATTGGCCGCAAGGTTTTAGTCTGCTGCATGTGGAGGTGGACATTGTAAAAGACCTGAGCAGAATTATTATGTAGGATAGTTTAGAGCCTTTTTACTCAGGCTATTTAATATTCAGTCAGTATTTCAGGAATAAAGAACCATGTTTATTGGTAATCAGTGTGTTCAGGCACACACCAGTGACATCACTTGCTTTAATCATCATATTTTGTGTGCTTTCTGAATAATGAAGACGATTGAACTGACATGGTATTTATAGCTCAACCTCCTGTGGTTGTGTGTATATAGTGCATGTGAAAAAAACAACAGCCCAACAGAGGACACAAACTCCAGCATCCTCTGTGAATGTTATGTTATAACCACTACCTATCCCATTATGGGAGAAAATAGAGGCAGCAGTCAGATTTCACCTAATAAGGAGCAGGAGTACAAGGAGAGACAAAGACAACAGCGGTGTATTTAGTATCAAAAATGTCAGATTAAAGCTAACATTAATGAGCCAATATGGCAGATTTAGTGAGTTATAGGATGCATGGTTTGGTTGTATTGCCAGAAATATAATTAGATAGTTACTATATAGTCATAAATGACTTGGTCCCTATATTTCTTAACCTTTAAGTTATTAGACGTAAACCTAATTAGCTATTATCTATGCCTGTTTGCAGTGCACAGCTGACAGCAGCACAAACTGTGTCCCTTGGTGGCAACTGGATAATGTGGCTAAGCCTGTTCATATGATGGCTAATCTCACTGGAACATACGCTTCATTTAGTTCTTTCCATCCATCCCTTCAGTCTAGACAAGACAACAGAATTTCATTTTAGGTTTAAGTATCACATTTGGAACCTGCTCATGAAATGGCCATAATGAAATGAGGCTGACCCTAAACCTGACACAATCAGTTATAGTCCTGGGAATCCCAATGGAGAGTCAGATGAAACAACCCCCCCCCCCACACCCCTCAGGGCTCCTCCAGTGCTACTGATGAGGAGAAGGCTTAGAGACGTCAAACCTGCAATCTCAGAGCGAGAATTTCATCTGAAGTGGCCCCCAGAGTACGTTTCCAGCCCACATCTCCCTTCTGATGTCTTCAAACAGACTGTCATTCAATCTCACGCCAGGTCTCAAGTGTTGGCAACATATGACTGTGCTCATGTATACAACTACATGTGTGTGTATTACATCTGGGTGCATGTGTGTGCCTCTAGTAGCAGTTGTCATCACCTTGGCAACAAACACATCTACCTTTCTACCTGGAGTTCTATTACTGAAAACAGTTTTTATATCTGGGAACAGACAAGATGAGAGACAGAGAAATGAAGGGAGGTAGGTGATGGAGGCACCCAGATGGAGGATGAAAGGAAATAAGTGGGGGTTGGGGGGGTGGGGTGTGGAACATAGCATTAAGGGTGTTTTGATATTGCTCACACCTTTTCTTCTAACCTTTCTTTTTAATTATGTCCCAATAAATTTCACATTTTTTGTCAGGATCTCAGCAGCCCAAGACAAAAAAAACTAAAAACACTCTGTCCTTTATGTGCTCCTGATGGTGTCTTACCTCTCTGACATCAAAGACAGTTCAGATGGTGTAGCTTGGCCACAGCCATTTTGAGTAAATGCATCGAAAAAGGAACCACACTTCAACATGTGTTCGACAGTGTGGCTACCACAATTTATGTCTGGCAGTAACTTATGTGCAACTGTATTATTCAACTGTCCTGGTTTAATAGGTGCAAGAGATTCTGATATACAGTGTGAGAGCTTGCTGTCGACAGTTTGAACCCTTGTCTGGGTTTTAGCCATATTGTGAGTGCAGTAATGTGTCTGTTGGTCCATTGCTGTGGAATTGCTGGACTAATTTTCATAAAAATGATGGTACATGTGGACATTTTAGAGCATAGGGTGCCCCTAAAGAAGTAGTCTGAGAGGCTCCAGCAGAAGGCTTTAGGCGTCAGAAAGAGAGCCTGTCACCATAGCCAAGCTGTGCTGGTGCTCTTTTATTAGCAAAGAAGATAATATTTTGGATGAAAAAAGAAAAAAGAAATGGTTAAGAAATTGAAAAGTATTAGCTTGCTGACATTAGTATTGAGGTTTAAGCAGTCTCACAACCAGTACAGCTTAACTTTTTGGAATGTGTGTGTGGATCTATTTTACACATTTGTGCTCTTATCTTTTTTTTGGCTATTTATTGTTTATTTATTTGAGGTTTTAAAGCCATTATCTCAAGCTGAAGAAGAATGGAAAATGGCTCTATAATCCCCCCCAACTATCAGGTCACCCTGCTTTTCTCCCTTTTATTTTCTCGTGATTTAAAGCATTCTTGACTTTTGACCTTTTGAAAGACATTGTCCAGCTTTCCCTAGTCACTCCGTTCATCTCTTCCTTTTTTCATGCTTTATAAAGGCCACCTATTCCTTTATTGTGCCTAATTACCCCCCAATATAGCCGCCATATGTCTGTACGGAAGGATAATTAGCGAGCGAACGTTACCACCCAGACAGATTTTGTAACTGTGTCAATGTTTTGTCTCTCAGTGTGTTATATGGCTGTGAGAATCCATTTCAGTTCACACTGTTTGACAATAGACTGACATTTCTCACAATAGACACCCATTACACCTATAACGCAGACAATGGAATGCATTAGCCCCCTGCTGAATCCAGGTTTGTGACAGCAGTCACACTGCTGCACTTCTGACCCTTTCTGTCTCACACACACACTGAAATACCTGTTGGTTAATTCCCATGCACTAAAACTATCTGTCAAAATGTCAATACACACATTCAGTCACACACACAGGGAGCGATACTGTACACAGCGCACAGTGAACATTTTTCTCCCCTCTCCCCTTTGTTAACAGTACATGTGTGCTGCTGCCATGGCGACCGTGGCTCCTCCCATCACATTTCTCCTGCTGCTGCTTCAAGTGGCTGATGGCTCATTCCCAGAGGAACCCAGTCCGCTCAGCTATGTCCCTGCAGAGGGTATGTGTCCTTCTTCTTACTGTGTGGGTGTGTGCATGAGCGTAGTATGTGCAGCATTGATGAATAGCTCTGTGGTGAATGTGGAAATCGGGGGTCAGGGGTCAGAACCTTGGTGTGGAGCTGCTTTGGAGCATATAGATAAATAAAGCAAACTTCACTCCATATCTGCATACATGAATAAATATGAGAGAAAAGAAGGTATAAAGGAAGAAATGTGGAAAAATGTGACATCACTGTGGATTTTAGGCAGTGGCAGATAGTTGGACAGGATGGGGTGATACAGATGAGAAGAGGGAAAGCTGAGTGGTGGAAGAGAGAAACCGGGGAGACAGGTGGAGATGGATCACTGTGTCCTCCCTCCCTCCTCTGCAGTCAAGGACAGTGAGACACTTTCCCAATTTGTCTCCCGACAATGAAAGCTCCCTGTGGAGACCTCCACTTTGAAACTTTTACTCTCCCCACCTCATCTGCACTCTCTCATTTGTCTGAAATGAGGGAGAGAGGGAGGAAATGCCTTCTTTTTTCATATTAATAAAAAAAAAACAGTGATTACACATAGCAGAAAACACCAAATGGATAAAAGTGTTTGTGCGCCTTAAAGGGTACACCATTCATCTGTGCCCATTATCTTTGTTTCCCTGAACAAAAGCATCAAGAATGAGTGAAGACACTATTAAAAGTGAAGGTTAGAGAAGCTGTTTTATAGCCCACCTGAGTACTTTGGGAAATGTGCTTCCACTGTTCTCAGCTTTCACTGAATCCTTGAGCAAGGCACTTCATTTCAACCTTGTTGTTATTTGTCTCTGCATTTCTCTGGCTCTGTGTGTTTATGTTAGTGGTGAGGAGATATCCAGTGTTCCTGGGCAGAGCTCATCGTTCAGCTCAACAACAGGAACTGCACATACAGACGGTCCTCCAAGTCAATCGCACGCTCTACATTGGAGCCAGGTAACCAACAGCAACCACCTCCAACTGTGTGTTACTGACGTGTTCGCATTAATGTGTTTTTTTTTGTTGATGTTTTTTTTGCTTTTATTTGGTCCCACAGCTTCCATCTGCCGTCACTCTGCAGAGTGTTCATGTGATGATGTATTCAGGCTTGTTTTTAAATGTCAAGTGAAAGCTGTTGCTGAACATTACTGCATAATATGAACACCTGTGGTATGTGGTAGGCCCATGGACAAAATATTGTTCATTTATTTACATAATTTTTAATAAATGTAGAAAACACTCACACATAGAGGCATGCAAACCTGGCCTCATTCTCAAATCAAGATACAATGTATAATCTTCATACATTATCCAGTTCACACCATTTAACTGAAATATTTCACAATACAAGCAGTGAAAATCAAATGCTGGTTCTGTATTTGACCACAAAAACACAGAAATCGCAGGAACACACCCTCACAGTACAGGCTGAATGCCAGTGAATCTCATAATAACACATATCAACCCACAAAAAGAGGCACAGGGGCAACAGCTCCAGATTTTCACCCAGGAGGCTGGAGTGTGTGTCCCGTTTTCGTCCATTTTTTAAAAGGGCTGCCAGAGTGTTGGTGGGCAGATCATCAAAAATGGTTTCCATGACAACAGTATTATAAAAACTAATGCTGACTGGCGACATTGAAGATGATTTGTTCCCCTGTCTCTGACTTCACATAGCGTACATCAGAATAAACACACATGACCACAACAAGCTTCTCCTCCTCCTGGGTGTCCCACACATTAGCATCAGCAATGCCCCTCTGAAAAGTTTCAAGATTTTTTTGATTGCAAGAGCTTAAATTGGCCGCACTAATTAGACCGCTGTTGTGTGTTTTGCAGAGATGACCTGTATCGAGTGGAGCTGGATAACATGGTAGGGGAAGAGATGTACTACAGCAAGGTAGGTCTCATTTTTGTTGCACAAACATGCACAAATGTACACGCGGCACATACGGTGAATGTGGTTTTGTTCCAGAAAAGGACCTGGGAATCCAATAAGAATGATATTCGAGTGTGTCGGATGAAGGGCAAACACGAGGTAAGATTCAAACCGCACTGACTTTGAGATCCTCTCATGCACGCATCAATACGGTCTACACTATCACACGCTTGGACAGACACAACAGCTGTTACAGAAACCTTATTTCCTTTGGGCCCACCTGCATACGGTATTTACACAAATTTGATCTTGTTGATACAGAATCAGCACATCACTTAATCATGCTAGCTCAGTGAAACGTTACCTGGGGCTGAAAGACGTCCGTGAAGCTTGAAAGCCACCTGCATTGTGCCAGTTTTCCTCCTATATGTCATTCACAGCCTGGGTGGAATAAAACTGGGACTATTATGGGCCCATAGAAGATGATACAGTACTTTATGAAGGGACATTTACGAAAGATGAGGATTTGATGGGACCTAAGCCTGGTTGACAAGGCGGAACCTAAAATATAAGCCTCACTTTATAAATGTAGCAGTGCAATCTGAGTGGAACTCACAACAGAAAGGAAACAGGAAACATTACAGAGCAAACTGAGCAGAGAGAGTGACACAGCCTCTGGGAGGAAGTAATTGAAATCAGCTGAGGAGGAGAGCTTTAAATGTGTGTGGGCGTAGGGAAGATGTTATGGAGGTAAGGGCAGCCATCAGGTAGAAAGTAAAAGGTGGAAGGACATCATAGAAGAAAGGTGTGTGACGTCAAACACCGGACAAAAATAAACTGTGATTAAGATGGAGCTAAGACAGGGGGAGACATGAGGTGAAGAGAATGAGAGACAGACGAATCTACGAAATGGCAGCAATTCACCCGTGAATCATGCAGCACTCATCCAGATTCTATACAAGCCTATAGCATCTATAAGGCAAGTGTGCAGCATTACCAGTCACCTGTCAAGTTGTGACAGTCAGGAAATAGACATTATCTGAGCAAAAGAAGTGGAATTAATACTGCCATTAAAGTTTCCTTTAAATAGCTGGGCAGTGCCTTTCTGCATGTTTCCTGTAAAAACAAGGAGCGCTAAGGCCACACACCACCTGCGCTGTAAAGACTCATCCACCTTTGACAAGTGAAAGACATACAGTGAAGTGTGTTATTGCCAGTGTCAACAATACCTGAATGAATAAATAATACCTGTGCTGTGTTAGGACTGAAATAGAAACCGTTTGGGGACATTACAGTGGCACAGGAGCTGTTAAAGTGAATTTACTGCGTGCAACATCCACTTTCTTGAGTCTCCACATGTTGCTTGGCAACTGCTGTTTAATTAAACAAGGTGTTAATTTATTTGTTGTTTATTGGTAGTTTTTCTTACCTACAAATCCACGGCAGCTGTTTATAATTTTTCAACTTTATGTTAAGATGAGCTAATGTGAAACAGACTCCAAACTGCATACTGTAAGTGAAGCATCAAGACAGTGGAAAAGGTCAACAAATGTCCACTTTTAATGCTTCCACCTGTCATTTTCTCATCTAGACGTACAATTTATTGGTCATAAACTCTTAAAGGGACTAGAGGGCTTACAGTGTTCTCTTGTTTCAGATTCACTGGTAGTATCTGTAAACTTCTGTCAGCAGCCTTCCGCTTTGAAGACAGTTATAAAGTCCCTGTTCTATTGTTCCTCCAGATGGAGTGTGGTCGAGGGTGTGATTTCCTCTAAGGGTTGATTTAAGCTGCGTTCTTCATACTTCACACTGGCAGACTGGTTCAAAACCATCTTTTTTAACAGTTTCCTTTTCTTTTGTTGTCCTACAGGGAGAATGTCGTAATTTCATCAAGGTTTTGCTCAGCCAGCCCGACGGCCTGTTTGTATGTGGAACAAACGCCTTCAACCCCCTGTGTGCTAACTACACCGTTAGTATCCATGTATCTGTCCGCTGGTCATTCTCTGTGCACCTGCCAGCTGCTTTATCTGCATCATTTTTCCGTCCTGTTGCAGAGGGACACTCTAGAAATGGCGGGAGAGACTGTGAGCGGGATGGCACGGTGCCCGTATGATCCACGACACGCCAATGTGGCTTTATTTGCAGGTATAACATCTTGCACTCTAGAGATGAAGAATGTATTCTCTACAGCTGACATCAGAACCAGTTTCAGGTCCAGACTTTTAAATGTCTGTGCCCTTGTGTTTACCTTTACAAATGATTTATAGTCAGACCCGTCTCTGCATTGCTTGTTTGGTTTTAATCTTCCTGACCTTGTGCTATCTCTCTATCTGTATCTTCCCTCCTCCTCTTCTTCTTAATCTCTTCTCTTTCATTCCCTCTCTCTCTCTTTCAGATGGAAGTCTTTTTACCGGCACCGTGACAGACTTCCTGGCCATCGACGCGGTGATCTATCGCAGCCTCGGCGACAGCCCTGCCCTGCGCACAGTCAAGCACGACTCCAAATGGTTCCGAGGTACTTTTAGAAACAGGGACATTAAAGATTGCCCTCCAGAGCCAGGCACCTTTAATAGACAATCAGAAAGCAAATAACAGAAACCATCACTGTTATCTTGAGGAAATTGAACTGCTGCGCTTGTTTTTTCATAAGTGGCACATAAGACAATTTTAGGCAGCTAAATAATAAGCTACATTTAGATAAACCAGATATGATTAGGCTTCCATTCACTGGATTTATTGTAAGTAGAACACAGGCTGATGTGTTGACTCATTAAAAGTCTTCATCTGAGGAAAAAAACAAGCCCAGGCAGGTCAAAGCTGGAACACTGCCAGATGAATAAATGATAAATAACGTGTATCCTCTTGTCTTTGATGATAAATTAAACAGGACATGAATATTTAATGAGCGATGCTGCTGGACAGCAGCTTCTTGTTGGCGTGAGCGTTATTACATCCCAGTGTCAGGGAGTGTGAAGCATTATTTTTGACCCCAGGCACCACGTTCATAACTGTGAGCGTGTGTTTTATTTTTCAGAACCCTACTTTGTGAGCGCCATGGAGTGGGGGCCTCATATTTATTTCTTCTTCAGGGAGATGGCCATGGAGTTTCATCATCTGGAGAAGGTCTCCTCTGTTCTCCTTCTTCTTCGTCCTCTCTCTGCTCCCTTTACTTTTCTCCTATTAATTCTCGTATTTAATATTCCAGGTGATGGTGTCCCGTGTGGCTCGGGTGTGCAAAGCAGACCTCGGCGGCTCTCAGCGCGTCCTCGAAAAACAATGGACCACATTTTTAAAAGCAAGGCTCAACTGCTCCGTCCCTGGAGACTCACACTTTTACTTCAACCTCTTACACGCTACAAGCAACATCATCCACATGCAGGGACGAGACGTGATCCTGGGTCTCTTTTCCACACCACCAAACAGGTACCACAACACACACTATGCACACACAGAAATGAATGATGCTTCCTCACCACAGTTGTTTTCTGTTGTAGCATCCCTGGCTCTGCTGTGTGTGTGTTTGACATGCAGCAGCTCGCTCATGTCTTCGAGGGCCGCTTCAAAGAGCAAAAGTCCCCCGAGTCTATTTGGACACCTGTCCCAGATGAAGCAGTGCCCAAACCAAGGTATTGTTATAAGTGCCTGTGAGCTTAAGCTTCAGCAGAACACTGCAGTGCTGCTGTCCTGGGCATCTGCCTTAAATACAGTCTGGTCTAAACTCCAGCTGTCAGTCACACTTTTGCTTTACTGCTGTTCAGCAAATATTCTAATACAGCCTGCAGCACATGAAAAAATGAAGCCCCCTCTGGCTCGTCCTTTCTTCTCGCTCTCCCTGGACTTCAATCACTCTTCTGTTCTTCCTTCTGGTCTGCAGGCCGGGGGGCTGTGCAGTGCAGGGATCCAGATTTAGCTCCTCCACCACGCTGCCGGATGAGGTGCTGAACTTTGTAAAGACCCACCCACTAATGGATGAGACAGTTCCACTGCTGGGACATAGACCCTGGGTGGTCAAGACTATGGGAAGGTATGACTCAGTTGTTTGATTAACTATAAGGAAATGTACTTTACTGGTCTAATGCATTGGCTTTATCTGTCTAGGTACCAGCTGACAACCATGGTGGTGGACACAGAAGCGGGCCCTCATAAGAATCGTACTGTCCTATTCCTGGGCTCTACCCGGGGGACCATCCTCAAGTTTCTGATGGTTCCCAGTGGAGACTCTGTCTCTCACAGCAGTGTGTTTCTGGAGGAGGTGGAAGGATTTAACCCAGAGAAGTGAGCAGACGTCCAACAAATGACAATTCTTGTGATCACACATGTAGTTCTCTTGGTCTGGACTTATCACTCATGCACACACTAATAATCTCACAGTTCACCAGTGTCCACTCAGCACCTGACTATTCAGGTTACTGTGAAAAAAGCAGCTCAAAACCCTAGATACTCCTGATATTGTGACCACTTGTATAAGATTGTGTTTGAGAAGCCCATATTACCCCTGACCTGTCTCTCTTTCTCTCTCCTCCTGTCTGACTCCTTTCCCTCTGCTCTCTGTCCTCACACTTTCTTCTGTCTCCAGGTGTGGAGAGGACACTCCTCAGGCTCGTCAGCTCTTGTCTCTGACATTGGATCGCACCAGCCACACTCTGCTGCTGGCCTTCCCCTCCTGTCTGGTCCGAGTCCCCACATCTCGCTGCCACCTACACTCACGCTGCATGAAGTGAGTGACACACGCTCACCTGTTTTTGTCTTTGTTTGACTACGTTTGCTTCCATTAATGCCCCTGTGGCTGATAAATAGTACTGTGTTATTGTAAGTGTTCTCTCTCCCCCTGTTGCTGTACTCATCCCAATAAAAATTACAATTCTGTTTTTGTTTTCAGTCAGCAGGGGATTGATGGCATGTATGTTTGACAAATCACAGCTAGCTTGTTGGTTTAATATTTATTCTGGGAGAATTTGTTTCTCTGGGAAATATTATTTAACTTGACGCGCTAGGCTTCAGGAGAGTGATTCATTATGAATACCAACAAGGCATTTGTTTATGAACGAATGGAACGGTGTGCTGTGAATGTGATTCCCACAGCGGATAAATGCCACATTTTGATAGCATGTACGAGTTAATGCAAAAAACGTGTGTGTGCCTGATGTGTATCGGATTTATTTAAACCTTTAACTTTAAAACATTGATGGTATGTGCCAGTGGATACACATGTTTTGCAATGCGAATGATCCACTACACTTTCCTTAGCCAGCTAGACTACAAACTACCCTTGTTTTTTCACCAGTGTTTCTCAAGGTTTATATGTGCTGTTGTGTATGTGTGTGTGCAGGAGTTGTCTGGCCTCCAGGGATCCGTACTGTGGCTGGACCAGAGGCAGCACCTGCTCCTTCCTGAGACCAGGCACTCGGTGAGGACGACAAAACCACACACACCACACTCTGAGCTGTTTACTAACGCTACACAGGAGCTGACTAAAAAGTATATACAAGTTATATAAAGGGAGTTTTGTAGGTTGTATATACAATAAAATCATTTTTCATTCAATAAACAACATTGATCAATGCTCAGTTTTGGTTTAAGATTTCATCTTAAAGCAAACATTGATCCATGTATCATAATTCCTAGTTCCGGCCCCTATCACCACCTGTATGGCTGACCCTGACCTCTGACCCCCGAGGGAAGGAAAGCTAAAGAAGAAAATCAATAATGGGATCAATAGGGTATCCCAATACAATGAATGACAAATCAATGTGACATATCAATTTTAGTGATTACCACTAAAATAAATATCATGTACAGCTTTCTCCATAAAAGAGTGAGCATGTTTATGTAAAAGGTCACTTTTTGCATTGATGAGTTTCGGTCAGCTGTGACTGCTGTGAGCAGTCATTATATACCATGGCGGCTCACATACAGTGGATTAACAGCGCCATACGTTTGCTGCTGTGCGGAATTTGTGCAAAAAACAACAAAAAAAGGAAAAGTGATGTGCTGATCTGTGATCTGTCTTTGGCTGCAGGCTCCCTTTCCAACAAGAGGTGGAATATGGAAACACCACCTCCCATCTAGGAGATTGCGATGGTAGGTTGCAGCACTATGACATGGTTCCTGGCTACATACAGTACACTGAAGGCAAGCTCCACCTAGTGGCTCAATCTCTCATTACACCTGTCTACTGTACATTTTGTTCTGGAAAAAAATAAGTCTGTAATACAGTGAGAGGGAGAGAGTATTCACAAACATTTTAATTAGCATTACTTCCTTCTCAGCTCAGCAAGATCTATTCAACCCTCACTATTTGTTCCTGCTTTGGTGTCTTTGTCAAAGCTGAATCAGGTGGAAGTAGACTTGGGATTTTGGTTTTAAACCTCACTTCCTACCGGTCAAGATGCTCCCAGTGTGAGATATTTTAATTAGGCAGGATGTGGAAGAGGTGTACCCACATGTAAACAATCTGAGACAGCAGGATGGGGAAATGCAGCATCCTCCTGTACATGAGGTTTTATTTTCTCAAAGCCGAACATCAGAGAGTGAGGGATGGGGAAGCTGGTAAGCATGCTGGAAATAGCTTAGCATAATGTCACTTGTGTAGAGAGGCTCAGATGTCACTGCAGCAGCACCACAGAGGTCCTCTTTGAACTTTGCTCTTAAATTCACAAAGTCAGTGGAAACAAAAAAATGAATTTTCCTTTCCAGAGTCTGAGCTGTTCCACTTGCTGTGGCCTACTTTAAAGTCACAAAATCCATTTGAATGTCTAGAAGACAAAAAGTATACATACATGCTCATTTGTGTTAAACAGGCTTCTAGCTTTTACCCCACTCCTAGAAAGTGATAGCACTAGAATGTCAGTGATGCCAGGCTGCAGACCCGAGTTGAGCCAGAGACAGGCATGTGCTGCTGCTGTGTCTGCAGATGGGAGTGATTATAGCTGGGTGGAAACACTGAGGTAATGGTATGCTGTGAGCAGAGACTGTCTGAACGACTGCATGGAAAGTGTGAGGAGAGGAGAAGAGAGTTTAAAAACAAAAGAGAGAGAGAAAAGTCAAATGCTTTGGTCTGGGCGTGTTGATGACAAGTGCAGGCCTCGTTGAACCCAGAGCTTGTGGAGCCTCAAGGCCAAACTGGAGAGAAGAAGTTCCTCTGAAACCCCATCATTTTATAAATGATGATCACCAGTTATGAGCGTTATTATAGTTATTGGTTTATTGTAATATGTTATGTCATGAACGGGGGAAAGAAGCAGAATAGAAGTATATGTAATAATAATAATAATAATCTTACACTACACCCTGTAGGCAGACACTGAAGGAGATGTCCACTGGACTCTGCTACTAAATGTCATCTTCATAATTGTGTCTCTATATCTTTAGGAATCCTGCAGCAGAGTTTGCTGATTGAACCAGAGAGCTTGGTCTCTCTCAACCTGCTTGTGGCATCTGCAGTCTCGGCGTTCACCATCGGGGCGGCGCTCTCTGGTCTCGCCGTGTGCTGGATCATGGCGCACAAGCCGTCCAACCGTCGCCACGGCAGCAGCTCACAGTCAGCCATCCAGCGGCGTGATAGAGGCCTGTTAAGTAACGGTGGTGGAATGGGAGGCTCTGTGCTGAGCGTGACACGACAAGGAGGTGGAGAACGTCCATGCACTCAGGGTGGGGAGACCCTGTTCGTCATGCCCAATGGCTGGGTGAAGTCAGGAGAACTCGACCCTGGTTTCCTGCCCACCCCTGAGCACACGCCCCAGCAGAAACGCAGAGGCCTACGACTGTCCGACTCCAACTCTGGAGGGTGGGACACCAGCCAGACCTACCTGGGGGGAGGTTCAGTAGGTCTTGGATCGCCTTGCCGCATACCCCCCTCTGTTTACCTGACCACCAGACTTTTCCAGCAGGGTGGAGGTGGGAGACATGGTGGTGAAGGCAGAGGGAATGACACGCCACGCCAGCAGTATGTCTGCCTGAGCAAGCAAGAAAAAGGAGTAAAGGGGACACCCAAGGCCCCCCTCAGGAAGTCAGCAGGAGAATATGTCTACCCCATGACCCCCCAGGACTCGCCTGAGCGCAGGCGGGTGGTCTCTGCACCCAGCGCCCCCATGGAGCACAGCGAGCCGCTGCCTTTGCGCTGGCCAGCCCCGGAAGGATACATCCTCAGCAGCCATGGCATGGTTGTCCCTGTCTCCCTGCCTCCACCTTCCATGCCCGCTCCCAGTGGCCAGGCCTATGTGTCCCAGCAGCACACCCCCGGGCTGAGCAGGGCTCTGCTGAGGGGGGCCCTGGAGCGAGGAGAGCTGGGTGAGCTGGTGGATCTGAGCCAGCTGATGAGTAAGAAGAACTGCAGTGACAGGACTCAGACTGGCCAGTGACTGTGGAGCAAATGAAGGGGACAGAATTCTGTCCATGTCCAGGAGTTCTCAATTTTATTTACTTTTCATGCTGTCTAGCCTCCTCTCTTTTCCCTCATATCTATATTTTATTCAGTCATTTAGCCTCGTTAATCTTCCCTTTCAGTTTCTCAGGCAATCCCTCGTCTTTCACCCTCCACAATGAGCCTCTGCTTGTGACTGGCTGCTGGGCCTGCCATTCATATCCTGGCTCACACTAATTGGTCAGATGGACTGAGGTTGTTGCTGTGTCTGCATTGCAGAGTTGCCTCTCTCTCTCTCTCTTTCTCTCCCATTCTCAGCAGAGGGAGGAGAGAGGAGAGACAGCAAAGAGAGAATGAGGACAAAGATGGACATGGTACTTAGAGGCTGCCTTGATAGAGGCTGCAGAGCTGGTCAAACACTACTGCAGTAGTGGGATGCTACTTCCCTCTTGGATAACATTAACCAGACTGCCGGCCATCTGTTCCCTGCTATATTACCTGTTGGCGTGATTGCCAACTGGGTACTTGAAAGGAAATTGCAAATTCTGAACATCGCCAAAAGTACCTGAAGCTCATCAGACAGAAAACTAAAGAGAAGCAAAAATCCTCCAGTCTGTTTCCTTTTCTCTCTTTCTCATACAGCGCTCACAAACATGCAGTTGTACAGGTGGGTATTTAGTATTCTGTGTATACGAGAAGCATGACTTGTGTGCCAAATGCCTCTAACCTGTCTCATAGGGATTTGGGACCATAACTCAGAGTGCAGAGTGCGGGACTGAAATGTCAGCAGTATTCCTGCCAGCTGCATGCTCTCTGTAATGATGGCATCTCAGCTGTCCATCCCTCTGTTCATTCCCTCCTTCAATCCATGTACTCTTTAATGACCAATAATTCCACAGGACACCGGATGGGACAGCAACACAACACTGGACTGGTAATAATATCAGAGCTGCAGAGAAAGATGGAGAGAATGCAATATATGGAGAGATTGTCCTTCAACATCACCTTAGGGGTTTTCTCCACACACACAAACACACACACACACACATTAGTTCTGCATTACAGAACACTGTCCGGTTTTATTGGGCAAAATTTGTCCTCCAGCCCACAGTGGGTCAAGGTCCCACAGATGTGATGCAGAACAAAGTGACAGTTACAGTGCTGATGATTGAAACCTTTGGCTTAACGCTCACACAGTAGGGCTAATGGAGATGTTCCCAGCAGGCAAATGGAACAATATATTCAGCCCATCAAAGTGTCTGGTGGTGTGAAGCGGTCAGGGTCCAGACCAACACAACATGTGTATTACAGAGGACATGACACTGAAAAAAAAAAAAAATAAATAAAAAAAAACACCCACTATGGTCAACAAATCATGGTGGTGTGTGCTGACCCATGTAGTGAGCAGCAATATATGGTTAATATGTACATAGCAAAATTCAAATTTAGATTAAATTATAATTATAATAAGACAACTAGTAATTCCAAAACATAAAGGCAGGTATTAGCTTGCTATCAAAAACAAACACTACATCATTATTATAAATATTAAGATTTATACCAATGTGAATAAAATCACCAAGACAGAAAGAAAGTTTTTATTATTTACATCTTTACTGCAGGAGAGGCCACTGCAAAAATATGTAGAAAGAAATGTAGAAATTCTTACTTTTATTACCCAATTATAACCCTAAATGAAATTTGAAGTTGTACGTCCTTTATTTAAACTTTAAGCTTTAAGTTCTAAGAGGCTCTTTTCATACAAATGTGTTATTTCTCAGAATCTGAAGTCAAATTAAGTCTAGCAGTGTTATAATTTCTTCTATTTTAAAGTTTAATCACAGTTTTTATTGAGAAATAAGTTAAAAAATGTAAAAGTCTGGGGCATGAAGTACTCAAAGAGGCCCAAGTGAAAAAATTCTGAGATTTTATTCTCATAGGATTCTCATTAGAGAACAGAATTTTGACTTTTTTCTCAGAAGTCTGCCTGTCAGATGTTTTACAGTGGCCTCTTCTGTACATCCATGTGCCAAACCCAACTGATAATTTAACGATGCCTGATCACTGAAGCAAAAAAAAGAAAAAAAAAGTGTTAACATGTTATAAAGTGCCATGAAGAAGAAGAAGAAGAAGAACTTCAGTGGTGATGAAGAAGTCACTTTTTGCAGTATACTTGTGAAATGTATGCCTTTGACCTTACATGCTGAATGTTGTTCATTTAAGTGTTGGCTTGTACTGTTGAGACTTTTTTCCAGCTCCCTTATGTCTTATTGTCTTTTAATGCTGAAAGCTAACAACAGCGTTTGAGGGTCTGTTCATAAACTACTCGGACACATCATGCTATACATAATGTAAATACGTGTAATGTACCAATGAATATAGACACTTTGTCATGCCCCTCATGGTCACACTGTTATGACATAAACTGTGTTAACTGCTGATATGTAATAACGATGATTGGTAAGTAGTTCATAAACAAACCTTCAAATAGACTGTCATGCAGTGAGGGAACACTGTGGAGCTCATTTTGTGACATATCTGCCCTGATTAGTACAGTCTTGTTATGTAGTCTAGTGATTGTCTCTCTGTCAACTGCCATACTGGAGGACCTTGAAAATACTCTTCAGCATTCTGAATGAATGAATGTGCATTCTTTTTATTGTTACTATTATTATTATTATACTGTGCAGTAATAAGGAAAAGCACAACAAAATGTGTCTTTTTTGTTTTTAAAGGAGCTGCTCTGTATCATTTGTGAATAGTGTAAATAGTCACCCTGAATGTATTGTGTATCAGGTTTCAGGTGGGTGGGGTGGGGGGTGGGTAGGGTCAACCACGCTCTTCTACGACAGGACTGTGTTTGAAGTGTGTGGCGATTTTTCATTGACGATGCTGTGAATAAGATGTATGTACAGTATTTACGTGATTTTGGCTGAAGGCAGACTTCAGCTGTTTCCTTCCTGTTATTAGAGTAGAGTCGCAGGCCTTGATCTCAGCCAGAGCTGAGCCTTCTCATTTGACTGATGCCTGCCTGGTTTTTTGCAGTTGCTAAGCTACTGCTGATATAATAACCATCAATCTTTGGAGTACTGCTATTAAATGGCATTATATAATTGACTGCTAATGTTGTCGCGTGTGGCTTTGAATGCATTCATTACACTAAATGCACACCATTATACATGTGCCTACGCAAGTACACACAAATGTACACAACTCCATGCATCCGTGAGTCTTGTGTGTGTCATTAGTGCAGTTTATTTTCTTTAAATGAGACAGATTTTTCATCAGTCTGAAGCTTCACAAGAACCAGATACAAAGCAGAAGTCTTGCAAACATGAACCATTCTTGCCACAAGAGGGAGCTGAACGCTGGCCTGCACTCATGCCAGGCAGTGAAAGGCCCTGTGCTCCCATGGCTTTAAGTAGACATCATCTGTCTGTGCAGCTAAGCCTGACAGACTGCTGAGCAGTGTTGCTTGTGTTTTCTGCTTTTGATATTTGGCTTTGAACTTCACACAGAGATCAAAACTACAGACAGAAGTGAGTTACATGACCAGTATTTATATCTCATCACACATTTACCACAAACCCATGAGCTAAAGCAGAACAACAGTTTCACATGAGTTTACATATTCATTATTCAGACTAAAGAAGGTCACCCGTCGGTGTTACTTCCTGTCTGCTGGTGAGCTCTTCATAGATAAAGTCCATGCTACCCATACTTACAACAGATTGTTTCTTTACTTCTTCAGTCAGAATGTACCAGAAAAGTTTTGCCACTACCATTTTTACAACAATATAGACCTATAAATAAAACCGCTTCAATAAAAAATAGTAGCTGACAGAATCAAAGCAGCAGTTTGTGGCAGCGATCCATTCAGACACAAGCAGATACACGTGTGCAGGTAAGTGATTCAACCTCCAGTCCTCAGGTACTTTAGCAAAGTAGTTAACAACAAAGGCGATGTGGATGGGTGTGTAGCAGACGATGAACACCACCATGTTTGCTGTTACTATGCCAATGCTGCTTTTCTTCTCCTCTGACTTGTCGGTATCCTTTAACAAAATCCAAATGATCTGACTGGAACAGAACACAATGATAACAAGTGGAGCTAAGAAGCCAAGAAACACCAGCAGCACTATGAAAAGTGGATTAAGTGGTTTGTCTTTACATCTTTCATAACACGTCCACAGATTGTTAGGATAGTTATCTTTTCGGAATGCAGCACCCAGTGTCACCAGAAGTACCCAGATGAACAAACACACAGCAAAAGCTGTTTCCTTCTTCTTCCTCCATGATCTGGCCTGCATAGGGAACCTTATGATCAGGTAACGCTGCACGCTGATGGCTGTTGTGGTCAAAATGCTGGCATACATGTTGATGAAATGTGTGTAAATAAGGAAGGTACATAAGTAGGTTTTAGGCAGAGAGCAGAAGGCGTCATAAATCCTAAAGGGAAGGAAGAGGATGAGGGAAGAGTCAGCAACTGCCAGGTTCAACATGTAGATGTGGGTGTCTGTCCAGCTGCTTCGCATGGCAATGAAGGCACGAAGAGCAGCAGCGTTGACAAGAAACCCCACAAAGAACACAGGGACGTAAGCCAAACCCTGAAGGGTGTCCACTGTGCAACTGGTGTTGGTATTGTTGACGCACCAACTGAGGTTCATCTGTGTGAGAAATGTGAAAATTTTTACCAAATAAAATCCAAATATTAACAGCTAATTGCTTTCTCTTTGCCATCTGTTAACAGTCATTCAGTACAGCTAAAAGGATTTTAGTCATTTTCAGGAAGTTCATGCGGTTAAGCTGCACTTAAAAAAAAGTTTATCTTCAGATGATCTTAGTGCTGTCTACATATTTCCACCTAAGCTCAAGGCAAAGAAACAAAGTGTGAAACAAACATTGGAAGATACTCAGCACAACAATAAAACAAACAATAAAAGTAATTTAAAAAAATGAGGTGTGGAGAAGGCATGTAAAATGAAGAGATGTGAGGTCCTATATAATTTGAATAAATATGAGGAGTCATTGGTGCACTGCTGACTTTACAAAGTGAGATAATAAAATCAGAATGTGTACAGAATAACCAAACAGACTGATGCTGGTGTTTTGTGGTTTCAAAACGGAGTGTGAACCCCAGATAAAACACAGATATGAAGCAAGTTTCATTTTCTTTTTATAATCAGATCAAATATGCTAAATGTTAAAATGAGTTGTGTGTCAACGATAACCAAGAAAAGCCTAAACTCACCATCCTGTCCTCGTCTTCATGAACTTTACTGAACTGACTTTGCAGACTGCTGCACTAGCATGTCTATTCTAGTAAGGTTCAGCCTGTAATGTGAATTTCTGCTTCATACGCATCATTTCCTCTCAAGATGTGTCCGCCTCTGTGGCTAAAATGTGCACCATATGCAGATGTGTGATGCACGAGAAAAGTGTGCAATGACAGAAGCAGTTCCGCTGTTGGTGTCTCGCTGACACTGACATGCATCAAATACACACGATATCAGCAGTACTAGTGGTCACAGTGATGTAAAACTTTAGGATCAGCTTTAAGAATTGATTTATTTACACATTTTAAGTCAAAAAGATATTTGTTGTCCAGGTAGCAGTACAACAGCATGGAGACATGGAAATGGGTCATGCTTGTTCAAGAGTCACAAATTTTAGAGCTCACAGTGAGACAATAAAAAGAAATGGGGGTCAGTGTTTTGTGTTACTGGCAGAAAGAGAACGTGACATAAACTTACTATGCTTTTGTCTGGAGACTGTGTCACTGTGTCAGTGCTGATTGTGAAAATACTAATTTCATATTTGTTGCACAACAACAACAGCAAAAAAAAAAAAGTTGAGTCACACTAAAACGGCTAGAGGACATTTGCAGGCCTTCCTCTTCCCCTCACGTCACTCTGGAGCAGCCTGCTTCATGCTCATGAGTTATTTTGTCCTCATAAATGTGCTTCTATCCAATCAGACAGATGAGGGGGAGGTCTGGACACAGGCCAGCCTTGGCTGCCACGCACACAAGCCAGACGCTGCACAATGACAGCTCGCTTATTGGGCATTTAATTAGAAACGGAGGCGCACAGTTCTCCACAGAATGTGTTGCAGCAGTGTTTTTTTTGTCATACACTTGTTTGTCTTCTGATGTCTGATTCACTTGCTTGTGACAGAAGGTGTGTATCAGTGACTAACCTTCGTGACACAAATCCTGTACATCGATTAAACATAATGCAGAATGAGTCCACTGTGTTATTTAGTTTGTGAAATGCATTGTGAGGAGTTTTCTGTGACAGACCAAATGAGCCAGAAGCATTTCTACTAGGGAGCAGTGCAGGGATCCTAATGGAACATTCACTGGGATTGCTTGTCCACAGTAGTTATGGACATGACCAGATCTCATCATGATTACACCAATGAATCATAATCTTTTACACAGCCTGGGGCCCACTCACATTTTAGTACTCAAGTTCAGACAAAGATAGGCAGAAAAGAGACGTTCCCGGCTAGACACCATGGAATATAGGATTAAGGATGCTTAATTTACTTACTTACTGTAATTTAAGTGTAACTAAATACTAATAATGTAGTCTGTAACGATGGGTGAACATGAACATTCACGGCATCAAAGACTGACGGGCTGACGGTTCATTCATGCAGGGGATATGAACGACTGACGAAGGAAACCAAAAGAGAAAAACTGAAGCTTCAAAAAACGGATGGGGAAAATGTAATCTGGAAAAGTTTTTTGCAAAGGCCAAATGGAACTAATGAGAATACATGACACTAAAACAGATGACCGAGCAGAAAGGCTTGCATGAAGCTGCCCCTTCAGTAGTTACATCTATTTAAAGCAGGGCAGTTATAGGAAAGTTTTAGCTTTCAACAAAAAGAAGTAATCTGCTCCATTAGTCTGGATTTAAAGGGGCAAAATGCATCCATACGATGGTCCTGTTGGTACAGTGGCTTAATTGAATGAAATGCCTGTGTTCACTTTATTATAATGTCCTTGAATATTTGAATTTCTAGAGAAGCCACACTGGAAAAGCACAGGAAATGTTAGATTAGATCCTGTTTATTATTATTATAAGTACTGCTTGCTGTTATTGTGTTTCTTCACAATTTTGTGATTTTATTAAAAGCTACTTTATGCCTCAAAGATATTATTCTGTGAAAATAAAGGCAGAAATCTAATATTGCACAGGATATGAAGGGGTTCAGTATTTCAGATGTCTGTCAGTCTGTTGTTAGCATTAATTTGTTTTATATCCCTTTAGGCCTATCCTGTTTTCATGGAGATATTTCCCAGATCTACCAGATCTGATATATCTTTGTGGACATATTTGTCTGAGTCCATCTCATTTGTTTCTGCCTGTCTGCTGATCTGCCTGTCTATCTCTCTCTTCCCTGCCTCCCTGCATTCATTTCTTTCAGTCTGGTGCTGTTTGAAAGTGCCCTTTACACATAGGGAGGGATGGAGTGGGGGATGAGGGAGGCGGGGATTTCCATTGCTGTAAGTAGGTCAGTGAAGACACACCCCTCTATCCTCTGGCTGTGCCCCTGCCATACCCCCCCCCCCCCCCCCTCCTGTCTCCCTTCTCTCCCTTTTTCCTCTGCTCCCTGCTGTGACGCAATGCAGACTTTCTGCACACCTCCTGAGTCCAACAAACACACTGCACAGCCTTCCATTCCATTGACCGGGCAATACAACCTCCGAATCAGCATCCAGCACAAAAACAACTCGCACGGATGCCAATGAAGTCATATGAATCAACAGCACCATGTGGCTCTGTTGATCAGACAAAAACAACTTGGATCAGTTTTTTGTTGTGATTACACATTACATAATGTTTCAGCATTACATAATGTTTGTGGGGGTTGTCAGTCTGTGGTTGACAATCCCCGAAAAGTGCTAATGCCACCATAAAAGTGCATGTGTGTATATATATATGCATTGGCCTCAGGAACATACTCATTACATATGTGTGTAAATGTGACAGATATAACAGAGAACTGTATTCATCTGCTCTTTGTAAGGATCATGACATATTTAGGCTGTGACTTTTTGTTCATGCATTAGAGCACTTTTTATGCAATGTGGACGGAAAATCATGAAATGAGCATGCTAAAGTGCAAACTCTAAGTATTACATAAGTTCAGTGCGTTGTACCATAATCCCAACAGTAGAGGTCTCTGTTTCTGCCAGCAGTGCCAAGATGACTCATCTGGGTGGTTGTATGTGAAATAAACTAACAAATCTCACCCACAGCCGATTCTCAAATGAAGTGTTGGTGACGGTCAACATCAAGCTGGGGTGAGATATTGCTTATTGTATGTGTTGAGATGGTCTGCAAGCCGATCATATGTGAAAAAATGTGGAAAACACACACACACACACACACACACATAATTCCTTCCTGATTAGATAATCTGAGGCTGTAAGAGGTCCTGATGAAAATGAAAAGGGATGGAGGATCTGAGGGCGCATAGGAGGATGAAAGGACAGCGAGATAAGGATGGGTGGCTGGGTGGGTGGATGGCACATACCAGATTTAGGTCATCAGGCCAAACACAGAGGAAGCAAGATGATGAAGCAGAAATACCCAAACATGCAGAAGACTGGAATAACTCTCTATTCACTGACTACACCGGCCTTATTTAATGATGTGTCGCAGTGCCGTCAGCATCCATGGTTTTACATACGTGATCACAGGTGGATGTGTTCACCCTCACTTGGGTGTAACTGGGTCAGGTTCACATGACAAAGCACATTGATTCACATTAGAGATAAACACAACCTTGTTGCCATGGAAACCTCCCCTTACTCTTACCACATCTTTGAATGACACACATTTGTATTAACATCAGATTTCTGTGTTAATATTGACATAAGCAGGTCGGTCTTCAAATGCTGTGTGTTCCATCACCTCACACTTTAATAAGCCACAAACGTGTTTTGTTTTGTTAAAGTTATTACTTCAATTAGGGGTTTGGTTTACTGTCAGTGTGTCAACACCTAGATGAGTCCACCCTCTATTCAAGCTTCGGTGGGTGTGGACAGTGAACCTGCTTTGTGAGGAACAAAGAAGAAAAATGTGCAAGGGTGGTGGACAAAGAAAAGGAGGCGGTGAGTGACGGAGAGCCTTTTCCCTGTCAGTTGTCAAAACAAGTCCAAACACACTGTTAAGATTTAAACATAGGGGTACTCTGTGGCTGCAGTCAGGAGGTCATTTACATATTCAAACTGAATTTTTCCATAAGGACTAAATTTAGTGAGAAAGTCATGTCCTGTTTAATGTGTACACTCGCATAATGTGAAGGACTAAAGAGGTAGATCGCTATCCTTCCCTGTTCAGCGCTCGTACTGTAGCGCGTCCTTGAGCGAGCACTGAATGTGCATTAACAGAAAAATTCTGTTCATCTGCTGAGTAAACCTGAGGAGCCTGTCACTAAATGTTTTTCCACAAAGGAGGTGTTTGTTGACTCAAATTTTGTACACCTTATAATTAGACTAGGAGTGTGTAAATAGTGAGAGTGATTAGTTTCAAGTTATACTTGAATTTAAAAGGCCCTGAAAATGTGTATGTATGTCAGCTTAGTTATCCTTAATAACTTTCAGAGTTTTAATTTCCCTTTTAGGGTCAGTGTTTATGTATCTGTGTTGTCTGATCATTCCATATTTCACTGAACAAACAATTCGGCAGCTGTCATCGGAGTGTAATTTAAAATATCAATAAACTATGACCAACATAAGGAAAAGACTTGATGACAGAGAAATACAGAAATATTATAGTTCTGTGGACTAATTAAGTCAATCAGCAGCAGGTAAATCTCATTACAGTCTCTTTATAATCCCACTTTAGTATTCAGTTACAACACTAAAGCCAAAGAGTCATTTGCCACAGAGCATCGTGGAGCCTCTAGGAAGTACACTGAAAGGTTCTGATACCGCAGATAAAAGAACAACAAAGAAAAAGAAGCATTACAGTAAAATAAAACATGGCTGACAGCAAGAACAAACACTACTAGTTCTAGAAAGTCCCGGCCTTGTGTTCAGATACGAAATTATACGGAGAGTGTAGCTGTGTAATTAATCTCACTGCCAGAAGGAGGAGACACAATTTCTGCACTGCTGCTTTAAAGTCAGAAAAGTTTTGAAGCTTGTCTGTAGGCTGTGCAAAATCTTTATTTTCTCCTAGAGTTTCAGTTCAGCAGTGTAACTGAGTCATGCATACAAGACACACAACATGCCTGCGCTCTTCTTGCGGTGCATGTAAATAGAAGGCGTGTTTAGTACTGAGTGAGATAATCTGAACTTCATGACCTGTGATTGAACTCATTCTACAGGTTTTATCAAACCCTTCAGCAGTGCAGCGCATGAAATATGTAACTGATAAGAAAAACCTGAGAGGTAAAGAGAAGCAGATGTGCCAAAGTGCAGAGTGGTAACAGGAGCGAGGAGTAAAAACAAAAAAAAAGATGGAGGTTCAACAAAAATGAAAAAGCAGAGTATAACGGAGGAGGATGAGAGAACAGTGTTTGTACTCTATCTGACACACTGACCTAGTGACGCAGCAAAGCTCACATTAGCTCCAGATTACAGAGCTGTGGTTTTAGCGAGGGGTGGGGGGGTGCGGGGGATTAATAGTGCCTCCAGTCCAGAGAGAAGAAAACAGGGAGATTAACTGAATGCGGGAAGTAGGAGTGAGGGATTACAGCTCTGTGGATGGTAGCGGCCTGAAATAATCCCAGCAAATTGACTGGCACAGTCCAGTACATGTATGTTAGTGTTTCTGTGGATGTGAGCACTTATGTTCAGATTAAGTAATGAGAGGACATGAAGTGCTGAACATGCTCCATAAATAAAATGTAGGTTAAATTGCCCTTCTGTTCACATATGAGTGCATGTGAACAATTTACAGTATGTGGCGTGTGAGAAGCCAGACTGGAATGTAAGGAGTTGATGCTGCTAAGGCAGAGAGATTGGCCATGGGGCCCCACTGAAACCATGTGTAGCCAATCAGTTACAGTTGGTCCCTCATCCCTACAAAGACTCTTTGATGTGAGCGAGGCCTTTAAATTCAACCCTGGGGAGTCACAAGGCTGCGCTGGCTTTGATCTGAGTCAGGAGAAACCTTATGCCAGTCCTGACAACAAGACCTTCTGCACAACAACCAAATGCCTGCTTGCTTGCAAGCACAGATTCACGGGTGGGTGGGAAAATATGAAAATCAGCTTTGCACTGTAGCACACACAGATATGGAATAATATTCATGTGTCTTCAATAGCTGTGTTTTTTACTTTCTCTAATATTTGTGCTTTCACAGCCTGATACCTCCCAGAGACCCTCATTTCTATGCTGAAAAAGACTGGAGATACAGAGGACTGTTTCACCACCATATATGTGCTGCAGTTCTGCTTGTTGTCACAGCCCTAGGATGTAAATATCCATTCATTTATGTATCCTCCCCCATCTGCTCCCCTCATCCTGTTATGCCAATGCTGGCAACCCTCCAGAATCTCATAGTTTATCTAAGCTCTTCCCTCCAACTCCTTGCCTCTTCTCTCACTTCTTACTTTACAATCAGGCAACAAAATGTCTGCCATATACGAAGCCATGCTGTAGTCCTCCTCCTCCCACTCTCCCTCTCTCCCTCTCTCCCTCTCTGTGCTTCCTCTTGAGCTGCAAAGCAGTTACGTAAGAGCTAAGGTCAAAGTGTCACTGCCGTTGTCAAGGGAGACATAGAACAGAGGGGCTTTGGAGGAGATGTGCACAGGGCGAAAGAAGAAGGAAAAACCACAGACACCGGCAACGGCTAAGGGGGAAAAAAGCTGTGCAGAAAAAGCTGGAAACACACAGAGTTTAACATGTGTGCATGAATAAAAACATCGAGCTCTTTGAATACGTTTGATTTTGGCTGATGCAATAATAATAATAATAAAAAAAAGCTTATGAAAAAGAAGGAAGTGGCAGAGGAAAGGGGGCCACAGAGGAAAAAACAAAAGAATGTGCTCACTGTCTTTGTCTGTGTGTGTGAAAGAGCGAGAGAGGGGAAAAAAAGATTCAGTGACTGTAGGTGCTCTGTGCTCAGCTGCTCCACTAACCTAGTTTGAGTAATCTCTGCCTTCATGCTGTTTCATAACACTGCTGCCAGATCATTGCATCATAAGGCCACCCGCTACGGCAACAACGCTCTCTCCAGCCTCAACAGCACCCAACAAACAGAGTAGCACATATTTACATCAGTGAGATGCAGGAATTTGCAAGTAAAAGCACAAAATGTCCGACAACAGAGAGGACTAAAAGGATGTAGATTCATAATAAAAAGCATAAGTGAACTGTTACAGCTGTGTGCGCGTGACATGTTCCTACATGTCCTGCACAGCCTCAGAAACAGGAACTTCTGTGATTCAAACTTTACGAGGTCACTGAGTGTAAACTCTGCAGACTTCTACAGGGATTAAATTGAAAAGCCGATGAGCAATCACTGGGAAAAAGGCCAGGAATATTTCCCAGCCTATTCTTCCTGTAATCCAGATGAATATCACCAAGGAACAACACAAGCTCAAATAAATACTTTACAGGTCTGCAGACTCTGTAAAATCAAGACTGTAAATGCACTGCACTTATTCCATTCTCCTTTTTCTTCGTGCTCATAAATAGCATGAGTACTCTTAAAAAATATACAGAGGCATTGGCAATCAGGACCCACAGTCTGAGCCGAAAACAATGTCTGCTTTCCATTAATGCAAAATTAAATATTTGCAGGATTCTTCAAGTAATTGCTTGTCTTGATTGACTAATCAATACTTTCCTTAGTATAAACTATTAGAAGTGATGCCAGAAGCTGAGTACTTTGCAGGCTCACTCGGGCCAATAATATTAATGCACATTTGGCTTCATGTCTGTTTTTATCGCTTGTTATCACTTCCTTTAAACACCCTGACAGATATGAATCAGATATGAAGCTTAATGTCATATCTGCAAGAGCTACAATCTGTGCTCTTACAGTAACTGCTGTTTTATATGAGGCCTGGGAAAGGAGGTGGAGGAATTGCATTTTGAAGCAGAACTCATCCTGGGTTTAATTATCTTCCTGCTGCCTCCGGGAAGGTGATCAACTTTATTTGTCACACCATCATCATTGCTTGCTGTGAAGAACTGAGCTGAGCTCTGCTAGTCAATCATTTGCCTCAGCCACCTTAAACTCGCTCCCGACTGCGCGCCCCCGCGAGCACTGCGAGAGGAGCTGTCGGCAGTGAGATCATGTGAGAGTCCACGCTTGGAGAAAGTAGGTTAGCAGGGTAGACTGAGAGGAAAGCAGGCGGAGAGTCACGGAGCAGAGGGGGGGTCCGAAACACGGCTCCTCCATCGTGGGACTATTCTGTCAGAAAAGTTGAGGTAAATCTGTCCAGCAGTGCGCCGAGACGGCTACGATGCGAACTAAAGCGACTTCCTTCACTCTTTTATTTTGCTCGGACTTGACCGAGAGATAAAAACAGAAGAGTTTCGACTAGTTTTTTTTTCCTTTCGTGCTTCATGTAAGCGGACTGCAGCCGGGACGAAGTTAATATTTACAGAGCCAGTTAATTCTGGCTTCTGCCTTTTATGCACCTCGATCTTGTCACCTACACTTAACCCCATGTAGTCGAGTCTTCAACATCCAGCAACGAAAAACAAAACACCAAAATGAGAGGTAAGTTCTTTTTATACCACTGTTAGTCTGTATGTGTTTGGCTGAACTTGGTAACAGATCTCAGTGTGGTTTTGTGCGGGTTGGAACGGCCACATGTGTGCGCACACTGACTTGAGTGCGCCTGTTTTCCTCTCAGTGCGCATTAGTCCCTCATGACTGGATTAGAGCTGCACAGAGCCCCGAGGCTGCATGCTGATCACTGAAGTTCACCATGTAACGACACAGAGCCGCAGGCATGTTGGTCACTCATGAGAATTAACTTCTGTATGGTTAAAATGTGGTTTTTAATTGTGTTATCAGTCTGCGTAAAGTAAAATCAAACCAAACGTTACACCTGGCCACAGGCTTAATTGTGCTTTATGGTTATGCTTGTTGGAGCCTAATCTTATCTGTTTTGGAAGAAATGTGAACCTCACCTGAGAGTGTTGGACATTTTGCCAAGAGGGTTCATGTTAGAGTTATGTAATGAGGGGAGGGAGGGGCTGAGAGGAGGTTGTTGTTAACCAAAACTAGTATTATGTAATCGAGGTGTTTGAGTTTATCTGGCTTCACATCAATCAAACTATAACTTAATTAGTTTTACATTCTGCACTCATTTCACATAATAATAAGAATAACTTAAGCTTTATTTTTGATATAGTTGTACTTTGTTATTATTATGATATCATTTATATGATATATAATATTATGTTGAGGAATAACAGAGCCTGCTATTAAAGTGTGTGTTCGCGCAGTAGGCAGATGAATCTGCGTTGTGTTGGTGTAGTTGTGATGTTGTGATGTGATGGCTGTGCCAGCATGGCTGACTGTGTGAGTGTACAGAGGGAGAGAGGCCCTGGCTGTTCCACTGACCTAGTTATGTCACCCAGCATTATACAGCATTCGCAGCGGAGGGAGGTGGAACGGCTCTGGAAAGCGTCGTGCCGCCGGACGTGCAGCACCATGTGCGGTGACAGTCGGCCTTCAACGTGTCGCTCTCTCATACAAACTAAGCCTGAAATTGGCCGAAGGGGAGAAAATATTATTAAATATGATTATTAAATAATGCAGTAGCCATTGAAATCCACCCAACTGGTGGTTAAAGGTTTAAATAAATGAAGGAGGGCCTAAAATATTCCACAAATATATAAAAATAGTACAAATTATATACAATTTCTTTGTAAACATCAAGACAATAAATATAATCAAATATAAAAATATCAAATGAAACTCATTTAGCTGCTGTAATCTGGTTTGTCATGTACAGATTGCCTAGGCTGTAATATTCAAATCAATGAACTGTTCATGTGTGCTAACACAGTCTATTGTTGTGCAGGACAGGAGAATTATCTGTAAGATGGTTTGTTTGGCAAGGGGAGGAAAGAGATGGATATTTTTCTTGCACTGACAAGGAGGGAGGGAAGGGGGGGTGAAGAAGTAGGGGGGCCTCTGGTGGAGGGAGGTTCCCCTTTCTGGCAGGATATCCAAATGTAAACAAACCACGGCCCTTTCTTGGCTGTGTGTTGGTCGCACAACCTGTCATTCCCTCATTACAGAAGCACATCATTATTTTTAGCATCCCGGTTTGTGCACGCTTATGCACATTTGCAGCAATTCTGCATCTTAACTGTTGAGTCATTGCAACAGGTTTGGTATGATGCTGACAGATGTTTGCAGGTCTGCTAAAATTAAGAGTCTGGACTCTTTGCTGAGTGCACATCTGCCCAATGTATTTATTACATGTAGACACAGAAACGGATCATAAGACTCATGTCACACCTCGTATAAGAGGCCTCTGCGAGCCTTAGCTCTGTTCTAATCCCCCCCTCTGTGGGCCTCAGCTTGGCCTCCTCTGGTATTTGCATCTATTAAAATAGAGTCCATTGAATGCAGCAGACAGCTAGGCTGTATATACATATAGTCTCCATAGCATTGCTTTGTTTTGAGAAACAGAAATATTTCTTGAATCTGTACGTTTATTGTCTATGTAAACAGAAAAGGGGACAAGGACAAGCAGCACAGTGGATTGTTGTGATACAGCTTTAAGTCCACACCCCACTGTGAGGCATGACACAACAAGTGCTTCAAGTGCTGCTAATATGTGTAGAGCCCCCCCCCCCCCCCCCCCACCACCACCACCTCCTGCTGAGTGTGTTTTCTCATTTCAAGAACACAGCCTGTCAAACAGCCGTGTGTCAGTCTGCTGCTGCTACAGGCCAGCTCCTCATTGTATTGTAACTGTTAAGCAAACAAAGCTTTTATGTGCATTAAAAGCAGGTATGTGGCCATGAACATGTGGGAGGTCAGAATTCACCTCTTTCCACCATTGTTGTGCTGCTGACACACTGACACACTGACTGTTTGACACACTAGCCAAAGGGGGTGCTGCTGGAGAATTACTGGCTGTTTGTTCCTCATTAGACACAGAAGTGAACTGTTAGAAGCACAAAGTCAGTGATTTTTTTTCTTTGCTTCTTCCTACCCCACCCCTACTGAATTACCCTTTCACAGAGATAACAAGGTTACACATTTAGCTGGCTGATAAACACTGTGAGGCCCAATGTGTTTGTTTGAGCCATTAACGTATCTGTTCCCAGTGTATCCAGGTTTTTGGGTGTGACAGTGTAAACACCTGCTGTACTTCTTCTTATATATATCGCATTTAAAGCTAGCCCTTTAGGACTTAGTTAATGTGTCACATTGTGATAAATGTAAAGGGCTGTGTGTAGCCTTTATGGGTCATGTTAGTAAAAAGCAGGACTGTGTTATTGATCACTTTGGAATGCTGACTCTCTCGAGGGAGCTAAAGGTCAGATGGTTCAGACCGCAGTTTGAGCACAGGTCAACAGTGATATTCAGGGTTAAAGGTAATATTGGTGTGGTGGCTGTTGTTGTGTCTCTGTCAGCATTGTTGGGCAGCTGAGATTAGTCTCTAACTGATCTTTAAAAAAGAAAACAGCTGCATTGATTAGGAGTTGATTAATAATGGCACTTTAGAAGCAAGAAATGGTGCCACCTTATCAAATGTGCTGCTCCAGGCCAATTCCTCATAACATAGCATATTGTCAAATGTGATTTCTCTTACAGTGTTAGTCCCAAAGTAAATTAGTGGATACAAATGCCTGTTTATGTTTCTATAATGTTTGTTAATCTCTTCTAATTGCTTCATGTGCTCATTTCAGTTTAATTGCAGAGTTGTTTTTTTTTATTCATTAGTCTATTATGCTAGACAGCCCCTCTAAATAACATTAAGGGGCTACATCTGCTGTGTCTGGATATCTGCAGAGCGTCAGAGGAGAGGACTGAGAAAGTATGTACTGTATGTGTGGTTGTAGCAGCCGGGGTGGGTGGCTGGGCATCTGTGTAATTCTGGTTCTCAGCACTGGACAAGAATAGAACGGGGAGAAGCAGAAGCTCAATGTCAAAGACCTGGGGCGGGCAGAGTAGCTGACATTCAGATTCAGAGTTGGTACAGTAGGCGATCATGCATTTACAAAGAAATGTGTGAATAAACCTGCTTAGTGAAGATCTAATTAGTCCTAGACTTTTAGGATACCACTGAGAACCTGTGTATTAGCTCAGCTGCTAAATGCAGTCTATTATAGACTTTTCATCATTGCTGTTGTCGTTTAATTTTGCCGTTGTGTAACATCAGTAATTTTCTAATGTGAGCTACAAGCCAACAGGGAAATGTTTTATGTGTCTGAGCATTGTTACAGCTCCACCTTAAAACTGGTCTGCAGAGATCCGGGATCGCGCTTGGCTCCCTCCTCCCTCTCGCCCTGCAGTGGGAAAGTGTGTCAGTAGGACAGAATGTCCACATGGGCTGACAGGCTACAGTGCCTGAGCGACAGATGACTCAGCCAATACCAAGGCAGCAGAGAACGCCGCCCGGCCAGTTAGCAATACAGAGGCTGAGGAGGGCGGGGTGTTGGTGTTGCTAGAGTGAGCCTGCTGAATGAGTGTTGTGAGGAATGCTCACAGACAGGAGTTATATAATCGAGAGATGAGGGAGGGGTGGAGGGGAACCTGAGAGAAAGAGAGGAAGGGAGCGGGAGGGAGAGGGAGGAGGGAGATATTTTTCCATTGCATGCCTGCAGCTGCCCTGATCAGTTGGAGTATTTTAGTCAACAGTTTCAGAGAGGAGACAGACACATTAAATAAAAGAAAAGAAAAAAAGGAAAGTGGTGTTTTCCAGTACCTAAGAGTGCAACAATTCCCCCCCTCACTCACTAAGTGCTTTTCCATACAACATCTTTTCTTAGAAGTGAAGATTTTTAGAAAATGACTGCCTGGGATCGTATACAGAGCAACAGTCTTATGATAGTTGTTGTTTTCGACTCGAGAAAAGAGTCTTTGTGTGTATGTGTCATATGTGCTAATGTCATGTGAGTCTGTCCTATCTGTTTGTATACTCTGTTCCCTCATGGGGGCCACATGCAGGGTGCAGACAACACACAGTTCACAGTGAGCTTTCTTCTTGTGTACTGTGTGTACCAGTTGTGGGATAGTCTGTTTATGGGCCTTGTTGGCATCAATAGGAAAACAAGACAAAAAAAACCTACGTATCGCCCGATTGGTGCCACAGCATTAGTATCACTCGGAGGACCAGTGACTAGAGTTGTTTTTTTCTGTCTTTGATTATGAGACAGCATTGTTTTTCATGTACTGTACTGACAAAAATAAGAAACAAACTGTAAAACATGAGAAACCATCATGTAAAAGTACATAAAGGAAGTTTCATATACAGACTGGTGATGAGACATACAGTATTTTAACAAGACTTCAGGTAATTCTAAATTTTGAAACAAACTCAACAAAACAGAAATAGTTAAAAACCCTTGGAGAGGCATGACCTGCTTCCTAATGTGCTCAGAGTACCGTACACAACAGCCTTACTGTGACACAATAACAGCACAAGTGACATTGTTGGAGTCCACATAGATACCAAGGGACTAGTTTTGGCTGAGGTTTGTCTGTGGAGAACTAGAGAAATGGAAAAAATGTGTCTGGCTTTAGTTACAGGGAAGAAGAAGAAGAAGCTGCCAAAATGTAACCGTAATAATAATCAGATCTTGCTGTCAAGATGAAATAACAGGAAGAAGTTCTGTTATATCTCACACCTGATCAGAGAAATGAAATATAAGAAAGGGGCAGTTCTGCATTCCTCTTAAATGTATTAGAAAAGGGTTATTATTTTTTTACTTATTCCTTGTTCAAAGGGCTAATTGTGACTAATTACAGGTAACAATCCAACATGTAACCAGTCTTCTGTCAGTGTGAGAGCTTTCTTTTCTGACCTCTTTTCTTTCTGATGTTTTTGGTCCTACAGCTCAAATCGAGGTCATCCCCTGTAAGATCTGTGGGGACAAGTCCTCAGGAATCCACTATGGAGTCATCACCTGTGAAGGCTGCAAGGTGAGGAGACAACACGAAGGGTAAACCAGGATACCAAACTTCAACCATCCTGTTTGGTAAACATCTCGCATGTCATTCATACGTGTGTGTCTTATTTGTGTATGTCTAGGGTTTCTTCCGTCGCAGCCAGCAGAACAATGCTATGTACTCTTGCTCCCGTCAGAGGAACTGCCTGATTGACCGAACTAACCGCAACCGCTGCCAGCACTGCCGTCTGCAGAAGTGTCTGGCATTGGGCATGAGCCGAGATGGTAAACACACACACACACACACACACTATTCATCCACAGCTACACCACAGCTGATTTATTTCTTACTACTTTTTACTTACATAAGGGACATTTTTTGACTGACACCCTGGACTGAGACAACTGGACTCCAAGCAGCTTAATCAGTTCAGCTAAACATTTTCAAGAAAACTCTACAAGTCCAGTTGCCTCGCTTCAACCTTTGAATATGACTTGGATGAATAAGAATCATCAACTTGACACCCTGGACATGTGTGTGCCTTCAAATTAAAACTGATACCATGAGAATTCCAAGAGCGCAGCAGTAATGTTCCCGTCAGCTGTCATGCGAGGGCTCCACACATGTTGCCATCGTCTCTAGGTTGCAGAAGGAAAACAAATACAGTGTGTCAACCGAAGTTGTGACACACTGTCATCACACATACTGGATATAGGTCCCAGATCATACTCAGTACTCATAGATAAGGTGGCAGAGTTAGAAGTATTACAATTAGAAGGGGTAGCTTTAGAAAACGTATGATGATTTGAAGCTTAGACCACTGGGAAACTAGTATCCGCAAGTACATTTAAGAGCTAGTATACAGTACTGTATTCATTTATGCTGCATTAAGTTGTTTGTAATAAAATATATTTTCTGTCTGCAGCTGTAAAGTTTGGCCGTATGTCAAAGAAGCAGCGGGACAGCCTCTATGCAGAGGTTCAAAAGCATCAGAAGTCCCAGGAGGTGGGCTCTGGAGGTGGCGGCTCCACCAATCTGTCCTTACCCAGGGAGGACGGAGTCTGTGGTGGCGGTACGGAAGATGGCGAGGAAGGTCTGAGTCGGTCCTACAGCAGCGGGGGCTCCAGCTCCACCCTCAGTGACCTGGATGACATCGCAGCGCTGCCTGACTTGTTTGACCTGCCGCTGACCCCTGAGGAGGCCAGCGAGTACTGCAGCCTGGAGCTGCTGGGAGGTGGAGGAGCCAGCACCGGGAACACCTCCAACTCATCGTCCTCTTCTTCCTCTTCCTCATCTTTGTCCAATCAGAATTCTCCACAGCAGACTATTCTGGATGGGGCAGACACCAATGGGATCCAGCTCTTGCATACTCACACACATCCGCTGCTGGGACACACACATGCACTGCTGGACCAACTGCCCGATGACTGCTCAATAACAGAACTAGGTGAGTGCTCACTACATGCTTTTCATACAGAGTTATACTTCTTCCCACCGTTCTACAGTAAATTGCTGTCAGCACATCATAGAAGACTAATTGTTGTTATTATGGTCAATCATAATTCATTACTTATTCAGCAAGTAACATATTTCTGGTCTAAACATAGAAGCAGAGCAGTGGTGATTTTTGCATGGCTTTTCTTTACCATTGGATAACAAAATACAACTGGTTTGTGTATGAGGACTTTTATAGTAAAGTGTTTCCCTGAGAACAGGCAAGATGAATAAGGAGAAAAAATAAGAGCAAAAATGGACATGCCATTAACAGATTAAAAGAAGGATGGCAGGGACACACAGCAGGGATACATTTAAAATACAATATGTATCAGAGAATGTGTAGCTGCACAATATCTTTACAAATAGTGACACAGATGGTGGATGGTGTTGTGGTGGTATTTACGCAGGTAAGCAGGCAAATGCATTTTAGAGAAGTGTCCCCAGAGACCTAGAGGAAGAACACATTTCTAATTTATGCTATGGTTGCTGGTGACAGCAAACCGCAGTGAGGCTTTGAATAGGGCTCTGGGGATGTGCAAAAGGTGCTGAGTAAATATTGTGACTGGGGAGTAATAAAGTGCAGGAGCTGGAAATGAAATCCTAACAGCAGATGTGAGGTGAGAAAATGAGCTATTAGCACTCTTGTCTGGGACATCGCTGTTAATGGGAGAGCGGTGCAGCATACGCTGCTGTAATAATGCAAATAGTGCCTCTGTTACATTGTTTCTGTATTTTACCAGTTCTGGTAAAAGACAACGCTCATGTTTGTATGTTCTTTGTTTCACAGAGCGCATCACGCAGAGTATTGTTAAGTCTCACTTGGAGACGTGTCAGTACAGCGCAGAAGACATGAAGAGATTCACCTGGGTACAATACACACCGGAGGAAACACGTGCTTTTCAGAACAAGGTACAGAATGCACACTTCAGGTTCAAGTGATTTTAATATTTTTATTATTCTCAGCAAAACCACATGAATAGACAAAAAAACATGAATGAAACTATCCTGCTAATATTGTCTGTAGTCAGCAAACCGCACTGTGCAGGGTGACATGAGCATGGCCACTATGGTTAACATCAGTGATGGAGAAAGTACCAAGTATCAGTTTTATTTTAAAAGTGGTTAAATACTATATGCATGATCTATAATAAGGCTTTATCATTTATTGGATGATTTTTATTTTATATCAATAACTAGTTTAGCAGCTCAGCTTAGTACATTCACATGGCCAGTTGTTTACTAGAGTTGTTCTGATACCAGTCGATACCGCCTGAACTTGTGGATTGTGCGGCAGCTTGACACCACGTTTGAAAAACAAAGGAGGAACTGGAGCAGCGAATGTTCAATCACATGTACTATTTAAAATAATTATCCTTTATTTACCAAATGGTGGCTGCATTTCAGTTATTCAAAGTATTGTTATTTATTCCCAAATTTATTTATTTGTGTTCTTTTTTTCTTAAAACGCGCTGGTATGGGATCGGTACTCGGTAACGGGCGATATGCAGTGTTCAGGCATCGGATTGGGTTACGGGAAGGAAAAAATGGTATCGGAACATCTCTGTTCTTAACTCAAGTAAAGGTACTAATAACAAAATCGCACTGCACTGATGTGTCTTGTCACAAATTAGAAATAAAAGTACAAAAAAATATTCCCGGTGACAGATTCTAATCATTTCTGATGCTTGAATGTAAAAGCAGGATTTAGCCTTGTTGTTGTTGTTGTTTTGGAGATCAAGGCACAGCAACTAATGATAATTCTGATTAAGAACTGATCTGCTGACATGTTTTGGGTTTTGTGATTGTTGGGGCTGCAAAAATTCAGAAAAATATTGCATAAAGTGCTCAACATCTTTATATAAGCTACGCTTGTGCTTATTGTTGGTCAGTGTAATTTAGAACAAAACAATATTTGAAGGTCTTGATGTGTTTTGTGCACAAATATATTAATTAGGGAAGTAACCAAAGCTGTTGAATGCAGTGAAAAAAACAGTACTTTAGTAAATGTAGGCTCAACCCACCTGTAACAGATCTGATCTGTGTGTGTGACTGAGGTATGGCTGCTGGACACAGTGATGCTGATGATCTCTTTCTTCCACATTTTGCAGTCAGCTGAGTGGATGTGGCAGCAGTGTGCACACCACATCACCAACGCCATCCAGTATGTGGTGGAGTTTGCCAAACGTATCGCTGGCTTTATGGACCTTTGCCAGAATGATCAGATCATATTGCTGAAAGCAGGTCAGTGCATGATCTATTGCTATTACTTCTTATTCTGTTAATTCTTAAAGTTAACTGTACCAAAATTAAACCAAGCCTGAAACTTTCTAACTGTACTCCCTTCCTGTTTTTTTTGTCTCCAACCTTCTACATTTGCTTTTTTTTTTTTTATATCATCCATGTCTTTCTTTTAATAAATGCCACACGCCTGCTGTAAACACTGGAAACAAAATTTGAATGATGTATTTGTAACACTTATTTATTTATTTATGTATCTGCCACCTAAAACACCTATACATGACAATGCATCCCTTTCTGTAAATGTTAAAAAAATGTAAATGGTTAAAAAAAATGTCTTGTATGTGCTGTGCGCTAATCTGGGTCAAAATTATTTACATTTTGTTATGTGTTTTGTGCATGTTGGAGCATCTTTGGCTTTCTCTGTCCTCCCTTTCCCCCTCTTTGCTCCTCTTTCTCCATCTCTCCATGTCTATTCCTCTATGTGTGGCTCTACCCTTACAGGCTGTCTGGAGGTCCTGCTCATACGTATGTGCCGAGCTTTCAACAGCAACAACAGCACCATTTTCTTCAATGGGAAATTTGCTCCGGCTCAGTTCTTCAAAGCACTTGGTGAGGCTCAGGGGGGGATGTGGTTGCGTGAGTGTTAAAACATTCAGATAATTGAGATTGGCTCACTCTGAGGCATCTTGTGTGTTTTTTTAATGGCTTATGTCACTGTGCAGTATAATTACCATCACCTGGTTAGCAAATGCCAGGACTCCCACTGCACTAAATCCATTATTGACATCTTACAAGAATACCTCTGCACAGACTGATACATTATTTTAAATGACTCTAGTAATTGTTCTCAATCTATAGCTCCTTCCTGTCTTGTCAGCCACAAATAGGTCCTCACACAGAGATAATTGAAACCCTCCTGCTGGATAATGTTTTCCAGTTTCCATCTATTTTTGTCTCTTTAGTTTCACTATGTATGAAAGCACTTAAGCACAGGCATAAAGCCATTTATGGGCATAATCCTCAAGTTGTGTTATTATGGAGGATGGATTATATCAGTATTGTTCTGTTATTTTTTTGATATTTGGATCCTATGACTTCTCCATGCCAGACAGCCAGAAATAGCAGTAAGAATAACTGGTAATTTAATTTCACTGGTAATGTAATCTTCACATTAAATGGACAAGAGGCCTCATTCAGTCCTTTCACCTTACAAGTCCTCCGAAGTATGTTTTGCCTCAGTAATTTAATAATGCAGAACTACTTAAGTCTTTACTATTTGTGATGATTAACTTTTCAAAAACAACATGTGTGCAGGTTGTGATGACCTGGTCAGTGCGGTGTTTGACCTGGGGAAAGGACTCTGTCGTTTGCAGCTGTCGGACGAGGAGATGGCCCTTTTCAGCGCTGCCGTCCTTCTGTCTCCTGGTAGTTAATTTTTCTGCTTTCTCATTCACTCTCACACACTCACACAAAAAAACAAGTACACACACACACTGAAAAACATGACAAGAACATGAAATAATAGATGTAATAATCTATTCAGTGCTGCTCTGTCCTCAGCATTAAAAAATGATCCATTGACATTGACTACTGTATGTAGTATTTATTCAGATTATTCACCTAGCTTAAGAATGGATCGTAAAAATGCACTATTTTTTCCATAGTTGTTTATCAGACTCTGTATTGCTAGTTGCAAGCCCAAGAGTGTGCTATGATGCTGCTAAAACTGAACCAAAGGAAGGTGTGTGTGAGCACAGACTGTATGTTTCTGCACACACTGACTTTATGCAGACATACCTCTGTGATGTCTGCAGACTTTGCATCTGCTTGAATTAACATTATGCACAATGGCACATTAAAAGTTGATATCTTTGCCCCACGTAGATCGACCCTGGCTGACAGAAGGCCAAAAGGTTCAGAAACTCCAGGAGAAAGTCTACCTGGCTTTGCAGCACAGTCTACAGAAGAGTGGCGCTTCAGAGGAGAAACTGGACAAGGTAAACACGAGCCGCCTCTCTCCTTGAACATAATATGCAGTTACACACTTCACACATTTACCTTTGTGTTCTTCTATCCCCTTAGATGGTGTCCAAGCTGCCCATAATGAAGTCCATCTGTAACCTCCACATTGACAAACTGGAGTTTTTCCGTTTGGTCCACCCAGAGACCGCCTACAGTTTCCCACCTCTGTACCGGGAAGTGTTTGGCAGCGAGATGTCTCTGCCGGACTCCACTGACAGCTAGAGAGACAGATAGTCAAGGAGAGATGGAGGGTGTGTTAAGAGGTAGGGAAGAAAATGAGAGACAGAGAAGGATAGAGGTGTTAAAGCTCAACAACCAGCACTTATGAGACAATCCAGGATTTTTAAAATACTCGTCTCCCACGATCCCAAAGTAGTCCTCCACTTTCCCAGCAGGCAAAAGCACCTTACACTACAGACCACACATGCTCATGGTCCTCTGCATATTGTAGCATTAACAACAAAAGCATATGGGCATTGTAGTAATATCACAGCAGCCCAGCATGTAACAGCTGCAAGCTCTAAACATCTAACATCTGATCCACTGTGGATCACCCAACCAGTTATGAATGTACCTCATCATAAAGCACCAATGCACAAGCAAGAACCCAACAACAGTGAATGTACAAACCTGCCACACTGAGTTTAACACATAATATTAGAATGAAGTTGTGTAGTACAGTCAATATTCTTCCCTATATTCATGCATCTCAGTATGGTACACGTGCGTATTCATACAGACATTATCCTTGTACTGACCATCACTTAGGGACCAAGATCACAAGTCAGAGGTTTCTCTGATATAAAAAACGATATGACTCACAGCTGTACCCATAATCAACTAACAGCCAGTTTCAAACACATTTAGTCAGTGTTCGGTGCTGCCTTTTCGTAGGCTCTTGTAATGCAATGAGAAACCTCAGTCCCACACACCCCTTTCCCTGTAAATGCCACTTAGAGACAGGACAAGATAGAATTATGTTTAATTTATATACACATTTATAAACAAATATTTTAAATAAGAATGTAAATAGATGACAATACAAGTATATGAAGAGAGATAGCTCGTGTGTCCAGAGCAGAGAGAGGGAGGCGGATAGTGAGACGAAAGAGGAGGGATAAAAGATGGATACACCAGAAAAGCTGATGTTGGGACTCGATTTTTGTTTTTTTTCCTTTTTTTTCTGGACAATTTTTCCTCTCTTGACAGTACTCTCAGGTTTCCAGTGCAACGACCCCCATCTTGCCTCCTGACGGCAAACTCATGCAAGTGACGGGGTGGACATTTTTGTTTGAAAAATGCGACACAGCAGGGGAGGCAGTGTACTCAGACAAAGGCAAAAAAAACATTGCCTTTAAACATTTAAACTGTGAGCTCTCAACCTGCTCTGTTGATGCTGCCTCCCCCCTCCTCTCCTCTCCTCCTGCCAAATGAGACAAGAGGACATCAGGACACTAAGGAAAAGAGAAGCAAGGCAAAAGATGACTTCAAGAACTGTATAACAGAAGGGGGGACGCGCCGGGCCTCCACACCTATTTCTAACCAGCAGACAGTACGATAGGTGTAGTTAAACTCACTTTCACTCAGAACTTTTCAGTTACAGGCTGGGATGAAGGAGGTCAACAAGATGTATCATAAACCCTCCTTTGCTGGTTGGTGCAACTGTATTATTTTGTACATTTGCTGTTCCTCTCTCCTTTAGTCTCCCAAATTCTTTGTCCAAATACGAAGCACTTATACTTTTTCCTCTTTCTCGCTGGACACTAATCCAAGGCCAGACAGAGCTACCAGCTGACCCCCTGAGTTGGGCTTTAATGACAGTAAGACTTCAGTCAGTCTCTTTCACTTTTTTTATTTTTAGCCACACATGCTCATCACTAACGGTTTACATTTAACATGTACATAAACAACAAGAGTTTCTGAAGGTTGTTATGTCTTACTTGGGGTGCTGTGAAGTTTTTGAGCAGAGTCTGTGGACCTGCTGCCTGCTTCTCAGGGAGCTAGCTGTCACCTCTTGTCCCTCTATTACCAGTGTCGTCTTTTAAGCCTTGTACTCCTCACACCCCTTGCACCTAAGATGAGACCCGTAACCATAATCACTGTGGACGTAAGTTCTATTTTTGTGAATGTTACTCACAAAGTGTCAAAGCCCTTCCTGTTTTTCCTGATATTGTAACATTAAATCTAAGATGCATAGGATTTAAAAAAAACAAACAAATCTGTTAGAGTTAACAATGAATTTCATTATGGGGGTTAATTGTTTCTTTTGCTGTGATTTACATTTATTTGTCAGTCTTTTATCCACAAATTTTTCTTTACATGTCTCCACCTTTGTCTTGTAAAGTCAGTGATCTATTTTTTTTAAAATTGAAGAAAGATTAGGAAACATACAAACAAAAATAGTTTGTTTGTCTCCCTTCTCTTTCCCTGTATGACAAAATGTACAAGAGGTATATTACTAGTCCAAGAGTAACTGGGTCACACAGCTTGATATATATTGTTGTCCATTTGGATACATTATGTGGTTTTAAGAATGTAATAAATGGTTTCTTTTTCTTTTGAATTGTTAGTGTGTTATTTGAACTTCTGCAGCATTAAAAACATCATATTACACATATAAAAATGGCTTAATCACAAAAAATGACATTTTTTCGACACGATTTCACAGAAAAAACAGACTTACACTACTACTATAATGTTAACAATCGTTTTTCCCTTCGGATATTAATAAAGTTAATAATGATAAATCAACATCTTCATTGATTAAGTTTGCAGAGAAAGTGTATGTCTACATATGCCTCTGTGTGTGTGTGTGCTTGTCAGTGTATGTGTGTGTTTTGACCCACTTTATCCAGCAGGATGGAGCCTCCCACACGAAGCCGAAGCCAGGAAATTGTGGTTGCCTAGCAAGTTTCATATCCACGGTGCAAAGTTTGGAGACGTGTTGCTCGTCTCGTCTGCTGTTTGTGTATTAACTTACACATTTCCCCCCTCCGTCCAGGTTCAGGTGGCAACACTGACGGAGCAAGATGTCCGTGGCAGGATTTAAGAAGCAATTTTACAAAGCCAGCCAGGTAAATGCGCGACTATTTGTTGTTTTTTTTAGATTAGCCAGTCGCTTAGCTTGCTAGCTAGCATTCGATTTACTTTTATTGCGCTAGCTCCAAGTTAACGAGTTAGCCAATGTTGAAACGTTATATGTAGCACTTAAAACAAACCGATTAAACATATGCTTTATTTATTTATAAATTGTTCAACAACTTTCCATTTTTTTTTCTCTCGTGGGGAGCGTCAGAGTTAACCCTTAACATTAGCTAATGCTAACGTCAAAGTTAGCAGTGCTGTATTAATCTTGGCTGTTAGCCGTCTACAGCGGTTTCTTTGCTTTATATGGACTGTGTTTGGCATTTAAAGGTTTTTATCCCGACAGGGTCAAATAAATCAGTTGTCTACAGTTTGCAGTCAAGTTGTGTACGACCACGTAACTTGGTACAACACTTAATGTCCTTAAAGTTTCAGACAGACACCAGGCGTGTCACTGATACATTGATACTGATTGCAGTGGTTCAGTATCCTTCTGTTTGGTTTCTGTTTAGTTGTTGGGTTTTATCAGCTGTGTCGTTGAGTCACCCTGTTTGTGGTCAGTTGCAGTGTTTTTAAAAACAGCACCGCAGTAATGGCATGCTGTTATGTAAGTTGTTTGAATGTAAAGACTGTTTCCACACCTGAGTATTACCTGATCTGATGTTTGTCATTTATTTCTGACCATACTAGCAAACAAGTTATTATTGGACTGTAAATTCAGTGACTTGTTTTGGTGGTTCTTCTTGCTGAACTTCTCATTTTGCAATGTAACTTCGGTTTTTGATGTCATAGGGTGATATAGCATGCATGTCACATGCGTCTTTAGCAGCACACCTCTCTAATTGGGGAAACTGGAAAACAATGATACTGGTGGTTCTTAGAGCCACAAAACAAAAGATTCCCACCGCCACATGAACATGTCATGGCTTGCTTAGGTTTTCTTGGCACTGTTCATGCTCTGCTCTGTGGGTGTGTACACTGTACTTCATTATGGATAATGGAATTCAAGTTATGTGAAAATTCTGCTCAAACCAGCTTCCAGCTCATCAGTAATTCATCAGGACACACTTCAAGACTTTGCACTCAAATATGTTGTGTTTAAAAAAAAGAGTCAAATGGAGTCATAACAAAACTTTCATTGTTCACATTATACATGTGAAAAGTCCATGAATTGTACTTGTTTAGCTCTGAGTAAAACATTCCAAAAATATATATATTGTATTACACAGTAATGTTTTGTGTCCATCTGAATTACAAACTATGTGAATCCCCTAGGTTCCTGGAATGAGATAGAAAACCTGAATTATCAATGAAAATATCTGCCCTCTTTTGACTTGTAAAAAAAATAAAAAGAGGATTTGCATGACTCTGGAAAGGATCACAGAGTTAAGAGTTTAGCTATTCATCATTTGATCCTTTAACACTGTGGCTAGTCCTCATAGAAGAGGGTGTCCAACTTACAGATCAGAGAAAGAAAATCTAGAATGATGGCTACAAGCTTAAAAGTAGTGTGGCTGGAATGGTAGATTCATTAACATCTCCATGAATGTACTCCTCAAAAACAGCAGTGCACAGTTGCACAGAGGAATGTGCTACTACAGGACAGACATTGCCACAGACCACTGATGTCCCACAGTGTTGTTTAGATGTTTTGTGAACTACATATAGTGTAAGAAAGTTCAACAATGACAAAATAATTGCTTAAGCTTAATAAGGTTTCTTTTATGGCAGTGTAGCTGTAGCAGGATGGATTCAAGCTGCCTTTAGTGACCCATATCTCCACAACATAGAGGTGCTTTGGAATCTTGTTCATGTCAGGCATCCTGGGGGTATAACTTCCTGTTGTTGAAAGTTTGACCAGTTATGAAATAAATGTGGTTACTTGCTTTTTTTCCAGCAGCACTAGTAATGTTTAAATGAGATAAAGATGTTGCATGTTTTTTTTACCTAACATAGCACAGCTTCACATTTTTTTACTTAGAGATTCATTTATTATAAAATTTTCTTTACAGGACGCACAGGGTCCCATGAACAAATTGTTGAATTGAGTCCAGAACGACTGACTGTTCCATATTGCCAGGCCTGTGCATTACATAAATCGAGGAGATTGATTTATCCAACTGGTTACACAGTTTTTGTGCAGCACGGTGCTGACAGCTGCACTGAGTTGAACCAAATGGGAAAGCACGCATACACAATGAGTCTCTGTTTGGTCCGAGCTGAGAAACAACCTAGCATCTGTGTTTAGTAAAGTTATCCAAAGATGTGGTTGCAGTGTAGGAAAGTGCAATGTGGGTGCTGACCTGATGGAAAAGGGAAAACCTTTTAGTAGAATTCCTCATGGAATCAAGGTTCTCGGTGCAGGGGAAAGTTTGCAGGGTTGCTGTGGTTACTTCCCTGATGGAAAAGATGGGGAAAGGATGTTTTGGAATTGTGTGAGGTGGTGGGGCATAAATATCTGTTTGTAAAAATACAACAGCAAGACCTTTAAATGCCTCTTTAGGTTTGGAACTGTGATATTTGTAGTGATGATAGCTTCGTGGCTCTGTTTTCTCCTTGTTCACAGTTGGTGAGTGAGAAGGTTGGAGGTGCAGAGGGTACCAAACTGGATGAAGACTTTAAGGACCTTGAAAGGGTACTTTGTGCATTTTATTGCATTCTTCTTCTTGTTAATGTGTTCAGCAGCAATATTTTGTGCTGCATAACAGTGTTTCATATTAACAGTCTTACAGGAGTACACTGCTGCATAAGCACCCCCTTATTATGTATTTCCACTGTGCCTCCAGAAAGCAGATATTACCAGCAAAGCAGTAATTGAAGTCATCAATAAAACATCTGAGTACCTCCAGCCAAACCCTGCAACAAGAGCTAAGCTGTCCATGCTCAACACAGTGTCCAAAATCCGTGGACAGGTGAAGAGTCCAGGCTACCCCCAGCCAGAAGGACTCCTGGGAGAATGTATGACTAAATATGGACGAGACATGGGGGAAGACACCAACTTTGGTAAGAGCAGCTTAGTCAGCCGTTTAGTACAATCTGTGAGGTGGAAGAGATACTATGGAAACTATGAAAAGATAAAGTAATGAGTGGGAGGTGGACTGACTGTGTGTGTTCAGAAGGGACCCACACACAAATCCACTTGTTTTTTCAATCGATAAATTTCACTTTGTAGAGATTCACTTACTGTCATTAAAATGATTGACAATGACCCACCGTCCCCCTAATTCTGAAACATTGTGTGTGCTGTGCAGGTGGGGCTTTGGTAGACATAGGAGAATCGATGAAGAGGATGGCTGAGGTCAAGGACTCTCTGGATATTGATGTGAAGCAGAACTTTATTGACCCACTGCAGGCAGTCGCTGAAAAGGATATCAAGGACATTCAGGTAGAGTCAAAGCAGTTCTTCTCGATCGATATTAACTAATGAGATCTGCATGCTTCATCAGGCACATTAGAATAAAATAAGCCTATGTAACATGCATATGTTGAATGTATGAATTGCAGCAAAGAACCTTCCTTAATACAAGCATCATAACTCATTCACCCACCCACAGCACCACCTGAAGAAACTGGAGGGCCGCCGTCTGGACTATGACTATAAAAAGAAACGTCAAGGAAAAATCCAAGATGAAGAGATCAGGCTGGCCCTGGAGAAGTTCCATGAGTCCAAAGAGATGGCTGAGAGCTCCATGCACAACCTGCTGGAAACAGACGTGAGTCGTTTGTTCGCTGTGTGTTACATAAATACATCCATTGGAACTGTTTTTGTAATTTGCAAAGCCAAAAATCACTTTACCTTCCAACTGAAAGCACCTAAAATGTTCAGGTGAGTAATGTAATTTTTATGGCCAATTTGTTTGTATGCTTCTACAGAAGCATCAGTGAGACTGTTGCTTATTATTCTGCTTATTATATTTGAATTGAACTCATCATTACGACTGAAGATTTTAGTGGTGCTCAAAAAACCTTTAGACACGGTTTACTAAACTACATATTATGTTATTCAATAATGTGTTTTGTCCTGTTTCTCTGACCACATGCTTTAGAAATTCCTCTAAGTCACTAAGACACACACACAGCGTGACAGCCATTGTGCCTTGTTTTTTTCCCCAGTGACTTGCACTTCAGTGAGCTTGTCAAACCCGTTTGGTTTGGTGTTTATGTTTTCATGTTATAATGAAGTATTTCCAGCCTTTTGAAAGAAGAAAATGATATTTCTGACATAATGATAAACAAGTAGGAGAATGCAAACAGTTAATTGCACAACAGCAAGAATTTACTAAAGAGAAATAGCTGTGTTTTTGCCTCATTCTGAAACAGTTCTCTTGTTCATGCACATGTAGGTGGAGCAGGTGAGTCAACTGTCTTCTTTTGTGGAGTCTATGCTGCAGTATCACCGACAGGCCACACAAGTCCTGGAGGAGCTTTCTGACAAACTGAGAGAAAGGTCAGTACCATGACTATTTTTGGAAGATCTGATCTGTTGGGGCTGTGTCCTTTGGCCTGTGACAAGGGATGATTCAGCCATACCATCTTTTCTTTTCTCCATCTGATTACAAGTAAAGAATGTCTGGCTTAGGTTGAGCAATAATCACTTGCATAATCGCAGAACTATACATTCACATACCTATATTTGTCCAGATAATTTACATATATTTGTTTTTTTCCACAAGGTAGTAATGTGTAATATGTGTTTCCTGTCTGCATCCTGCATGTGTGAATTCAAAAAAACAATTGTTTATTTGTGGTTGTGTGCAGGGTGAATGATGCTCAAACCCGTCCAAGGCGAGAATACACACCCAAACCCAGACCAGCCTTTGACTTTGGAGAAGCCGAACAGTCGAACGGAGGATACTCATCAGCTGCAACAAGCCCTCCAGCTTTCTCTCCTGGTAAACTTACTTTTGTATATTTAGAAGAGCTCTGTGTGTGAATGTGTGACAGGCCTAGTCCCAAGAAGGGATGTGTGTGTTTTCATTCTTATGACTGATGTGTCTTTCCATCTGCAACATTAAAACCAGCCCCCGCACAGTATCAAGGTCCATCTTTTCAAAGAACATCCGTCAAGAACAGGCCGCGTAAGTGGGAAAGATGAACATGGTGTGGCACTTCCACAGAGCTAGAAACATCAATACTTCCTGTGTCCACAGGCACCAGTGATCTCATTTTCAGAAGGATTATTTTTACTGGGTTATAAAACTTGTCTTTTAGCACTTCTGTGTTCCTTCACTGTGAACATCACATGTCCTTATTTTACTTTGAAAAGAAGTCATAATAAAGGGAATAAATCACACCCTGGCATTGGCATTACCTTTAGAAATGGTTTCATGAGATAACCTTGGCAAGAAATCAGATGGGAGAGGATCACAAGATTGGTCTTTGATTGACTTTTGAAGTTGTATATGATTCCCTTTCTGGATTTTAATAAGTTTTTGATCATGAAGTCACCTCAATGAGCAGGGCAAACTAGATATGTCATTGATGGCGTCTTGGCATGAATCATGTCAATGCTCAACTTTGTAGACTTTACAGCAAGAGCAAACACAGCTGCCTGTGGACACACGTCATTCCTCAGTCTGTGGCACATCTGTGTGTCAGAGGTGTGGTACATGTTTGTGATTGTCATGTATTTAACATGATGGATGGGAATTTTGGGGTTTTACAGTGTAAATGTGCTCCATTTGAAAGAGGCTGTAGATATATAAAATAATGAGTAATTAACAATACATCTGTAACACAAGTGTTTTTAACTACAGTGTCATGGTTTGGCCAAATTTTATGTATCTGACAGCCTGTTCACTAATCACCTTCTGACCCTCAAGAAATTCGTGACATGTCACATTTATTTTACAGAATTATGTTACAGGGTAATTTGAGATCATTTATACAATTAGGGCAAAAAAACAAAATCATAACCATTGTGGTTGGAATAAAATCATCTTGAGCTTCAGAACATACCCCATTAACACATTTGTGACTAACTTGATGTTTATTTTTAACATGTTACCCGTTTGTTCTATTGCAGAGAACCTTTAAAAGGAAAATATACTAACCACGTTGGGAATTGTAACAGTTCTTTTCATAATATTAACTGTTTGTTCTGTTTTCCTTCTTGCGTGTCTCTGTTTCTATACATCTTTTTTGGCTTTCAGGTGTGCCTTGCTGTAAAGCCCTGTATGACTTTGAGCCAGAGAACGAGGGAGAGCTGGGTTTCCACGAGGGTGACATCATAACCTTGGTCAGTCAAATCGATGAAAACTGGTACGAAGGAAGCCTTCATGGAAGAACGGGATACTTCCCCAACAACTACATAGAAGTGGTGGTGCCTCTGCCACACTGAAAACAGCAAGGCAAGAGGGGGTGAGCAGGAAGGAGGTGATGGAAAGGGGGTGATGAATGGTTATCAGCGCTCTAACCAAGAGCTACTTATTTCTTTCTTGTAAATAAAGGGGAAACATCTCAACACAGTGACCATTTTTTTATATTTAAGGGGACACACTTCTGTATTGATTTAAAAACAGGACAGAGTGATGTTCAATCTGAGAAATTATGGCATAATGTTAAAGTGCATTTACCAGATCCTGAGTCTTTATTATCATTCTCTATGCAACAGCGCACTTTGTACACTGTCCACCTCTATCACTACCACAAAGAGAAAGACAGAAAGAACACTATCTGTATAGACATGTGCAGCAGTATCCACAGACACTAAAAAGTCCTACTTTATTTTACATTTTTCTTTTTCTATTTTATATTAACGATCTGCTATATTTGCTCCATCTATCTTTTAAAGTGGTACCACACACATGCATGTACCTGCATGCGTTCCTCTGAGCCTAGTCTTGTACACTTATTTTTTTTTTTATATAAAAAAACATTCAGGCTTTATAGTACTGTTGTTGTGGACTTAGAAGACTCAACATGGAGGACTGGCTGCTTTTTGTATACATGTGTGACTATCCTCCACTGCCATCTAGTGGTACTAAGGATCACTTTTACGTGTTCTTCTGAGTGGGGTTGAGGTTTTCTCTTTTCTCCTGTCTCCTACCAAATCCATGTTGGGTGCTTGTCTTATGTTTAAACCTTGATATGTTCCTCTTCTCTCGTTGTTTTTAAATGTAAATCTAAATAGCTGGAGCAGATTGTTGTTTTCAGCTGTTTGCAGTTTTTTGTAGACATTGAATATTTTAACAATTATAGTAAATTCTTAAGGGCTATAGGGATCCATAAATACATTATTACATTAGGTGTTGCTCTTCCTTGTGTTTCTAAGCACTGATGCCAAAGGTTTCTCAAATTACCAAATTACAAGAGGCTGTTTGTTAGAATATGCATTACATACAGCCTGCTGCGCCAAATAAAATTAAATATTTAACATTCTCATATGCAATGATCTCCTCCCACCCCAAATATTGTGCTGCCTTACACCAAAGCCTTTAGTTCTTCTGTTTTCTCAGGCTCTATTGATACTGCTGGCAGTGTCACTCACAATGTTTTGTGGGCTTTTATTGAATTGTTTGTCTGATTTGTTTTCTTCCTCAGTGCCGCGATTCGCTTGGCTTTAGTACTCTAACCTGTAATTTGAAGCATGGAAATTATTCTGATGTGTATTTTGGTGGTTTTTTGTACCTGCCTCAGCTTTCAGACCAAACCTGATGAAAAATTCTATCTCCTTGTGATTGTGTATTGAATTTACAAATATTGGGTCAGGTCTGCAAACAATGGCTGGTTTCAGTTCCAATTAAGCCTATTACAAGCAAACTATGAACTGTCAGGGTTTGTGCTGTTCACTAAAATGCCAACTTTCTCCTCTTGTCATGATCCCCTTGTTAGACCGCCCCCTTTGCCACTCATCTCTCCCATCTTTATTTAAACCAGGAGTGGAACAGACAGGTCTTTTCAGCAGGGAAGGGCACACAGCAGTGGATTATGCCCTCCCCCACTAGTCTTTATTCACCACCTGCCCCTGTACCCCTACCCCCTTTCTCATTATTTGCCCCATCCTAAGCCTCTGGAGCTCAGCCTCCTCATTACTATCATAGTGTGTACCTCTTAATGTTATGCTTGCATGTCTGCTCTGTTATTCAGGTAATGTATGGAGTAGGGGCTTTGGCTGTGCTGGGCAGTAACTGTGGTTCAGGTGTGTGTTTACACGCCTCATTACACTAAATCAAAAGCCCTCAGTTTGAGAGAGAAGGAGGGTCAGGAGTTCAGATTGAGCTATTATGTAGCTTGTATAATATTGACGATGAATAATGTGGAACAAAGGGGCCAAGATCAATTTTTTTGGGTTGCTGCCATCACAGCTAAAATAGTTGTCTGAAATCTGCAGCTGACATAACACTAAATTCTATGTGTCAAATTGGGATGTTGATGAATGAAGTATTAGCAGCCTTAAAGCTTAATTTCATTATGCACAGTCCTGATGGAATTCTATGTGTAAAAAAACTTATTTGCATGTGTCTTTATTACTGCTTAGGCAATGCCTCATTTTTGTAACTGTGACACTACAGAGAGAATAAAAGTGGGATTATCCTGGATTATCTTTAGGATATGCGGATTACCTCTATACTCGGTGTAATCTTGTGTATTGTATTTTTGTTACTTTATAGGAATGGATACTGTTCGTTTGTCAATTCAAATAAATATTAAGTCATTTACAGCCCAGTTGATTTTTATTTTTTAATTGTTCAAACTAAGATCTTTTAGAGGACATATGTTTTTTTTTAATTTGCAGCCTACCCTACCCTTCTTATTTAAAATACAGGTATTTGCGCAATTTTAACATTTTTTTTCCCTAAAAAACAATTATAGTTGGATAATCATCCCAGCTCAGCCACCAATTTTTTAAACTACACCACCACCCGTCTCCCTGACCCACCCCCCGACACAGCAGGCTACATCAGCCAGCTGTTGGATTACTGCCACGGCACTATCTCATCGGGGAAGGCGTGTCAGTCCCCGAATTACTCAGCGCCCCCTTTGTCCTCGTTCGGTGCCCAGCCAGCGACACTCATGGCGGCTGCACCCGTCAGGCAGCGCTCCGGACCGGGGGGACCCCGGGCGCAGCTCCCGCCCTGTTATTACGAAGGCTACCTTGAGAAGCGAGGACCGAAAGAAAAGGTAGGTTCACCCAGTGCAGATGCCATGTTGTTTCAGTGCATGCTGTCGGCAGTGGTGGTCAGTGGGAGTGTGTGTGTATGTGTGTGTGTGTGCGTGCGAGCACCGGCGGATCCACCATTCCCAGACAGCTGTCAAGTTCCTTATTGTGTTAGAATGGGCGAGGCGTAGCTGGTGGTGGTGGTGACTGTTTTTCGGGGCGTGTTTTTTTTTATGTAATAACAAAACACGCAACAATGTATTAACTATGAATCGAGGAATCCCGACTGCTGTCAAAACGTTGCATGTCATTTCAATTACGTCACACGAAGGATAGATACGCGGTTGTCTCCACTGTCCCACTACTAATTGTTACAAACAGCATTTCTAGCACAGAGAATACAGTGATGACTCCTAACAGTACTGTTTCATATCAGCCTGATCCCTCACATGCATTTCCATGATCTCAAATACAAAAGTTGCACCTAGTAATAATGGTACTACTGCTCTGTGAATGTGATAAATAAAGAATGGACACCTCTTGCCCCAGGCCCACCCGTCTCTCATTAGGCTCATATTAATGCCACATAGACATGTAATGTGAGCGTGGCTCAGGTGCAGGGTACTACAGTGATCCTTGTCCACAGACTGACAGCAGCTGAGGCCCCCTCACTATATCCCTCTCTTGGGACAGGAAATGTGGGTGTGATGAAAGGGGAAATATCCATTACACAGATGTGACAAACAGCTCTGTTACTCTTTTTTTGTGACAGGCATCCAGGCGGCTGTGGACCTGTCTGTGTGGGAATTCTTTGTATTTCTTCAATAATGCCAAGGACACTCATGTAAGCTCCACATTGTGTACTTTTTTCTTGTGCCTTTTATGCATTATTGTGTGCTGATGGTGTTTGTTTGTTTGTGTAACAGTATGTGGAGAAGCTGGACCTCACTGGTTTTGTGTCCCTGAAGGATGACTGCAGTCGGGACAGAAACCTAGAGGCAGCCAGACTCATCCTCCGCATGAAAGATGGAGAGACCAAACTCACAGTATGCAACTAAAACACAAAAAAACATTAAGATGATCTCATGTCTACAAGGAGTTAAAATGCTGTTGTCTTTTCCAGGCACCAAACCTAGAATCACGGGAGCTGTGGAAAGGTTTCCTCTACTCTGTCATAGATGTAAATATGAATCATTTGTACACCTGCACCCTCTGCACTAGCTTGTTTTCCTGTCTTATACACACTCTTTTTTTTTCCCCAGCTGAATGTACCGTCCTGTCTCACGCTGTTGCCGGGGCAGCTACAAATGCTAAAAGAGGTGGTGGACAAAGAAAGGTCCAGGCGGAGAAGTCGCAATCCATCACGAGCGCCTCCCTCTCCTCTCTCCGTTCCTTTAGTAGGAGAGATCCCACCGTGAGTTCAGCTCTGAAGATGCACCACAGCTGCATGACCACATGATCCTTAATGTTGTGCGTTTGACCTGCAGGTGTTTTCGCCCGGTGTCTCGAACAGAAGCTGAAGTCCTTTTAGAAAGACACCCAGATTGTGGCAACATGCTGCTTCGTCCGGGCAGAGACGGATGCTCACTGGCTGTCACCACCCGACAGGACCTCAATGGGTAAATACTCACTGAATATGTGGACAACAGGTATAAAAATCATGCATGCTACATACATTCACTTACAATGTTTCTGTCTCTCCTACAGATCAGTGTTCAGACATTACAGAGTCACTCAGAGGGACCAAGGTGGTTATGTCATTGATGTGGAGAACCCTGTAAGTGCATCTTTATAGTCATTGTAGTGATTGCTGTAATGATGAGAGGTAGGAACTCAGATCAACCCTTCCACACAGTCTAATCTTTCAGATAGAGAAAACACAGGCCAGAACTTGTCATTTGATCAAACATTTTCTGACAGGCTGTCTGCATTGTTTGCCAGCACATAAAAACAGAATTTTTGTATTCAAAAGTATAAAGCCTGGGCAAGCGTAATTTTATCAGTTCTGCTGATGACTTGTTGGAGTGGCCAAAACATCTTTAGGTGTGCTATGTGTCCAGATACTTTGATCATGACCTGGATGAGTCTTAGCAGACAGCTTGTCTACACCATATATATGTATTCATTTTTGAAGTAATTGGGCGTAAAACAACTCAGCAAACAAATCTGTCTCATAAACATGATCTAAAAAAAAGTAATGTAAAGCTTGTAAATGGCAAATATGAGTAGTTGTAGAGTGATGCAAAAGGACCTGCAAGATATGATGTAAAACCCTGACATTTCCTCTTCACAGATCCCCTGTGCTACGCTACATGAGGTCATAGACGCCCTGGTAGAGAAGACAGCAGGCACTCTACAGCCTTTCTTACTGGAGGAGCCTTATGAGGAGAATATCAGTGAGGAGACTCATGTTCTTTTATGCATATGATGGATGGGTTTTTAGCCTAAGAAGGAGTCAAGTTGATTTGAACAGAGGGATGTCTTCACCACTGTCAAAAAGGTGACCACAGAGGTAGTTCTTTGATAGAGGAAGATGTTGGACAAATCAAATTCCAGCTATCAGCTATCACCAAAGCCAGTATAACAACAGCTGTCTACCCCAGCTCCTTCCACCTTAGGCCACAAACCTATCAGTTGCCACTAATTTAAGTCATCTTGAGGCTGAGCATATCAAATCTGTGTCATCAGCATATGTTTCTGCCAATGATGAAAATGGAGAAAGGATCCTTCACACTGCCCCCTCCAGCCCCCTCCCGAAGGCTCCTGCACTGCCTCCAAAACAAGGTTTGTCTCAGTCACATAAATCTCATGCACTCACAAGGCAACAATAAATATGACCACTGCCTTCATTCTGGTGCAGATCGGTGGTGCACTAGTCCCCTGTCCAGGTCCCCCGCCCCGGACCGTCGCATCTTGACTTCATCCGTACCAGCTTCGCCCACTAACCCCATGAGGCGGCTCATCCTCTCCCCTTCCCCTCTCGCACAGAGTGAGTAGACAATGTGGCAGCTTCGTCTGCTCTGTTTGTTGCAGCTGCTTCAAAGTGTTTTATCTGTCTGTTCACAGCGCTCAATGAGGAACTAAAAATGAAACTGGAGAAAAGGCGAGCCAGTCAGGACTGAGCAACGTCCGGTCATACTCAATCTTCAGTGCCAGACCAGTTTTCACTGCAGCTATGTACACATCCTGTGCCTTCTTGGTGGAAGACAAGAACATACAAGAACATACAACAACCACAGCCTTTATAGGGAACTGTGAGTGTTCTTGTGTGAGGAAACTGACTGTGAGTATTTCCTTGACTAGTTAACACTGGATTAGACTCATGCACCCTCATGAAATGCTGCCTGCCTTTGGTTGGTTAATCTCCCACTTGTCCTCTTGTATAAAGCTGTTTACAAACCACCTCTGAGCAACAACTGTGCCACAAAAAATGCAATCTACTGGAACTATGAATCAGCTGATTGACGCATACCGGACCATCTGCTGAGCCTCTCCTGTCTGGGTGCTGATGTTACAACCCTGGTGACTACAAGAACAAACAAACCACAGACTGCAGATGAGATCAACACACTTCGACCTGAGGCACTTTATCTGCTTCGGAAGTAAAATAATCCAGGCTCTCTCTGGTTTCATCCCAGAAATTGTTCTCATGAAATTCTTCAGAAAAAATTAATTACAGTCTAACTTGCACAATCTCTTCCTGCTGCTCCGAGTGTGCACATTGTGAGTGATAAGAAAACATTAATGTTGATTCAGTGACTAAGATATGGCTCATTTAACACTAATGTTTTAGCTGTACTCTTGGTGCATATTTTAATTGTTTCCTTACCTGCTAGGTGTATGTGCTGTTGTATGGTGCTATAACTCAGACCTGCCTGGAAACACCAGGCAATTTCTGTTTTAAAAAAAAACAACAAAAACACTGTATTGATATGTGAGGACGCTCTCTTGTGGAACAGAAATGGTGTTTTGTAAGCACAAGTACCAAACACTTGGTTTTATGGTGCATTAAGGCTGACTTTATCACAGTATTATGCCACACCCTACATCTCTGCCTTTAAATGTCTGACTACAGATCTGAAGGTGCTTCAACAAGTATTTCTACATGTGAAACATTCAGTGACACACTGTGACATAAATGTCTTCTTAAAGGAACAGTTTCTTGTATGTTTGTACATGATGTGTTGTGTCTACTTGATCACTATCAGAGGATAGTGCTTGTTAGCTATGGAGGGCATTAAATGGTTTTGCATGGGTCTTTTGTTCCTTGTTGTGAATTGATAACTTGAGCATTCTCAACAGAAGCGTAGAGAGGAAGTAAGGATGGAATAAATCAATACAGTTAGCGGATGGTTAAAAGACACACTGAACAATCAGTCCTGCACTTTATCTCAGATAATCCCAGACATTTTATAATCCAGTATTTACTTCAATCTACTGTGCCTAAGATCAATTCTGAAGTACTATTTTCATTTTGTTTACTCTTCTTTGACTTTTTTTGCTACACTTCCATACAGAAGGACATATGATGCCTTCCACTACAAATTAATATATATTGATAATTATTGGTTTACAGCCTTTTTGTCTTCTAATGTTTCATAAACAGCAAAATGTAGTCTGGGTCAAATGATAGATATTCATGACTTGTTAACAGCTCCACCAAATTATGACTTTATTTCACTTTCAGTTTGAAATATATTGTCACATGATCAAACGATTAGAGAACATTTTTTAATTCCTGCTGTATTTCTGTTTGTTTCCCTTCTTGGTACAAACTGTGTTTACTCAGATCATTTACTGTACCAAGTGTGTAGATTTGCTTTTAAATTTAACCCTTCCTGCACCCAATGAGAATGCCCTAGTACTTTACTAAACTGAGTGAAACTGAGTATTTTGACATTTGGTATTTACTTACCTGACTTAGGCTTAGTAAAAAATCTGAATACTCCTTCCAGCAGTACCTTCCTCCTCTGCTCCATGTTTTCGTTTGTGCACATCTAAATCTTGGAGCTTGTCAATGTAAAATTATATAAGCTGATTGGAACATTTTCATAGTGGTAATACCGCAATACTATTTTTGTTGTATGGGAGGTCATATTATATCAATATATCAAAAGATATGATTCATAATTATTGATCTACACATTTTTCTGTTGGCTTACATTAGTCCATCAGTCCTTAACAAGAGGTGGTAAGGTTGGAATAAATCAGTATTTCCACTGTATTTGCATGAGTCTACAGATAATGTACTTCACCTAAGCACAATTGTGAGGTATTGCATTTGCTGCAGTATATTTTTACTGCTCTACCCTTCATAAAGAGTTAAATTAGTGTACATTATTCATTGCACACTTTATTTTTTGGTCTATGGGAGGTCTTATTATATCAATATATAAAACTATACAATCCATAAATATCAGTCTACATTTGTTTCTGTACAAAGGTGTTGGCAAAGCCTTAGAAACACGCCGCTGGGTAACATTCCTGTTTAGACATGCCACCCAGTATTTTTATCCTCAGGGTGTTTTTGTCCTTCACCTGTGTTGAATCGACAGTCACATGAAAACATAAGTGAACAATGAAAGTGTGATCAGATCAGAGGTCAGCACCTTCCGCCCGTTTGAGAGGGGTGTAACACAAAGAACGTGCCCGGGCAAGCGGCGCAGCAGCAGCAGCCATTCAGAGGCAGACCCTCCTCTCCGCTGCTCTCCGCGGGATGTGAGTGTTCAGAGACACGCTGTGACTGCTGTGTGTGTGCAGAGAGGACCCGCCAGAGACAAAGACAGAGACAGACAGAGGAAGGACTTCTCTGATGTGAGAAGCGGAGCTGGATTGGATTTATTTTATTTTTTTACAACCACAGAAGAAGTGGCGACAGGCTGCAAACGTTGACGTCCCAGCGTATGTTAGACGTTAGCTTAACTCTCTGAGGTTTCTCTTTAAAAAAAAGATATTGTGAGTGAATTTTTCCACCAACCTGCAGTTTAATGAAGAGGCAGTGATTTACAAAAAGAAGTTAAGCAGGTGTAGAAGTGTTTTAATGGAAACCTCGGCAGTCTTGGGCGTGTCGGCGCGCAGGTAAGTGATTAACTAAAGATATGAGTGTTTGCTAACCTTCCAGAGCTTCTGCTCGGTTTGAGTTTAAAGTTTAGATATACTGTTAAATAAGACATTTTACTCTGAGCAGTAAACTAAACCTATAATGTAACTAGTTGTTTCATGTTTCGCAATGCTGCATTTTATTTCACTTTGACACACTTGCCGACGGGCTTGTTGCTATAGGAGACATGTAGTTCCGTGTGTGCAAAAATGTGAAACATGTTATCCGGGCTACACTCTCTGACATGCTGTGGCTCATCTGTGTTCAGAAAAAAAACACTCTCTTGCTGCAGCACACACCCTCTCAGCAGCATATAGCAAAGTCACTGAAAACAGCAGTTGTTAATGTTAAACCCAGGTAGTTGGTGGTGAACCAGTCCCATGCCACTAAAGCTAAGTGGGGTTACTGAATTGGGTTTTTAGATTGAGATTAGGATGAGCCACACCTGCATATTTCTGGCCGTTGGGTGTATCACTGTGTTTGCACACATTTTGCAACAAATCTGGTGCAAGAGCTCTTCTTCGCTCTACACCAGTCTTTGGCACTCTCTGTGAATCTCTTATTGTGTTGGTGTTTGGTGCTGCAGGAGAGCTGAGGTTGACATCCCTGCACCCTGCTGAATGCCTTTCATGGCCCTGCATTAACATCACTATGGCACTGACAGAATTACTGCTGCGCTGACTTTAGCTCACTCTGTCCTTTCTGGCAATTCCTTTACTTTTTTGTTTCTTTTATTACATTTTAAGTGCTTCTTCTCCTCTAATCTGCATGTCTCCCCTTTTTTGATGTTTTGCTGTTTATTTTTTGAGCTTTTTTTTCTCTCTCAGGTTTCACGTTCGCTGAATTGATTGTTACATCCATGCAACCTTGTCTCTTTCAGCACTCCACAGCTTTGTTTCTTTGGTCTGTGCCATCCATCTCACGATGGACAGCCTGCTGAGCGGGGCCAGTAAAGGGGCCAGTGCCCTTCAGACAGCACAGACCTCATCACGTCATAGATGCCCCTCACTGTATTTACCCCAGTTCAACTGACTGTTAGGGAAACAATAACGCCTGAATTCCACTTAGCTTGAACAAAGGAGCCATGCATCAGCTGCTGCCCCTCGGTGTCTTTTGGCTGCTGCCCCTGGCCTTGATGCTGGAAGACAAACCACAATTGGACTGTATCCCCCGCAGATCTGTGCCCTATCATGGTGAGACTTTGTCCTGTATAAGCTTCACTTGAAATATGGTTTATGTTTGACAGCCTCATTGGGAAACACCGTGGTTGCTGAGTTATTTTCATACTCATATACTCTAGGGGACAACGCTCATCTGTTTCATGAAGAGGGTGTTTTCAATTACACCACCATGCTATTAAGAGAGGATCTGAATCTGCTAGTGCTGGGTGCCAGGGAGGCGGTGTATGCTCTCGATCTCAAAGACATCTCCAGGAAAGTTGCTTCGGTAAGATCACCTTTGTTAACGAATCAGTTCAAAGCCAATTGCTTTAGTTAATTGAAATTTCTTATCAAAGCTTTTGTCCCAGAGAAGCAGTTTTTACTTGTGTGTGATGGCACATAAAGAAGTCTCTCAGGCAGCACTTGCACAAATACTTTAATCTTATTCATAGGAACTTTCTGATATGCTCACTTTGAGGCAACAAAGACCTGAACTAATGAAGTTTCTGATATTTGTAGCCATAAACATTTTTTATTGTGACACAAACGCTTTTATAACACATCCTCCTAGAAACAGGAACCAATGTACCTCAAGCATGATGCACGCAGATGTGCACTGTAGATAGCATCTGGAGCAGCAAAAATGGTATCCTCTGTGGTTTTTAATATCATTTGATAAAATGACCTAATGTCTTCTGTGTATGAAAAAAAACATATTGTGACTTTTGTTGCTAAAAAGGTATTGGCAGAAACATTAAACTAACAAGACCAAAGACAGCTGTGCTGCTGTCTGTGCCTGGGGAGAGAAGTTGCATCCACAGCCAAAAAGCTATGCATCCTGCACTTATGCAAAACATCTGTCTCACGCAGCAGTTGGCAGATTGCAGAAGGCCATGTCATTGTGAAATAATTGTGTATTTGGATTATCTCATGATTTAAAAAAAGCATAACCTTTTTACTTTGTAACTGCTTTCATCACGTTCATTTCTCTTTGTGTGCACTGGTTTACTAAGCTGCCGACAATATACCCAGCCCCAGAATCTGCTGAGAATTATTGGTTGTGGTTCCTTTTCTTACTTTCATCGTTTTTATTTCTACACTAAGAAAAACTCTTTTGGTCTGTTAGGTTAAATGGGAAGTTACAAAAGAGCAAAAGGCTGCGTGCAAAAACAAAGGAAAAGATCCAGAGGTTGGTCATGTTTATACACAATTACTTGCATTATAAAAAAATTATTATATATTAAGCAGAGGCAGTCAACTTTCTAAATGGATTTACAGACAGAGTGCCTGAACTATATCAGGATCCTGCATAAGACAGAAGATGACAGGATATACGTGTGTGGAACCAATGCCTTCGATCCAGAGTGTGACTATATGGTGAGATGACCTCAAAACTACATAAATTCAATAAACTGCAGAAGTTAAGAACATTTTAATGTACTGTAATGATGATAATGATGCAGAATTATATTTCTTTGTCGGTGCAGTCTTATGCAGATGGAAGCCTGACTCTTGAGAAGAAGGGAGAGGATGGCAAAGGGAAGTGTCCCTTTGATCCTTACCAAAGATATGCCACCATCATGGTTGGTGAGTAGCAGTTATGCTAGTAATAAATATGTTTCTCACATACTATGTGTTTAAAAATCAACAGATGTGGATGTGAAACTGTTGTCCTGCCAGGTAACGACCTGTATTCAGCCACTTCCATGAACTTCCTTGGATCTGAACCTGTCCTGATGCGCAGCTCTCCTGTGTTCATACGCACAGAGTTTAAAAGCTCCTGGCTTAATGGTATGAAGTGATACCATCTTCTGTCTCTCACTTTAATGATATGCTAAGTAGATTAGTAAAATGTTAATTTCATGTTAATTATTATTATTATGTTTTTATGTATGCACCAATCACTACCTACTACAAAACCTGTGTGTTTTTTTCTCATTACACCAGAGCCCAACTTTGTTTCCATGGCTCAGATGCCAGAGAGTAAGAACAGTCTGGATGGAGACGATGATAAGATTTACCTGTTCTTCAGTGAGACAGCTGTAGAGTACGACTGCTACAACAAACTTGTCGTCTCCCGTGTGGCCCGCGTCTGCAAGGTGACCAAGAGTTAATGACAATAACACATAAACAGCACTTCCTCGGCGTTTTCCTCTGCTTGATTGCTTCCCGTTTGTCTTTGTGTTTTTTCCATTTCTCCTTGTTGCTTTATGGCATCTTTTTGTGCTTACAGGGAGATGTTGGAGGACAGAGGACCTTGCAAAAAAAGTGGACAACCTTCCTGAAGGCTAGAATCGACTGCCCAGTGCTGGGGTCCCAGCTGCCATTTATCATCCAGGACACATACGAATGGTGTGATCCCAGTCAGAATTGGAGGGACTGCTTGTTCTACGCCATCTTCACATCACAGTCGTATGTTTGGTAGAAGAATATGTATACTTTTTTAACGACTTTGAGAAACCAGTTGGTAAAGACTTCCTGTGTGTTTTCAGGGACACCTCTGACCGGTCTGCAGTGTGTGCGTACCGTGTGTCTGACATCAGCAAAGTCTTTGCAGAGGGGAAGTACAAGTCCCCAGTCCCTGTGGAAATGTCTTTTGTTAAATGGGTGATGTATAGCGGAGATGTCCCCATCCCTCGGCCCGGAGCTGTGAGTCCACCCAACCTGTTTGTATATCTGTTAGGAACAAAACAAAATCTCCAAAGGTGGCTTTTTTTATGAGTTGCCCAGCAGGAAGTTGATTTCTTTTGTACTCTTTGACTCTGTTGTTCCCTCTTTTCTCTTTCCTTTCCTTCTTCTCTCGCCAGTGTATAAACAATAAGGCTCGTCTTGAGAACATAAATAAGACTCTGGACCTCCCAGACAGGACCCTTCAATTTATCAAAGATAGGCCCCTCATGGACCAGGTCGTCCTGCCAGTAGGAGAGAAGCCTGTACTAGTGCGCAGGGGAGCTAAATTCACACGCATAGTAGTCAACCAAGTTCAAGCAGCAGATGGCGGGAAGTATCATGTGATGTTCATAGGCACAGGTATGTGTGTTCATGGCTGGCATCACTATATTTTGTTTTACTGTGTTGAACTGTTAATGAGGCGTGTTTGCATGGCTTTATACAAAAAGAGAAAGGCTCAGTGCTGAAAGCTGTCAACTACAATGGAGTGATGTTCATCATAGAAGAAATACAAGTCTTCGAGCCCGCAAAACCAATCAAGATTCTCAGGTTTTCTACTGTCACGGTAATTGACAATACTAAGGTCCAACAGAATCACTGTTTGTATTTTACAGTAAGGCACATACATTAATGTCTTTGCTCTGTTTGTGTGTGATGTGTCCAACATACACAGGGTCAGATCTATGCAGGCACAGACTTTGGGGCTGCACAGATACCACTGGCCACCTGCAGCAGGTCCTCAACCTGCATAGACTGTGTTTTATCCAGAGACCCGTACTGTGGCTGGGACAAAACTGTAGGGAAATGTGTTTTCGTTTCTAATGCAGACAGGTAGGCAGCACTCCAAACATTTAAATCAAGTAGTGTTTATCTGTCAAAGTAAGTTATAATTATTGTATGTTCTGTTCCAGTGAACTAATCCAGAGTGTGAAGGAAGGAAATGCCGTTCTTTGCCCAGTTGCAGGTGAGTTTGTGCACACTTATCACTAGTAGAATCGTGTCAGGGCTTGCAGGATTCTGCACTTTGGTTGATTGTGGATTATGAAAATGCAATGTGCACCTCTGCTCTTCAGACCCTGTCAAGCCTGTAAGCTGGGTCACCTGGCCTGGTGGAACCCTGAATCTCAGTTGTCCTTCACCCTCCAACCTGGCAAAACCCAGCTGGGAGTTGGACAACAGCTCTGTGACACCCTCAGCTCACCTCCAGCTTCTTCAACACAGACTGCTTATCCTGAACGTCTCAGTTAGTGATGCAGGCTGGTATCGTTGCTCGTCTGTCGAGCGTTCCACAACTGATGAGTTCACAACCATTGTGGCCGAGTACCAGGTCACAGTAGACATCGCAGGCTCTGGCAGAGGTGGCCAGTTGTTACCCCAAGCTCAAACTGATGGCCCCTCTGTCACAGGACTGCAGGCTGTTGTCGCCCTGCTTGTAGTTTCTCTTGTTGCTCTTTTGGCTTGGAACTTTTACAAAGGCCACCTACCTTTGCCCTGGAACTGTGGAAAGAAGAACAGAGATCAAACCCAGGGAGCCTTTGACCAGGAAGCTATGAACTCCAGAGTGATTCACCCAGAGGCACAAAGGCCTGCAAAAGCTGAAAACAAGCCTCTGGTGTCTGCAACGCATGGAAACAGCAACAACAACCACAGTGCAGAGGCTGGGTTTCCTGCTGTAAGGGATGAAACTGATGCCCCAAGTGTTGACCAGTCTTTGCAATTTATTGATGACGAGCCAGAAATGTAAGTATAACAATTACTGTATTGCAGTAGCAGAACTACTGAATGTTAGTTCGGCTGTAATATGTGAGTGTAAATCTCAGTTTGGGTGAGCAGAAAACTCTTGAAACCTTGTACAGAAACCTAACTGTTGAGACTTCATGCACCGGAGGATTTTATAGGTCTCCCAGTATGAGGAAAACTTGAACTTATGCTTTTGTTTTTATGCAAGTTCATTTTTCTAACTCTTTATGTCCCATTAGAAATTTCTTATGTTTTTCACAAAAAGTGAGCCACTTCATTTCTAACTGCTGTAAAATATTTTGTATTAAATATGATTTGTATACTGTATTGTGTTGTTTAAGTGTGTCAAAACCATGACTATATTTTAGTCTTCTGCAGGACTAGATTTGCCAAAAATCTGCAAAACAGGTGTTGCAGCTATACAGTTCTAGCTCCTCTCTCATAGTAATAAAATATTTTACAGCCTCAAGAAGATTTATTTTCAGAAGTTCATAAAAACAACAAAGCAAAAACTTAAGTTACTGGCGTAACTACGGTTCAATGCATCCTGGATCACCGCCAAAGGCGGTGCTTTAAGCACTGGATGACCATCCCAGCGCATGCGCAGGTCGAGTACAAATGACAACAAAGTCACCTGTGACCTCAGGGTGCAGGAAAGGAGATCCCTCCTGGCTGGGAGGGGCATTAGAGAGCTGCAGCAGAGCCTGTGCAGCAAAAGAAATCCTTGCTGGCCAAAGGGGGGCCACCAGGATCAACTTTTGACACTCCTGTAGAACCCTCTACAGGAGGGTTGTCCCTCCTGTAGTGTGTCCCTCTAGGCAAAAAGGTCCACCTCTGCCCTGCTGAAAGTCTGCCACAGGTGTTCCACCACCTCCGCATGGAGTCTCCACTCCCCGGGAAGGGAGCGCTGGCGGGACAGGAAATCTGCTACCCCATTGTTACTCTAATGAAACTACCTCTGAAAAAAACCCTAACTGTTCATCTAGTCATGTGACACTCAGGATGTAGCATTTTTTTTTGGGGGGGGGGGCATCTGCAAGAAGCAGAGTAAGTATCGCATTTAAAAATGCTCTTTTTCAACATTTTTGAGTGGTTTATTGAGTTGGCAAAGCATAAGACGTCACCCCTGTTACCCTTAATTATAGTATACAATATTTACTTTTTATAATTTCTAAAACATGGTTAATACATATGTTAAAATCATTGTGTGTGTTAGCTTGTGGCCAGCTTTTTCTTCATTTCAGTAGTAGCAACAGCTTACTTTAGCAGAAAATGTCCTCCCTGTTACTGTCCACCCTGTTACTTTTTTCTATAGTAACAGGGTGGACACCTCAATACAGGATGGACATAAGTGCTACGAGAAATTGTTTCCAGCATGTATGCCTAGCAACGGCAATCAAACCAATGATAGAGAGACCAGAGAAGTGTGAACCCAGGGACTGTAGAGACATTAGAGCTCCTGGTGACGTTAAATTGACGTTAGACTCAACTTAAAGAAAACGCTGGGAGGAAGCTTGTCTACCTAAAGTTACAGTAGATGGTATTATTTAGCTGATGATCTGTTGTTTGCCATATCTGTGATGGACATAAGGAGAAGGGTTACAGGCTGGAATTAGTAGATCTGATACGGAAAATAAGTGTTTACTTCTGTATGTTTGACATCATAGACAAAAATTATACTGTGTTGTAGAGCAACATCTTGTGATTCTGACGGTGTCCATATTTTGTTGTCTAAAGGCTTTGGTTTGGACAAAAACAGAAGTTGTTTAGAGGGTGTTTTTACATTGGAAATGCATTAGGAGGGGGACAGAGAGAGCTGCAGTTACGGGCAGTTGATAAACATTCAGGTTGCCATGGATACAGGCAGGCAGGCAGGGCTGTTACCATCGTGACAGGCTGACAATCCTTTGATCTCGGAAAACAAAGGCAAAGAACACAGGTAGATGGTCAGGGAAGCAATAACGCCTGAATTACACTTAGCTTGAACAAAGGAGCCATGCATCAGCTGCTGCCCCTCTGTGTCTTTTGGCTGCTGCCCCTGGCCTTGATGCTGGAAGACAAAACACAATTGGACTGTATCCCTCGCAGATCTGTGCCCTATCATGGTGAGACTTTGTCCTGTAAGCTTCACTTAACATTATGGTTTATGTTTGACAGCCTCATTGAGAAACATCGTGGTTGCTGAGTTATTTTCATACTCATATACTCTAGGGGACAACGCTCATCTGTTTCATGAAGAGGGTGTTTTCAATTACACCACCATGCTATTAAGAGAGGATCTGAATCTGCTAGTGCTGGGTGCCAGGGAGGCGGTGTATGCTCTCGATCTCAAAGACATCTCCAGGAAAGTTGCTTCGGTAAGATCACCTTTGTTAACGGATCAGTTTAAAACCAATTTTTTTTTATCTTGGCATAGATTTGTTAATTGAAATTTCTTATCAAAGCTTTTGGCCCAGAGTAGCAGTTTTTATTTGTGCGTGATGGCACATACAAAAAGTCTCGCAGGCAGCACTTGCACAAAGGCTTTAATCTTATTCATAAAAAAAGCTATGCATCCTGCACTTATGCAAAACATCTGTCTCACGCAGCAGTTGGCAGATTGCAGAAGGCCATCTCATTGTGAAATAATTGTGTATTTGGATTATCTCATGATTTAAAAAATGCATAACCTTTTTACTTTGTAACTGCTTTCATCACGTTCATTTCTCTTTGTGTGCCCTGGTTTACTAAGCTGCCGACAATATACCCAAAGCCCTAGAATCTGCTGAGAAGTATTGGTTGTGGTTCTTTTTCTTACTTTCATCATTTTCATTTCTACACTAAGAAAAACTCTTTTGGTCTGTTAGGTTAAATGGGAGGTTACAAAAGAGCAAAAGGATACGTGCAAAAACAAAGGAAAAGATCCAGAGGTTGGTCATGTTTATGCACAATTACTTGCATTATAAAAAAAATTATTACATATTAAGCAGAGGTAGTTATAATTTTCTAAATGGATTTACAGACAGAGTGCCTGAACTATATCAGGATCCTGCATAAGACAGAAGATGACAGGATATATGTGTGTGGAACCAATGCCTTTGATCCAGAGTGCGACTATATGGTAAGATGACCTCAAAACATCATAAATTCAATGAACTGCAGAAGTTAAGAACACTTTAATGTACTGTAATGATGATAATGATGCAGAATTATATTTCTTTATCGGTGCAGTCTTATGCAGATGGAAACCTGACTCTTGAGAAGAAGGGAGAGGATGGCAGAGGGAAGTGTCCCTTTGATCCTTACCAAAGATATGCCACCATCATGGTTGGTGAGTAGCAGTTATGCTAGTAATAAATATGTTTCTCACATACTATATGTTTAAAAAATCAACAGATGTGGATGTGAAACTGTTGTCCTGCCAGGTAACGACCTGTTTTCAGCCACTTCCAAGAACTTCCTTGGATCTGATCCTGTCCTGATGCGCAGCTCTCCTGTGTCCATACGCACAGAGTTTAAAAACTCCTGGCTTAATGGTATGATGTGATACCATCTTCTGTCTCTCACTTTAATGATATGCTAAGTAGATTAGTAAAATTTTAATTTCATGTTAATTATTATTATGTTTTTATGTATGCACCAATCACTAAGGCAAATTCCTAGTAATGTGAATCCCCTTCACTTACATGGCAATAAACACGATTCTGATTCTGAAAAACCTGTGTGTTTTTTTCTCATTACACCAGATCCCAACTTTGTTTCCATGGCTCTGATGCCAGACAGTAAGAACAGTCTGGATGGAGATGATGATAAGATTTACCTGTTCTTCAGTGAGACAGCTGTAGAGTACGACTACTACAACAAACCTGTGGTCTCCCGTGTGGCCCGCGTCTGCAAGGTGACCAAGAGTTAATGACGATAACACATAAACAGCACTTCCTCAGCGTTTTCCCCTGTTTGATTGCATCCCGTTTGTCTTTGTGTTTTTTCCATTTGTCTTTGTTGCTTTATAGCATCTCTTTGTGCTTACAGGGAGATGTTGGAGGACAGAGGATCTTGCAAAAAAAGTGGACAACCTTCCTGAAGGCTAGAATGGACTGCCCAGTGCTGGGGTCCCAGCTGCCATTTATCATCCAGGAGACATACCACTGGTGTGATCCCAGTCAGAATCGGAGGGACTGCTTGTTCTATGCCATCTTCACATCACAGTCGTATGTTTGGTAGAAGAATATGTATACTTTTTTAATGACTTTAATGAGAAACCAGTTGGTAAAGACTTCCTGTGTGTTTTCAGGGACACCTCTGACTGGTCAGCAGTGTGTGCGTACCGTGTGTCTGACATCAACAGAGTGTTTGCAGAGGGGAAGTACAAGTCCCCAGTCCATGTGGAAATGTATTTTGTTAAATGGGTGACGTATTACGGAGATGTCCCCGTCCCTCGGCCCGGAGCTGTGAGTCCACCCAACTTGTTTGTGCTTCTGTTGAGAACAACACAAAATCTCCAAAGGCGGCTTTTTTATGAGTTGCCCAGCAGGAAGCTGATTTCTTTTGTACTCTTTGACTCTGTTGTTCCCTCTTTTCTCTTTCCTTTCCTTCTTCTCTCGCCAGTGTATAAACAATAAGGCTCGTGAAGCGAACATATATACGACGCTGGACCTCCCAGACAGGACCCTTCAATTTATCAAAAATAGGCCCATCATGGACGAGGTCGTCCTGCCAGTAGGAGAGAAGCCTGTACTAGTGCGCAGGGGAGCTAAATTCACAAGCATCGTAGTTAACCAAGTCCAAGCAGCAGATGGCGGGAAGTATCATGTGATGTTCATAGGCACAGGTATGTGTGTTCATGGCTGGCATCAGTATATTTCGTTTTACTGTGTTGAAGTGTTAATGAGACGTGTTTGCATGGCTTTATACAAAAAGAGAAAGGCTCAGTGCTGAAAGCTGTCAACTACAATGGAGTGATGTTCATCATAGAAGAAATACAAGTCTTCGAGCCCGCAAAACCAATCAAGATTCTCAGGATTTCTACTGTCACGGTAATTGACAATACTAAGGTCCAACAGAATCACTGTTTGTATTTTACAGTAAGGCACATACATTAATGTCTTTGCTCTGTTTGTGTGTGATGTGTCCAACATACACAGGGTCAGATCTATGCAGGCACAGACTTTGGGGCTGCACAGATACCACTGGCCACCTGCAGCAGGTCCTCAACCTGCATAGACTGTGTTTTATCCAGAGACCCGTACTGTGGCTGGGACAAAACTGTCGGGAAATGTGTTTTCCTTTCTAATGCAGACAGGTAGGCAGCACTCCAAACATTTAAATCAAGTAGTGTTTATCTGTCAAAGTAAGTTATAATTATTGTATGTTCTGTTCCAGTGAACTAATCCAGAGTGTGAAGGAAGGAAATGCCTTTCTTTGCCCAGATGCAGGTGAGTTTGTGCACACTTATCACTAATAGAATCGTGTCAGGGCTTGCAGGATTCTGCATTTTGGTCGATTGTGGATTATGAAAATGCAATGTGCACCTCTGCTCTTCAGACCCTGTCAAGCCTGTAAGCTGGGTCACCTGGCCTGGTGGAACCCTGAATCTCAGTTGTCCTTCACCCTCCAACCTGGCAAAACCCCGCTGGGAGTTGGACAACACCTCTGTGACACCCTCAGCCCACCTCCAGCTTCTTCAACACAGACTGCTTATCCTGAACGTCTCAGTTAGTGATGCAGGCTGGTATCGTTGCTCGGCTGTCGAGCGTTCCACAACTGATGAGTTCACAACCATTGTGGCCGAGTACCAGGTCACAGTAGACATCGCAGGCTCTGGCAGAGGTGGCCAGTTGTTACCCCAAGCTCAAACTGATGGCCCCTCTGTCACAGGACTGCAGGCTATTGTTGCGCTGCTTGTAGTTTCTCTTGTTGCTTCTTTGGCTTGTAACTTTTACAAAGGCCACCTACCTTTGCCCTGGAACTGTGGAAAGAAGAACAGAGATCAAACCCAGGGAGCCTTTGACCAGGAAGCTATGAACTCCAGAGTGATTGACCCAGAGGCACAAAGGCCTGCAAAGGCTGAAAACAAGCCTCTGGTGTCTGCAACGCATGGAAACGGTAACAACTACAGCGCCGAGGTTGCGTTTCCTGCTGTAAGGGACGAGACTGATGCCCCAAGTGGTAATGAGTCTTTGCAATTTATTGATTATGAGTCGGAATTGTGACTATAACAATTACTGTTGAGACTTCATGCACCAGAGGATTTTATAGGTCTCCCTGTATGAGGAAAACTTGAACTTATGCTTTTGTTTTTATGCAAGTTTATTTTTCTAACTCTTTATGTCCTATTAGAAATTTGTTTATGTTTTTCACAAAAGTGAGCCACTTCATTTCTAACTGCTGTAAAATATTTTGTATTAAACATGATTTGTATACTGTATTGTGTTCTTGTTTCAGTGTGTCAAAACCATGACTATTGTGGCGACACGCTGGCGAGGCGACCAGCTTAATTACATGTACAAAGTACCAACAACGCCACCTCGGTAGAGTGCCCGAGGACACACCAGTACTCCAGTGAGGAGATCACAATTTTAAGGAGAAAGGCACTCTGGTTCGGTACCCAGGGAGGCAAGACATGAGGTTCCAAGTCAAAGAAAATACAATTTTATTATAAAAGGACAATAAAATCAGCAGTTTAAAAGGCTAAAAGTTTTTCCACTTAAAAGGATAAGAGCAGTTGGGGGCTTTCTGGCCATGGGTTGGAGTGGTGAGAAGGGGACAGGAAGGGTCCAATCAAAGCAGAGATAAATAAATGAGTTCACCCCACACACACGTGCCACTCACTCCAAAGTTATGTGCAAAACCTTAAGCCCGGGTCACACAGCACACCAAGAGGACACCACTGCCCAGGGCACCACTGCCACCACCGTCGGCTGCCAACGCTACTAACGCAAAAGGGAGAAAGAGAGCCAACCGTCAGGAGGGTCATAAAACGAACACAAGAACAGAAAAACAACAAATTATCAATAAAGAAAATGTAAAAATAAACCAAAATCAACTAATAAACTCCTGTTAGCGGTGACACCAACAGTACACCAGCCGCTAACAAATTATGATTACTTAGAACCAATAGAAATACTGCGATAACAAAATAAGGAAACTAATGAACACAAAAAAATAACCAAACAAAACCAATAGCTGCATCCAAGCAGATATAATCAAATAACAGAGACAAATAAAAATAATAAAAATAAAGAAAAGAAAATCAAACCTAAGCAACAGAATCAATAAACCCACAAACAATACATCCTAAATCACACACACACACACAGGAAAGGTGCACACAATGCCTGCAACCAGGAGGACCGGGAGGCGAGTGAACGGACCCCCGCCGGGCAAAGTAGCCAGCAACAGTCTGTTCACACAGAGCAGGTCCGGCTGCGCGGCTAACCACTCAAACGATCGGTTTCCATACACACACCGTCCTCGAATCAGGACGTTCACAGAGCAAGCAGTCTTTGCAGTCGGTGAAGCAGGATCTTCGCAGTCGGCAAAGCAGCAGTGTTCCCACCAAGTGGCAACCTTCGGGGCTCAGACTTGAAGCCCATGCGGAAGTGTCAAAACTTGTAATTCACACCGCAACTGCTGGGGGCTGGCTCCAAAAGCGAGTAATTTCCTATAGACTCCCATGTTAAAATGGCCGACTTCACAGCAGAAAAGAACATGTTTACAGCCTGGTACAAAAAAACCACTCTGGTCTCAGATGATAGGTTCTCTTCTAGTGTCAATTGTACAGGGGGTGAATGTTTTTACAACTCACTAATTTCGATTGTATTCGGACTTAGAATTAAGCATAATTATGGCCGTTGCCGCTTGAGTGACAGACAGTTGATGTATCACAGCGTGAGTTTCCTGCTTCCACGATCGCCCGCCTCAGAGCTGAACTAACAGATAGAGTTAGTGTCCAGTCTAAGGGAGAATTGAGAGCGCCACAGAGCCACCATCCACCTACCTGCACTCAGACGGCAAACCGGAAAACAACCAGGAAGTGAACGAGCCGTCATGCCAGGAGTGAGAGACCCAAAGAGGAAACTACCCTCCTTTTATCCCCACTCTCTGCCCTCTAATTGGGTGAGCGCCCAGAGCAGCAAAACAGACTCATAGAGGCCGCAGCAGAGCGTGCTGCTACACTATATTTTAGTTTTGTGCAGGACTAGATTTGCCAAAAATCTGCAAAACAGGTGTTGCAGCTATGCAGTTCTAGCTCCTCTCTCATAGTAATGAAATATTTTACAGCCTCAAGAAGATTTATTTTCAGAAGTTCATAAAAACAGCAAAGCAAAAACGAAAGTTACAGGCAGTGCTTTAAGCACTGGATGACCATCCCAGTGCATGCGCAGGTCAAGTACAAATGACAACAAAGTCACCTGTGACCTCCTGGTGACCCATGTGAGTCCATATAGTCACGTGACACCAGACGCTCAGTCCCTTAATCTTCTCGCGAGACACGAGAGTTCTGAGGGACCTGATGCTCTGGTGCTCATCCAGGATTCATAGAACCGTAGTTACGCCAGTAACTTTTGTTCTATTTCATCCTTCCTGACCACCAGAGGCGGTGCTTTAAGCGCTGGATGACATATACCAACAGGGTCACAAGGAATCTCAGACCACCATGAGAACTATGCCTACCTTACTAAGTGAGAGAGTGGTAGCGCAGAACCCCCTCCAGGGGATGGGGCGAGGCCACATTGACTCTGTAAAACCTGGCGAACATGCTCTGTGACGTCCATGAGGCTGCTGCACAAATGATGAATGACAGCCATCGGAGAGGTGCATCAGACAACGGTTCAAAGGGCCGAGCCCGCAGGGAGTCCAGGACCATAAACAGATCCCACGTCGGAGCCACCAGGCGCTAAGGTGGGTGGAGCCATCTGGCACCCTTGAGAAATAGAGAAAAAGTTTTGTTGCTGCCGAGAGTAGATGTAGATGCAGTAGTAGATGGAGACCGCCCTTGCTCAAGAAGGTCCTGTAAGAATTCCAGGACAGCAGAGAGTGGGCACCGTACTGCGTCCTGCCCCTTGTCACGACACCAGTTGTCAAAGACTCTCCATTTACTAGTGTACAGCCTCCGGGTGGACGGGGCACGGGCATTGGTTATCGTCCTTCCTATCTCCACCCCATACTCTGAGAATGTCGTACGGGCCCTGCAGCGGCCAAGCCCAGAGCTGAAGGCATCTGGGGTCAGGGTGTAGGAGCTGGCCACCCAGCTGGGAAAGGAGATCTGCAGCAGAGCCTGTGCAGCAGCAGAAATCCTGGCTGGCCAAAAGGGGGCCACCAGGATCAACTTGTGACAGCTCGAGCACGTTGATGTGCTCCCTGGAGTGTTGCGGCGACCATGAACCCCACGCCGCTTGTCCATGCCATGTTGCACCCCAACCTAAGTTCCGTCCGTGTGCACCACCTCTCTCCGGAACGGAAGTAGGGGTCTGTCATAAAAGAATTTTCCACAGCACTGTGGCAGAAGAAGTGGGAGAAGGGGCGGCATTATTTCTCTATTCAAAACAGAGTAAATACAAAACCATGTTATCTTGGTCAAGGAAGAAGACAGTCTGTAATTATGACAAGACTCAGATTAGGCCATTGTAGTTTGGCATGGGATCTTCAAAAGATTAAAGGTAGGGTAGGAGATTTCATTCTAATGCACTTTTTGTTGAATTAGTGTAACTTCTCTTTACAATCCGATAACAACCAATTAGTTCGGCAGTTTCGCTTTAAAATGAAGAATAGTAATCATCTGTGGAAATAAAAAATAAAAACGCTAAAAACATCAGCCAATCCTCCAGGATGACCCTGCACGGATTATTGGCTGGTTGTCACTCTCTTCCTGCTCTGTGCACACCAGAGAGGTACGTGCATGATGGCCGAAGTTACAGACCGCAGCTCGTCTTCAGCGTCTCTTCTCTTCCATTTTGTATTTTGTAACTTGATACCTCTGGCACAAGAATTTTCTTCGGAATTAATAAAGTTTTATCTTATCTTATCCACCACCTGCCTGTTGCTGCGTCCTGTGTGCCACACCATCTCAGTGTTCCTTTTGGTTGTTTTGCTTTGATCAAATAAATTGTTGATTTTGTTAATTTTCCAGTTTACTGGTGAAGTTGCAGGTCCGGTATAGGGACTTTGGTATGTGTGATTGTTAAGTGGATCTGATGAGGGAGTCTCTTCCGGTGCAGTGGTTAATGTTCTATCTAGGAGACATGCAGAGTTTATTGTGCTGGTTGTTTGCATTTTTTTAGGTGGCTGTGGGGGCCAGAGAAAGATATGTGTGGCTGTGTGTATAGGTGCTGGTGCCTGTCAGTGTGGTCCTCCTGTTAGACTCAGAGGTGTCTTTCCTGTTGGGTTGCGTCTGGGGGTGGGATAAGGTAGTGTTGGGGTGAGGCAGTTGGAGTGCCCCCCCAACTAAATACCCGCCGCTTACCCCCATGAAGACTAGGGAGAAGTGGTTAGAAAATTTGTTAGGCAGACAGGGGGGGGCTCTGACTGGTTTCCTGGTACTTGCACACACATGAGTTTAAAATTGTGTTTTCTTTTGTTGTAGTGTAACGAACAGGCTGTTACTTGAAGTATAAACACCAGCGCTTTCACTTAGCACTTTAACCTGCATTTTAACACTTTGGTAGCACACAGCACTTTAAACAAACATTTAATTGCACACAGTTGGTTTTAGAGGTCTTTATTGTCTTTTTCCTGTTTTTAGATCCAGTGGCACTAGCACTTTGATTGATGGCTGCTTGGCCCTGGAGAAGAAAGATATATTAGTCTCTAGATTTATAATGTGCAATATAAGCTGCAATATTTAAGTTTATCTTTGTTTAGTGTTGATGTGTGTGTTTTTAAAGTGTATCTTAAAGTGTTTGTGAATGTGGTTTTAGGGTGTGTACTTACCTTGCCCTTGTGTCCAGTCCAGGTCTGTCAGCTTAAAGAGTTCCCATTGAAACAACGGCCCTTAAGAAGGTTCCGGGATGGACCAAGGTAGGGGAATGTGTAGGGGAGCCAGCTTAGGTGTTTTATTGGTTTATGGGTTCTATTTATATTGAGGTGTTTGGTTTATGTATATATGTATTCGGTTTTACTTGGTTTATGGTTGTGGTTTGGTTTATGGAGGTTTTAGATTATTATTATATTATTATTATTATTTTTATCCCTATTTATTCCTATTGAGTTTTAGTAGTTTTACCCAGTTAGTGACACATTATAAAAGGCGCCTTTCTCCATCACTTGTGGTTATGAAGCTCTTAGCGCAAGTTCAATCAGGAAGACTATCTTCACTCTTTCATCACTTCTTCCAACCACCTCTCCCTTATCATCCTCCTCACACTTATCTCACCTTCTCCCTCGCCCCTTTCTCTCTCTCTGCCTCCCACTTAATCAGCTGGTTAATATAAAGCAACTCCCCCACCAATCAGCGTCCGAGCCTTCCCTCTCCTGCCCAATCACCACTCAGCAAATCATTTAAAATTTCTCCTTCTCCTCCTCTCCAGCTGTCTTTCAGATCGATTTCGGCAACCCTCCTCCACCCAAGCACCACCAGTTCCTCATCAGGGCACGGCCTCTTATCTCCTGCTCTTCTGCTTCTTCACCACCACCAGGTCTAGACCTGGGGGATTCCTGCCTAAGCGGCCTTATCTCCTGTCCTTTCCCCCTTCAGATGTCGGTCATCACATCGGGGTCTAGAACACCAAAGCACAATTCATTCATTCATTGTACTTCAATAAATACTTTCTCATCTAAACATTTAGTCTCTCCTGATTGAGCTGCTGCTGGAGATGAAACTGCTGCTCTAACCTCCATACACACTTTGCACTTTTTGCACGTGCACTTTGTAAATACGAATAATTGAATAGAAATTAAAAACTGTGGCCACGGCAATTCCTGCCTTGGACTTTCATTGTACGTCATCCTCATCTTACTTACTCCAACCGCTACATGGCCCACCAACGTCACATGTAGAGTCTATCTTTGTGTCCGTTGGTAGGTGATCAAATGGATGAATTGGTTAAAAAATGTATTGATGCACCTAGTGAGAAATTATTGGATCGGTGCACAAAGTAGAAGCTGATTAAAATTGCTGAATATTTTGAGGTGGTAGTTGAAGGTAAAAAAATTGAAGGAGTCAATAAAAGCTACCGTTAAAACTGCTCTAGTAAACTTGGGAATAATGGAAGGTGATGGTGAAGTGCCTCACTGTATGGTATCACGGGGGATCCTCCGCCTGTTGTGGTGGGTCCTGCTGTGTTATCATTTGCGCAGCAGAAAGAATTATTGGTGCTGCGTATTTAGCTGGAGCAGGAAAAGGAGCTGGCAGTGGAAAAGGTACAGCAAAGCATTGAATTAGAAAAGCTGAATTTAGAGAGGCAGAAGTTGTGTTTGGTGAGGGAAGGTAAGCTGGATGCTGAGCTGTTGTGCCCGGAGGGTTTTTCTGGGGTACCAGTAGAGCACAGTGATTTAAAGTTGGTCCCAAAGTTTAATGAGAAGGATCCACATGCCGTGTGTGTGTAAGTGTGTCTGTGTCTGTGCGTACTGGGGTGAACTCCATTCGGCACTAGAAAAGGGCTCTAGAAAATTGCTCTGATTCTCCAGCAATTCAGAGCTTTGTATGCCTCTGTGTGTCAGCCTGTCACCATGGTAAACAGAGGAGAGTAAGCAGAGGAGACCTCAAAAAAATTGCTTAATAATTGAAAAACTATAATTTTTTTGAAAGAAACTTGAAGTTGACCCGGCATGTCCTCTGTGAGATGAACATTTTGATAGTTGAATGGCTGAAATTGGTCAATGTATGCTGAAGATACATAGCACCAAAAAAACTTACGGAAGAATAAAAAAGAAGAAGAAAGAGGGTGAATAACAAGAGTTTGATTGCCTAGCAATGGCAATCAAACTAATGATAGAGAGACCAGAGAAGTGTAAACTGTGACGTTAGACTCAACTTAAAGAAAACGCTGGGAGGAAGCTTGTCTACCTAAAGTTACAGTAGATGGTATTATTTGGCTGATGATCTGTTGTTTGCCATATCTGCAATGGACATAAGCAGAAGGGTTACAGGCTGGAATTAGTAGATCTGATTAAAAAAATAAGCTTTTACTTGTATTGTATTTACTTGTGTATGTTTCACATCATCATACATCATAGACAAATATTATACTGTGTTGTAGAGCGATATCTTGTGATTCTGACGGTGTCCATATTTTGTTGTCTAAAGGCTTTGGTTTGGACAAAAACAGAAGTTGTTTAGAGGATGTTTTTACTTTGGAAACGCATTAGGAGGGGGACAGAGAGAACTGCAGTTGGGGCAGTTAATAAACATTCAGGTTGCCATGGATATAGGCAGGCAGGCAGGGCTGTTACCATGGTGACAGGCTGACAATACCTTTGATCTTTGAAAATAACGGCAAAGAACACAGGTAGATGGTTAGGGAAGCAATAACGCCTAATTACACTTAGCTTGAACAAAGGAGCCATGCATCAGCTGCTGCCCCTCTGTGTCTTTTGGCTGCTGCCCCTGGCCTTGATGCTGGAAGACAAAACACAATTGGACTGTATCCCCCGCAGATCTGTGCCCTATCATGGTGAGACTTTGTCCTGTATAAGCTTCACTTAACATTATGGTTTATGTTTGACAGCCTCATTAGGAAACACCATGGTTGCTGAGTTATTTTCATACTCATATACTCTAGGGGACAACGCTCATCTGTTTCATGAAGAGGGTGTTTTCAATTACACCACCATGCTATTAAGAGAGGATCTGAATCTGCTAGTGCTGGGTGCCAGGGAGGCGGTGTATGCTCTCGATCTCAAAGACATCTCCAGGAAAGTTGCTTCGGTAAGATCACCTTTGTTAACGGATCAGTTTAAAACCATTTTTTTTTATCTTGGCATAGCTTTGTTAATTGAAATTTCTTATCAAAGCTTTTGGCCCAGAGTAGCAGTTTTTATTTGTGCGTGATGGCACATACAAAAAGTCTCGCAGGCAGCACTTGCACAAAGGCTTTAATCTTATTCATAAAAAAAGCTATGTATCCTGCACTTATGCAAAACATCTGTCTCACGCAGCAGTTGGCAGATTGCAGAAGGCCATGTCATTGTGAAATAATTGTGTATTTGGATTATCTCATGATTTAAAAAAGCATAACCTTTTTACTTTGTAACTGCTTTCATCATGTTCATTTCTCTTTGTGTGCACTGGTTTACTAAGCTGCCGACAATATACCCAAAGCCCTAGAATCTGCTGAGAAGTATTGGTTGTGGTTCTTTTTCTTACTTTCATCATTTTCATTTCTACACTAAGAAAAACTCTTTTGGTCTGTTAGGTTAAATGGGAGGTTACAAAAGAGCAAAAGGATACGTGCAAAAACAAAGGAAAAGATCCAGAGGTTGGTCATGTTTATGCACAATTACTTGCATTATAAAAAAATTATTACATATTAAGCAGAGGCAGTCAACTTTCTAAATGGATTTACAGACAGAGTGCCTGAACTATATCAGGATCCTGCATAAGACAGAAGATGACAGGATATACGTGTGTGGAACCAATGCCTTCGATCCAGAGTGCGACTATATGGTAAGATGACCTCAAAACTACATAAATTCAATGAACTGCAGAAGTTAAGAACACTTTAATGTACTGTAATGATGATAATGATGCAGAATTATATTTCTTTATCGGTGCAGTCTTATGCAGATGGAAACCTGACTCTTGAGAAGAAGGGAGAGGATGGCAGAGGGAAGTGTCCCTTTGATCCTTACCAAAGATATGCCACCATCATGGTTGGTGAGTAGTAGTTATGCTAGTAATAAATATGTTTCTCACATACTATATGTTTAAGAAATCAACAGATGTGGATGTGAAACTGTTGTCCTGCCAGGTAACGACCTGTTTTCAGCCACTTCCAAGAACTTCCTTGGATCTGATCCTGTCCTGATGCGCAGCTCTCCTGTGTTCATACGCACAGAGTTTAAAAACTCCTGGCTTAATGGTATGATGTGATACCATCTTCTGTCTCTCACTTTATATGATATGCTAAGTAGATTAGTAATAACCTGTATGTTTTCTTCTCATTACACCAGAGCCCAACTTTGTTTCCATGGCTCTGATGCCAGACAGTGAGAACAGTCTGGATGGAGACGATGATAAGATTTACCTGTTCTTCAGTGAGACAGCTGTGGAGTACGACTGCTACAACAAACTTGTCGTCTCCCGTGTGGCCCGCGTCTGCAAGGTGACCAAGAGTTAATGACAATAACACATAAACAGCACTTCCTCAGCGTTTTCCTCTGCTTGATTGCTTCCCGTGTGTCTTTGTTGCTTTATGGCATCTCTTTGTGCTTACAGGGAGATATTGGAGGACAGAGGATCTTGCAAAAAAAGTGGACAACCTTCCTGAAGGCTAGAATGGACTGCCCAGTGCTGGGGTTCCAGCTGCCATTTATCATCCAGGAGACATACCACTGGTGTGATCCCAGTCAGAATCGGAGGGACTGCTTGTTCTATGCCATCTTCACATCACAGTCGTATGTTTGGTAGAAGAATATGTATACTTTTTTAACGACTTTTGAGAAACCAGTTGGTAAAGACTTCCTGTGTGTTTTCAGGGACACCTCTGACTGGTCAGCAGTGTGTGCGTACCGTGTGTCTGACATCAGCAAAGTGTTTGCAGAGGGGGTGTACAAGTCCCCAGTCCCTGTGGAAATGTCTTTTGTTAAATGGATGACGTATTACGGAGATGTCCCCGTCCCTCGGCCCGGAGCTGTGAGTCCACCCAACTTGTTTGTGCTTCTGTTGAGAACAACACAAAATCTCCAAAGGTGGCTTTTTTGAGTTGCCCAGCAGGAAGCTGATTTCTTTTGTACTCTTTGACTCTGTTGTTCCCTCTTTTCTCTTTCCTTTCCTTCTTCTCTCACCAGTGTATAAACAATAAGGCTCGTGAAGCGAACATATATACGACTCTGGACCTCCCAGACAGGACCCTTCAATTTATCAAAGATAGGCCCCTCATGGACCAGGTCGTCCTGCCAGTAGGAGAGAAGCCTGTACTAGTGCGCAGGGGAGCTAAATTCACAAGCATCGTAGTTAACCAAGTTCAAGCAGCAGATGGCGGGAAGTATCATGTGATGTTCATAGGCACAGGTATGTGTGTTCATGGCTGGCATCGCTATATTTCGTTTTACTGTGTTGAAGTGTTAATGAGGCGTGTTTGCATGGCTTTATACAAAAAGAGAAAGGCTCAGTGCTGAAAGCTGTCAACTACAATGGAGTGATGTTCATCATAGAAGAAATACAAGTCTTCGAACCCGCAAAACCAATCAAGATTCTCAGGATTTCTACTGTCACGGTAATTGACAATACTAAGGTCCAACAGAATCACTGTTTGTATTTTACAGTAAGGCACATACATTAATGTCTTTGCTCTGTTTGTGTGTGATGTGTCCAACATACACAGGGTCAGATCTATGCAGGCACAGACTTTGGGGCTGCACAGATACCACTGGCCACCTGCAGCAGGTCCTCAACCTGCATAGACTGTGTTTTATCCAGAGACCCGTACTGTGGCTGGGACAAAACTGTCGGGAAATGTGTTTTCTTTTCTAATGCAGACAGGTAGGCAGCACTCCAAACATTTAAATCAAGTAGTGTTTATCTGTCAAAGTAAGTTATGATTATTGTATGTTCTGTTCCAGTGAACTAATCCAGAGTGTGATAGAAGGAAATGCCGTTCTTTGCCCAGTTGCAGGTGAGTTCAGGCTTGCAGGATTCTGCACTTTGGTTGATTGTGGATTATGAAAATGCAATGTGCACCTCTGCTCTTCAGACCCTGTCAAGCATGTAAGCTGGGTCACCTGGCCTGGTGGTACCCTGAATCTCAGCTGTCCTTCACCCTCCAACCTGGCAAAACCCCGCTGGGAGTTGGACAACAGCTCTGTGACACCCTCAGCTCACCTCCAGCTTCTTCAACACAGACTGCTTATCCTGAACGTCTCAGTTAGTGATGCAGGCTGGTATCGTTGCTTGTCTGTCGAGCGTTCCACAACTGATGAGTTCACAACCATTGTGGCCGAGTACCAGGTCACAGTAGACACTGCAGGCTCTGGCAGAGGTGGCCAGACTGATGACCACTCTGTCACAGGACTGCAGGCTGTTGTCGTGCTGCTTGTAGTTTCTCTTGTTGCTCTTTTGGTTTGGAACTTTTACAAAGGCCACCTACCTTTGCCCTGGAACTGTGGAAAGAAGAACAGAGATCAAACCCAGGGAGCCTTTGACCAGGAAGCTATGAACTCCAGAGTGATTCACCCAGAGGCACAAAGGCCTGCAAAGGCTGACAACAAGCTTCTGGTGTCTGCAAGGCATGGAAACAGCAACAACAACCACAGCGAAGAGGCTGCATTTCCCGCTGTATGGGATGAAACTGATGCCCCAAGTGTTGACAAGTCTTTGCAATTTTTTCATTATGAGTTGGAATTGTGAGTATAACAATTACTGTATTGCAATAGCAGAACTACTGAATGTTAGTTCAGCTGTAATATGAGTCTAACTCTCAGTGTGGGTGAGCAGAAAACTCTTGAAACCTTGTACAGAAACCTAACTGTTGAGACTTCATGCACCAGAGGATTTTATAGGTCTCCCAGTATGAGGAAAACTTTTACTTATGCTTTTGTTTTATGCAAGCATATTTTTTTTAACTCTTTATGTCCCATTAGAAATTTCTTATGATTTTCACAAAAAGTGAGCCACTTCATTTCTAAATGCTGTAAAATATTTTGTATTAAATATGATTTGTATACTGTATTGTGTTGTTTCAGTGTGTCAAAACCATGACTGTTTTAGTTTTCTGCAGGACTAGATTTGCCAAAAATCTGCAAAACAGGTGTTGCAGCTATGCAGTTCTAGCTCCTCTCTCATAATAATAAACATTTTACAGCCTAAAGAAGACTAATTTTCAGAAGCCCAAACAAACAAAGCAAAAACCAGTGGCAGCATGCAAAGAGTAAAGGAAAATCTTTAATGTGTAATTTTCATTACAAGTACCGTAGTACATAATCATTAGCTCTGTATGTGCAGCTAAATCAGTAAAACAAAGCACATTGACTGTACAGACCAAAAAATAACCTGCATGTATAAAGGCAGTGAGACTCATCCACACAATAATGAGGGCTTTATCTCCTGTAGCGGTACCTCTTAAAGTGGAACCACAGCTGGAAAATTCCATTTGCAAACTGACAGCGGAAGCCGTGTCGGTGTGAGTACTCCCACTCCCTGTTCACAATTTTAAATGCAATGTCCTCGTATGGTGGGCCTGCGTGGAACCTTAAAATTCCAAAGTCCTTGTTGTCAGGACTGGGTTCCAAAAAATACTGAGGAGTGGAACGCTTGTCAATTAGGTCGGGGTAAAAGATGTTGAACTTGTAACCCTGGACAATCTTGGGTGGGGGGTTGTCAAAGTCATAATGTGTCTGGTTGTACTTGTTCCACTCGAAACCGGTGTGCACCCTGTTGAAGAAGCGGGGCTTCCGAGGACGGTATTTGTCGGCCCACAGGTACATTTTTGTTCCTGTGATAGGAACCTCCACGCTGAACTGAGCCTCATCGTTGCCCATGCCTTGTCTGGCACGACGTACAAAGGCGTCCTCTGCACTTTCGTTAGCATCACCTATCAGACAGAAGATGTAAAACAATGAGACTTTTGGTATTTTGGAAACTTTGGATTGTGAGTGTGGCTACAGTCTCATACCAGTGACTTGGAGCTGTCTGCGTGCCAACTGCAACCTGTGTATGTCTTCTTCTGGGCTGATTGTGTGTGTGTCCAGAGGCAGCTCAGATGACGTGAGCAGTGTAGGACTGTAGCGACCTGAGTCGTACTCGGCCTGGCTCTGCTGGATAAGGTCTTCCTCCGTCAACACAGCCTCCACCACCTCACCCTTCTCTTCTTCACCCTTCTCTTCTCCATCCTCTTCTTGGCTTCCTGATGCCTCCTCATCTGTTCGTCTGTTGTCATTTTTGGTGTAGGATGACCGAGATGGCCCGGGTTCTTCTGATGGGGCTTCCCTTGATTGATGTCCTGTTGCCTCCCTGCAACATCAAAAAACACATTTTGTTTTAACCAAGGGGAAGTGTGTGAAGTGTGTGAAGGAATGTGTGTGTCCTCTGTTGTGTTTTACCCCTCATCCTCACTCCTCGGCTCATCTTTGATGATGGGAAACAAAGGTTCACTTTCTACTCCCTGTTCTTGTTTCAGCTTAAACAGCTTCTGCCGCAGCACATCCTGATGTCGCTCTCTCAACCTGGGACGGAAAATATTAGGCACATTACTTTCACAGCCGGCTCACTTAAAACAGCCATCCAATGCTTTTAATTGATTACACAGCAGATTTGCACACCTGGCTCTGGCCATGTAGACCCTGACTTGTTGCAACAGGCTCTCCCAGTAACCAATATCAAGATTGGACCCTCCAGCCCGAATCTTTGTCTCGATGTTCAGATGTAGAGCTTGCAGCTGGCTGTATGTCTTTCCTTTAAACACATTCTGGACGTCAGTGCTCACAGCGTTGTTGATGCCCTCACGGCGATCACCTGAAGATGACAAAGACTGCAATGAATAAATCAAGGGCAGGATTGGTCAGATGTGCACAGACTAAGTTCGCAGAAAAAAAGAATACTGTATATTGACTTTACCTGGCCCTTTCCCTGAGGCCTCCAGTTTTCTCAGTTTGCTGATTTCATCCTCAGTGATGGTTGTCATGTCTCTCCAGAAATCCACATTCTTTCCTTGTTCTAACTCCATGTACACCTACCAGAACAGTGACTGATTAGTGGTATGACTTTTACAAACAGGAAAAAAAAATACAGAACTGGCTTGTGGTATGATGTGCCATAAGCCAATCATTTCAACCCTGACAGGCTGATGCAGGAGCAGCTTTTACACTCTAATGAAACACAGCCACAAACCTTTATGTCCTCCAGCAGATCATCCATGTCTGTGACTGTTAGCCCATTGAGGAAAGTGTAAGGTTCATGCATCTCCACAGCAAGATCATCATCCTCAGCACTGATGTACTTTGCCAAAAGGTCAATGGGCTTGGCCCGACCATCACGGATTCTAATCTTAGACCTAAACAGACAATAAACAAAGGAAAGAAATGTGGATTTGCATTTAGATAGATAAATATGCTGTATTAAAAAGCTGATATAAACTGACCTGAGTTTGGCCTGTTGCAGATGGAAGTTATCTTCCTGTTCAGCCCAAGTCTTGAAATGCTCTGCCTCTTTCTCTCTCTGCAGCATTTCCAGCTCTGTCTCTCTCATGGCTTTCTCTCTCTCACGCTCCAGGCGCAGCTGTTTCACCTGAACAGAAAAAGGTAACATGATGAAATGTGTCACATCCCGTATCTCCGATTTCTGCAAGATGATTCATTAAAGATTTAGTTCATCATCAGAAGTCATTTCATGTTTATGCACTACGTTTACCCAACAACTCCTCCACCATTCATACCTTTTGCAGCTCTCTGCGGTTCTCCTCTTGGATAAGTTTGTTCCTGTCTTTAAGCTCTTTTTCTCCAAAATGGCCAATCCCTTTCTTGTCCAATGCCTGAAATCATGCACAAAGAATCATGGATAAGCAGCTATGTTTTTCAAAGCCATGTTTTGTTAGACAAAGATCCAGCTACTTGGTGAAGAACTCACCTTTTGCCATATGAATGAGCCCAACAGGTTGTTGTCACCAAACGGATTGTCTGCGTTGGTGTATCCCATATATTCCTCACTCCATCCCATCTTTTCTCTCCTTTTCTTCTCCTTTGCTTCCTTCTTTGCTAATCTCCTAGCCCTCTTCTCTTCTGGTGTCTCCAGAGCTTTCATCATGTCACTCTGTTTTTTCTTCTCCTCTTTTTCCTTGACTGCGCTGCCCTCACGATCAGAGCCTGAGCTATCAGATGACTCAGAACTGGATGGTTGCCTCCTTCTCTCCCTCTCAGCCCTCTCTCTGCTTCTCCTTCCTCGCTCCTCATCTTCACTCTTCTTCCTTCGCTCTCGGCTTTTGTCTCTGTCTCTTTTTCTTTCCCGGTCTTTGTTGCTGCTCTTCCATTTCTCCCTGTCTCTGTCCTGGTCTCTTCTGTGTCTGTGGTGGGAAGGGCTGCTTCTTTCAGGACTTCTTCTTTCTCTGTCACTGTTGGAGCTGGACTGAGACCTTCCTCTCCCTCTCTCATGAGATTTTCCTTTATGGCTGTGCATTTCCTTTCTCCTCCTCATTTTGGAATAATCTGAATCAGGGCTGAGACAGAAACATACATGTGTGTTTTAGGATCTCTCAAAATCTTTTGAGAAATTGTGACAATGCATTTCGATAACTGTGTTAAAAGAATTTGCTTATCAGAGCAGAACGCGTGAGGTCTGAGAGAACAAATACCCAGATGTATTTTTTCACAGTTGCGCGGACTGTGCCCACTACTGCTGTTGCCACAGCTATTACTAGTCAGCTAATAAGCAGATAGCAGTGCAGTTACCTTGATGACCGGCCCCTCGACGTTCTCCTCTGGCCATATGCTCCTCGATTCCTGTCCCTCTCCGAGCCACTGGTAGAACCTGAACGCTCCCTGTGTTGCGACCGTCGACGGGCGGGAGAGCTATCGCTTGAGCCGTTGCTACCGGATCTTCCGCGGCCAGTTCGTTTAGTGTCAGCAGACCTGCTGCGCCTTCTCCTATATTCTGGAGATCGAGAACGGTTCATTCTGGACTTGTTTCGTCGATCTCGGCTACAACTTTTGGACCTGGACCGACGTCGAGATTTCGAACTCATCAAAACAGTTCTGTCAGTATGGGGGCCAAAAGACGGTCTGTCGCGTAAATACGACGTAAAATGAAAGGTTTACTGACGCCACAGAAAAAAACAAACATTTTTTTTGTTTAGCTTTTAAGAAACATAATGTGATGAAACTTGTATCGCGCCGCAATCTAAAACATTACCAAAAACAAGGGCAAACCCTGAAAATATCTGGTTATACATTATGTACGCAGGCAGCAGGAAGCCGACTCAAACAGGGCTTTCTATAAAACGGCGCACGCTGGTGACGTCAAGTGTATGGGCTAGGAAAATAAACTAAAAAAGCGCATGCTTTGAATGCTGATGTGAAGGATTGCTCTGACTTGCTGCAGAATGAGACCAATCCATAGCTTTGTATGTCAGCCTGTCACCATGGTAAGAGCAGAGGAGACCTCAAATACCACTCCAACTTTGAGAGCCTGGCCTGTGGAAACGATTCGGAATTAGAAAATTCTGAATACAAGTTTGATAGAGCAGTATTTTATGAGCGTTTTAAGACTAAAAATGGAGTCTGTAGCTTGAAATCTGTAGGAGGAGATACATTTGGCAGATGACCCTCGTTGAAGGGCTCTCTCATAGACTCCCATGTTAAAAATGACACCGAAATTGCTTAATTAGTTTGATTGCCGTTGCTAGGCAATCAAACTAATGTTCTTTCTTTTTATTATTCTTCCGTACGTTTTTTGGCGCAGCATATCTTCATCATACATTGACAAATTGCAGCCATTCAACTATCAAAACGTTCATCTCACAGAGGACATTCCGGGTCAACTTCAAGTTTTTTTTTTTTTAAATTATAATTTTTCAAATAGTAAGTAATTTCGGCGTACTTTATTAATCCCAAATTTTACCTTTGCAGCAGCAATGTACAGCACTCAGCATAATATATAAATGATTTATTGAGCTACTGAATATTAAAAAAATACATTAACCATACCTATAATGTGCAACAAACGACCACAAACAGGTGGTTTGAATATCAAACCTGCTGTTAAAGTAAAACAGGGAACAAAGTAAAACGGGAAACTCACCGACACATCCCATTTATTCAAAACACCCTAAAAGAGATAGAACTCTGGTTTGGTCTTTGCTCATCCTAGAAGTTTACACAACTTTTGCCACTCACATGTGTGTAATATCATTCTAAAACTGAATGAACCAAACACCTTCTCTCCTGCCAATGTGGACACTTCTGTAATGTACCGCAAATGGAGGGACAGCAAAGGCAAAGACCGGGAGTATGTAGAGATCATCAGGTACACATCCACATGACTTTAAGATTAAAGAGGCTTGGTGTAAATCAATCGCAGAGGATACCTCCATGCTGGTTAGATTTCTGTTTAATTTGTGTACTTGTTCTGATGTCATTCACACATAACAGAATGTTTATGTTTTTGTGATCCTCTGTACGAACTTTGTTTTCCTCCCACAAGTGTTGACCAAATCTGTTTTGTGCAAAGGCAGTGAGACTCATCCACACAATAATGAGGGCTTTATCTCCTGTAGCGGTACCTCTTAAAGTGGAACCACAGCTGGAAAATTCCATTGGCGAACTGACAGCGGAAGCCGTGTCGGTGTGAGTACTCCCACTCCCTGTTCACAATTTTAAATGCAATGTCCTCATATGGTGGGCCTGCGTGGAACCTTAAAATTCCAAAGTCCTTGTTGTCAGGACTGGGTTCCAAAAAATACTGAGGTGTGGAACGCTTATCAATTAGGTCGGGGTAGAAGATGTTGAACTTGTAACCCTGGACAATCTTGGGTGGGGGGTTGTCAAAGTCATAATGTGTCTGGTTGTACTTGTTCCACTCAAAACCGGTGTGCACCCTGTTGAAGAAGCGGGGCTTCCGAGGACGGTATTTGTCAGCCCACAGGTACATTTTTGTTCCTGTGATAGGAACCTCCACGCTGAACTGAGCCTCATCGTTGCCCATGCCTTGTCTGGCACGACGTACAAAGGCGTCCTCTGCACTTTCGTTAGCATCACCTATCAGACAGAAGATGTAAAACAATGAGACTTTTGGTATTTTGGAAACTTTGGATTGTGAGAGTGTGGCTACAGTCTCATACCAGTGACTTGGAGCTGTCTGCGTGCCAACTGCAACCTGTGTATGTCTTCTTCTGGGCTGATTGTGTGTGTGTCCAGAGGCAGCTCAGATGACGTGAGCAGCGTAGGGCTGTAGCGACCTGAGTCGTACTCGGCCTGGCTCTGCTGGATAAGGTCTTCCTCCGTCAACACAGCCTCCACCACCTCACCCTTCTCTTCTTCACCCTTCTCTTCTCCATCCTCTTCTTGGCTTCCTGATGCCTCCTCATCTGTTCGTCTGTTGTCATTTTTGGTGTAGGATGACCGAGATGGCCCGGGTTCTTCTGATGGGGCTTCCCTTGATTGATGTCCTGTTGCCTCCCTGCAACATCAAAAAACACATTTTGTTTTAACCAAGGGGAAGTGTGTGAAGTGTGTGAAGGAATGTGTGTGTCCTCTGTTGTGTTTTACCCCTCATCCTCACTCCTCGGCTCATCTTTGATGATGGGAAACAAAGGTTCACTTTCTACTCCCTGTTCTTGTTTCAGCTTAAACAGCTTCTGCCGCAGCACATCCTGATGTCGCTCTCTCAACCTGGGACGGAAAATATTAGGCACATTACTTTCACAGCCGGCTCACTTAAAACAGCCATCCAATGCTTTTAATTGATTACACAGCAGATTTGCACACCTGGCTCTGGCCATGTAGACCCTGACTTGTTGCAACAGGCTCTCCCAGTAACCAATATCAAGATTGGACCCTCCAGCCCGAATCTTTGTCTCGATGTTCAGATGTAGAGCTTGCAGCTGGCTGTATGTCTTTCCTTTAAACACATTCTGGACGTCAGTGCTCACAGCGTTGTTGATGCCCTCGCGGCGATCACCTGAAGATGACAAAGATTGCAATGAATAAATCAAGGGCAGGATTGGTCAGATGTGCACAGACTAAGTTCGCAGAACAAAAGAATACTGTATATTGACTCTACCTGGCCCTTTCCCTGAGGCCTCCAGTTTTCTCAGTTTGCTGATTTCATCCTCAGTGATGGTTGTCATGTCTCTCCAGAAATCCACATTCTTTCCTTGTTCTAACTCCATGTACACCTACCAGAACAGTGACTGATTAGTGGTATGACTTTTACAAACAGGAAAAAAAAATACAGAACTGGCTTGTGGTATGATGTGCCATAAGCCAATCATTTCAACCCTGACAGGCTGATGCAGGAGCAGCTTTTACACTCTAATGAAACACAGCCACAAACCTTTATGTCCTCCAGCAGATCATCCATGTCTGTGACTGTTAGCCCATTGAGGAAAGTGTAAGGTTCATGCATCTCCACAGCAAGATCATCATCCTCAGCACTGATGTACTTTGCCAAAAGGTCAATGGGCTTGGCCCGACCATCACGGATTCTAATCTTAGACCTAAACAGATAATGAACAAAGGAAAGAAATGTGGATTTGCATTTAGATAGATAAATATGCTGTATTAAAAAGCTGATATAAACTGACCTGAGTTTGGCCTGTTGCAGATGGAAGTTATCTTCCTGTTCAGCCCAGGTCTTGAAATGCTCTGCCTCTTTCTCTCTCTGCAGCATTTCCAGCTCTGTCTCTCTCATGGCTTTCTCTCTCTCACGCTCCAGGCGCAGCTGTTTCACCTGAACAGAAAAAGGTAACATGATGAAATGTGTCACATCCCGTATCTCCAATTTCTGCAAGATGATTCATTAAAGATTTAGTTCATCATCAGAAGTCATTTCATGTTTATGCACTACGTTTACCCAACAACTCCTCCACCATTCATACCTTTTGCAGCTCTCTGCGGTTCTCCTCTTGGATAAGTTTGTTCCTGTCTTTAAGCTCTTTTTCTCCAAAATGGCCAATCCCTTTCTTGTCCAATGCCTGAAATCATGCACAAAGAATCATGGATAAGCAGCTATGTTTTTCAAAGCCATGTTTGGTAGACAAAGATCCAGCTACTTGGTGAAGAACTCACCTTTTGCCATATGAATGAGCCCAACAGGTTGTTGTCACCAAACGGATTGTCTGCGTTGGTGTATCCCATATATTCCTCACTCCATCCCATCTTTTCTCTCCTTTTCTTCTCCTTTGCTTCCTTCTTTGCTAATCTCCTAGCCCTCTTCTCTTCTGGTGTCTCCAGAGCTTTCATCATGTCCCTCTGTTTTTTATTCTCCTCTTTTTCCTTGACTGCGCTGCCCTCACGATCAGAGCCTGAGCTATCAGATGACTCAGAACTGGATGGTTGCCTCCTTCTCTCCCTCTCAGCCCTCTCTCTGCTTCTCCTTCCTCGCTCCTCATCTTCACTCTTCTTCCTTCGCTCTCGGCTTTTCTCTCTGTCCCCTTTTCTTTCCTGGTCTTTGTTGCTGCTCTTCCATTTCTCCCCGTCTCTGTCCTGGTCTCTTCTGTGCCTGTGGTGGGAAGGGCTGCTTCTTTCAGGACTTCTTCTTTCTCTGTCACTGTCGGAGCTGGACTGAGACCTTCCTCTCCCTCTCTCATGAGATTTTCCTTTATGGCTGTCCATTTCCTTTCTCCTCCTCATTTTGGAATAATCTGAATCAGGACTGAGACAGAAACATACATGTGTGTTTTAGGATCTCTCAATATCTTTTGAGAAATTGACAACGCATTTCGATAACTTTGTTAAAAAAATGTGCATATCAGAGCAGAACGCGTGAGGTCTGAGGGAACAAATACCCAGATGTATTTTTTCACAGTTGCGCGGACTGTGCCCACTACTGCTGTTGCCACAGCTATTACTAGTCAGCTAATAAGCAGATAGCAGTGCAGTTACCTTGATGACCGGCCCCTCGACGTGCTCCTCTGGCCATATGCTCCTCGATTCCTGTCCCTCTCCGAACCACTGGTAGAACCTGAACGCTCCCTGTGTTGCGACTGTCGACGGGCAGGAGAGCCATCGCTTGAGCCGTCGCTACCGAATCTTCCGCGGCCAGTTCGTTTAGTGTCAGCAGACCTGCTGCGCCTTCTCCTATAGTCTGGAGATCGAGAACGGTTCATTCTGGACTTGTTTCGTCGATCTCCGCTCCGACTTTTGGACCTGGAGCTGGACCGACGGAGAGATTTCGAACTCATCACAACCGTTCTGTCAGTATGGGGGCCGACAGACAGTCTGTCGCGTAAATACAACGTAACAACGAAAGGTTTACTGACGCCACAGTAAAAAAAAATCACCGTTTTTTTGATTGTTTTGTTTTTAAGAAACATAATGTGATGTGATATACCTGTATCGCGCCGCATTCTAAAACGTTACGAAAAACAAAAGCAAACCATGAAAATCTCGGGTTATAAATTATTTACGCAGGCAGCAGGATACTTGGAACAATAAAACATATACTAGCTTATCACGCATAGATTTTTGGTTGAAAGAAAGAATAAAAGAAAGTTCAAACCACCTACTTGAGAAAAAATAAAGTTTGGTATGAAATTCCAAATAGAACCCATCTTCTATTTGGAATTTCATACCAAACTTTATTTTTTCTCAAGTAGGTGGTTTGAACTTTCTTTTATTTTGTAACTAGAATATCGAAAAAGTCCCTTTAAAGTTATCTTATTTTCATAAACAGATGCTTCTTTCCTGGTCATTGATTTATAAACACAACTTTTCTCCTCATAGATATTACATTTGGAATAATAAGGACATCTTACACAGGAACAAATCCTTATTTTACCCTTTCTGGTTTAATCACAATATACTTCTGGTCCATTAGTTAGTTAACCCCAACGGCTCACTTTATACATATGAAGAATTTACCTTAAGATATAATGTCTTATTTCCTTTTAGTGAATTTAATGTTGTTATAAATGCAATCCTGGCATTCTTATGGTATTCTTATGTTATTTAGAAGCACAATAGGACAGACTCCAACATTACTGCCTATAGATCCTACCAAACATGGAATTGGCCAGATTTGTTTCTCCTCAACACACAACAGTAACCGAGCTATACGTGCTTTATTTCAAAAAGAAACTGTTTCTATTCCATATGTGGTTTCTTACTGGAATAATTTAAAAAGCAAACTTGACTGGAAGAAGGTCTGGAGCTTACTGCCAGATACATGATCAATAATAAAATAAAAGAAGTGTCTTTCAAAATAATTCACAGAATTTACCCCTCTAAAGTCTTTTTTGCACAACGTTTTAAAAATATTACTGATACCAGCTGCTCTTTTTGTTTGGGTTCCTCTGAAGATGTCTTTCATTTGTTTTGGTCTTGTCCTTCTTCTACCAGCTTCTGGACAGATGTCTGTAATTTGATTTCATCTTCTATTGATCCTGATTTTTCCCTTTGTTTGGAGAATGTACTGTTTGGCTTCATTACCTTTTCACTCACAAAGACTAATCAATATTACCTTATTAATCTTATTATTTTGTTATCTAAATGGTATATACACAAATGTCGTTACACAAATCAAAAACCTGTTTTTGTTACATTTAGGAATGAGGCCAAACAGTACATCAAGACTATAGAAAAATCTCATAATTTGAAAGCTATAAAGACTTTACATTTATGTGCTCTATACAATATTTTTGTATAATTCTCTTTGTAAAAATAATGTTTGTATATGTAACCCCCTGGCACTGTTCCTTGTTTAAGTTCTAATAAAGGTAAAAAAAAAGGACTCTCTATAAAACGGCGCACGCTGGTGACGTCAGGTGTGGGCTAGTAAAAGGATATATAAATAAATCCCAACTGTTTATCTGCACGTTTTTATGATAGAAACACCCTATGTCGAGGTACGATAATGGAGGTGTGTCACTGTGTTTAAATATTTTGGGCGTAAAAAAATAGGTCAGAGAAGCTTTCCTAAAAACACAAACAACAGTCGTGTTTTCATGACGTTAAACACAGGAAAATGTAGTTCTTTAAAACCATCCATTTAAATCCATCAGACAAATATTTTAGGGAATAGGGTCATAACTCAACTAATTTGAATTTGTTGTTTTAATGTTATAAACATTTCACGATTAAATAATTTAAGACGTAGGTTTTTAATTGCTTTCAAATTAAACGGGAGTGTTTACAGGTGAAGTTGGACTACAAATCCCATGTAAACCAAAGCACTATAGCCTGTTTTAGAGGGGATTCCTTTCAGTAACATTCTTCTCTACCCAATCTTTTATTACTGCGGTATAAACTACATTTCTGGCTGCTATCGCTGGAGTTATTTTTCTTGCCAGAATTATACATTATTAGCTGTGTTTATTTTTCAAGTTTGGCTCTCGTATGCAGAAAGTATTCACTTTGCAGTGAGATCGGGTACAGCTGGTCAGGAAGGTAGAGCTTGTTAGCTAGCCTATATTAGCCAACAGCTACCAGTAGATTTACGGCTTATATCCGCGGCTGCCCTGCCAGGTAGATCAACCAAAGCTGGAGGCGCCGATCAGCCAAAATGATTTGGTCAGTTCCACACTTTCCCAGTGTTGACAAGAGTGAGTATTTTTTTTAAGTCGGGAACAACCCGAAGCAACCTTTGTTTGGCTTGTGTATAGCCTGTGACAGGTTTGGCCTGTTTCATTGTCTCCGAACGTAACGCAGAAGTTGTCTCCAGTGTGGGTAGGTTTGGCTTGTTAGCCTAACTTAGCCGTGTTCGTGTAAACAAACCCGTCAGCTGTCGGCTCCCTAATCTTGAAAGCTGCCCAGACCAGTATGGCGCATCACGACCCCTCTCATGTAGCCAGTTCACAGAAAGCGCTCATGTTGGAAATGAAGAGCCTTCAGGAGGAGCCTGTCGAGGGATTCAAAATTACACTGGTGGACGAGGCTGATTTATACATCTGGGAAGTGGCCATTTTTGGACCACCAAACACCCACTATGAAGGGGGGTATTTTAAGGTAAGAAGGGACAAGAAGTTTAGGAACCATCCAAGTGGGTATAGTCTTCAATTGATAATGTACAGTGATTCATTTGAAAGTAAATGACTACATAGATACATGCAGAGGTCTGTTTTGTGTCCCAGGCTCGGATCAAGTTCCCTATAGACTACCCATACTCCCCACCTGCTTTCCGCTTCCTCACCAAGATGTGGCACCCCAACATCTATGAGGTCTAGTATCATACCATTCTATGCTAATGTATGTTATTATGATTGCCTATACCTTAAATAAAGTCAAAAGGATTGACTTTCTCTGTTTCAGAATGGAGATGTATGTATTTCTATCCTGCACCCTCCAGTTGATGACCCACAGAGTGGAGAGCTGCCTTCAGAGAGATGGAATCCCACCCAGAATGTCCGGTTAGTACTGTCTCATTAAATCTCCTCACATGTCTCCTCTGTCCTCTCTCACCCACTTCAATAATTTACCTGGCTCAGACTTATCACATTGCATTTGTCTTTAGTGGTGTCTTTTTTTCTTCTTCTTTATTCGCTTCTCTTTTTAGATCTGAAGAATTTGATATTACAATAAATTATGGTCACTATAGGTTCTCCTACACACTTAGAAAAAGTGTTCAGTTGCAATCTACAACCTCACCAGAAGCTATCACTGCAGCTTTGTCCTGTATGAATGTAATTTGGTGAACATACGGTAATCTGTTTGGATGTTGCTTTAGCATACCAAGTCATTCACCTGTATGTTACTGAATTAATCTGCCATGTGTTTTTGGAGAGCAGTAACTTTCTCCTTGCAGCTCTGGCATGCCCACCAGGGTTGTTCTTTATGATGGACTCATAAACATTAATATTAGCCTTTAGCAGATTAGACGTTACCCTGGATTTCTTTGTGGCCTTGTGGACTATTAACCATCTTGTTTTTGGAGTGATTGTGTTGATAGATCACGCCTACAGTGGGCAATAATGGTCCTAGTTTGTACACAGTCTGTCTGACTATTGATTTGTGGAGTCTTTAGATATACTTTATTAATCCCAAATTTTACCATTGCAGCAGCACTCAGCATAATATATAAATGATTTATTGAGCTACTGAATATTAAAAAAAATACATTAACCATACCTATAATGTGCAACAAACAACCACAAACAGGTGGTTTGAATATCAAACCTGCTGTTAAAGTAAAACAGGGAACAAAGTAAAACGGGAAACTCACCGACATCCCATTGATTCAAAACACCCTAAAAGAGATGGAACTCTGTTTTGGCCTTTGCTCATCCTAGAAGTTTACACAACATATGTTTAATATCATTCTCCTTACAAAATACGTGACACGTGAGATATTTCTGTTTCATTTGTTTGATTTAGTTGAAAATTAGCTGATGTTTTGGGTCATATTTTGCAAAAAGGGTTCATAAACCTCATGTAGATTAATTATCCTGTCTGACTTGCCACCTAACCTTTGTATTTCTCACCAGAACTATTCTGCTGAGTGTGATCTCACTCCTGAATGAACCAAACACCTTCTCTCCTGCCAATGTGGACGCCTCTGTAATGTACCGCAAATGGAGGGACAGCAAAGGCAAAGACCGGGAGTATGTGGAGATCATCAGGTACACGTCCACATGACTTTGAGATTAATGAGGCTTGGTGCAAATCAGTCACAGACAATACCTGCATGCTGGTTAGATTTCTGTCTAATTTGCCAACTTGTTCTGATGTCATTCACACATAACAGGATGTTTATGTTTTTGTGATCCTCTGTACAAACTTTGTTTTCCTCCCACAAGTGTTGACTCAATCTGTTGTTGTTTACCGTTTTAAGATCTCAGTGCCACTGTTTGATCTCCCTCAGGAAACAGGTTTTGGCCACCAAGGCAGAAGCTGAGCGTGATGGTGTGAAGGTGCCTACCACGCTGGCCGAGTACTGTGTCCGCACACGTGCTCCAGCCCCTGATGAAGGCTCTGATCTCTTCTATGACTATTACTACGACGATGATATGGAGGCCGGGGACGGCGACTGCTGCTATGATGAAGATGACTCGGGCAATGAGGAGTCATGACAACCCCCCCCCCCCCCCCCCACCACCACAGAATGTCCAATCTAGCTGATGTATGCTACCCGTTTTTCTCTGCCCGGGTCGCCAGATATTCTAGGTTTACAACCAAGAAAGATTTGAAGCTTCCCTCCTCTTAACCAATAAAAGAGCTTTTGATGCCTCGTTGTGAAAGGGTCAGACCTGGTAAGATTTGCACCAGCACAAAAATCACCAGTTTCTTTAACATTTTCATTATCACCTAAAACCTTACTCTGGGAGAATCATATTCTCCTACAGAGTAGTTGAGTCCTATGTACAACATTTGCACTGGTGCAAACACTTCCAAACATCCTTTTTAGCATCATCTTTATTTTCACTGATTGTAACCGGTTTCAGTGACAGACAGACGATTGAGGACTTCAAACAGCCTGTCTGTGTCAGACAGTATCACTCACTTCAACAAGATGAGACATGAATTGTGTTTTCAAAGTTCTTGTGCATGCCAGAACATCTTTGGAAGCTTTTTTTCATCTCTCTAACTGGTGGACTGTTTACCTACATCATCTATTTTTAGCTCCATGATAACAGAGATGACTGAGGACTCTTTGTCTAGAGCATCAGCTGGCTCCGAGACAGTGGGTCAGATCCTCATATGGACATTTTTGCTAACATGAAATTGGTCTTTGCTGTGTTTCTTCTGGATACAGTTGGATGTGTTTCTCTGTCGTTTTGAGTGTGGGGTTCTGTCGTCTGAAGTAGATTAAGAGTTGTGTTGGATGACCGAGTTTTTCAGTGGGTGGGGATGGTGGGGGCAGAACTAATTATCATTGATCAGAATTGTATTTCTCCTCAGGGTCACTCTCTGAGAGGCCTGATGGATCCAAAGACCTAAAACAGTGTGTGAAAGAAAGTCCAAAACTTTGATGACTGTGTTGTATTCTCATCTTTGTTTACTTGTTGCTCTATTGCAAGCTTCATAATTTTTGTCTTTTTCTTTGGTTGAACTTTTTGCCTGCACTCTTTGCTTGAGAATGATTTATGTGAAGAGATTATTAGGTTTGGTTGACAAAAAAATGTATAGTTTGTTAGTATCAAGAGTTTTCAGTCCCAGGACACCATGTTTAATTTTTGATAATATTCTTTGTGTTAGCTGTGAGTGGATGAGCTTTGACATCATTTTTAGAGTGTATGGGTATCATCTTGTGTGTATTTTTCCATCAGCAATATTAGTTGTTTTATTTACTTAAGCAAGGAGGTCATACTGGATTTCTCAGGATAATGAATTACATGTGACAATAAGACAAGCCACTGTTGTTTTACTCTTCAGCTGGTTTTTAGTGTTGGTTTACATCTTCAGTTGGAACCATAACTAATATGCACATGTAGCTGTATGGATGATCATCGTATTGTTTAATTCACCTGTGTATTTTTTTATTTTCAGCTATTTAAAACTGAAAAATAAAGATTTATTTGAAAATAATAATTAAAAAACATGCACAGTGATTCTTGTAATGTGCATCTCATATCTGCTTTTAGTATGTTCACTTCTAAAATTTGCTGTAATTTAACACATAAACATTATTTTCTCCACAGCTAAAATCAGGATTTACATCTTCTCAGCTTTAAAGTTGAATAATTACTGTTGTATATTTAATTTGCAGTCACAATCTGAAAATAAAAATTAATATTGTAATGCTGAAACAGGAGACCAAATATGCGCACTAAGTATGTTTGATGGTAATTGTATATTTATTTGATTTTTTTTCCACATTTGAGAACGCAGCTTCCGTAGTCGCGTAGTGATGACGTCACCAAACAGTGCAGTTACTCGCCTGGGAAGCTGCGACATCAGATAATACAAGAATACTTCTATTACCAAAAAATAAATAAAAAAAAAAGCTTACTAAAGCCATGTCTGTGAATTATGCTGCTGGCCTCTCGCCGTATGCAAATAAAGGTGTTTGCGGACTTCCTGAGGTAAATAACGAGCACGATACCTTTAATACAGCTAGCTAGCCGGTTAGCCATTCCGGTGTTTCATGCATTCGTCTTTTTAAGCTTGTAGTCGATAAACAACTTTTATTTGCCATTACACAGTCATGAATTGAATGATTCTGATATAGGGACATGCAAACCAGAAGTAAATAACAATTGCAATTGGTGATTATTTGAATGTCACACTCTTGGTCAGATTTTTATGTCACTGCTTTGTGTGGCAGGTGTTTGATAGTCCTGAGGAGGTGAAGGTAAAAGTGGAGACCCTGGTTCAGTTAATTAAAGAGTCTGAGTACATGGTCGTCCACTCTGGAGCTGGAATCAGCACGTCAGCGGGCATCCCTGACTTCAGGTGAGGCAAAAACAGAAGTGTTTGAAAAGAAAATAATACAACTAATAATAGCCCTTTTTAATAGCAAGGATTCTTTCCATACTTTTAAACTTACTGAAGATCTGAAAATGATAGTTGTCATGTCCACAATGTCTTTAAAAGTGTCAGACCTACTTAAGGCTTCAAATAAGCTGCAGAAAGACTTAGCTGGCACCATTCCACTGTGTAGTTTTGGAGTTTTGTTTCATATGTTGTGGATTTAGTGTCATCCTATGGTGACACACAACACAATGAATAACTTAAACATTATGCCCAGACGATACATATCTATGAATACTACATTACATCTTTTGCTAATCGATACCCCTGAGTCCAAGAAATTTGGTGTGGATCATTAAACTCCTAATTGTTTAGAACATCCATGTTGGCATTATTTTGAAGATATTAATAATAATAATAATAATAATAATAATAATAATAATAATAATAATAATACATTGGTCTTATATTGTGCTTTTCTGCTCTTTTGGGCAGGCACTCAAAGTGCTTACATTGAGATGCATTATTCCTTCACACCACATTCACGCAGTGGTAAACTACAGATGTAGCCACAGCTCCCCAGGGGGAGACTGATGGAGATGTGGTTGCCAAGGTGCGCCTACGGCCTCTCCCGACCACCGCCGATTCACTCATACACATTCATACACCAGTGAGTGCACTGGAGGCAATGCGGGTAAAGTGCCTTGCCCAAGGACACACAACAATGACTGGGGAGGAGCTGGGGTCAACCGCCGACCTTCCGGTTATTAGACAAGCCTGCTCTACCACTGCTGCCCATTGATTGATTGATATTCTACCTAGTGCTGTTGATGATGATACTTTTCTTTTCTTGTTCATAACTATATAACTTCATAACTTTAAGGCACATTTAAATTTAAAATTTACACAGAACTTGTGGAAGTCTTAATTGAAACGGTTATCAGGCAGCTGCTAGGAATTATTCTATGAATCTTTCCTCAAACTACATCACAATGATTTTTCTATTATTATTTTATGAGTTTCTGAATTGATAATGTTGCACTGTGACTCTGATTACCAATGAGATATTGTAATGTCAGCATGCCAGAGCTGATGAGCCTTATTAGCTTCCACTGTTTCTATCCACATAATGTCTTCTTGGCTTTGTGTCTGTTTCTCTTGTAGTACCATTGCTTTAACAGAGGAGGGCGATAGTTGCTAGTTGATAGTCAAATCCAGTTCTCTGTACAATAACACAACAATAACACACACTGAAATTGTAATTTTTATCATCAGATTTCAAGGACTTCCTCTAACACTGTACAAAGAAATCCTTGTTTCATTATTTAAGTGTGTTCTGGTGTGAATGTTTGCACATGTGAGTGAATATTAGATTATCATTATATATATGCCTGGAGATCTGGAGACTAATTAATATTTGATTGTTCTACCTGTCAGTCAGTAGAGTTTACCTCAGAGGCTGTATCATCCAAATCAAGGCCTTTCTCAGTGCTAACAATGCAATTATATTCCCAGTAGTGCTAAATACACACCCAGGTGCCCTTCACTTTACCAATGCAATTTGGAGCTGCAGACATTAAAACTAAAAGCAAAAGAATTGGCTGTTGTTGCTGCATTTAAAGGTTGACCAGATGTGTTCCCTCGGCTGATGCATAAAGATAAGTTGTGTTTCCTCAGAGTGACTTGGCAGACTGCCAGTGTGTTAGACATCTCCAACAGTGACAGTATCACCGCAGTCATCAGTCCAATCGGGCCCCCACAAGTGCCTGTTTAATGAAAAGAGCACAAATGGACTGTTTAGTAAAAACATGTAGCTTAAATGTTCTGGACTGTTTTACCAAGGTGACCCTCTTTGACATGCTGTGCACTCTTTTCTATGTAATGTTTTTATTTGTCTTCCATATTTTAATTGGCCTTGGACACGCAGCATTTTGACAGCATGTTGTCAGTTGGGTGCACAAGTTTGCAGAGCTCCTCCACAGAAACCACCCCGTTAGATTGGTAATACTCAAATATGATACCCACGCAGCAGATGCAAACACATAATGTCTCCAGTCCACCTGCTAAAATGTAATCTTTGCTGCTGGCAACTCTCTCCATGAAGTGCACCATGCTTTTTTTCAGGGGTCCAAAGGGAGTGTGGACGTTGGAGGAAAAGGGGGAGTCACCCCACTTTAATACCACTTTTGAGGATGCCCGTCCCAGCTTCACTCACTTGGCCCTCCTGGGACTACAGAGGGCTGGGTACCTCAAGTACCTCATCAGCCAGAATGTGGACGGTCTGCATGTCCGATCAGGCTTCCCCAGGTAATGCCACTCTGCTACTGAGCAACAATATCTTGCTCAAATGTTTTTTTTTGTTAGTAGACATAATTTAAAGTGTTGTCTTTGTGCATGTTAGTTCCAATTAAATGGTCTAGTATTCATTTTTTTGGAGAAAGGTATTAATTGGTCTATTATAGACAACACTGTTCTGATATATGTTGTTCTGAAAAAAATAGTAAATATATATTATTTTGCTTTGCCACAATATAAATTGTGTGTCATCCCCTTTCTTTCATACATCTTTGTGTTGTGTTGTGAGTCACTGTTTTAAAATTAAAGCAGCTTCTTATTGATAACAGGTGTACCAGCACCACTGCTCAAATAACTTGAAATAACACTTGATCTAGGGGAACATTTTTTGGCCTGACTAAGATTGGATTGTCCAGCTATATTTGACTAACCTAAGGCCAGGAGTCCAATTTTTAATTCAGAACATCCAGCCTTTATTGGAAGACTTGCCTTCGCTAGAAGCCATGTTTTAGCTTTTCCTCTATTTTTTTTTTAAATGAAGCCAGACAGCTAAGCAGTGGTTCTCTGAGGAAATCAGTGAGACAGCACACACAAACTGGTAAAGTAAACTGGTTGGCACTCATATGCACAAGTGCCAGGTGAAATTCAGAGATGAATACGAGTGCTCAGAATATTTATCAGTAGAGCAGGAGTAGCAAGTGGGAGTGGAGAAAGTTTTGCTGAAGAGACACTTACTTTGACTTTGAAGACAGTGATTTAAGTGAATATCATCTTTGTGATCTTGCTATGAGCCTTTCTCTCTCTTCCTTTATCAGGGATATGCTATCAGAGCTTCATGGAAACATGTTTGTGGAGGAGTGTGAGAAGTGTGGAAGGTATTAGCATGCACACACACAAACACACACTAATGAATCTTACCTTAACAAGCTGCTGTCATTAGGAGCACTTGCTTAATAATACAAACAGCACAACTTGTTGTGTTCTACATAATACATAAAGCTTCATTACTGTTCACTCCACATTAAAATGCACAGTACCTACTGTAAGCTTTCCTGCAGGTCTACAGGTCAGAGAGTCATTTGTTAAGCAAAGATATGCAGTACAGTACAGTGATTGATAGCGCCTCATCAATGAGAAGGGTCAGATGGGAAAAGTCAAACTTGTTAATATTCATAGGACAGGTATAAATTCACGGGCAGTGGTTTAGGTGCTCAGCAGCAGCAGAGGAAATCATGCTCCAACACACATGGAAGGTGATGTTCACAAGAGGTTTCTGTTAGTTGCCAATCAATTGCAACTTTCTTTTTAACTTAAGCTGCACTGAGAATAAAGGTGTGTTATTTATGGTCTACCAGGCAGTACATCAGAGAAAAGGTGATTGGTGTGATGGGCCTGAAACCCACAGGACGGTACTGTGAGGTGATACGATCCAGAGGACTGCGAGCCTGCAGGTAGTGCGAATGGCTTATGTGTTTTGAAATAACAAATAGCGAATTGTTATTAATCTAATAGCGTATGTGTGTTCTTGGCTACAAAAAGAGGGAAGCTGATGAGCACCATACTGGACTGGGAGGATGCTCTTCCTGACAGAGACCTGAACAAAGCAGATGATGCAAGCAGGTGAGACAGCGCTTCAGCCGGTTGCTTTGTACTTAATAATATAGGTGTCCTCTGATGTAAATGTGTGTTTGTGTCCTGACATGTTAAAAAAGCTGTTATTTATACCCAATTCACAGGTTACATATACAACACAGTTGTGTGACAGTTGCTCTCTCCCGCTTGAGTGTCAGTATTTCATTCAATCTTTCCACCATGAAAGCTCTTATTGTGCATTTACAAAATGGATTTGTCACCTTGATGTGCTGCCAGTGACCCATAAAAGATGCATAATTACAATTTAAGTAACATATAGGACATTTTATTTTTATCTGAGATAATCCCAGTGTGAAAAGCTGTGTTAATACCCAATGCATGAGCTTATCACTACTGCTGCAATATAGGTTGGTTTTATAGTTCAGTTTACACACTAACTGCATTTACTTTGTTTAATTGGCTCAGTGATATAACATGAGTGTCGGCTTTAACGTAAATGTTTCTCTTTGTGCCATTGTACAATACAGGATTACTGTCATGGAACCGCTGCATTGGCCTTGTTTCAGTGTTCAGTGTTAGAGAGAATGGATTCAAAGAGCAAAAACCCAGCAGTGTAGACTGCTTTAAATAAAGTGTCTGACTAGGATGCAACCTCATGAACAATAAGTGGGGTGAAGATGACTGGGTGGAAGACTTTATCACAGTAATAATGTAATACAAAATATTGATTTACAGTCAATTTGATTTGCCTGACTTCCTGAAAAAAGTTGCCTTCATCATGGTGTGACAGGGGTTTGTTCTTCAGAAACAACAAACCAGAGTGCCACTATTGATCTATCAGATTTAAGGTATTCAACACGGCCATGTAATCTGGAAAAAAAGACAATCAGATAGGATATGACGTGTCTATATGTCAAACAGTGACAATGCTATGCTGTCTTGTGTCTGTCTCCTCCACTCAATGGCACACTTTCTCTAATGTTTATGATGTTTATTCACTTACATACTCTCACACAGGAGAGACAAAGCCTTCCTCATGGCTGGCTCATTCTGTGCAGAATACTGGCCAGTGACTGTTCAAAGCATTGGGGGGTGACCAATTAGAGCAATCTGGGCCTTTCAAAGAGTGGCAGGCTCATTAGCTTCTTTTTACAGGATATATGTGAATATATATACCCACAATAAATAAGTAAAATAGAATAAAATACTGTAAAAAACATATATAATCTCCCTCCTGATGTGTCAAATCCAGTGATTGTCAAAGAAGTCACACCTCTTATTTAAGTGTAATTTCATCTTCTGGTGGCATGCAGGCGAGCAGACCTGGCACTGACTCTGGGCACATCCCTGCAGATCAAACCCAGTGGAGACCTCCCACTCCTCACCAAGCGCAAAGGAGGGAAACTAGTTATAGTCAACCTGCAGCCGACCAAACATGTGAGTCCTCACTCATGTGTCAGCAGCACACATATGGATGTGTTCTTTCATTTTTGAAATGCTGAATGCTCTGTGCCCAGATCAAAAGGAACAATTATGGTTAAAACATATCTGATGCTCTGTCCATTATCTTCCTTGTCCTGCATTTCAGTAGTGTAATATTTCTCTCGCACGCAGGACAAGCATGCACACCTCCGTATCCATGGTTACGTAGACGAGGTCATGAAACAGCTCATGGAGCAGCTGGAATTGGATGTTCCAAAATGGGAGGGACCAACCGTCTGTGAGAGCTCAACGGCCACCTCTGAGTCCTCCACCACCGATATCAAACCATCCAAGGAAAAAGTGAAAAAGGACCTCATTAAGGAGGAGAGGAAAAGAGAAGCAACGCAGCTTACAGAGGATGGCGGCGTTAAGGAGGAGACACTTTCAGTAAAGAGGGAGAGAGCAGACTCCCCCGTGGGCATAAATGAAGAGAAATAGCCTCAGGTACTTTTTGTTCCAACACACACCTGTCCGGAAACAAGACTTTTCTCTTACTGATTTGTTTTCTTAATCCTAGATGCTTTATGTACTGCTACAACAAGCAGACAATAGACTTTTTCTATTATGGCTTGTCAAAAAAAACATCTCTTATAAGAATATCTACATGACATAGACTGGGATGTAAAAGCACCCCTGTTATGGGATCTTTTGCATCTTATCCAACGTGCAGCTTTACTTGCAGAAGTCAACTTCAGGAGATGGGACAATGAGATTAAAACTGGAGCACATAGTTATAAATAAAGTTTTTAATAAGGTGTGTAAGGTTGCTGCAACTTAATAAAAGTTTTATTTATAGCCATATGCTCCAGATCTCATCCCTGCAGATCTCGTCTTTAAAGACTCCTAGGTTCAATATGTCATGAAGAGAAACATCAAGTGTGCATCTTTAAGTCTGCCTTAGACTTAGTGGCAACATTTTTTTTACATTCATTATACTGTAGGTTTCTACAAAAGTTATTTATCTCAGGAAAAAACACACATACTCTCACAGGAAAAGTCACTGCACAGTTGTTTTTCTTTTTTAACATTATATACGTTTTTGTAAATAAACATGATTGTGGTAGAATCTGTGTGTGTCAATGGAAATTGGGAGCGTTGCTGTTTACCATTTGAGATCAACATCCAAACACTTTAAAATTCCATTCACCGCGTGTTAAATGAGCATTAGAATTCAGCCTATTGGAGAACTGAACTCAATGTAATGAGACAAGACGAGTGCCACTGCTGTTTTCCCCCTGCAGCCCAAATACCAAAAATCAATCCTGCACCTAAGCTTTCACAGGTGCCTGTGTAAGTGGATGATTGCTGCAGTAAACATGTGAACACATGCTTGATGTGAATTATATATTTCAGTCCGTTAAGGCACTTTGTCTTTCCAGATATAAGCAACAGATGTTACTGAGAGAAAACAAACAGCTGCCTATAGGTGGTATGTAAATGCCCTCTTTATTGACATATCTTGTTTTTATGTGGGTCCGCTCTGTTAGTGCTGATGAGGTGAATAGTAAAGACATCTGAGTCCCAGGTTTTCAACCTTTAAAACCTTTTAATTTAACCAAGTGAGCCAATGTGTAAAGTTGCTGAGCTGATTTATAGCTGTGTGTCAGATATATACTGTAGCCTATTGGTCACATAGGCTACAATCTTCACGGCTACAAGCTGTACACTTATGAATGGAACCGACTGAACCAGGGGTTGTATGGACAAATCAGCATCCTGTGAGAAAGCACTGTCACACACTGTTAGTGTGTGTGTGTTATGTGAGCTGTAATGCACAGAATTTCCTTAAAGGTCCTCTGCAGGTTGTTGTGTTTTCTCTTCTGCTATCTGATCTGATTTTTTTTTAACTTGTGACTTGTGTCACCTGCATTCTTTCAAAAGTCCTTTGCCAAGTTTCCTAGGGCGACCTCACAGATGGTTTGGTATAACGAACCATCTGGCATGTCAGGTAAGGGTTTCTATACTGCTGTGTTGAGTTTCTTCTAGTTTACTTTAGATAATGGCAACTGGACAGGTCACATTGGAATTAGAAATAAATGATGAATTTTACAGAAATGACTGCAATGGTCTCGTACTGCCACTGATGCTTTTAGCTGTTCAGGGCACAGATAATGAGAAATTTCTATGACTAGTTGCAAATACATCTTTTTTTTCACAAAAATGAACAAGGAGAGGTAATGCTGTGAAGTGGAACACCAACTGTAGAAGCCCTATTGATTTGATGTTTTAGTTTCAGTGTGAATGGGTGTTATGCCACCAGTGGCAAAAATGCTCTTAACAACCTGTTTATCAGGGTTTAAAAGCCTGGGACTACATTCTGTCTTCTATAAATTCATACGTCTGGTTGCCTTTGTTTCATTGCTCAGAAACCGTCCCCCTGTTAAATTCTGCATGTCAAACTCATTTTCTGTCACATCTGAGAGCCCATATTCGTAGATTTGAACTTCACGTGCGGTTTCATCCTTTTTTTCATGTTTTTCACCCTTTTCCTGTGACATTCACAGATATTTTGTATCTGTGTAAAGTTTGATTTGTGCCCACGATAGAAAATTAATTTAAAAAAAGGCACAGCGTCAACCTGAAAAGTCTGAAAAGATGACAGCACAGTTCTGAGCCATATATTCAAAGGAGCGAAGTACGATTCAGAGAAAGGACGGCGAGATATCTGCAGAACATCAGAAGAAAGTGGAAAAAAAAAACAAAGTTATAGCAGCAGACTCTTTCTACAGCTGCTGAAATGAGGACAGTGGTCAGTGAATGTTTTATCAGAGTCCTATGAGCTGTGAAGGCAAGCTTCTGTGGAAGGACAACAGTCACTGTGCGCCTTCATGATTCTGTGCTAGGATCCAGTCAGCGACAGCACGTCTGGGAGATAGCACAAAGAGAGCAGAGGACGGCATCAAAGAGTTTGTGGTGTTGATGAAGCCAGAATCGCACTCTTCAATTGTACTTTGAAGCGCCACATCTGTAAGAAAGTGAGTGCAGCTCTTAAACCATTAACACACCCCGCCGTGGAGCATCGGGGTGGAAGCTTCATAATGAGAAAGAAATGTTTTACTGAATGCTTTTAAGAGATGTGACGATGAAGAATGGAGCAAGCAAGGTCAGATCAACCTACACAGCTGTCACAGCAAAGCGTGGATGCAGTGTGTGTTTGTGGAGGCTCCCCCGATTCATCATTAGTGCTCACGAGCTGCTCTCTGCAGAAGGCTGCAGCTGTAATTGCTGCCAAAGCTTTCGTTCTGCTAATCTGATGGAAAACAAGGAAATGAGGCTGCTCCATGAGACAGATGCTACTTTACCAATAATATTACACATTTTCATTGCTTAACGTCCCTGGATTGCAGATACATCATTTAAATTTCAAAATGTTTTGTCAACAACACAAAGTTTTTAAAATGAAAATTCCTGTGTCTGCTTGCCCTCAGCTGGAATTAAAACCCTGAGGAGTCAAACAAACCCAGGTCAAAGTTCAAACAGAAGAGGGAAGTAATTAGCTGTAATTTACTTGTAAATGGAAGAAAAATGTCCAGAGAGACTTTAATTTGAGCTGCTACTGCTAATGGAACACATTTTGTCTCAATCTTGCCCTTTGTCCTGAGTTAAATTACAAATGGCGGCTGTCAATTAAAGTTATAAGAACAGTTTGTGCTCAGATAACAATTACTTAATGACAGTATCCACATTTTAAACAATGACCTGACATTTTGGGGCACTTGTGAGAGGAACGTGAGGTTCTTGTTGAATCTTAATATGAATCATGTCTGACAGGCTCTGACGCAGCACTAACAGCTGCATTCAGATTCATGGTCACAGTTCTTGAAGGGGATTATTCTCCAGAGAGGAATGTGTTTTTGTTCATTCTGCTTGTGCTCGAACACAATATTCACTTACATTGTAGCTTTAATCCACCAAACAATTACCCTGTATTCCTGCCAAGAAATGAATTTGCTTCAAAATAATGCTAATATGGAAGGTCACTGCATGTGATTTACCTGCAGAGTTTTGTTTTTAGATTGTTAGAGAATGGGTCCAAACATAATGTTATACATTTTTACATTTTCAGGCTGAAAGTCTTCTTAATAATGCTGCTCTATGGAGACCTCTTTGCAGCAGTCGTCAGATCAATGCACAGGAAAACAATTCACAGAATACATAAATAAACAGCGGAATTGTTAGGTTTTGTGTTAGGTGGTAAACATCCCCAGTGACATTTCACTCAATAAATAAAAGGAAATGTTCTTGTTAATGAATTTGAATGTCAAAATCCTATGAGCTAATGAGCTGATACTTCCCTGTTGTTTTATAAAATGTTGGTGCGTGAATTTTAATTCTTGACCTTTGGTAACATAAATTTAACAAATGAATCAGTAAGTATAAATCAGAGCTTAAGTTTCAGTGAATGGTTATGTTCATGTGAAAGCTACTATAAACTGTGTCTTTAGCTTGTTTCTTAGCTTCCAGTATCTCTGGATGCTATCTGTTGTGATTTGTCAGCATTAAGCTCTGCTGGGGAATATTGGCCAATGGTATGTTTTAAACAAAAAGGTGACCAGATCAAAGTTTTTGTTTGATTATTCCATGGCTGCCTCAGATAGGATGAGCTTTGCTAGTAATGCCCATACACAGTGGACTGTGCGTGTGTGTGTTTGCTGTTAATTTGACTGTAGTACATCATCATCATGTGATGGAGTATTCATCACATGCTCCCTTCTTTTTCTCTTTGGCTTTGCTGTGCACGTGAGTACTCACACAGGAGTGTATGTTTTTTACAAAAATTGGGGGCACTTTGTGAGAACAGTCTGCTTCAGTGCAGTGCAGGGCGCATGAACTATGTACAAACCAGCTTAATTTTGGGAAATTACGGGAATCTAAGGTCCTAGTTTCCCATTTGTGGGCGAAAGAGGAGATTTTAATGAACAGGCTGAACATCTCTGCACACAGAAAATGTTTTTAGAAATAAATGTGTCCTTTGTGTCAGCACTGCTCCTGTTTTGCACACTGACATGTTAGGATGTTATATCTGTTGTGTATATTTGCCATATCACCTTCAGGTGTGACTGACATTGACCCATTTCCTCTTTATATGTATGACATTTATGCTCATGTTACCTAACTAAGGCCTTGTGGAAAATATAAATCTTGAGCCTGCTATAAGCAGTAATCCATGCAGGTTAAACATGGACGCACATGTTTTATGTTTTTCAAACACAGTGGGTCGTCTGGGTGAGAGCGGATGTACTGTAGGTGCTCTGTCCAATGCTTTCGCTGAGAGAACAGTCCAGTTACAAAGGGAGAAAATCAGAAAACACTTTAAATCAGAGAAAACATCAGATGTGAGAAACAGAGAACAGCGTTCAGCTGAAAAGAGGAATGGCACGGACGGAAAATCCACAAATCACACAAGTGATTGTTTCCATTTGCACCTCCTGGTTCTCCCTGGTGCTGCCAGAGCCCAGAGAGAGACCTGATGAATAAATCTGTGATTCTGATTGGACAGGTAATTACTACCTGAGTGGCACGAAGTAAAGGGACGGCTGTGGTGTGTGTGTCTGTGATATTTGCATGTCAGGAAATTATCTTGCACCGAGCTAGAAGATGGTTATCCATGTTCAAACTTTAAAGGTTGCAAAAGGGCAGAAACGTGGAGCAGCTTTTGTGCAGGTGACTCATTTATCTAGTCTTGGTGTCGCTGCAGTGACTGCAGGGGGAGATTAACGTTGCTGAGACATCTTTTGTCCTCTCGTTTTTTTTAATGTCACAGCACATAGTACATGTATTCACAAAGCAGTTCACGGCACAACTGACTGGGACAGTGGCTGGTTTCATGCTAACATCAAACACTGAATGGATTACAGTGTGGTCCAGCATCCTGGCCCAGTTAATGAAATGAATCTAAAACACAGCGCTCATGGATACCTGTGTGTGTGTGTGTTTGAGATGCAGAATACAAAAATCACTTTAAACTCACAAAATCAGTGTGACCAGAAGCTGACTGATTGGAGGGTGTGCACCTGTAACTCACCTGGAAGATTACTTCCCAGGCAGACTACAGATTTTCTTTTTCACAAAAAGATCATAAGGAAGCGGCTCAGGATTGTCTGCCACAGGTGAAGTTAAAAATGGTACCAAAGAAAATATGGCACACCAAGTTCATTTTTACATTTACAAGATTTTACATCAACTTTCTCTGTTTTCGTGCGCTGTTCTTTAAAGTGAATGTGATTGTTTTGTTGTACAGGAAGTTAAATCCTATCATTCCTGCTCGTCACTGCCTTCAGTGTTTAAAAGAAGGGTTGAGGCTTCGGTCGTCTCTCAAGACATCTTGACATTGTTTTTGTTTTGATTGGCTATCTAGCAAACTGTAGCCCAAGTTTTCAGCAGTTTGGAAAAGAACTCAGGATGAGTCATCAGCATACTGTAGGAGCTGGGACTCGATTTAGAGTGCTGCATTGAAGACGAGCGTCAAGGCTGTCCGATCTTGAGGGGTCCTTCAAATGCGGCTGAGACATTTCCCCCCTGGTTGTCACAGATCCAGCGTGTGGACACAGATGGATATACTTTATATTAAGCCACCAATGCGTACACTTTCTAAGAATCAGTGTAGCCATGCATTTTGACAGCTGTTGTTCCAAATAAGAAATCCCAACTGTTTTCATGTTGCTGCATCTTTGGGGGTTTCATCCATTACACTGAGGCACAGCTGCTACTTCCCTGTTAAAATATGCTACACCATCATTGTCATCGTGGTTTGGACTTCAGACAAAGAAAAACCTGCTCCCAAAAAGTAGGTGTGCTGGCAACAACAGGTGGTGTTCTTGCCGAGTCTTCATTGTCGTCTTCGCATGTGAAATATAAATGTATAACCAGAAGCCAGTTAGCTTAGCACAAAGGTTGACCTTCCAGCAACATTTAAGCTCACTGTTTTTCCTTTGTTAATTGTTTATTTACTGTACAGCTTAATAATTATTTATCCAAAATATCACACTTTTATCAAATGAAATTACATATTGATGTCTTTGTGTATCATAACCATGCTGGGTGGTGCTTCCTCCACCCTCCTGCCTCTCAGAGCCCGAGTAAAACATTTTTGGACAGAGTGAGAAATCCTCAGCAGCAGCTCCTTCAGTCCAGCTCTGTACTCTTTCCGGATCAGGCAGTAGAGCACTGGGTTGAGACAGCTGTTAGCGTGTGCGAGACAAACAGTCAGGGGGAAGGCGTAGGCCTGCGTGTTATAGAAGGCTTTACTGAAGGGCACCAGGTCAAACTTGATCAGCACCCCCCACAGGGTGAGAGCCTGGTTCGGCAGCCAGCAGATGAAAAAGGACAGAACCACTATGGTGACGGAGCGGGTGACTTTGGAGCGGCGGCGGTGGCGTCCTCTCTCGCTCTCTGACCTCTCTGTGACATTGGCACTTATCATGCTGCCTACTATGCGCCGGCTCAGGATGAAGCGCAGCAGCAAGAGGTAGCACACAGAGATCACAATCAAAGGAACTACAAATCCCAGTAGGACCTTCTGTGTTTGATAGAGTCCCAGCAGGACCTGGGGATCCCAGTGTCCCGAGTCTGAGTCAGAGAAGCGAACCAAGCACAACTCATCATCTGCAGACACCTGCAAACGCAGCAGAGGAATCAGAGCAAGCAGGAATCACACTGCAAGACAGACACATCAGGATCAGTGGTTTCATGCCAACAAACCTGCACTGTGGTGGAGTAGAAAGCATGAGGCAGCGTAGCCACCAGTGACACCACCCAGATGGCTGAACTGGCCCACTTGGCCCGAGCAGTGGCGATCCTAGGGCTGCCCATCTTCAGGGAGGTGATGAGAGAGTGGTAGCGGGTCACGCTCATGGCAGTGAGGAAGAAGACGCTGGCGTACATGTTCATGGTGGTGACCGAGCTCACGATCTTACACATGATTTTGCCAAAGGGCCAGCGGAAGTCCAGCACTGTGTCCACCGCCCAGAAGGGCAAAGTCAGGACGAACTGGAGGTCTGTGAGAGCCAGGCTCATCACGAAGCAGTCGATGGAGGAGTGGTGGTGGCCCCGGCGCCGGGAGTGGAACAGGAAGAGGGCCAAGAGGTTACCCACAAGCCCCAGGACGCACACCACCAGGTAGACCAGGGCGATGAGAACTCGCACCTGAGTCAAATACAGACAGCAACTTTTAAACACACCTTTAAAAG